>NC_059996.1:6243333-6875000 GCF_912999745.1 Papilio machaon | reverse complement strand
ATCGGGTCAGATATTCTTGTCGGTCTAGTCGTTTTCACTTTATTCACAGATAAGTCGTTACGGTGGTTCTTTAGTGTAGATTAAGTAATCATTAAGTGTCTGAGGAGCGACGGCGGCTCAGGGGTTAAGCACTGACTTGTAATCTGCAGGTCCTGGGTTCGAATCTCGCCATGTACCAATGTGATTTTCGATTTATATACGTACTTTTATCCGACGTTCGTACGGTGAAGGATAAAATCGTGATGCAACCTGCGCATATCTGAGAAAAAAATCAATGTGTGAATCAGTGTGAAGTCAACCAACCCGCACTGGGCCAGCGTGGTTGACTTTGGCCTAGTCACCTCTAACTTGGGACAGGTTCCGATCCCTCAGTGGGGACATATAGTGAGCTGATGATGATGAAGTGTTTGAATGCGGCTGCTATTAATAAATTTCCATTTTTGTTTTTCAAAGTGAAGCTTTGTAAATTATTATGATAGTCTCATAATGTTAAATTGCACTTTATTGCATTGTTTTTGCACTTGTATTATATTGTGAGCTGTTGTTATTATCTCTTAATAGCGATCAAAGTGGTTGTGAACATATTCTCATAATGTTTGTTTATAAGTACTTTATTACGTTTATAACCCATATTTACTTATCTGGTTTATGTTCCCGGAGTTAACTGAATGCTGTTTGATCATTGAGAAATATCCTTTTGTATTTCCATAACGCTCACATATCGTACTATCGATATTTACCTGTAGCTTGTATTGAATTTTGACTCTAACACGCTACTATCTTTCACTGTGTTCAATCGATTGACTCGTTGATAGTCATTTTTCATGTAAAACAAACTTGCTTTGAACTCTCCTTTTGTTGAATTTAAATCTTTATCAGTGGATAAATTTCTTTAGTATTGTAATTACTGGGTTTTCATATTCTTGTCGGTAAATAAGCAAGCAGTTTTACTGCGAAAATTCTTTTAGAATTAGTGATCAAAAAGATATCACAATAAAATAAAGATACAAGTTAATAAAAATAATTTTATCCTCGCTAATTCCATTAATCAGTAAATCTTCATAGTAATGTATTCGAAATATAATTTTGGCAAGCTAATGAACGTAGTATAATTTTCCACTTTGTATACGAAAACCTCAAGCAACACGATTACGGTAGTTCGCAATAAAGTAACTTTGACGGTTCTGTGGCTACCGCAGAAGGCGCACGCTATTTTACAATTATTTATACGTTTTATATATTCACCGACAAATTTATAAAGTTTCTCACGATAATACCAACAGTAGTTGAAATGTCGTAATGCTGTAACGTTGGAAACATTGACGTGACGTGAAATAATAAAATTTATTAGCGTAGCAGTGTAATTTTGATACAAAATATAATATTTTGTGCATTTAATTTGACAGTTGAAGGCTATTTGGGAATTTGTGAACAACATTCTTTATTATTTGGGGTAGTGGAAAAGTTGTTATTGTGCACAAGGAAATCAATAGATTATTAAAATACGAAAAGCCACCGACAATACTATCTACGCTAAGGAAGATTTTGTATAGGTATGTATTTAGTTTTAAAAAAAATATTAGGAAAACATGCAACTAGTTTATCGTTAAATTTGAATTAGATAATTATAAGTTCAGTATCGTATGAAAAAATAAGTACAGAAGTAAGCAAGTATTGGTAGATCAAGTAGTAAAAGCCATTTCAGTTCCGTTTGCAAACAATAGGACGGGTCCATATTAGTTAAAGTCACAGCTTGGCACATTTTGTAGTCGGAAAATATTGGCTGGTCAGGATCAATTTAATGAAATGTAAATTAAATTAAATTGTAGTTCTCTTTTTCTGAAAAAGAAAAAGACGACTATAAAAGTTATGCAAATAAACTAATGTTTGTAACAAGAAAGGTATCAAAAATAATCCAAATCGATTTCGCGTTTAAATTCGTTTCGTCGTCGTCTATCTCCGGTGTCCGTTTCTCTACTCGCCACGTTTAGAATATCGGGAAAATTAAATAAATATTGTTATCTATGACAACATTGCTCTACTAAGAAAAATGGCTTTTCAATTTTAGGAAGTTATGAAGTTTATATGAGATTAGATATGCTTTTGAAATAATCATACCAAAGACGTTATGTATCTGAGTTTTCTACTCTGTGATAAGTCATATTTCTTTTTTACTGTGTGTGGGGGGGAGGTAGCAGAGTCCTGTTTATATTTTTCCCTTATAATAATTAATCTTTGCCTGTCATTTTGGGTAACGGGTATGAATTTTTCTCCTTATACATGTTTGTTAGAAAAGAGTATGTTTTGGCAACGTTACCTATATCCAGCAAAGCATATATTTGTTTTTTATATACCTATATAACTCTGTAAATAATAAATTCGAGACATGTTCAACAAATTGAGCATGAAGAAAGTAAAAATGTAGCACGTATTGTTGGAATAATATTTCAACATAATTCACGCTTATGTTTGTCTATTTAGGGTCGTCGACCTCTGACGGTTGATCACACTTCTCTCGGGTAAAATTCAGAACTTTTTGTTTGCACTTTCAGTAATCACATATTATTGCAATGATAGTTTACAGACGCGATTCAATTTATATGAGCGCTTTGTAAACAGTTTATGAAAGTAGAAAATATGAAGCAGAAAAAAACGTGACTGAGGCTACAAAACTGAACAATTTATTTATTAAGATAGTTGCAATAATATTTAAGCCGCGAAGGCAGGTGATAAAAAAATACTGACTGAAACAAGCAATCATCAATCATCATTCCTTCGTAGCACTCGACAAGATAGTATGGTCTTATCTAGAGCTTTCGCGGACAACATAAGTAAATGCACACAGAAACATTGTCATTCTCTGATTCTCTTTAATAAAATAGTAACTTGTATTTTGGTAAAGTATGTTTTTATACAAGTGTTTCGGTTGTGGAAAAGCACGTTAACATTTCAAAAGAATTTAAAAAAATAAAGACACAATACTACAAGGCTAAGTATACAGATAAGAAAAAAACAATTTACCGATAAGTAAAATATCTGACCTCCTTAGTATTCATTACTTTATAAAATTTTACGGCCAGTACGTTTAACGATCGCGAACAGTGAAGTGAATTGAATCTGGTTGAAAGCAGAAAGCTCTTATCGCTAATGTTTTGAATGTTGACAGGTGGCTTTGCATCGCTTCATAAAGAGATAGGGACATTTGAAATTGTAACGCTGCGAGGTGTGACATTGTGTTGTTTCAATTATGTTTGAAAGTAGAACACTTATTATAATGTTTTTACTGACAAATAAAATAGCTCAATGGTTGCAACTGTTTGGGAGGAAAAAGTCTTCTAATACCCTTAGCATTGCGGTTGTCTATGGGCGACGTTGATCACCTCGTTAGTCCCTTTCTCTTAAAAAAATACCCTTGTTTATTAGACATCAACAATGTAATTGGAGAGGGAATTTATGTTTATGATGTCTAATTTTCAAATGAAAATGTTTTTATAAATTAACCATCGTTCTCATTCTACGACTATTCTCCTCGGAGTTGTTAATTAAATTTACTTCGTAAAAATATTATCTTTTGGTATGAAATGAATAGACGCTGTCCGTAACTTGATACTTTTAAGTACTTAAAACTTTTAGAAAGTCCCAAGACCTAACCTAGTTCCTTGAGATGGACATTGTTTAACAATTTTATAAAGTATTATGTGTTTCTAAGCAACGATTCGGAATTATAAGTGAAACACACATAACATGACGAATTTTGTCACGACTCACTTAAGTCCTACAAAACTTGGAATAAGATGTCCTATATTCCTTCTGTATTAGTTGTATTTCTTTTAGTTCATTGATTAGAAGTTAGTTTTATTTTTAAATTATCAAAGTCAAAGCATTTTATCATCTGAACATTCATGAATTTATTTGTATTGTTAATCGTTTTACAATGGAAACTTTTCGGTACCTATTTTAACTTCATTTAATTTTACGATTTGACATTAGGACATTGACCGTCCCATAATCGGTTTTAAACAATTAATCCAGTTGACATTTGCATAATACTGTTAGTACGCACGTTTCCATGGCAACAGCCAATGTGGGGTTTGTTTTCTCAACCAATATTTACAACTTAGCATACGACCTTGTGACCGCAGTAGCCAAAACATCGGGCCATATTTGACACAATTTGCTTGTATCCTTCTTCTCCCTAAGTCAGTTGGGCTTTTTGATATTTCAGTTAATCACAGTTTTATATACGTCAACAATAACTCGTAAAATATTTGAAAATGATATCGCAGTATCATGGTACGAGGCACTTAATGTTGAAAGCATGTTATTATTTCCTCTAACATGTATTTAAAAGTAATTAGACACACGATCACAAAAATACAATAAATATAAGCAAAATACTGAAATATTTATTTACTAGTCTTTATATACACGAAAATTTAGTTTACCTAACATTTATGTTTTTATAACATTTATATTCATAGCTTTCATATTCGAAAAAAGTACGTAAAAATTGTAAAAATAATTTACGTAAAATATTTCTTAGAAATCATAATTTGCTTATTATTAAAATATCTGGTAATTGCATCTATATATATAAAAGAAAGTTGTGTTAGTTACGCCATTTATAACTCAAGAACGGCTGAATCGATTTGACTGAAAATTGGTGGGCAGGTAGCTTAGGACCAGGAAAAGGACATAGGATAATCTATACCCCATTTTCTATTTATTTTATTCCGCGCGGACGGAGTCGCGGGTAAAAGCTAGTTAAAAATAAATGAAAGATATAGTTTTTGGTAACGCCGTCAAGTAAATCGATGTGCTACGCCGTAGCCAGTCTTCAAAGAATCTTTCATCGTAGCTTCGACGAATCGTTAAATACTCGTTCGTAGTTTAAATTCTTAATTACATTATAAGTAATACAAATATTTATGTATTTCTAATGGCTTTTATTCTATCACTCTTTTCTGTTCACTCAGTAGAGTAATATTATAAATGCGAATGTTTGTATGAACTCTCCAGAACTATAGCCTGGAAGAAAACATAAGCTAGTAATTATGTTTTTATTTTAATTCCGTACGGACGGAGTACCCTAACCTACCAAATAAAGTTTGACCTATGTTAACATGTTGTACCTCCACTCTACTCATCATCTCTATGTCCTTGTCCCACTTACGTAGGGTCAGCGTGACAGGTTCCGTCCTCCATATCAATGTACCGTCATCTCAGTCGTCACTCTCATTCCCTTCTTGATCATGTCACCTTTCACGTAATCCATCCATCTCTTTCTACGCATACCTCTACTGGTGTACCCCTCCACACTCATACTTAAAACTACTACTTGTTTAAAACAAAGACTAAACCGTACGAAATGAAATCAAAATATAAGAATGATAACATAACTTTCAAAAATGGGTTATTTCGACTGGCTTCTTAATATTCTTTGTTCAAAGTTTTTATAACATTTCTCTTCAAAAATATGTCAAATATTATTTATGATGCTGTAAACATAAAACAAGTTTTCTTTTGTTTTTCCTCAAACTTTCTCAGATATTTTCTTACTTGCAATATGTGATATTGAAAAAGGAATATGACTACATGTCACTTGATAAACAAGGTTGAATAAATGTTGAAGGTTTTGCGAATTTTATACTGTACATTTAGTTCCAACGACATTTGTATAATATTAAAAAGTAGTAGGAATAGTAATTCCAATGCAGTGAACTTTTATGAATAATACGTTATTTATTAAACTTATTGTTTTCCAATTTAAACCGGTTTCAATTATTAGAGTTTGATTAGAAGTAGCCGTCGACCGAGACCCCGTTCGCCAAATTTCAGCGAGATCCATGCAGCCCATCTGGAGATACCATCCAAACATTCGCATTTATAATATCAGTAGGTCATGGGTTCAATATGCGATTTCAGGTCGAGGGAGCATATATTTGTGTGAAGTTTTTAATGCCATATTTGGATTTCCTCATCACAGCAGGTTTATATATTTCGGTTTCTTGGTTTGCTTGCAAATTGAAATGAAAATCAAAAATTAATACTCAAAGTTTTTTCTTAGCAAACCATGAACTCATTTATATTATTCTAGTTAGTTATTGACAGCTTCACAATAGTAACACAAATACCACCATTTCAAGTTCTACTAATGTTCAAGCGAATCCATTTGTCACTGGTAGTGTAATTTGGACAGTTATCGTGTTCACACGACACTGTGGTCGATTTTTTATTATTTTGTACTTGGTTTTGGTTCGATAAAGTAAATTAGGGTGTAACGGAAAACAATCTTTTAGTTCACGGGTTGTACCTGTGAAAACACACGCAAAGAGCGTATGCTGACACTGTTTGTCAAAGGTTAACCTATTCCATTGTTTAAAAAGCGTACTCAATTAACTCACCCACATAGGCGTAGTGATTTAACACGTAAGTAAATTTGTGAGTCAGTAATGGTCACCATTTTGTTTTAACGTACTTTGTCTCAGTATCAATTATTTTTGTTTGGAAAATAGTTGTAAAAATAAAACTAACCTGAACCGAAAAATTGTCATCATACCATAATAATTATGTCTAATAACTGGAAGACTCTTAAATCAAATCTATTTAACCAACCGGAAGAGAAATATCGCGTTCGCATGCCAATAAGTCATCAAAGTACATAAAACAGTTTCGAAGTGTAATTTATTCCATCAACGATTTACTGTAAGCGCTGCTGTTCGAGCTAACAATGAAAAATTCTTAAAAATACATGGTGTAGGTAAATTGTACCTTTTGCGTGATATCATAATAATGACTGTGTTTTGCCCTGAATAGTTTTACGGTCTGAACTAACCCAGTATTTAAAATGCACATGAACAATGCGGCGGTTGCCGACGTCATCCACTTTGCAGTAATATTTTTGCTACTATTGCGCCTGCACGGTTCGTAAAGGAGCACCAGGATATACGAAAATGCAGTTATTAACGTATTGTATTCGTGATTACGTTTTAAAAAGTTTTTACTGTGATACATGCTCATTGAGTATTGATTTGGCTTACCTTGCACCAACGCTACTGCAATTTCTATATAAATGGTTAGTTTTTCATATTTTATATTAATCTTAAAACAGTTAATATTCGTTTACGTGACATTTTCGTTTTAACATATTTTTTTGGAAAAATGTGAATAATTATTTTAGTTATATTTTTTCTGCATAGAAATGAAAATTTGACAGTTATTGTCAATGCGACGTCAATTCAACGTCAAACTAAAATTCAAACATCAAGAACAAGATTATTACAAAAACAAAACAACTTAAGTTTTTTATTAAGTTATGCTTTGTCATTTGTTTCTTTGTTTTGTTTAAGTAATTGTATTTAAAATGGGGTATTTAGAAGCGATATTTAAATGTATCAAGTATCGAATAAAAGTTTGTTTCTGTTCGTTGTAACTGTTTGTAAACTTTTTGCTTGTATAGTATTTAATATTTGTTTTATTTGTAGACTGTATTAGAATCGGGGAGTGTGGGGAACGCGTCATCCTCTGATGAGGAGCTCGAGCAGTGGGAGCAAATTTTCATGATGAGGGATGAAAATGGAAACAGCTATAATGACAAGTTAGTATCTTGAATATCTCTTTCTGTGAGAAAAGTAAATAAAAATTTACTTTTAGATGCTACTTACCTCTTCTAAAATACCCTTTAACAAAGTTAAATGAATATATTGCATTTATATTTATTTGAAATGAAGATATCAATAATTTTGCTCGAAATTACTAATTTATGAGTTAGTACCTATCTATAGAAGTAATTATCTTATATGAACCGACACAGACACACAAACCCTAGTGAAGTGAGCAAACTTAAGTTCTTAAATTGTTAACAAACTAAGTTCAATACACCTTTTAAGTTAAACTGAAGTTAAAAGAATAATAATATTGTAGTCATATTAACATAAGCATGTAGAAAGGAATCTGATTGGGCATTTGTTATTTAAGTTTTTTATTTATTCTGTTTATTGCAGAAGAAAGAAACGCAGCATATGGTGTCGGCCATCATGTATCCCTGTTTCTATAGTCATCTTGTTGATAATTCTTGTTGTGCTTGTGCCATTGCTGGACCAGCCCAATGTACCACATGCGGCTTCAAGTCAGGAACCTGTCACTGTACATTGCTCAGATGAGTGTAGGTAAGATATTCTACCCATATATTGATAACTATGAATTATTAATTAATAATTTGTGATTATTTTTAATAATTATTAATAAATATTTTTTAATATTTAATTTTAATGTCAAACAATTAAAAATCAATATAAAAAAAGGATATATTTGTATGAATTTACTAATATTATAACAAGGAAAGATTTGATTGTATGTTTATGTATTGAATAGGCCCCAAAAGTAAAAAACCAATTTGAAACCTTCTTTCACTATTGGGAAGCTACACTATCCCTGGGTGCCATCCCTGGGTATAATCATTACTACTTTTTTTTTGATTCCGGGTGGATTTTGTGCAACTGCTAGTTCTGTATAAACCTGAAAAATATCAAATTACAATGATTTTACCATTAGCAAAACAGTTTTATTTGTAACCTATAATTAAATATTTAATTTATCTTTAGCAGAATTGTGGGAAGATGTTAAGTTTTTACTTATACAAAATTAATACTATTTTTTAATGCTAATGTTAGTATGGATAAGTATGGTCTGTATTTTTTATTTATTTTTAATTAAATTCTTTTATTCCAGATTATCCTTAGTAGAGAGTATACCAGAAGGGCATATGTATCCTCCAAATATGACGCATACACCTACAAAAAATGTTTGGTTAGATTTAATAGATGAAGCTCAAACAACAATAGAAATAGCCTCTTTTTATTGGTCACTTAGGTTTAATGAATTTTATCCATATAATTCTTCTATAGAGGTAAGTGTTTTTATTTATTTTATATACTTTAATCTCTTATATAAAATAAAAAAAAATTACATAACCTAATATCACTTTAAATGCCTTACCATAAAAACTTAGACATTATTTCATATACATTTTAGAGTAAACATATGTCAACTCTTTTATACTGTGACTCCAGCAGCGGATTTTTGACAAATCATGGTTATTGAAATATAACTATGTGAAGGCTTGCGAAATGCAATCTTTACTAATAAATAATGAAGTACTTATACCAAAAGCATTGTGGTGATACATATAACACCATTGGCTTCAATAATAATCAGTGGCAGTCAAAGGGTTAAAACACATGTTTAAATAAATAGTATCTAACATTATTTTTTTAGAGTAATAGAGTAAATGTTTTGATTTATTATAGTTTCACTTTTGTAGGAGGAATATATTTTTAGTACATATTTTGAATTTAATTGTTTGCCTATTGGCATATATTGTTAAATCTGACAGAAATATAAAAAAAAATATATGATGGTATATCTTAAGCATCAAACAAATAGAGTCGGCACATAAGGTGTTATACAATGAAACAGTTTTTAATACGTTCAATGCTGCTATGATTTTCACATAACAAAGAGAGTACGCAAGGCGAGTTGACGGCACTGAACGTGTTAAGCTAATATCTATATAACTAAGCTAACCTAACCTAACAGTAGTATTCTTTGTGTATAAATGGTCATAATATTATGATAATTGCTAAATCTGCTCCACATAATAACAATGGTTGTGACACATTAAAAATATCAAATCTGCAATTGTCTGGCAGAAAAGTTACTTACACAGCAATAAAGTTTTTATGCCATCAAATATGTCGACTAGCAAGGGCATATTTAATAGCGCGTAAGATATTACACGTGTATTAAAGTTCTGACGTTAAATGTTATTGGATCGTAATATGTTGATGATGTTACATTTTTATTATGTTGCTTCTAATACCAATTAATACGAAGCTTGGTATATGCGCCTTGTATTTGTATTATATCTTTTTTCACACAACTTTGCTATTATTTCCAACAAGGGGTGATGTTTTCAATCCAGTGTTAACTTGTAGGGCGAGCAAGTGTTCCAAGCACTATACGCCGCCGGGTCAAAAAGGAAGATTGATTTGAAAATTGCTCAAAATTGGCCCAGTAAAGACTATCCTAATATAGATACAGAGTATTTAGTTAAGAAAAAAGCGGCGCAGGTAATCGTATACTTACGTTTTTTTTTAATTTCAATTAAAAATTTGTTGGGTAAACTTTATTTAAAAAATAGTCGCGACCATTTTTAATTATAATTTCACACCGTCCATTAATTGGTTTGGGTATCTATTATGCTTAGTAATTTTTGTGAAGTAAATTTTTTTTCATTAAATAATATAATTATAGGTAAGAAGTTTAAACTTCTCCAAGCTGTTGGGGGGTGGAGTTCTCCACACCAAGTTTTGGATTGTGGATAGAACGCATTTTTACATCGGCAGTGCTAACATGGACTGGCGATCGCTCACTCAGGTATGTTAATAACTTTGTTATTATAATAAAATATGTGACAATTCTTAATAAATGTGCTCTGTTTAACTTTCATATACATCTTGCGTTACTATACGAAACAGTATTTATGTTTTTTTATACACAATAGATACTTCAACTAATGTCAAATACAAAATAAAGAAAATTTATTTATATGGTAATTAATCTTAAATACAAAATACTACAGTATCTGACCTTTAATATAATTTATCTTCAAATATCAATAATTCCATTATGCCTGGTTTACATTATGCCAGTACAGTAGCGCTGGCTTGGTGTGATCTGTTTTAGTGCACTGGCTCCAGTTGGTGTTTACATCATGACAGTTGTATGCTAGATTGTATGCTTATTTTGAGCATTGCTGACGTACTGTACTGGAATAATGTAAACCGGGCATTATGTTTGTAAACTCTGGTTTATTGTATTGTTTTTTTTTATTATTGCCTTCTATGTTTTAAAAGTGTTAAAGTCTCAGGTTTAAAATATCCGACTTTCTTTTAATAAGATGTACGGTCTTAAGCTATTACATAATCTTAATAAAGTAAATTCGGAATTCTTCGTGTTATCTTAAAAAGGACACAGCTGTTTCTGCAATTTACATCGTAAACGTTGAATAGTTTCATGTTGTGTATTTTTGCGGTCTTGGAATAATACAATTTAACTCTTAAAGCTATGAACCTTAGGTCCAATTTACCATTAATGCTTGCAACATACCTGTCCTTATTTTGTAAGGTATGGGACTTGAAAGATTTTGTTTGTAATGTAATATTTTCTAGTTGTGTTTAACTGAACTAATTGTTTAGTTTTTTAAATATCTCTTTTTAATTGTATAATAAACGATTTAGAATCAGACCTACTATTTTTTAATTTTTTTTTTTAGTTATGTTTTGTTTTTAATTTTTTGACATAAAATAAAGTTACTTTATTTTTTTAACAGGTGAAAGAGCTGGGAATTGTGGCTTATAACTGTTCGTGTATGGCCACCGATTTGGGGAAAATATTTGATGTAAGTTTTTTTTGTTTATTATTCAAAAAAGTTGAAAAAATATTTTAGGTACGGATATATTTTAGTAACTTGTATTCTTTGACTTATTTTTAATAGTATTTAATAACTGACGATAAAAACAAGCGCCTACTTTATAAGGAAAATTCCCAGGTACGCTGCAATGGAAAAAAAACTTCTACGTTATTCATAAACTCGTATAAAAAGCCCAAGTTGCTACTTCAATCTAAAATAAACTTTAATGCCTACAACTTAATGTTAAAATTGCAACGGAAATAGTTTTCAACCGTTTTCGACTGAGGCTCTAGAGATTTACATTTTTGAATTAATACACTAAATGCTGGTTATACAAAATCACACCTTATCTGTTTGTATTAAAGTTTTTATTTAAAAACTTTGACTTCAAAATATACTCCCATACGTATGATAAGTACTCTTAACCCTAATTAGTAATAAGGCTAATATTTACACGTATTTGAGGGATAAAAATACTATTAATATTTTGTTATGTTAATTTTAAAATAGGTCGAGAACCTTCTTTAATATTACAAAAACTTCCAAACGATTTCCTTTTGTTGTAAAGAAAATTATTAAAAAAAACTTACTGACGAATTGAAAATCCCCTTTTTTAAGCCAGTTAATTAATTAACCTATTTAACCATGGATACTTCTTTGAATGGTTTCTTCTATTTACATTATAATAATTAAGAACTTATTAAATAAACTTAACACAATCACACAAATAAGTTCCAGTTATACCATTCAATCAAATAAATCACATAGCAGTTTATATAAAAGCCATGCTTGTAGTGCTATTATAGTACAATAATTGTCGCATTATGCCTTAAGTCCGTAACACACAGACGCAAAAGCGAAACGGGACCGAAGCGATACATAGAATAGAGAAAATCCATAACCGAGTTACCAATCAGTCACATTTGAGTTCCCGCAAGTTAAGCTTTGGGTTAAGTTTGACAGTGCTAGATCCCGCAACAACAATATTTGCTGTGTGAGCGAATGTGTCAGGTCGACCGGTGAAATACCACGACTACACAGAAGACAGGCGTCAAGTGGAAGCAATTCCGCGTTTCGTCTGATGAGTGTGGTGCTGGATGCCTACTTTTAGCCCTTTCTCTTTTAGGAAGTGGATTTGGCGGAGGAGAGGAAGCATAGGAAGGGGAAATATCATCTTTCTGATCGTCCTCTTCTCCGTTAATCAAAGATAGGCAACGCATCTGCATTTGTGAATGGCTATGGGCAACGGTCGCCTCGCTATTTTGGCGAATTTAGGTGGCCGTTTGCTCGTTTGCCACCTTTTGATATAAAAAAAAATAGCTTTCGTAGCAGTGTGCTACACGATTTACAAGTTTCTCTTTCAGTACCGCATTAAATATTAAACCTTGACTTTGGATACAGAGAGATGCAATTAATCTCCACCCTACCTCCCCCCCACTAACTCCCTCTACAGAAAGTCTGTATTAAATTTAACTGAAATGCGAAAAGCACTCCGTTTTAATTTTTAATGTTGCAATAACGTTTTGATTGATGGAATACTGTTAATAAACGTCTCGTTCATTGTTATTTATATGCTACTAAAATGAATTTGTGTTGCATAAACATTGACATAAAACATGTAGTCATCACATTTCTTTTGAGAGTGAAAGAAAGAGATGATATAATATCTCGTATGAACGTTTCAACACATATACGAGTAATTTACTATGATAGCCTAGTTACTATGACAATAGCCTAATTAAGAGTACGGACATATGATCACGGGGTACTGAATTTTTTTTTCGACATGCGATTACTGTCGTGGAACTTATTCTAGCGCAAACCTAGAGCATAATTGGAATGGCTATAAAAAGTATCAATAAATCTCAATCTGCTAAAATGTATTAAAAAAACATTAAATCAACGTGTGCTCTCTATGTTATTCCGTGTCTCTATTTGTTTTACTTGTATCTCATAGATAATGTGTTCGGGAGCGTTGCCAAGGTCTCATAAATACAATGTAACCCTGTGACTCGGGGACAAAGAAATCATTAATTTAAGGGTAAATATTCATGCATACATTGTAGCCCCGACCTTCCATTCCCACTTTGTACGTGTGAAGAAAGGCGCACTGAAGATCTTTTTCACAGCCCTGACCTTTGTATTGCGAAAAAAAGTTTGATTTCCGTCTTAGCATTTATACCTATTTAATCCTATAACATTTTCACCTTTATACATTTTAAATTGTTTATTCCATGAGTCATTATAATAAATTAATTAAGAACGGCTTAACTCACGTATAATCGTCCGGTGACGGCACCGATTAGTGTTTGACCCCTGACGCATCAGAAACTAGTCGGTGCCGTCAGGGGACGATCATAAGTAAGTTAAGCAGTGCCTAAATCAATTTATTATACATTTTATAACATTTTTAAGTATTTTAACTTTAAAAAAGTTTACATACTAAGCAAAGTCAAATGTCCTTAGTAAAATAGACTGCTAACTTAGCTCTAAAAATGAAATATTATATTTTCTGTATATTGGTACAGTCCATGCAATATTTGATGATATTCGAATAAACAATACCACAGTGATATTTGTATTTTATATTATTGTAGGTAATAGAGATTTAATTGATAAATATCGCCCTTGGCTAGTTCGTGTGACACTAATATATTCGGTACAAAGACTTTTGTTACAAATATATTTGTTCTATATATTTTTCGAATAATTAATTTCAATGACGAATCACCCTGAGTACCATTTTTCATTTCACCACAGAACTAACAGTTATAAGGTCAATTCGTATATGTAGTGCATATTTTTAGCTCGTCATTTGTGATAATAGAAATAAAATCTGACGTTTCATAATGACGTCATTCTGTCACATTTTAAAGGTTTTTTTTGAAAAACCAACTGTAAAATGTATTGAAAGTATTAAAAAAAGTTTATTAAACTGAAGTTAAAAAAGTAATTGAGAACAATTATTGTTTTTAATTGCGCTTTTTAAAGGCTTTATACACATAAAAACAAAAGCCTTATAGCTGTAAACAGTGGTAACCTCCTGTAACAACAATATTTGTTGGGTGCACGAATGTGTCACATTGGCCGCTGAAATACCACGACCACACAGAAGACAAGCGTAAAGTGGAAGCAATTCCGCGTACAGTCTGATGAGTATCGTGCCGGAGGCTTATTTTAGTCCTCTTTCCCTTCCCACCCTTTTTTTATAAGGAAAGGATGGAAAGGGGAAGTGTATTTGGCGGAAGAGGCGACGCATAGGAAGGAGAAATATCCTCATTCTTCCGTCCCCCCCTTCTCCGTTAATTAAAGGCAACGCAGCTGCATTTGCGGATGTCTATGGGCAAGGGTCACCTCACTATTTCGGCGAATTCAGTTAGCCGTTTGCTATCTTTTGATATAAAAAAAGTTTACATTAACATGCATTGTTTTAAAAGCTATTGTAAAATTAAAATCCATCCGGCGTCCATTTGTGATTTGCGCCGGTGGCTTTGTGCTCCGTGTATGAATAGATGAACTGGCAAATTTTGGCACATTGCTCAATCTTGGCATGTGGCCAAACATCAACAAATAATACAACCAGTAGAAAAGCACTGGTAGTCACTTTTGATTTTCTTATTATGTCGCAATCTTTCAATGTTGTTTGTTTCAAGTCTTTTAACAGATTATTGCCCTTAGTTTTGTTTGCGTGAAACGTATCTTTGGTAAAGTTCAAAACAAACCTGAATAGTAGATACATCTGCCTTCAGAGACATCTGCTTAGCCTATTCAGAATTCTTCTTCAGGTAAAATGTCATGTATGTGAAGTTTTCCTATATAAATTATAGGAATATTCCTAAAACTCATTTATTACACGGATTTCTTTGTCTTTGTTATTTTTTACATTCTGCTAAAGTTGTTTTAACAAAGTTACCAGTAAAAAGTTTGCGTTAATTGAAATAGTTTCAAGTCAACAAGTCAGTTCACAAAGTAAACGCTACGTTAGGAAACGCTTTGAGTCAAAATAATTGCGCTTTCAACCAAAGTAATTGAACTCTTCTAGTCTATAAAAGTTTAACAACCCATCCATCCATTTATATTGGATTTTTAATGGATGTTTAAAAAGAGATAGTAATACATTAAAATTTTATTATTTATAACTTTATAACCTGCGTATATACACTTAAAGGTACACACGGCTACGCTTAAGTTATCGGTGGCTCATTGGTTAAGTACTACATTTGTAAACAGGTCACAAGTTCGATTCCCGCCATGTATCAAGATGGTTTTCGACTTAGTATTTATAATATATGCTTCTACCTCACGCTTGTTCTTTATAATTTGTGGTACTAGGTAGTATTGTGTATTTTGGCCAGGTGTACTGGCAGCTGGGGGTGGCCGACTCGGTGCCGGCCACGTGGCCGCCCGCGCTGGCCACTGATATCAACATGCAGCGCCCCGCCAACATCAGCGACGGACAGCGCAGCTACGGCGCCTACATCACGGTCAGTACTCTTTTGAACATTAAACTCAAATACAATTGAGGTTTAATATGGCCACATTGCTATGTTAGTGACAAAGTTCGTGTGTAAACCAAGCTTTATAATCATCCTTAGAATTCTAGTTAAAATCTCCAGTCAAAATATGCTCAAAGGACATCTTCAGTACATTTTTAATACAAACTAGATAATTATTAATCGTTTAGAATTGGAACAAAACTGCATGTTTTGTGTTCAAGTGAACGTTTCACTGTTAAAACACCACTATGCAGACTCTTCGTTATTAAAAATAACATTGTATTAAATTTCCTAGCTCTCTAAAGACAACAAGATACGCTGCCAAGCTTTCACAGAGTCATTAATGTAACGTTAGACGCAAGCCCCAGAGATGCATTGTATACGTCCATTACGTGCACACTTTGTGTCTCTAATGCCCTATTCTAAACTAAAGCAAATTTATATAGATTTTAAATTTATGTGTATTAAAGCTTTAGTTAGTGTGAGAAGTACAATTTGAAGTATTCATTATATTGCATAGAACGTCGTTGGCTCAGGAGTTAAGCAATGTGCAGGTCCCAGGTTTAGATGTGTGTTTCGATTTTCGATTTACATATGTTCATACATTTATCCGACGTTATATCTACAAATAAATTAAAGATATTTGTGAAGTAAACCAACCCGCACTTTGCCAGCGTGGTTGATTATGGTCTAGTCACCCCTTACTTAGGATAGGCTCCGAGCTCCTCAGTGGGAACGTATAGTGAGCTGATTATTATCTTACAGATAATATAAATGCGAATGTTTAGATGGATGGATGTTTGTTTGAAGTTATCTTCAGAACGACTCAACATATCTTGATGAAACACACATAGGCAATTTTTTTTCCGCGCGGATGGAGTCGCGGGCGACAGCTAGTGTATTATATTGCATACTAAAGTTTAATTAATTTAAATATAACCATTTGTTAATACAATGTCACCTTCTCCATTTTATTATTTGACTACACAGACACAGGTCTTTTCACCCCAGGTGTTTATGGTTTCTGTAGTTTATGTTAACTCACGACTTTACCGTTAAAGTACTACTAAACGTATAAAAATATTGCAATTTAGCGAAAGTGCCGGCTGCCATTCCTTTTAATGACATCGGACGCTCCGGTGGTAAAAGCTTCAAGCGCTGACTCACTAACGACCGCTGAAGTGAAAATTACATACAACTACCGCCCGCCCAGCGATAAGCGCTTTCTATTTTGCGTTGTGTTTACCATTATCGCTGTCATTTAGTGTGTAATTATACGAAGTGAACCCCCAAAGTAATTAGAATAATACAGCTGTATAAATATGCACGTAATTCTGTTTAAAGAGGTCTTTAACCTCTTTTGTTCTAGTTGTTTTTAACTCTATATAAACTACCAATTTTTTTTTTAAATAAAAACTAACACGGAAGCCCGTTGTTCAAATGGATTAGCAAAGATTATGGAGTATGTTTCCTTGTTTACCTTTGTCAGTTATTATTTACTTTACAGGTTTAGTTTAGTTTACAAATTAAATTATTTTATAGCAAAAGATCGTATTATATTCTGTTGGTTTTGTTTAAATAATAACTGTTTTTAACTTGTTGGGCTGAATATTGGTACTCTGAAATTAAACATATGATTACGAATCTATAACTTACTAAATATGGTTCGTAAAGACCGAAGTTTATTGCTGTTATTCTTTGAATCAGGTTAAAAGAAATATAGTTTTGTAGGTAGTGTTGAAGTTTGCCAAACCGGAAATGGCGTAGTTCCGGCGATTAGGGCGACGTCACCTATTATAACTGACAGCACTTTGTAATGTCGGCACTTTTATGTTTATAAAACATAAAAGGTATATTAAGGATATTTCAACGTCAATATTATAAAAATTAAAGTTAGTTTTCTTCGTATTGTCTAGTAAACTCAAGAAACATACATAACTGTTCTTTTTTTAAAACAAAAAGAAAAACAGAATGTGAACAGATTTTTATGCAGTAGAATCTAAGAAGACTTTAGTGAAATTCTTATGTTTTTCTTCTGTATGTCATAAAAAAATATTTAACTCACAGCCTCCCAAGTAAGACGAAATATATTATGCACTCGTTCTAAATATAGTTCTTCTAAAGTACATATATTTGCTATGTACAACGTTGTTAACTGGATAGACCCTGAACTTTGCCAAGTTGCAGCGATACCGTTTCAAGTTAGCTAAGTTATGCCAGACGGATGTTCAAGTAATAC
This sequence comes from Papilio machaon, assembly GCF_912999745.1. Lineage (NCBI taxonomy): Eukaryota > Metazoa > Arthropoda > Insecta > Lepidoptera > Papilionidae > Papilio > Papilio machaon. The sequence continues at coordinate 6,856,792 of NC_059996.1, read as the reverse complement.
AACTATTTAGTAAAGATTCTATAAATTTTCAACTTGATTTATATTTGTGTAGAAATGATAAAGTACTAGTAGGCATTTAATTTTTTTCGCCTGGTTTTTACTATGTGCAGTTGTAACTCTCTGCAAAAAATACTAAAGTAGTATGTAAAATATGTTAAGTGAAAGACTATGTAGGTTATGCTTAATATTTTATTCCAGTAAAATATAAAATAGGCGTAATCAAACGTATAGCATAGAAAAATTGCCGCGTTCGTGATATCTAGTTGTCATTTTTCAACGTCGCTTTGTTAAACATAATCCATTGAATATGCCGCAACATACCGCGCGCCACTCCACTTGCCGCTAATTTCGTGTCCGTGACTTTAGTGCTTGCTAAAGTTAATATACATAATGTATTATATTGTCTAAAAGTATAACATAAGCCTTAAAGCTCGATGTCTTGTCTCGATTCCTCCTCCGGGCGGTTAGGAATATGGCACCGCAAATACCTAATACTGTGAGACGGGAGTTAGAACTTGTTGAGGAGTTACGATACTTAGACGTCAACTTGACAGAACTTGCTCTAACAAAATAACTTATAATCAATTTTAGATTTAACTTACTACAACTTAGATACGGTATAAATAGACTTGATTTTGATTCTAATAAATATTTTTTATGCAACTTCATTACACAATCGAAATAAAATGCTGTGTAATTTACACTATCATGTACTTAAATTACTTTATGCTTGAAATAATGATGTGATGTAGGTTTTGAAGTCAATATTAAACAAGAATCACATACATTGTCTATATCTTTGTTGAATCGACATAAAATACTGATCCTAACTTTTTGATTTGATTATAAGCGGCCGGGTATCATGTCTGTATGAATTATGCTGAACTCCGGTTGCCATTTCCAATAAGCGAATGTATCAGAAAGTGATCGCAATAAACTCGTAAGTTTTATGCTACATCAAAAGCAATATTGCCACTTTGATCAATTTTGATCAAGTCTTGTCACTTGCCATATGTCTCAAGACTAGAAATATTATTTTATTATCACTACAAATTATACTATTATTTATAAGTGTATTTATTTTTTAATACACGTCGTCGTTTGTGGACGAGAGAAGCCAGGGACAGACAGAAGTGGAAATCTTTAGAGGAGGCCTTTGTCCAAGGACAAACTGTAGATTAAGGATAACAGTCGCCGGTTTAAATTTATTTTTTGCTATTTAACAATCTTAATGACAAAAAAAAGAAAAAACTTCATAAAGAAAATCTTCAGCAATAAAGGCTTTATTATTATATTATTTTTTTAACTTCTTAATTCATATTAAATTGAGTACAGTTATAATTTTTTAGGTCAATCTTCAAAAAACGACCTTGACATTTTTGTCCACGCAACAAAACCGTGCGCATGGTTTAATGTAATTGAACTTTGTTAGTAATTTAGTGTAATTATATAATTATAAAATTATTGTGTGTAAAGTGTAAAATGTTCTTGATTCATTATACAGCTTAATTAAGTTGATAATTTTAATACACTTTCAAATGCAGTATTAATATGATACATTGTGATAAAGGTATTGTGATTTTATAACATAGTAAAATACTCTTTGCGAGTATATAATAAGTGTATATAACAAGTGAAATTAATATTTGGTTCCTAAGCGTTATATACTAATATTATAATGAGGAAAGATTTAATTGTTCTTTTAATGTATTGAATAGTCTCAGAACTATTGAACCTATTTGAAAAATTATTTCATTGTTTGGGAGCTACACTTATGTACACTATACCCGGGTGACACAGGCTATACATATTTATTACTAGATTTGTTTTTTAATACCGCGCGGACGAAGTCGCGGGCAACTGCTAGTATATTATAACTTTGAAGCAAGGAAAATTACTTTAAATCTATGTTTTTACTAGAACATTTTGGCACTACGTTTTTTGGCAATATAGACAAATAAAAAAAGGCTAAACAAAACCCTAATAAAATTTGTATAAAAATTCAATATTTATAAAAGATTTCGTTCAGTCGCGTTTTCTTTTATTATTTTCATTTCTTCAAAACGTTTCGTTCGTGAGAAAATCTCATAATAGTTGTCGGGGTGTAAGATTTCCATGAATTTCCTCGAACATTAGCGCGAATTAACTTCGGCGGCAGCTACGATGCTTTTTATTAGATTTGGCTTTTTGAAATACACGATCGGTATTTAAGTTGTTAGAAAAATGATCCAAACTACGAATTATTTCGGAGTATTTCGTGTTAGAATTTTCATACTAATAGAATATTTGTTGGGATTAAATGCACAAATTTAAGATTATATCAACTACACAATTAATAAATAATGAGGTTATAATTCCCGCTCTCTCAGTTACAATATGTTTAATTTCACTATTTTTAAATGCAAAGAAGATTAATAAATTAAACTTCACACTTAATTTTTCGTGTATAAAGAAATTAAGACGGTATTTCTTATGACCTTTGTAACGATCGGCGCTACGCCGTAGACCGTAGATGCTACGCCAAGTTGTAATGAATTCTATAAAGGAGATCAACCCACGCGATGCAATATTATAACGCTTTATTGTTGAGTTTACTTACAAAGCTATCTGTTGAATAGAAGATATTTTGCTTTGTAGCTCATATCAAAACAGTAGAAGTAAAAAATGCCTCTAATTTACGTCCATTTCTTCTATGGCTCGCCATTGTACTCCGATCTCGACTGAGCATTATTTCAAAAAATATGTTGCACATATTTCTGTATTGTTCTATTATTTTAAATATAATAACGATAAATTGTAAAGAATTATTTAAGTTTTTGCTGACAACATTTATTATTTGGAGAAGTAACCTTGATATATTGATAGTCATTTTACAGTTCACTTTTACGACTTCGTAGAGATAGATCAGATCAAATGCATACCGAAATAACTGAATTCTGAGAAATGAGTTATTAAAGCTTGTGTTTATTTATTAGTGTAATTTTCCTATACTTTTATTAATGCGTGCCGTCTTTATTTGTTTGTTTATCGTTCGATCTGCGCTATTATTTTCCAATTTGCCGCGTAAAGTGTCCCACTTCGATGTATCGTGTCGCGTGACGTATAACTGCCCATTGTCACTTCGCAGCTCAATCGATGTCATATTTCCTGCATTTTTAATAAATCCTTGAAAAGTATATAATACAAAAATACTAGGTGAGTGGCTGATTTGCTAATTTTAAAGCTTATTCTGTCTCAGAAACAAAATATAGTGTCGCTAGACTTAAACTAAGGATAGTGTAATCCACACAATTATTTCTTCAATGATAAAAGGCTCTTGTCTGAATGTAATGATCTGTTTTTTGTTGTAGAGCTCACCGCCGCCGTTCAGTCCGGCGGGACGCAGTGCGGACGACGACGCCATCGTTTCCATCATAGAGTCGGCCGAGCGGTTCATATACATTGCGGTGATGGACTACGCGCCCGCACTCGTATACACGCACAAGCTCGAGTAAGATTTAAAATAAATACTCGTACCGTATACGTGGTGTAGTTTTTGTTTATTCGACTTTATGTACGATATTAAAAATGTATATTCGTTTGTGTTAAAGTTTGATGCATTTCTCTGGTCAGTGATTGGACGTTGCGCTGTGACCTCTCGGCGAGCTTTATGAGTGGCGAGTGTTGTAAAACTCAAGCGGAATTGCACTTGTAAATTTGAACTATATGACACGCCAACTACGAACCACATGTACATGACCTCTTTACCTACGAGTCCATTTGAGTTATTTAACCTGACCTATATTTATAAATCATGTTGTAGACAAAACATGTCTAAATTATTCAATGGCTCATGATAATTGAGTGTTTAAATATAACTTATTAATACAAAAGTCTTGTTATCTTTAGCTGTTCCTTTAATTATTGGAACAATGATCACTATATTATCAAATATTTTTGAAAACAGTTACTAGGCGATATAACATAAACATTTAAAAACAAATCTATTAACACATTTCATGCCTCTACGATTTTTTTAATATGAAAATGGGATTTCTCGAAGTCCTAGTTGCCTATCCAAGACAGCAGGATAAGTCAATTTGTTCTTTAGGTACTGGCCTAAGATAGACGATGCGATCCGCGCGGCGGCACTAGAGCGGCGCGTGCGCGTGCGCCTGCTCATCAGCTGGTGGTCGCACTCCTTGCCTGCGCAGGACCACTTCCTGCGCTCTCTCACCGCGCTCTCGCAAGCTTTGCCCGGAGTGGATATACAAGTGGTGGGTTCTTAGTACTTTACTTAGTACTTAGTCACAATTTACTTCTTCATTGTTTGTATTCAACGAGTTGTGTGATTAATTAACTTTTGTAACGTATTTCAGAAACGTTTTGTAGTGCCATCTACACCCGATCAGGACAAGATACCGTTCGCGCGCGTCAACCACAACAAGTACATGGTGACAGACCGCACCGCTCTCATCGGCACCTCCAACTGGTCCGGGGACTACTTTACCACCACCGCGGGCGTCTCCTTTGTCTTCCAGGACCTGGAGGAGGGAGGAGGCCCTCACAACGGCACCAAGGACATAAGGATGCAGCTGCAGGAGGTCTTCGAGAGGGACTGGACCTCGCCCTACGCCGTGCCCCTCTTGAAATTATAGCGGGACATTCCTCAAACCAAATGTCATCTTGAAAAACCTGCCAATACTTTTATGTAAATGTGTTTTATCTAATTTATTTTAATGTGTGTATGGAAAATTATGATACTTTATTTGGATTAAACAGAATTATATCTCTATCTAATCTCTATATATCATCGGCGTATATAATATGCTTTGCGTAAATAAAACATTGATTAATGTCATATAAAATATAGGATCGAGATGTGAGCCCTGGGGAACTCCTGTAGGTATATTTAAGAAATTTGAACGCTATCCTCCTATTACTACAACTTGAGACCGGTTTGTGAGATAATAATTAACCCATCTGAGCAAATCTCCATGGATACCAAGTTGCTGAAGCTTTGTGAGAAGTATGTGTGATCAAAACGATCGAATGCTTTCTCGAAATCAGTGTATATCGCATCAATTTGACCTCCACCCTCTAAAGTATAAGATTCAAAAATATTTTGTAATCTTATCTTGATAGCAAAAATATTCGATCTACACTTTTGTTTGTGGCTTTATTTTTGGGACCAAGACATGTATTGTGTGGAATTCGATCAAACAGTATATATATATAATGTTTTATTTTTCAAGGAAAACTGCGTAAGGGATAATTAAGGGGTGACCAAATAGAGCATCCATTTGTGTGTTAGACAACTACATAAATGTAATGCGACAATTTTACAATTTATTGAACTTTAATGTAATCTTAATTTGAGATAAATTAATATTTTTGGTGAAAAATATTCAATCTTTAATTTTTTTTTTAAGTAAACAGTCCTGAAATAACGATTTCTCTGTACTTTTTGAGTAACTAACCTTAATCTATGTATCTTAAATATTCTAAATATAGTATTTTTCTATTCTAAAAAGTATCTTTTAATGTTAAATTTAACTAAAAAAAATCGAAGTCTAGCTAAAAGCTGACATTGTAAATAACTATTTCTAAGGTGTGCCTTCAAATTCTGCGAGATTCAGTGCGTGATTTTAACTTTAAGTAGATTTTTATATCCTTCTAGTTGTAGATATTAATTCTATATGTCTACAGTCTGCTTTCATGTTATTGCCTTTTTTTTTCGAATAACGACATTTGTAAAGAGCATCACTTTCATCATTCTTCAAAGAAGATTCAAAGAAGGTTTTTTGTACATAACTATTAATGTAGTACTAAAGTTTTGACTAGCTTTCTGATTTTGGTATGTGATAGTCAAATTTGAAATCTTTATCTAGTAATCTATATATATAAAAGAAAGTCGTGTTAGTTACACTATTTATAACTCAAGATCGGTCGTACTGATTTAGCTGAAAATTTATGGGGAGGTAGCTTAGAACTAGGAGACGGACATAGGAACTTTTTTATCTTGTGTGCATTTTTTTTATTCCGCACGGACGGAGTCGCGGGTAAAAGCTAGTAGGATATTAAAAGCTATGTTCCTAAAGTATTTTTCTTTGTAAAATCATTTAAATGTTGATTTTTCCAACAATTATAAAATTTCTCACATATCAAATTATTAAAATCTATATTTTCGTTTATATTCCATAATGAGATAAGTACGGTTTTATATTTGCAATTTTATTGTCTAATTTGATTGCGTATTTAAATAATTTTCTAGATTTTATATAGAATTTTAATTTCATGACGTACTTAATTAGTAGTTAGAGAAGACATTACAAAATATGAACAATTTTTATTAATTTTATTTGGGGACAGATTATCGTATAAAGCCTTTTCAAAATTATATGTTAATTAGTTATAAATTATTTAATGAAAACTAAAGATATAATTTTAAAGTAACAAAGTTCATTATTAAGGATTAATTTTTATTTTACTTTGTTATATTTTTGATATATATGTTATTTAAACTATTAGTATCGGATTGGATGGATAACGTCAAATGATTTTACTTGTTTATATTTTTCGTGACCAATTTGGTACTGTAATTAAATATATTTTTTTTACCTTTTTAAAACTGATAATATTCTGTAATTTTAAAAGCAATAGTATGTATTATCTATGGTCATAGACAATACAGATGATATACTAAATTTGTTGGTGTTGTATTTATAAATAAATAATTCTTTACTTATCTCGTATTTATTTCTCGTTGGGTACTGATAGTTACCTTTTTATTTATTTCGGGTATGTGTTAAATAAATGAAACTACAAATAGCCTTTACAAAATATATTTTTAATAAAAAAAACAAGTACTTCCTTAAGATCATTAAAAATGTATTTACTTCCAACACATAAATTTTCTAAATAACGTCAACTTAACTCAGTAATTTTCAAATAATAAAAGCTTAATCATATAAAGTAGTTGACATTTTTATAAATTGATATAAATGTCAGAATTAGATGAATAACACTAACCTTGCATTTCTCAAACTAAAATCCCTATATCAAAATATCGTCATTACTGGACAAGACAGAGATAACAATGTTTTAAAAGGAGATTTTAATCTCAGAAACCCACAGTTACAGTAAAAAGCTTATCTAAACACAATTATATAAATCTTTTTAGAATCTGACTGAAAATATTGTTCAATATAATCTTGTGTGTAAAAGGGGAGAAAAACTGTCCTTTGCTAACTACAGATGTCAGCATAAACAAGTTTTTTTTTTTTTTTACATCATAAGGTGGCAAACGGCCACCTGGATTCGCCGCAATAGCGAGGCGACCGTTGCACCTAGATATTCGCAAATGCCTACGTTGCCTACCTTTAATCAACGGAGAAGGGGACGCACAGAAAGAAGATATTTCTCCTTCCTATGCGTCTCCTCTTCCGCCAAATCCACTTTCCCTTCCTATCCTTTCCTAATAAGAAAAGGATGGGAAAGGAAAGAGGACTAAAATTAGGCCAAAGTGACTTTAAAGTAAGATTATTAATTCCAATCAGTAAAATGACATTTTCAGTAATACAGGTTTTTAGTCCCAAAATAGTGATGTAGTAGAATCGAGTTTTTACATTTAAAAGTTAGTCGAGATTACATTTTTTTATATAATATATGTAATTACAATTTTTCAATTTACATCACCCCTTTTTTGTATCAGTGACAGTTGCACTTATTATTTTACTTATTGAAATTAATAATTGTACTTTAGCACTAAATATACCACAGGTATATAAAAACCACTTTATAGAAAGTACTCTGTGGACTGTAGTCATAGCAACGAATTCCGTCAAAAATCACTCAAAGAATTCAGTAATTAAGTTAAGTAAGTAATTTTTAAAGATAATTCATAAATTAATGTGGATGAATTTCGGCTTTTTGTAATTCCGATACAATTAATAAGAAATAAATTTTCATTATTAATTTTAAATCGCAAGAATGACGTATAAAAACTTTGACAGATGACAACGGACTTGACGCTGGTGCTACCTTACTTATAATTTTCAGTTTTTCTCCCAATTTCACTTCGTTAAGTCGAATTTAAGTTATGAGCGATATTTTTGTTAAATAATAACTTCATTAATCACCAAGATTAAGGATCAGTGACATAAAGAAAGACCCTCACCAGGAATTCACAAAGTGGATATCGAACTTAAATCATTGCTAATTCTCACTCTGTCTTCTTTTGACCTAAGTCAGAATTAATAATAATAATTGATCTTAAAAGTAGGTAATTTGGACATGGAGATCTGAGGTGATAGTTCATTTTGGAAAAAGGGTCACTTGTCCAAGATAATTTAACCACGTCAATAGATAATTATGTCTATTAATGTCAACAATTTTGTAATATTTGAATGTCAATTTATGTTATAAGGAATTATTAAAAATTCAGACGCACAGCGTTACATTGTCAAATCTTTTGTTAGGCGAAAAAACTATTAAATTGAAACTAATTATACATTAATATTAATCAATAAAAAAATCTATAATAAATCCTTATTAAAACTTTAAAGGGTCGATTCAACTATTTCTAAAAAAGAATCTTAAAAAGTTATATCCAGCTATTTTTTTTTAAATCCGAATACAAAAAACTATAATAATTAAACTAATATTTAAATGTGAAAGGAGCACAAAGAATCAAAAGTAATCTAGTAACAAAATTGCAATTTCTCGATCACTTATCTTATTAGATAGAAAAATTGTAAGAAAATAACGGATGAGGAAGAGTTTTGAACCACATGAGGTCATCAGAAAGTCTGATAACCAACAGAGTAGACTTCAAATATAACTTAGTATTTCCTAGAATTCAATAGAAAAATTCAAATACAACAAACATTTGTATGAATACATATTAGTTTTGTAAAAGATAATGAAATTTAAGACAAGAGAACAGTAAATTGTATGACAAAATGTTTAGGAATCTTATACATGATACATTACCTGTATACATAAGTATTACGCGTGTGTAGCGCTGTCCTCAACAAAGTCTCGTGCCTCATCCTGAGTGACACACTCAACATGAGACACTTTGTTACGAAACTTGACGCCGTAGAACTTGTGAGCGTGTTCCAGTAACTCAGGTCTGAATGTTGTCGTAATGAACTGCGCAGACGCAGACAATTCGTGGATCATGTTTGCTATCGCTTTACGATGTTGTGCGTCCAACGCCTAAAATAGTTCAAAAAATTACACGTTAGATGTATTAGTGATTGAAGCATTAGTGATTGAACAAACTACTAAAAAAATCTTAATTTTTTAAACTAGTCACTGGAATAGTTTCGGACCCATCGGGGGTCGTCTGTACGAGACAAGATGCAACCGCGATGTCCTCAAAATAAACACTCGCTTTGAATATGGACCTCAGACGGGTCCGAAATTAGTCGGTGACATCACCGTGATCACACGTGAGTTAAGACGTTCTTAATTAATTTACTAGAAAACTAGTGAAAAAACTAAAATAGCCTAATTTATTCCGGGACACATTAGATATCTTTCAATAAAAGTTTTGTCGAAAACGGTAAATCCGTTTCGGAGATTACTCGGAACGAACAGGATCTTGCGGATACATAAATAAAAATTAAAAATAATGCAATACATAGCGTAAGATTTTTTTTTTTATTACATACAAACACAAATGTTATTAATTGGAATTAATGTAATTTTTTTTTATAATTTACCTGGAATTTAAAAATAATTATAATAAGTAGCCTATGTGTTCTTCCAGATTATCTAATATATAAAATTCTCGTGTCACAGTTTTCGTTCCCGTACTCCTCCGAAACGGCTTGACCGATTCTCATGAAATTTTGTGAGCATATTCAGTAGGTCTGAGAATCGGCCAACATCTATTTTTCATAAACCCCCCCCCCCCCCCATTTTTTAACTGCGCGCGGACGGAGTCGCGGGCGACAGCTAGTATTCTATTAGGTCCTTACATATGAAATTGGCGTTTTGTATGGGAGGAACAAAAAGTCGAATATTTTTTAATATAATATATTTAATTAATCAAAGTATGAACCATTATTTTCTATGCACTTTTGCCATCTCATAGGTAGTTCATTGATCCCTTTACTAAAAAAACCAGTCGGACGGGAATCAATAAAATCTTTGAAGGCGATTTGGACTGCCCCATCGGAGTTGAATTTTTTCCCTTGCAAGAAGTTATCCAAATTTCGAAAAAAATGGTAATCTGTTGGAGCAAGGTCCGGGGAGTACGGAGGATGTCTTAGACTTTCCAATTGAAGCTCTTCTAATTTAGTAGCCGTCTGTTGCGCAGTGTGTGGTCTAGCGTTGTCGTGAAGCAGCAGTGGCGTGGAGCGATTGACCAGCCTAGGTTGTTTAGCCGCTAGCTTTTCCATCATGGTTTGCAATTGCTGACAATAGACATCAGCCGTAATAGTCTGGCCAGATTTGAGAAAACTGTAATGAACAATACCGGCACTAGTCCACCAAACGCTTACAAGTAACTTTTTTGGGGTTAATTTTCGCTTGGGGCAGGATTTGGCTGGCTGGCCAGGATCCAACCATTGCGCTGAGCGCTTCCGATTATCGTAAAGAACCCATTTTTCATCACAGGTAATGATTCGGTTTAAAATACCTTCATTATTGTGCCGGTTTAGTAATGTAACGCAACAGTCGACGCGCGTTTGCCGGTTTGCTTCAGTCAATTCGTGAGGTACCCACCTTTCAAGCTTTTTAATCTTCCCAATTTGCTTCAAGTGAATTAAAACAGTTTTATCACTAACATCGCAGCCTGCAGCTAACTCGGACGTGGTTTGCGATGGATCCGCTTCCGCAATAGCCTTCAACTCTTCATTATCAACTTGAGTCTCAGGCCGTCCACGGGGCTTGTTCTGCAGATCGAAATTTCCAGAACGAAAACGTTGGAACCAAAAACGAACTGTGTTTTCTTTTGCAACACGACCGCCATACACATCATTCACCCTTCGAGTCGTTTCCGCAGCACTAGTGCCACGGCGGAACTCGTACTCGTAAATAATGCGATATTTTAAGTTTTCCATTTTGTAAAATGAGTGACGCAAACAGAAAAAAACAGAAGAAAAAAAACAAATGAATGACGGTCATCGAACCACAAATACATGAGTCTATAGCTGTACAAATTTGAATTTGGAATTCCTTACCAAAGAGGAGAAATTCGTGATTAAAGTGGCCAGTACGAAAAACGCCAATTTCATATGTAAGGACCTAATATATCCGTTGATCAGTTCTGGAAATACCTTCATATAAACATTTAAACTTTCGCATTTATTAGTAAAATTATCAACAAACCTGATCGATTTCATCAAATAGATAGAAAGGTGCGGGATCACACTTCTGTATGGCGAAGATGAGAGCGAGTGCGACCAGAGACTTCTGACCTCCAGAGAGCTGGTTCATCTCCCGCATGTCACCCTCTCCGCCGGTGAATGACACCTTGATGCCCACACCGGTGAACTGGTCCGCGTTGGCACGCTACATGTCACATCTCTTCAATTTATATTCCACCTCTTAACATTCTTAGAGGTCAATTAGACCTCCTTAGTACAAAGGAATCGAATATACTTTTTTTTAGTACCGGAAATATATAGCTTAATGGGGGAAGGGATTGGCTCCTGAAACACAGGGCTTTGCCCTAGTTCAGGAACCAAGGCTTCCACATAATTGTGTATATGAGTGTTACAATAAAGCAGTTATTATTATTATTATCTATGCTCTATATTAGTCATTATTACTATTTTTTCTGGTAATTAAAAGAAATAACCATTTATTTATTATTTGAAAAATTAACGAAATGTCATCTAGAATATAATAAAGGAAATTTAAATTGTTTATTTTGAACATTTAAAAATATATTATCAATAATTATAACTCTATGGTTTAAAAATGTCTCGACATATTATAATTTTATCAAGTTAATTATATTTCCAAAATAAACTTTTTTAAAGTAGCTAATAATATAGAAAAAAAGCGAAGAGAATTATTCAATTGATATATAAAAATCTTATTAATTTAAAGTATTGAAGTTTTCATATATTTTGGTGGCTCGGAACATCATAAGAGTGTAACTTTGCGCTGTAAAGATATTTGAAGAGTTATACCTCAGCGAGTGCGTCGCTAACGTCGTCTGCGGCAACGCGCATGATGAGGGAGCCTCGGCCATGAGGTACCAACTTCTTGAACACCTCAGTGAAATTCTTGCTGACTTGCTTGAATGTGAACTGGATCGCCTCCAACTTGCGGTGTTCCAGTGTCTCGATCAGTTCGCGGATCTTCTCACCACTTATAACACGCATACAACATACTATCAATAGACAGGACGTTACGAAACAAATCGTATCCAGTTTCGATTGCCTAAACTTTTGTCTAAACTATAATGGTATTTTAAACCGACAAGGCTATCTGGATTGGGGGGGGGGCATCAAATTATTATTACTAATGCTCACTCACGCCCCCCTTTTCAACGTCAATAGTCAAAATATCCTCTTTGTACTGCAGTAAAAAATGACATAACAGCTGCAGCTGTTATGTATTTTTTTCTTTATCTTCTAAGTTTTATAAATATTCTGACAGAACTCACTCACAAGTCTGAACTTGTGAGTGAGTTCTGTCTGAAGATATCTGAATATCTTTGAATATATGTCCGATTATAATAAAAATATTTGAAAATTCCTCATAATGTCCACTCTATAAGTAGTGTAACTCTGAACAATTCCTTAAAAAGACCCTTCCTTCATCCCTTTCAAAAGACTTTATTCTCTTTAAAAAAGACAGAGATAGCAATAGTGGGAATAGATTAAAGTAACTTAGGAATCCCTAAGTGAATATTTCTCTTACTAAATTTACACTAAGGAATTGTCTATGTAATACTTAAAAATTAATATATCAATTATTGACTCATTCAATAAACGCAAATAAGGAAATTTAATTTAAACAAATGTCATATTGAATGAAATCTTTACATCATCAATTTTTTTTTATATAATTACGCGTACAATATTACGTTTTATGTTATTGTTTACATTTTTCAATGTTCAAACAATAAATCTGTTTGAAAACAATACGTATGTTTGTGATATCGTAATTTCATTTTAACGTATGAATTATTAATGATTTTGCGATCGTGTGTTGACGCGTCATTGAATTTCACATGGATTTCATTCACTCGTCATAAGATACAGTATACTATTGACATTTAGAATTTAAAAAAAACTATTTAAATAACATTTAAGTGTATTTTTAGAATTCGAGAATAAATGAATATTTAAGTTTATGGATTATTAAGTTAATGTGAATGTTGGATACGTTATTTGTGAATTTAAAATGGATTGCTACAAAAATATCTATTTATTTATATTAATAATTTCTCCAGTGTTTTCTAGAACATTACTATATAAAATGGATTTTAATATATTCGGTTTCGCATACAAAGTTCTGGGTGGAATATCGAATACGGTAAAATTGTTGAACAGTTTAAAAAACATATTTGAAGTTTTAGCAGAAAGTGATACAGGCCAGAGTATCTCTCAAATGAAACACGAAGATATATATCTAAATATAACGGAATTAGCAGAAAAATATAATTATAATATGGAAGTGCATACAGTTACAACCGAAGATGGTTACATTTTATCCCTTCACAGGATACCTAAAGGCAGAAATTCGACTCGAAATGATCTAGTAGTACTACTAATGCATGGTATATTAGATTCATCCGATAGTTGGATACTTCAAGGACCGAATAAATCTTTAGGTTATATTTTAGCGGAGACAGGTTTCGATGTATGGATGGGTAACGCGAGAGGTAACAAATATTCATTATCTCATATCAAATTAAAATCATCTCAAACTGAATTTTGGTCATTTACTTGGGATGAAATAGGAAAATATGATCTTTCATCAATGATAGATTATATTCTAGAAACTACTAGAATGAAGACATTATATTATATAGGACATTCTCAAGGTACGACTAGTTTTTACGTAATGCTTTCTTTAAAACCAGAATACAATGAAAAGATAAAAATGATGTTTTCTTTAGCACCTATAGCTTGGATGAGTCATGTAAAAAGTCCTATAGTAAAAATGTTCTCACCCGCGAACAAAATATTACAATATATAAATATAAATACATATTCACATAGTACGAAATATTTTAATACAGTAACTAATATCATATGTAACTTTTTACCTATCAGATGTGACAGTTTACTCAATTTGATAGTCGGATATGATTTTAAACATATAAATGGATCTATGTCATCAATAATACATGGACATATGCCGGCTGGTTCTTCAACATTACAGTTCGTACATTATGGTCAGTTGGTACAAAATGGTAGATTTTGTCGTTATGATCGAGGTGTGGAAGATAATTTAATGATCTATGGATCAAAATCACCACCGGATTATGATCTAAGTGTTATCACTGTTCCAATAGTTTTATATTACAGTGGAAATGATTGGTTGTGTGATCAACGTGATGTTGAAATATTGAAGACACATTTAAAAGTGAAGATAGATAATTATATTAAAGATTTCAATCATTTAGATTATCTGTACGCGGATGTAGCTAAAGATTTAATATATTTATCTATTATTAAACAGATTTATTATTATGAAACTAAAATATCTGTATCATTAGAAAGTGTTAAATGTCCATAATATTAAGAAAAAAAACTATATCTTTTAACATCTAGTCAAGATTTGGAAATTAGAAAATTTTGTATTTTTCAAATAAAGCGGCAACACTGTTATTAATTTTAATTAATACACTGTTTTTTTTTATAATTAGGTATATAGTTATTATCTCCATAAATTATTTTGTTAAATGCTAGTTTTTTTTATTTTTGATGAATTAATAGTTATGATGAAAAAACGGTACTCATAGTTGATTTCTGAGACTAAATACTTTATCATCTTTAAACAGAGATATTTATACAAGGATTTTGGTTTTAGAAACCAACAATTAGAAATGTAATTTTTTTTATGAAGTTAATAATTTTTAGTCTTAATTTTTTTTTTAATAATTTAAACCTTAAAAAAATGTTTGTAAATCATAGTGTTAGAATAAATTAGATAAATAAAATAAAATGTAATATAATTACCCAATATCCAACTCCTCCTTCCTCTTGTACAACTTCTCCTTTTGTTCAGAGAAACTGATGAACTGGTCCAAGGCCTTCTTGTTCACGTGATTGTATTTCTTCAGATGTTGGTTCGCTTTCTCCAGTTCTTTGAATAACTAAATATATAAATTATAATTGTGTAGTATTAAAAAAAAAAATCATAGTACACTAGTTGTCGCCCGCGACTCCGTACGTTCGGAATTTAAAAAAAAAACCTAATAGTTTATGTGTTCTTTCAGACTATGTTCTACATCTGTGACAAATTTCATCAAGATACAATGAACCGTTCTGGAGATACCTTCATACAAACATCCATCCATCCAAACATTCGCATCTTACATATATAAAAGAAAGTCGTGTTAGTTACACTATTCATAACTCAAGAACGGATGAATCGATTTGACTGAAAATTGGTGGGCAGGCAGCTTAGAACCAGGAAACGGACATAGGATAATTTTTATTCCGTTTTCTATTTTTTTATTCCGCGCGGACGGAGTCGCGGGTAAAAGCTAGTATTAAATAAAATAATTATAAGAAATGTATATTCAAGTTATATAGATAGAAACGGCTAAAACACTCACTATATAATTTAATGATAATGTCTCACGAAAGTTTGAATAATTTAAATGTATATTTGTAGTAAATGTGAGATTAATTTAAAAAAAACATTAAATTTAATGAATTTTCGCGTAAAGTTTCATCTGATTCATATACTTCATCTTTTTTCAGTCAGTATCATTCATTCAGTTCAGTTCAGTTCAGTTAATCATTCAGTGAGTGAATGATCGTTGCGTACCTGTTTGAGTGACATCTTCTGATACTTGGCGTGTAGTTCTGGTGCGTTGGAGAGTGTACCAAGTGCTGCGATCTTGTCCAGCGACTCCTGGATCTTCTCCTGCAGCAGCACCTCCTTCGAGGCCATCTTCTCCAGACCCTTAGCGTCCTCCTCCATTTTGTCTTGTGCTTCCTTCTCCTGTTATATTTATAAATGTGACAAATAACACATTTCTATGCCACCATTTCGATATAAACGGCAGAATTAACAAAATAAAGAAAAATTTTATTTTCCATTTAGACTAATTTTCTTTACCTAAAATAAAAAACAATTTATCTCACTTTTCTTTTGTAGTCTTTTTTGAAAAATCTAGACGTGAATTGAATAGTTTTTTCTTAATAATGTCTGACTAAAGTTTTAAATAACTTCAAAATCAATGATATTAAATATGAACATACTTTATTCCTCCATTTATCAAGTTCCAGTTTCAATGCCTTTTCATTTTTCACAGCCGCCTGGACTTTACGTTCTACTTCTTCCATCTCTTTGTTGATCTGCCTTATTCTCTTCTCAGCAGCCGCCAGATCAGACTTGCTGTTAGCCAGCCTCCGTTTGCGATCTTCCACAGATATCTCTTGTAACGCCTGCACTAACTCATCTTTACGTCTGTTACAGATATACATCGATAAGTTTCCACATAAATACCCTTCCCCTTCCATCTTTTTCTTGACAGAAAATTAAGAGAAGGGGAATTAGTTCAGGATTAAGCTATTATTTGTAGGATTATCGGTACTGTGAAGTCAAGGCATGTTCGGGAAAGCTAAGTATCTTAGTAATGCTTATTATCAAACGCAACTGTCCCTAGAACATTTTGCCTAGTGGCAATGCACTTCTCCCTAGAATCAATGCACTTCGCCCTAAAAGCAATGCACTTCGCCCTAGAATCAATGCACTTCGCCCTAAAAGCAATGCACTTCGCCCTAGGAGCAATGCACTTATGTGCAGACTTAGGTTATCCTCAATGGGTGAGATACCTGATGAGATTGTTGGTGAGCAAGTTCTCGAGCTTGTTCTTGTTGGCCTCGAGGTTCATACGCTGACTGAACGCCTCCTTGTTCTCTTGCGTGAGACGACGTATCGCATCGTTCAGCTCGTCCACCTTACCCTGGTCAGCTGTCGACAGTTGCTCCATCAACTCCTGTGTAAATATGACGTTTATTTTATTTGCTTATGTTGAAAATAAATCTTAGTTTAAAAAAAACTATGAACTAAATAAAGCACAGATACCATCTTTATAACAAACCCTCTGTTACAAAAATGGATGGAGAAAGGTACAGGTACTACAAATGGCTTATTATTGACCATTCCAATTCTTTTGGCGGCCGATCTTGAGCTCTTTGCTATATCTAAAGTTGTATATACAATATATGACCTGATGCAGCTCAGACTCCAGACCCTCTTTAGTGGCCTGCATGGCTTCTAGACTGGAGCGGCACTGCGCCAGAGAGCGCTCCTTGGGTCCACGGAACCGCTCGATGGACGCCAGTTCTTCCTTCATCAGGCGGATATCAGCCTTTACTTTGTCAAAGATGTCTCTGTAACATTACATCATTTAACTGCCGCACTCAGAGACATTAATTGAGCACTAAGAAACCTGACCTGAGTAGGACCTGGATAAGCAAGTAACCTCTGCAATCGAGCCAGACAATTCTAGTCTACACGAATGACCTCCATAAGAGAGAAACTCAGGTTAGAGTGTATAAGTGACAAAAACATCTTGGATTCTCGCTTATCCATATTCGATTGTATCAGGAAAAATTACTATTGACTTAGCCAAGTTAGCGCAATGTAGATTTAAAGTGTAACAATATAGATTTAAAGTGTAAGTGTTAAAGTGTAAGTGCTTAGAAAGTGTAACATCCACGGTACATCCATCCTGTTTTAGTTTGTACGGTATTCAGTATACTGACTTGGCTTTCCCCTGCTTGGTCTCCGTCCTCTGCATCTCGGAGACTATGGTATTGATGGTGGTCTCGGTGCTGGCGAGCTCCTGCCGCAGCGCACTCAGCTCGCTCTCCAGGGTACCTATCTGTTCCATCAGCTCTGAACGCGTCTTCTGCATCTCCAGCCGAGACCGGGACTGGTTGAAGTAGCCACCGGTCAGTGAACCTTTTGATGACACCTAGAATAATGAAGTTTGTAAGAACTTACTATAATCAACACTAAGGGACTGATTATGTAACGATTAAACGACTCTGAATGCGGCAGAGGATGATGATTTAATTTAATTTGATTTTTTTATGAAAGAGCATATATCTTACTAATATTATAAATGCGACTGTTTGGATGGATGGATCTTTGTTAAAAGGCATATCCAGAACGGCTCAAAGGACTTCGATGAAATTTGGCCTAGACTTATATCATAGTATGGAAAAACACATAGGCCACTTATTAAGTTTTATTTAATTCCGCGCAGACTAAGTCGCGGACAACAGCTAGTTTAAAGTTATTTACTAATTTACTAACATATTTCATTTAACCTTTCCAACTAAGATCGAGAACAGTCGAAAGATGGATTCGAACCCACAACACACATCGTGATTTTTTACATATTAGCAAGCGGCCACATGAATTCGCCGAAATGACGAAGCGACCGCTGCCCATAGACATTCGCAATTGCAGATGCGTTGCCTACCCCCAATAGACGAAGGAGGAGACGCACAAAAAGAGAATATTTAAACTTCCTATGCCTCCTTCTCCATCAAATCCACCTCCCCTTCCTATCCTTTCCCTATAAGAAAAGGGTTGATGAGATTAATGTACCTGATCTCCCTCGAGGGTGACACAGTCGAGGTGGAACTGCTTGCCGAGCTCGGTGGCACACTCCAGGTTCCTGCAGATGAGCGTCTTCCCGAATATGTACTTCATCGCCTTCGCATACTTCGGGTCGTATTTTAATTTCTGCACCATCGCGATCGCATTCTGAAATATATTATTTACTAAGGAAAAATGTATATTTAATCTATATATATAAAAGAAAGTCGTGTTAGTTACACTATTTATAACTCAAGATCGGTCTAATTGATTTAGCTGAAAATTTATGGGGAGGTAGCTTAGAACTAGGAGACGGATATAGGAACTTTTTTTTTATCTTGTGTGCATTTTTATTATTCCGGAATCGGAATCTTTGCACATAAAATCAACCATAAAAAATTAAAAAACTCAATTCTATGAACTATTCCACTCTGTAATCTAATACATGATGAAATTTCATCTAGATCCGTTTAGGCGTTCTAGAGTTATAGGGTAACATACATCCATACATTTATCCCTCCATCCATACATCTATATTTTCGAATGTATAAAATTGGTAAGAAAATAGATGCTTACATTGTCATTGGGATAAATCATGTCCCGCACTTGAAGTCTGTTAAGCGGCATGAAGGTGACCTCTCCGGGCAGACTCTGCCGGTTCATCTCCTTCAGGATCTTGGTGCCCACCGTGTCTGACTCCACAATGTGGTGGAATAGTCTGTTACCTGCTGTCACCTGAACATACATTATTTATTATTTTACCATTGTCTTTTGGAAGTCTTTTTCTAGATGCTTAGTTTTCAAATAATAAGAGTCAAACGAAAAAAAATAAAAATGAAATGCGAAAAATATCTAAAAAATAGAAAATTACATACATTAATAAAAAACAAGAGATCGACACAAATTTTTAAGACGCGAAATAAAATTGCTTAACATAAGACTAGCTGAAAATATTTTAATATATAAATTACCTCAACATTCTATCATTACCTCAACCGCAGTGTAAATAGTTTTCTCACAAGTGAAGTTTTCAATAACCGGTCCGTAGTACTGAGTGGCTATTTTTGCCCACTCTCCTCCCCTCTCTTGGAATGTCTCTAACACTTTACGTACACTGTCACGTCCGTTTAAAATAGGCTAAAAAATGACAACATTCTTAAAAACTAGAAGAAAAAAAATTTCAGTTACAACTTATTATATAACACATCTGATATTAACTCAACCTGCAAGTTTACATAGTATTTTAAAATCCTAGTAGCATTGTATGTGTTAATTAAATACATACCTTTCCAGCCATAGATCTAAGTGCTTGGTCCGCTTTAGCTAAGTCATCTTTCAGCGATGACAAGTTTTGTGTCAATGTCGTTTCCTTACGCCAAAGTTCACTGAAATTTATAAATAAACATTACAGAATCTCAAATATAAAACTAGAATAGTTACCAACTACAACACCTTTTATTTTTTTTAAGATATGATAGCAAAAGTTTGATTTTTTTATAGCAGCATATAATACATCATGTATTTTTAATATTTTATGTCCTATTTTATATATTTAATTTTTTATTTATTGTCCTATTATATGTTTATTTTGTTAACCTAGACCTAGCAAAAATATTGTGATATTAGATTAAAGATTTAATGTAAGTTTACAATAAACAAAGAAATAAAGACAAACCCACACCCCAGGTCCCTCACCAAAAATATGTTAGGGGGAACGAGAGGGTGGCATAGGGCTAAAAAAAATACATCATGTATTTGCGTTGCTAATTGCTAAAAACTAATTTTTTAAATTATTGTCTAGCTATCCAAAAAGATAGATTTGTTCTAGATAATATCCGGAACGGCTTGACCTTAACAGGGAGGTAGCTGATGTACGCGGGCTATTTTTTTCTACACTGATGAAGTTAAAAGTGTTGAATTAGGTGGAAATTAATTAATAATTTCCTTTGAAATATTATTAAGTAACATTTAGCGTAATTAATAACAAGATTATATTTAAGATAGACTTACTTTCTAGTACTTTGCTCTTGATCCTTTCTCTTCTTGCACTCGTAGTACTGCTTGTTGTGCTCATCAATGGCTATTCTTTGTCTCTCCATCTCCTTCGTAGTCTCTTCTATTCTCTTCTGTAACTCTGTCAATTTTGTTGCGTCACGACGTAAATCTTCTTTAAGTTTATTCTCATGGTCTTTCTTATCCTTTATTTGCTTGTTTAGGGATCTGAAATTTTTTGTTAATTTTATAAACATAGAAAGTAATAAAATAGAGGCTCACAACGTAATTTTTCCTGTACTAGGTGAAGTTTATTTTAGTGTGTATCCTATGACAATATTTTGGGTATGGCACTGATCATAAAAAAAATGTGGATTAATATAATATGAGATGTGAATGCTTCGGAATGTTCCCAATAATAACAAAGTTGAATTAATTTGATGGCATGTCTATACCTTCATTAAACATTTCTTTAATACACTATCTTTTCATTCAAATTACTATTATATAAATAAAATTTTAACAATGTTAAATATAAATAACATACTTTAATTCCTTCTCTATCCATCTATCCCTATCCTGTTTAGAGGTAAACTGCGTTCCCCTGCCCTGCTTGGCGTACAGCTCCTGTCTCTTCTGCTGGTTGAGAGCCAGAGCCCGCGTGCACTCTTCCTCACGAGCTTTCATCTCCTCGTACTTCGGCTTCAACTCTTCCAGTTCTCTTTCCTTCTCCGCTATCTGTTGTCTCAATCTCTCCAATTCTGCTTCCGCTCTTTCCTTAACATTAAAAAGAGTTCTTTAGTCTAGATTTATTATTTATTTAGTAGTAGTAGTAGAATATTTTTTTTAAGTCTTTAAATATTTTTTTTACCGTAAAACTGATGTAATGTCTCATTCATGACTTATCCTAAAAGACTATTAAATTATTATTCATCTTATATCATAATTATTATAT
This sequence comes from Papilio machaon, assembly GCF_912999745.1. Classification (NCBI taxonomy): domain Eukaryota; kingdom Metazoa; phylum Arthropoda; class Insecta; order Lepidoptera; family Papilionidae; genus Papilio; species Papilio machaon. The sequence goes on along the minus strand of NC_059996.1, from coordinate 6,835,098 downwards.
TAATTACTCCATTTATTTATTTATTTTGGCATACACGGAAAATAAATAAAAAAAATTGATAAATTTTTAAATTACGTTACTAATTAAAGTAAAAATAAATCAACATTAACCTTGGATTTGTTGTCTCCGTCCACATCATCGGTGAGATCTTTGATGCCAAGCTCCAGTTTTGTCTTCTCGCGCAGCAGCTGCTGCTGCTCCGTCGACAGGATATCCTTCTCTTCTCTAGCAGCTGCTACATCCTTTCGAGCTTCTTTTAGTTTTCTATGAGTATCAAAGAATAAAAAATAAACTAATTTCCACTTTTTAAAAATAATATGTGCTTAGCCAAAAATACTTTAATAAAAGTTTTTTTTCTTGAGATTTTTGGATGTCTTATGTATTAATAAGTATATTATAATATACCTGTTGGCCTCCCTCACATGGTCCTGCGCCTCTCTAACTAAGTCTGCATAATGTTGTTGCTCTTTGCCGCTGTTTGAGCGCATCTTTTCCAACTATAATAAACATTACTATTATATTTTCTTAATGGATATATAAATAACTTTTTTTTAATTTCTGAAAGTCATAACTACATTTTAAATAACAACATATTATTTTTTTTATGTATTACTGTATTACGGTTGTTTTTATGACATTTATTACCTCCTCCAGCTTCCGTTTGTTCTCGCGATGTTCAGTGTCGTGTATAATAAATTCGAGCACTCGCCGAGCTCTGTCCCACTTCTGATACTCCTTCAACTCTTCTTTTTCCTCTTCAAGAGTTTTCAAACGTTCCTCTATTGTTTGCAGAAACTCGTTGATTTTTTCCACCTAAAAAAGAATTTAGTTACTCATTTAGCAATAATTCCTAAATAATTTATGGGGCTATAAAAATTAGCTGTTTTGAAACAGAATAAAAGACCGAGTATAGGTCGCTCCGCCAGTAGACTAGTATTAAAAAACAATTTTTAATACTAGCCTACTTAATTTCTCCTTGTGTCTGAATGTTCTATTATTTCTTATCTGTTGTGCTGTTCAGCTGAGAAACACACACTATGTATATCTTACTAATATTATAAATGCGAACGTTTATATGGATGGATGGATGGGTGTTTGTTTGAAGGTATCTCCGGAACGGCTTAACAGATCTTGATGAAATTTGACACAGATGTAGAACATAATCTGGAAGAACACATAGACTACTTAGTAAGTTTTTTTTAAATTTCGCGCGGACGGAATCGCGGGCGATAGCTAGTTTTCATCATAATTACAAATTAATATATTTTTCTTAAGGTTAATTCATTTAATTGTGATGAATGAATATTAAGAAGTACCTTAAAGAAAAGTTGTTAACTTTAGTTCACATTACCTTTCCAACAGTTTCTTTAAGAATAGTAACGGATTCTTCTCTGCGCTCATCATAAACTCTTGTCCCAGCCACCTCTCTGAGAAGCTTCAGTCTGTGGGAATCCGGTGCTATGGCCATCTGGTTGATCTGTTCACAGTAGTTAATAAATTTTACTGTCAAATTTAGTACTTGTTATTTAAAAACATCATACTAATATTATAAATGCAAATGTTTAAATGGATGGATGTTTGTTTAAAGGTATCTCCGGAACGGCTGAACAGTCTGGAAGAACACATAGGCTAGGCTTATTACTTTTTTTTTATTCCGCGCGGATGGAGTCGTGGGCAGCAACTAGTTAATTTATATTTTTGCTATTAATATACTCTATAACTATGTAACTATGTTGAGATAGTTATTTCTTTTAAAGTGGGACAACTTACCTTTCCTTGCTTAACAATGTAATATGGATTTGAATTAGATAATCCAGCGCTTTCTAAAAGATTTAGAACCTCTGATCGGGGTACAACTTTTTTGTTTAGAAAGAATTGATCTTTCTTTGATCCAATTACTCTTCTTAGGAATATTTCATCTTTTTCAATCTATAAAACAACGAAACAAGATTATAAATTTACAGTAATTTATTTTTCCTATGACCAATAAAATGTCTTAATAAAAATACTTTACCGGTATTCTGTGATCGGAGTTATCAAATATGATTTCAACAAATGCTGATATGACCCTTGGTCCAGTGCCTTCATGAAGCAAAGCCAGTCGCTGCTCTGGTCTGAGATGTGAGAACTCATCGCTGAGCACAAATTGTATAGCTGAAATACATTTTATTGTATGATATTTTACATCTTATATTAGTTATATGGAAGAGTAGTAGTGGTTAGTACATACAGTGCCTACTCATTTATCTATTATCATCTCCGTTGCTTTATCCCACTCAAGCAGAATCAGTGCAAGAGGTCTTAAACCTTAATTTTATTTTTTAATTTATGTTCTACATGTTTATAAATAATATTTCTTTAAAGAAAAAACTGACTGAAATATCAATGCATCCTAATATGACTTGTTTTTATGGTAATTTTTGATATTTTGTAAATATCTATATCTATAGTCAACTACTCATATGCAGTTTTTATTTTCAGACGTAGCTTAACCTTGCTGTAAAAATGCTTTATTGCTTTATAACAGTAAATTTATTGAATAACAATGTTTACTAACCATGAAAGAAATTACTCTTTCCGGATCCATTCCGTCCTACAACCACATTATGTCTTTTATCAAAGGGTTCAACAACAATTTGTTCTCGGTAACTCTTGAACCCTTGTATAATAACCTGTAAACAATAACATTAAACTTCAAAATTAAACAAATAAAATTTTAACACCATCAGCATACTATGTTGCAATATAACATTACCTGTTTAATGTGCATGTTTAAAAATGTCCAATTGTTAATCTCTCATTAGGTTATTAAAATTTCAGGAAACATTGGATTAACAGCTTACTCATAAAATTATATTGCTGAAATTTTTATTACAAAACATACAAAAACTTAGAAACTAGACGGATGTCACTGTCAAAACATGGCGCGCAGAGAATGAATTTGTCTATGATGCGCGCGCTTTACGCGTTACCAAAGAGTACGCATTGTTGAATTGGATACGTTCGAAATAAACATTTAGGTAGATACAGGTATAGCCACATCAAGAAAATAGAAAAACTTGCTATTTTGTGAAAAAACAATCGTTCATATAATGTTCATATAATAGAACAGGCATTTTTTAAAATGCACAGCTCTCAGTTTTGTCTACACAAATGCCTCTACGTTTTGTAGCGAGCTTTACCTTCGATTTATTTGTAAGCTCATCAAAAATATCCTTGTAACCGGATTTTAAAAACTTGTGATTCCGTTCCTACCAACCAACTGTACCTAAATTTGTTAAGGGAGTAATAAATATTGGCGTATTTTTGCCACTCAAAGGCACTTTATACGTCAATGGCCTTGAGTAAATCCTTTTTATATTAAGTTTAACGTATTTTCAAATAGTATACAATTTTTCGTTGATTATTCCAATCAAAATCAAAGTCTATGTGGTTTTTATAAGATTTAAAAGATTTGTTAGAATTAGAAATTAAAAGCGGGTTCTAATTGTCTTAATAAACATTAAAAAAAATATATAAAATATGGACAAGTTTTTTAAACCCGATTTTCAAGAGACGAATATTATATTAGGCCAATAAATCACGGATATAGTCACTAGGTTCATCATCAGCATCATCATCAACAGCATAAATCTGCTCACGGCTGGGCATAGGCCTTTCCCACTAGGTTCAATTACCTTAAAATAATTCTTATGTACGTGCCTCATTAGAGATTACGAAGTCATGTTATTTATATTAAACTAACTGTCGCCCGCGCGGAAATAAAAAAAAATCCTAATAAGTACCCTATGTGTTCCGAATGTCATCGAGACCCCGTTCTGGAGATACTTTCAAACAAACATCCATCATTTCATCCAAGATGGATGCTTTCGCTTTTATATTAAAAGTAATTAGGATAACATTACCACAGTGTTTAAAGGCTTCCCAAATGCTTATTGATCTAATCTAAATATCATCTCATGTGATAAAACAATTTATTGGCCTGACGTGTTTGGGAGAAAATTATAATATGAGTTTATCAATTACGGCAGTAGAAATAGAATCAACAGTAAATGATGAATCAATCGATAATGATAGAAAAACTGACATGAAATATTGTTCAGACAATAGCTTATTTCCAAAAAAATCCTGTTATAGATTAAAATAATATTTTTGTATAGCACAACTGAGAAAATATAAAAACTAAAAATATTGACATTTCCTTGTTTAAAAATTTGCATGCTTTACATGTGCTAACTTCTTTAATAGCAAAGAGAATAACAATGTTTATTGCGCATACTTAGACATGTTTTATACTAGCTCAGCAAAATTCGTTCAAAAAACTTAGAACACCAAACATTTTTTTTACATTTAATATTATGTTGTCGTCGGAACTAAAGACATGTATCAAATCAACATTCTCTACCTTCAAGGGTTCATAATAAATAGGGGATGAAAGTTTGTATCGGAATATGTAAGGTTTATGTGAACGTTATGTAAAATTTTATATGTTTTGTTGTAATATTTTATGACTAAGTAAAAAAATAACAAGATAATCACGCCCGTATGAGTTACGGGGGTGGGTAGGTAGTCCTGACGTATGACGTATAATACGTCGGTTAGGTCAAATAATTAGCCTAAATAATTAAAATTGTACCAGAAGACAGTACGTCAGGCGATGAAGTCGCGGGCACAGCTAGTCTAATATTCTAAATGCGAATGTTATATGGATGGATGGATGTTTCTTTGAAGGTATCTCCGAAACGGCATTTTTGTACAACGGCTCTTGGTGAAAATTTCGCATAGAACTTAGTCTGGAAGAACACATAGGGTACTTACTAGTTTTTTTTTAAATCGGACGGAGTCGCAGGCAACAACTACTATGATAAAAATTAATGTAACTTCAGTGGAAATCTTTCAGATTGTTATTATTTTTTTCAATATTGTTTGTGACAGTCTCATGTGATTTGACGTAACATGTGTTAATTATTATTCGAAGTGCTTCTTTTGTGTCAATTTGTTAACTAAATATCATTGTCAATAAAGTTCAAAATCTTGGTGATATCTTATATCCGTTGTTTCTAACTGCCAGAACACAATTCCGGAAACATGTTACCTCAGGTTTTTTCATTTAGAATGAAAATTATGACAATACTCGTATATTATTAGCGTTTTGCTAGTTGAAACCCACAATACGGCTACTTCACAGGATGTCTTCCTACAAATATATGACAAATGTATACTACACTAGGGAGAGTTTTTTTAAACATAATAATTATGTTTAATAGGTATAATATAAAATGTGTATTCAGATTATCTATATATATAAAAGAAAGTCGTGTTAGTTACACTATTTATAACTCAAGAACGGCTCAATGGATTTGACTGAAAATTGGTAGGCAGGTAGCTTAGAACCAGCAAACGGACATAGGATAATTTTTACCCCGTTTTCTTTTTTTTTTTTATTCCGCGCGGACGGAGTCGCGGGAAAAAGCTAGTTAACAATAAAATAGATTCAAAATATAACGGTTGCCACATTTTGCATCTTAAATGCATAATTTTACTTTAGAATAGCTTTAGCTAAACTTCTACTACTGTGTTATTACGCGATAAGGACAAGTACATTAATGTGAATAAATAAATAAAAAAAACAACATTTTCACATTTCTCTCTCAAAGAATCTCTTCTATCGAAATTATAGTAGCACAACTTTACGAAAGCTTTAATTTTTCGGTTGAATTATAGCCGTTTTAGTTAACTTTTGTTAATTTAATTACCTCAACCAAAGATCATACCTTTTTTTTTTTATGTTGGGAAATGCGTTTGCGCATCCCTCCCGTTTCCAGGAGGGTATGTGGGACTCGCCAGCCACGAGATGGGATGTGACCGAATACCCACTAAAACCCAACGATGCTCTTCACGTCGCCTAGTGACTGGGTCGCGGGAACACTTGCGCAATCGTCCGCAACCCAGCCAGCGCCGTCCGCCAAGGCGGATTCGTCTTATTTTGGGACGAGGAGTCCCTCCACCTTACAGTGAGATGCACCCGGAACATCGAGGTGCGTCTCCCATCTCATTGATAGGTGGCGATGGAACCAAAGATCATACCTGTGTCAAGGTATTTAAAATTGGACGCAAGATTTTAACAATATGTATGTAGTAACAGTATGAAATTATATACTGTATCTATTAATATTAACCTTCTGCCAACCTCCTAACGAATATCAGACATCGACATCGTCTCTATACAAATAAATATATGTTTGTTTTTAAAAGACCGTGCGAAATCTCTGGAAAAAATTTATGTCCGTTTTGTCACATTTTATTAGTGTAATTTAAAAATAATTCTTCGAATAGTAGTTTAGAAACAATCATTAATTATATATGTAAATCTCCGAACTCTTCGCTTATCGTACGCGCACGCAAACGAATCCTATAGTACCGTCGCGCCATTCAATTAGTAGTTTGGCGGCATCCGTATACTACAGTGTTACAACTAGTCCAAAATAAACTTTACATAAATATTAAATAGAAAAATAATTTAAATATAATTTTTAGACATTAAAATAAAAAAATTACGATGTTAAATATAAATACGGCGCAGAGTGATGTGTTTAAAGATTTTGAAAAATTTTCAAAGTATCAGTTATTTCAATATATTTTAATTAGTTTGCCTCTTGTAATGGTATCTATGGTCCATGTTAATTATATATTTGTTGCTGAAGACGTAGCCCATAGGTAAGTTTTTGCAACGTGATTTAAATTTTACTAATATTAAGGCTGTCGCCTGTGACTCCGTCAGCGCGGAATTTAAAAAAAACTTATGTATTCTTCCAGACTATGTTCTACATCTGTGCCAAATTTCATCAACATCCATTGAACCGTACCGTAAATACCTTCAAACAAACATCCATCCATCCATCTAAACATTCGCACTTATAATAATGTTATTAATTATGTTAATGTAATTCCCACATGTAATATTAATAAGTAAGATTCGATATTTTTTATAAGAGAAAATACAAGGAGCCCTTTTTATGTTGGGAAATGCGTTTACGCATTCCTCCCGTTTCCAGGAGGGTATGTTGGACTCGCCGGCCACGAGATGGAATGTGACAGGAATACCAACTAAAACCCAACGATGTTCCTTCACGTCGCCTAGTGACTGGGTCGCGGGAACACTTGCGCAATCGTCCGCGACCCAGGCAGCGTCGTCCGCCAAGACGGATTCGTCTCATTTTGGGACGAGGAATCCCTCCATCTTACAGTAAGACGCACCCGGAATATCGAGATGCGGCTTACGTATAATTGATAGGTGGCGATGGGATGGTAGTTTCTATCGCTCGGAGCCCTACCACTAGGGGGGCAAACGGCGGTCGTGTGCACGCCGCCTGCCCACCGCTCTGCGGCGACGAACAGGGTCCGCAAATACGTCCTCCTCCGCAATGGGCTTCCCTGTCAGTGCTGCCCCGAGCCGTCACGAGGGTATCGTCGGCGTAACGCACGACGCTGATACCCCCAGGGAAAAAAATACTAGGAGCCCTAACCTATGTTAGGGGTGACTAGGCCTTAGTCGGCGGCGGTGACCCAGTGCGGCTTGGTTGACTTTACAAACATCTTTGAATATATTGGAACAAAGGCTCTGTGATAAGATTATAACACTTAGGAGGACAAAGATAAAAATCCTACAAAAATACTACGAAAATAGTAGGTGATGCGTAATTGAGTTCGTTTAAGTAGGGATGTCATAATGATCGTAACATGCTTCAGTTTCGAGTTACTGTCCTTTTAATTAATTTCGCTAAGTCATTTCAAATCTAATCACAGAAGTTTTCGTAAAATTTTCGAATCATTTACCATAGATTATGAAGACAAAAAATATTCCGAAGCGACATAAAATATATATGTAATAGTATATCTTCTTTCCTTTTCTTATAACTTCTACCTTCCGTACCTTTACCATTCTACTTGAGACCTTTTATACGATAATCAGTGTTAGTTTGAAATGTCCTGTTGAATAATACTTGTGTTCGTAAATCAAAAATGAACGTATCATTGAAACAATTCGACTAAATTATCTAATATGTTGCCAATTGATTTTAATTAGTGAAACGTCTCCCATTTAATAGTACAAACTATTCAGAAAGATTATTTAGCAACCTACGTTTTTGTTAAAGATGGTACATATCTTTATAAACCTAATAATTACGAGGCCTGAAAGTGGATCCTGACGCAGAACCTGTTTCTAATCCTTATGAAAAGAAGTAAAATAATAATAATAAAGTTTATTACATTCCATTGATAGCATTTGCTTATCAGTCACACACGGAACATTAATCGAAAAAGCGGTCAAGCTTCATTTTAAATTCATGTGACGCACCAAGACATTTGGCGACCAGAGAGGATCACGCCTTCGCCAGATATATCTATTTCGCATATAAATTCTGTGGTCTTTTAAAAAGCTAATAAAAATCGATACACATACTACACTAACACTCCGCACAAACGGCAAGTTTTTTGTTTTACATGCGTAAGAAGGGGATGCAGTCATGGATATAAACATAGACCAGGCACATGTGATGGCAAAATTAAAAGCAACTTTGGGAATTCTTTCCCCAATGTGCGATGATCTATTTACGGCACAAACTTTCGCAGATTATAAGGAATCCTAATTTTAAACTCAGACCCTATCATTTACGACTAAACTATACTGACTGTTAAATGTGTTGCGTTCTCGATCTTTTAAACTATAATCGGAGTTGAGTTTCCAGTTTATGGTGCTAAGACAATCTTCCTTTTCCTATACAAAATAAATCTGAAATTATGTTACCGCAAATCGTAATCGGATTATTATTTGATGAGTCAGGAGTAGTGATTTATTCAAATAATAAAAGAAAACTGGTTTCAGATGCCGCGTACCCGAATGTGATGGTACGAACGCTAGCGCGGAAATACCGCCGTGGTGGCCCAAAAATGTGGACTCGAAATGCTTCCGACCGGTTGTAGATGTCAGCAGTTTTGGTACATTAGATAATACTTGCTCGAATGCGACATTCGAAGAGACTCTAGAAGAATGCCACGAGTGGATCTACGAGAATCACAATTCAATAGTTGCCGCGGTGAGTTAGAAAATATGAAACAATTTAAAAATAATATGATAGACTGGTTCTTTGGAATTATTCATTAATTTACAAAGCGTAGTCCTGTTCAGAAGATCTGAAAGAGCAGATACTTATTATGCACTTAACACTTAAAGGATTTTAGATTATTTAACTAGAAATGAGGTTAATAAGATCATTCTTATCGTAACATTGGATTTAGTATTCAAAAAATACCGTAAAGTTTTTCTTTTTATTCTAAGTTTAAAGTTAAAATTATAAGCTACCAGTTATGTAAATATTATAGTTGTAAATATATAACGGTACCTATTCATAAGTAAATACTCTAAGCTTTATATGTTATGGCACGCTTCATAATCTGGTTATTAGAAGGTTAATGTGACGCACCGTTGTATATGATTAAATTTTAAGTACATTAGTACCTTATAGTCGGAATTTAATAAGCCAGATTCATAGTCCGACACAGACAGATGACTTCCATAAGTGAGAAAGTTGGATAAGAGGGAAACCTCTATAAGCGGGAAAAATATCGACGTTCCCTTGACTCTCGCTTTCATTCGGTTATCTCGTCTCGTAAATTTAAAAAAAAAATATCTTGTATTATTTTATTGGATAGCCCGAGTCGTATGAATTTGAAAAGATGATAGATTCAAAAGGTAATTTTGTTCAGACATTTGGGATATGATAATGTAATTAAGGTTAAAAAAAACTGGCAGATGTTGGTGACTCCCGTAGACTTAGTCCTAGGCAACGAAAATAAAGTCACTAGTGTGATAGTGATATTTATTATGTAAATTAATGCACCTAATGTAAACATATGTATACTCCCCGATTAATATTTTATACCCCAGCTTATTACAGTTTCTTGTTTGATTATATTTGATGTGCAATTTCTTATCTAAATTAGTTTATTACCATAATAATGTAATGTATTAAAAATAATTTCAAATGTGACTGTGACTTTGGCCATCCTTTGTGTACGAATACGAAGATTATCTATCTATTTATAATGTGAATAAAACTGCTTTACTTATAACGAAAAACTAATTTTTAAAATGTTTGTCTGTCTATCGTTTGTCTGTCCTGAAGCCCGCGTTTGTTCCGGGTAATCTCCGAAACGTGTGCGGGAGAACTTAGGCCATTTATTTTTTACCGGTAGGTATTAATGATTTTTTTTTTCTTTCAGCTAAATCTTGGATGTCAATCATGGAAGTCGACATTGGTCGGTAGTGTTCACAACGCCGGCATGATTGCCTCCGTCATGATTTCTGGATGGATAGCAGATAAGTAAGTTTTACATAAGTACTTCAGATGTGAATATCTTACGATTATTAAAATTGTCTAAGTAAAACACCAAATTTTTTCAAATCAAATTTCACAAGATCAGCGTTCGGTTTCTACAATCATGTAATTCTTGGCCCTACGCTGTTGGTACTTTTGAAACTTAGTGGTTGAAGAAAGAACGTAATACCTTTTACGTTAACTATTAACTATGATTTCTGGTATTCTTCTTATTAACGTTAGGCAACGTTTACACCCTTCTGCTATAAATGTGGTAATCAGTGCTACAGAATTTATAAATTTTACTAGCTATTGCCCGCGACTCTGTCCGCGCCGAATAAAAAATAAACTTAATTAATAGCCTATGTGTACTTCCTGACTGTGATCTACAACGACGCCAAATTTCATCAAGATCCGTTGAGCCGTTCTGGAGATACCTTCTGACAAACATCTATACATACATCCATGTAAACATTTGCATTTAACTATAATATTAGTAAGATATGTTTAAGTTCTTTCTATTTCTGTTTTCTTTTCAGAATCGGCAGAAAACCAACCATTATCATGTGTTCGATAGGCGCAGCTGTCGGCGTGTTCAAAATATTTGTCCAGAATTATTACGCATACTTAGCGATCGAGTTCTTAGAATCAATGCTTGCTTCCGGTCTTTACACCGTCAATGTTGTTTTATGTAAGTGTAAATATTACTTCAGTTCAATGTAAAATTTGAACGTTATGAGACGTTGTTTAAATTCGACAACTGTAGAGTAGTTAGATACCCGTTGCAACATCAATAAGACGTTTGTAAATAAATTATATGTACAACAATATCGTAGAATATCGAAGTCCATATCACCGAACGATTGTATACTTCATTAATTTATAAAGTAGTCGATGACATACCTACAAATCCTTGTCCCTTAAAATTTTGTGAGATAATCGGATGTTTACGGAGGTTGAACTTATATATTCTGTTTTATTGAAAATATCTTACTATTTATCTATTTATTTCTAAATTCTTTGTTCTTTCAGATAATATTTCTCCTTACAAATTATATTTCCATTTCAGTAATAGAAGTCGGTGGTGAATCGACAAGAGTGTTGGCAGGAGTTATATTCTCTTATGCAGTATACATCGGAGAGATGTTATTCGCTTTTAGTGCAATGGGACTTCAGTATTGGAAGACATTGATATTAATTGTATACACACCGATGTTCTTATTCATTTTCTACGTATTCATATTAAGAGAGAGCACAAGATGGCAACTGCTCCGTGGGAAAACTGAAGAAGCTAAAGAAACTCTAAAAGTTATCGCTAAAGTAAATAAAATAAACGTCACAGATAAAGAGATAAGTGAAATAAGTGATGCTGACCTACGATCAAGATTCAATGTTGTCGTACAAAAAGACAAAGAGACTATTAAAGATATTATCAATTCTAAAGAGATAATGATTCGGTTAGCCGTCGCATCGTTCTGTTTTTTCTCTTCCAGCTTTATATATTATGGAATGGCGGTACATTCTATACTGTTACCTGGAAATAAATACACAAATTTCGTTCTTACGTCTTTATCATCTTTCCCTGGAGATTTCATCGCATATTATACATTCAAAAAGTTTGGCAGGAAAATAACACTGCAATTTGGATATATTTTTTCAGCTGTTTTTTTGTTAGCACAAGCATTTTCACCTGAAGGTAGGTAATATTTGGTAATATTATCATAATGTAACAAATAAAATTGGGGACCAACATATTAATATCAAACAAATTAAAAAAAAAGTACTGACTACTAATTTTAGTATAATACACAAGTCACTTTTAACTTAAAGCAATCCGTGTCATTTGAATTACCGTCTCTATTTTTTTAATTCACGAATAGTCCTACTAAACTGTAACTTGTATGTTTCAATAGTGCTTTCACTAATTTTTCTTCTTACAGATATAATGTGGTTGAAAGTAGCATTGTTCTTAGCGGGAAAAGTTGGAGTCGTGGTATGCTTCACAGGCATCTATACGTACAGTTTAGAACTGTTCCCTACGAGTGTACGAGGCTCGCTTGTTGGTTGGGGAAACACGGCCGCAAGAATTGGAAGCATGCTTGCCCCGCTTACGCCTTTATTGGTAAGAGTATAGGAATAACACAGAATAAATAATATAGAAATTCTATTACCATTTTACGTACAGAGAGATGAAATAAGACTAATTTATAACTTTATCATTGTAATATTCCTGTAATAAAATAATTGTAAATCTTGGTTTGTAAACTTTTTATATTCTACAAATTTTTATTGCGTTTTTACTCAAACGTAGATTATATTTTTTTAGTTTCATTTCTGGACTTAAGCACTAGCGCAACACAGATAAAAACAAAGAGTATTTAATATATAATAATAGTATTTGAAGTGTTAAAAATTGTTATCTTTATTTTATTTTTAAAATTTAAAATATGAATGATTTTTTTTTTCAGTCAGCGGAAATTACGTTCCTATCATCGCTCCTGTTCGCATCTACAGCGATTATTTCCGCATTACTTCTTACATTTACGCCTGAAACGAGAAAATTACCGTTGTTTGATACTATAGCGCAAGTGGATAATTATAGAGAGAAAATTATTACCGCATTGTAAAATAGAATACAGAAATTGTTGTTACAACACTAGCGTAAAAAATATCTCGTTGTCTTTAAAGAAACATAGACAAAATTATGTTTTTATAACAGTGGGTTTCTGAGACCTAAATCTCTTTATAAAACGTATTGTCATTGCTGTTATTATCTTTGACAAAATAGAGATAACAATATGTTCTAAACGGTCTCAGAAACCAACGGTAAGTATCACGATAGTAGATGGTTGTTTTATACATAAGTTTGATATTTCTATTAGATTTCGTCACGAACTAAGTTATTTTAAAGGTCTTAAAGTGCGCTCTTTAATTTAATGATATTAATTCATTCTTACTTACAATTTTAACGTAAATCAATACATAGTATAAAACAAAGTCGCTTTCGCTGTATGTCCGTATGTATGCTTAGATCTTTAAAACTACGCAACGGATTTTGACGCGGTTTTTTTTAATAGATAGAGTGATTCTTAAGGAAGGTTTGTATGTATAATAAATGCATAATATAGTAGAGAAACACTGATAAATTTAAAGTTTTCTAATGTGATGTCGTAAATAAGCACGTTTTTTTTGCGCTTATATTGCAAACGCTGGCTGAACCCTACGAGATAGACCAAAATAATGTACTACAGTATTGTTCACCTTAAAAAGTTCAACAAAAAAGTCCGCGATGGTATATGTCTATCTCTTAGGGATAACCCAGCATAACCATTTTTATTCTTTTACGAAGTGATTTTAAACAATACAGCATTAATCCTTATCCATTTAAGTACCTTAAATAAATTGTGCATTTATTCTGTAGTAGGTATATTTTGCATTGCACCCGTGCGAAGCCGGGGCGGGTCGCTAGTGTAAGTATAAGGATGTAGCTTCGTAAGTGTACCCATGTACGATATAGCTTTATATGAAAATAAAAATGTAGCCGTACGTTTTTGAATGCGTATTGGCCATACATTGTTTTTAGTTCAATCGTTAATTTTTAATAAAGTTGTTTAAGTTTTTTTTAGATATGTATTACTTTCTATTGAATGTTTTGATTATTTTTAGACTTACAAAGTTAATTCAAACCGATGTCTGAGATAAAAAAAAACATATGAAACTGTTTCGCTCTTTTTGAAATATTTAAAAGAATGTTTTCATTTCGCTAACAAAAAAAATTATTCCGTCGATCTCACATGTGATCATATAGTATATTGTAGCTAATACTTATGTTTATTTATATTAAGGTTATTTAATAGTATGCAACTTGTTGTAAACAGGTTTTTTTTTTGTAATAAATACCTATTTAAAGAAATAAATTAAGTGATCTTCGCCAATCAGTAATGGTTTTATTAATGACCAATTCCTCTTTTAATTTATTTTTTAATCAATCTGTTCCTTTTTATTTTGATTTCCTTCTCTAACTTGCTTTATTGGCAAAATGTTTAAAACTAACGTTAAATTCCGGGAAGTACTACAATCAAAAAGATAAAATAACTTCGTCGCTAACTCTTAGTTATGACATTTATACACAACATACATATTTAAGTAAAGAATCTCGCCAAACAATGAATAGGCATGTAAGTTGGGAGTATAGACTGATGATAATGGAATTGAAACAAAGAAGTATGAAAAAAAATTGTCAAAAAAGTTATCTTTTTTCTTTGCAATATGGCAATTTCTAATTTACAATTATTTAGCTTCCTCTTGCGCTTAGCACTGGCTTAAAGGTCTAGTAACCAGGCCAAAAAATCAACAAAAAAGACTTGGCATCTGTTATCTGTCACTGTCAGACTATCACCAAGCTTGGTGTCATCGTGGTTATAAGTTGTAAAACAACGAGTTATAATTCATTTTATTTCTGCAAACTCTAATTCAAAAAGCCTTATTTACTTAAAAAGTGGAAATTTTTATATATTTAAATAAATATCAAGTCCTACACATAATATGGCAGGATTTGAAATAAGAACTTCTAATAGCAAAAAGGTAATTTCACTGCTTTTGTAAACAACATTTCAAATGTGAGCTTTCGACTTATCTTTTTTTCGTTATTTACAGGGAAAAGGATTGTTTGCAACCAAGAAGTATGACAAAGGTGATATTATATTGGAAGAAGACCCGTTAGTTTCGTGCCAATTTGCTTGGAATGCGGCATACAGATATTTAGCATGTGACTACTGTATGAGGTTATATCACTGTTTCTTTCTGTTTATTAGCTGCTCGTATATTGTATAAATTCAAGATCTAACAAACGCTTTATATTTCTCTAGGCCATTGGAAACGCCAGAACAAAATGTGAGACGACTGTCTTGTAAACCAGATATAGTCCTACCACATGCCAATTGTTTTGATATAAACCTGGAGAATATAGCTACTTGTGAGCAATGCAGTACATTATACTGCGGAGAGGAATGTAAACAACGAGCATTTGATACTTATCATAGAAGTTTATGTTATGACACAACTGATGCACAACATCCTATAGTGGTACTCTTGGAGACTTGGAAGTGAGTGTAATTTATCTTTTTAATTTTAAAAATTGTACCATTAATTGAATGAAGAGAAATACTGAAAACTCTAAGTAGATGGTGCCAGCACCAATAGTTCACTATCATCTGACAAAGTTTTTGTATATCTTTCTTATTAAAATTAAAAATATATTCCTTACTGACTGTGCTGGATTTTTAAAAGCCCTGAAGCCGGAATGCAATGCTGCAGTCCACAGAGTAATTTGTGGATAATTTAAGTGTTTTGATATCTGTGATATACACTTTTGATCATGCTGACATCTATACTGAGCAAGACAGTTTTTCTTCCGATTCAAAGTAGCACTATTTTAAATTAGAATTTGATTTCCTTATCAAGTCTACCTAGGCCAACTTTAATAGTCTATGTTTTAGTGATCATTCAATAAAAAAAAATCACTATATGAAGTTGGAAATCCAAACATGTACAACATCATTCTGTGATTTTCCAGACAAATGCATTATCCACCAGAAACAACGAGTGTAATGCTTTTAGTAAGAATACTGGCTTTTATAGAACAGAGTAATGATCCTACTGCAGCAGCCAGTGTTATCAAACAATTCTGTCATAGAACGGTAAATGAGGATGCAGAACTTGTTCATAAGTTACTCGGTGAACAGTTTACTGATCAACTGAATACATTGCGAGATATGACAGCTAATGTTATTAATGGAGAACACATACAAGAGGTAGTGATTTTTTATGCTAAAAATGAACACTGTTTATGTGATAAATTTAACCAGTGAAAGTTCTGATTTTATATGGATGTAGTCATCTATATATGTAAAAGAAAGTCGTGTTAGTTAAACTATTTATAACTCAAGATAAGTCGAACTGATTTAGCTGAAAATTGATGGGGAGGTAGCTTAGAACTAGGAGACGGACATAGGAACTTTTTTATTTTGTGTGCATTTTTTTTATTCCGCGCGGACGGAGTCGCGGGTAAAAGCTAGTATAAAATAAATCTGTGTTCATAATCAGCTTTTTGAATTTAATCTAATGTTTAAAGTTTCAGCTAGATCATTATCTTTTAAGCTAAAAAATTTGGTATAAAGATAGCTCACTAAAAGTAGTTTATCATCTGTAACATATTGTTCTTATTCATGTAATTTTTTGACATTTTTATTAGTGTCTATGAAATAAAAACTATAGTTTACGAAAACAATTTTCAGTTTCTGACACCGGAAGGCTTTTGCAGTTTAATGGCACTAGTTGGTACAAATGGTCAAGGTATTGGTACAAGCCCACTTGCAATGTGGGTTAATTCCGTATCAGAATTGACTATGTCAGATGATGAGAGACAACAACTTGATTTGTTTATTGATAAGCTGTATCAATATGTAGAACAAGGTAAGTGTTTAATATGATTATTTTCACTCTTGAATTATATCTTCTTGTGGTAAAATTTATAAATCACTAGCTGTCGCCCGTGACTGTCCGGGCGAAATTAAAAAAAAAATCGTTATAAGTAGCCTATGTGTTCTATCAGACTATGTTCTACATCTGTGCCAAATTTTATCAACAGATACCTTAAAACAAACATCCATTCATCTAAATTTTCGCATTTATAATATTAGTAAGATTTAAGAATTTGCAGAACAAATTTTAATTATTTAACTTTATAGTACAGTACAATCTCACTAATCCGGCACTTCGATACGCTTTCCTCGCTTTCGCCTCCCTTTCCCTTTGCGCTTTGGTCGCACAGGTATAGAGGGGAAAGGGAGGCGTGGGCGGAGATTGCCTATGATTATTTCAAAACTAGTTAATTACATATGTGCCTACATGTTAATTCAATTGTTCCATAATACATTACATACATTTATTCTCTCTATGAAATGCTTTATTTTATTTATTACTGATGACTTTTTCAGTATAACCCAGTAATCCGAACATTCCAATAATCCGGCACCCTCCGGTTTTTAATAGTGCCGGATTAGGGAGATTGTACTGTATATATTATTTTACACTAATTAATTTGTTAAATAAACCCACCTTTTAAAGTTTTTGTGTGGTGCTTTTGTGTATTTTTTTTAAGAGATTAGAAAGTGAGCATCATTGTTTATAACTGTTTACCATACATTTCTCTGCAGCCAATATTTATTAAAATGTTTCAGTTAATTTAAGGAAACAAATAAACAAATACTTAAAAAAATCTTGACATTTCTACTTTTTATTTTTTTTACAGAATCCGGTACTTTTTTAAACACAGAAGGCTCAGGTCTGTACCGATTGCAGAGTGCATGCAATCACAGCTGTGCCCCTAATGCTGAGTCATCATTTCCGTATGGCAACCATAGGATACAGTTGAAAGCAATTGATCTTATAATGCCTGGAGATGAGATATCCATAAGCTATTTAGACGAGTGCTCACTTCAAAGGTCGAGGCATTCTAGACAGAAGGTAACTAAAATGGCTTATAGTTGTATTATTTTTTTACGTCTTAATAAATAATTTGATAAGTGATTTAGCATCAGACTATTAAAATTTATCAAAAGATTTAATAAATAGAAATAATTATGGTATAGAAAACTTTTGACATAAACCGATCACCAAACAATTTATTTTAATCAACTTTGTTCATAAAATTATTTAGAGTGGCGCTTGCTCAGGGGTTACACACTTGACTTGCAATCTGCAGGTCCTGGTTTTGAATCTCGCTATGTACCTTACGATGAAGGAAAACATTGTGATGCGATCTGCACATATCTGAGAAGAAATTCAATGATATGTGTGAAGTCAACTCGCACTTGGCCAGCGTGGTTGACTATGGCTTAGTCACCCCTAACTTAGGGTAGGCTTGGAGCCTCTCGATGGGGATGTATAGCGAGCTGATGATGATGATAAAATTAAAGAACTTATAAGTAAAGTGTATAAACCTATAGTAATACATACTATTATAATGCAATTTTGTGATTTTTTTTTAGGAACTGGCACAGAATTATTTGTTTGTCTGTTGGTGTGAGCGTTGCCTTGCTCAAGGCTCGCAGCCGGACTGCACCAGCGAGGAGGAGATGAGTGATGATGAAATAGATGATGAAGACTGATGTTCCAACTTCCTGGCATTTTGCCTCTTAGGTCTATGATGGATGAAACAAATTACTGTGAAGGTGAAGTCATGGAAACTTCGTCTCCAGATTCAGTGAAAGTGTCTCCGTTGTAGTCCTAAAGTGCTTTGTGTATTGAACATGAGTTTAAATGTATGTGAATGAGTTAAAGTGAAATGACACTAAAAGTGTATAAACTTCAGTAAGGTATGTTATATTTTATTATCTTTGGAGGGAAGTAATTTAAAGTTTATTAGCAGTAGAGTATTTTATATGATGTATAAATAGCTTTGTATAAAGTTGTTTTTAACAGTAGCCAAAAGGCAGTTTTACTCACCGTTGGACATTAATGTCAATTATTTAGTTTTACAAATACGCTCACGATTTTTTTTAAGTTACAAAAATACAGATGCATTTGTTAAAATACATTGTCAATATTACAACGACATATATAATTAGTATGTTATGTAAATTAAAATAATATATAATTATATGTAAACGAATTTTGTTCATCGGTGGCACAGGGGTTAAGTACTTGACTATGTAGGTCAATCTGTAGGTCCTGGGTTCGAATCCCGCCATGTACCAATGTGTTTTCGATTTACATATGTACATTTATCTGACGTTCTTACGGTGAAGAAAAACATTGTGATGCTGCCCATATTTGAGAAGAAATTCAAAGATATGTGTAAAGTCAACCCACACTGGCCCAGCGTGGTTGACTATAGCCTAGTCACCCCTAAATTGGGGTAGGCTTCGACCCCTTCATTGGGAACGTATAGTGAGCTGATGATGATGAATTTTTTGACTGGCCTAATTTGAAACATGGCCTAAATAAATCGATAGATGTTTTTTTTAATATATTAGCTTGTTGTTAGATAGTTGTAGTGAAAATCCTAGATTTTTATTAAATTAATGGCTCAATTAGTGAGTACCAGAGGCAAAATTATAATCCTAGTCTTTTCTTATAAGGAAGGCATGGGAAGGGGAAGGGAACTGGGCGATGAGGCAACATATAGGTACCCCTCCTCTGTAACTTACAATTGGCAATACATCGAAAATCTTATTGTAGATGTCTATTAGCAATGGTTGTTTCTGTATTTTAGCTAAACCTGGTGGCTGTTTGCACATTTATTAAATATTATTTTATACCTTAAATTATATAAAAATCTTTCTATTAAATAATGACTAGCTGTTTTGGTAGATTAATATGGTATGTCTTTTGTAATATGTACACATGTGTAATCTGTAGGTTTAGTCCGCTTCAATATTTTCGCGCCGAAATTTGATGATATGTAAATTTTTTATGAAGGTTTGTGCAGCGTCTTGTCTGTCATTCCAAACCAAGTTCTGTCATATTGATTATGGTTTCTGCAACTACCAACTTGCACTTTATGATATAATCGACAAGTTGTGTTTTCCTGCTCGTTTGTAAATAAAGATGCTCACAAATGCTTGGTTTTGGAACATTATAAATTTGTGCTGCTTCGCTGAAACTGAGTTTTTTTTTTCGTTTTAACATCGTATTTATTTACCTAATTTTAAGATTGTACTTAGGTTTGGTATTTCTTTTGTAATTCAGTATCGAAAAAATGCTGATTATGCCATTTTTTATTGTTATTTGTGCATCAAATATCGTAATGGATATTTAGATATTTTTAGGTGCTCTCTTTTCGCTTTAGTACGAGAGTTTTTCTTTATTTTTTTTTAAGCTTCATAAGCTTATGAGATTTTAAATAAAAATATAAAGCTTCATGAGATTTTTATTTTTTAATCAAACATATATGTAACTCATATACTAGGACAGCATTTACAAATTTTTATTTAGGAATAATAGAATGTTTTCGTTATGTAGAACAATAAAAGATGTGTTAAATATGCATTTGTTTTATTTACCTGTTTTTATTTTCGATATGTTTGATGACTAGTGTAACTGGGCACTGTCAGTGGGCTGCCGAAACACACGAATGATATATTTTAACTCTGTCGATCGCACGCGTATTTGTCAGCGCGAAAATAGATAAATAGCGGCCTTTAATATTTCCGTATACATGAGATACCTTCCCGACAAAGTCCTGTTAAAATCTGCCCATTCGTTTCGTAGATTACCGGAACAAACGCGACATTATGGATAGATCAAAAATAAAAAATATATAAATTGGATTATTCATCATTCAGTGACGCAGATTATACATCATGTTTATTGTATAGATGTGTTTTGCCAGTCATATTGACTAATTCATTCAGGATAGTATTTTTAGAGAATTGTTAGTCAAGATCATCTCGAGCGTATTGCGCGCTAAAGTTCCCAAAACCAAGTGACAGATAGCTGTAGTGAGGCGACGTAAGCGTTGATATTTGACATGTCTAGTGCTGCGCCGATACACCGGCACAGTGTTGATTTTTGTCTCTAACAGTTCGGCCATCCTGCATTTCCTTCGTCCTCGAAGGAGTATTGATCCTTGCTGCATCGTTTTACACGCTGTCCCAAGCGCCATGAAGAGCCAGAACACCTCCAAGAAAAAGGACCTAAAAGCAAATCAGCCCCGTAGGCAGAAAATATAGCCCCGTAGGCAAACATATAGCCCCGTAGGCACAACTTAGCCCCGTAGGCAAAACATATAGCCCCATAGGCACAACTTAGCCCCGTAGGCAAAAATTGATTTTGTATCAACCATGTATCTGAAATAAAACTAATAATAATTGTTATTAAACATACGCCCCGTAGGCAAAACATACGCCCGGAGGCTAAACATACGCCCGGAGGCAACATATACGCCCGGAGGCTAAACATACGCCCGGAGGCAACATATACGCCCGGAGGCTAAACATACGCCCGGAGGCAACATATACGCCCGGAGGCTAAACATACGCCCGGAGGCAACATATACGCCCGGAGGCTAAACATACGCCCGGAGGCAACATATACGCCCGGAGGCTAAACATACGCCCGGAGGCAACATATACGCCCGGAGGCTAAACATACGCCCGGAGGCAACATATACGCCCGGAGGCTAAACATACGCCCCATAGGCAATCTTTGATTTTCTTTTATCAATCATGTGTCTGAAATAAAAGTTTTATTAATCATACGCCCCATAGGCAAAACATACGCCCGGAGGCAACATATACGCCCTGAGGCTAAACACACGCCCCATAGGCAATCTTTGATTTCTTTTTTTTTTATCGATCATGAGTCTGAAATAAAAGTTATCATTATTATTATTTACTACCATGTCAAATACCTGGCATTCCGTGCACCCTGTACTCCATGACATCTATACCCATCAATACTCTCTACAGGTTCGCGGCCTCGGCCTGCTCGCGACAGGTACATCACAAGCGTACTGCTCGCGACGGGTGCTCCACAAGCGCCGTTGCTCGCGACAGGCGCTCCACAAGCGCCACTGCTAACGACAGGCACTTTACAAGCGCACTGCTCACCACACGCGTTTCACTGGTGCGCTAATTGTAAACAGGCACCGCTCAGGCGCGCTGATCATAAACAGGCACCGCTCAGGCGCGCTGATTGTAGACAGGCACCGCTCAGGCGCCCTGATCGTAGACAGGCACCGCTCAGGCGCGCTGATCGTAAACAGGCACCGCTCAGGCGCGCTGATTGTAGACAGGCACCGCTCAGGCGCGCTGATTGTAGACAGGCACCGCTCAGGCGCGCTGATTGTAGACAGGCACCGCTCAGGCGCGCTGATCGTAAACAGGCACCGCTCAGGCGCGCTGATCGTAAACAGGCACCGCTCAGGCGCCCTGATTGTAGACAGGCACCGCTCAGGCGCGCTGATCGTAAACAGGCACCGCTCAGGCGCCCTGATTGTAGACAGGCACCGCTCAGGCGCGCTGATCGTAAACAGGCACCGCTCAGGCGCGCTGATTGTAGACAGGCACCGCTCAGGCGCGCTGATTGTAGACAGGCACCGCTCAGGCGCGCTGATTGTAGACAGGCACCGCTCAGGCGCGCTGATCGTAAACAGGCACCGCTCAGGCGCGCTGATCGTAAACAGGCACCGCTCAGGCGCCCTGATTGTAGACAGGCACCGCTCAGGCGCCCTGATCGTAAACAGGCACCGCTCAGGCGCGCTGATCGTAAACAGGCACCGCTCAGGCGCCCTGATTGTAGACAGGCACCGCTCAGGCGCGCTGATCGTAAACAGGCACCGCTCAGGCGCCCTGATTGTAGACAGGCACCGCTCAGGCGCGCTGATCGTAAACAGGCACCGCTCAGGCGCGCTGATTGTAGACAGGCACTTTCACAAGCGCGCTGCTCCCGACAGGCGCTTTCACAAGCGCGCTGCTCCCGACAGGCGCTTTCACAAGCGCGCTGCTCCCGACAGGCGCTTTCACAAGCGCGCTGCTCCCGACAGGCGCTTTCACAAGCGCGCTGCTCCCGACAGGCGCTTTCACAAGCGCGCTGCTCGCGACACGCGCTTCGATCGCGCGCTGCTCGCGACACGCGCTTCGATCGCGCGCTGCTCGCGACACGCGCTTCGATTGCGCGCTGCTCGCGACACGCGCTTCGATCGCGCGCTGCTCGCGACACGCGCTTCGATCGCGCGCTGCTCGCGACACGCGCTTCAATCGCGCGCTGCTCGCGACACGCGCTTCGATCGCGCGCTGCTCGTGACACGCGCTTCGATTGCGCGCTGCTCGCGACACGCGCTTCGATCGCGCGCTGCTCGCGACACGCGCTTCGATCGCGCGCTGCTCGCGACACGCGCTTCAATCGCGCGCTGCTCGCGACATGCGCAGGTTCGGACCCTTAGGCGGTAACTCGATCTACACGATTTCTCTTGTCATCTCAAACACCAAGTATCTTTATGGATCTATAACATTCATCACATGACCATGTAGGGCAAGCATGTCATGACATACCAAACAATAAAATCAAGTTTTAATTCAGAAGTATCCTGGTGACACACAAATTAAAATAAACTGAACTTAGAAAGGACATCAATGACTTAAGACATAATGATATCCATCTGACTCAGGTAATGGCTTTAATTTTATCACAACTCTGCTTTACCAGACCCTCACTAATAAACTGATCTATATTCTCAATTTCAGTTGTTAGGAAAATTCTTTAAATTAATTGAAAAACCTGATCTTGTCTTATTAAACATCAACACTAAAAATATAATAAATGTTGGTTTGATCTTACCGCAGTACAAATTGAATAAGTATCCATGCCAGGACATCCGGCAGCTTATACCAATAATGGCTTGAACAATCATGCTATCTGTCATATTACATGACATGTGACATGCCAATCCCAAGTTTGTCATAATAAAATTTTACTGAATCCTCACCCTTTGGTTTAACTCAATTGGCATGTTCCCTAGTCTGAACTACTACTACTGTTCTTAACAAATGGAAACACTTGAATTAAATTTGTCATCAACTGACATAATGAATACATGGGGTCCTCCATTCATATTTTGGCAAAGTTATCTTTGCCATGCAATTGCATTGTAACATCTTTTCATGCATATTTGTCACAACTTCAAAATTATATTCCACATAATACACCACTGACTTGTATTTTAGTTTTTGTACCAACTCCTTTAATACCTCAATTTGACTGTCTTTTCTCTTTATTCCTCTTTGTCTGTCTTAAAATACAGAAAAGTATTTTTAATTATCCTGTTAAATTATAACATAACCTGTAGTCTTTAAAAGTACTGTCTTAAAGCCAACAGTATATTTAAATATTCTACACAAAACTTTTATCTACTAACCAAATTATAATCTTAATATTAAATGTATGATTCATATTATTTTACACACCACTTTTGTGTCTCAACATAAATCATACCTTGTTTTAAAATGAAAGGCACTTTTAATATTTTACACAAACTTTTGTGTCTTGACAAACCATAAAACCAAACCTTTAAATCAAACATTAAAATAGAAATAAACACAACAAATCTTGATTTTGTGTTTTCAAGCCAATGGTCTTTACATGGTTTGTTAATAAAACAATTTTCGTAATATGACTTTATGATTGTACGATTACGGACTTTAGGAAAATGTTTTCAAGTCTTTTAGAAATCACCAAATTAAGAAATCAGTAAATAATTTTGTACAGATAATTAGAAACATGGAACAATCTCACCAAATATGAAGATTTTCACGCTGGTGTGCGTTTTAAGTTTACCATTTACTCGAAGTTCTCAATATCCTTACAAATTTAAAAATCTTACTCTCCGGTAAACAATACGATTCTTTTATGCAACAAAATCACTTTGTGAGTTTGGGTAATATCCCTCTTCTGAACTTTTAGAGAATTGTTAGTCAAGATCATCTCGAGCGTATTGCGCGCTAAAGTTCCCAAAACCAAGTGACAGATAGCTGTAGTGAGGCGACGTAAGCGTTGATATTTGACATGTCTAGTGCTGCGCCGATACACCGGCACAGTGTTGATTTTTGTCTCTAACAGTATATAATATAAAAAATTTTAACTTTACGAAGTGAATATCAATATTTTTTTGTGTGGTGCGACTTTAAAAATGTAAACCTAATTCCAAACAATCGCGAAACCTTAATAGATTCAAAAAAAGAAAAAAAGCATAATAGAAATTGAATTGTAAAACAAACAAGGTTGGTCGAGGAGGGTCCGCTTGAATTATGTTAAAGCCATTATCCGGGGGACATCAAATCACATTAAATTTCTCACCCATTTGTATTTGCGGACTTTCAGACGTTGCTGCGTCTTTGATCTACTGCAAATAAAGGAAAAAAAAAAACAGAAATGTACTTCTACTGTCTTCATGAAAAGGGGAAAATATAATTTATTCAGGAGATAATTTTCTCCTCCCTTTTTATGGACAGACGATTGAAGAAGGGCGACAAGGAATGAATGTTTGTAGAGCGAGTTGGCGAGCGCACCCTCTTATTTGAGTTGTTTTGTTATCTTTATGACTCCATCAAATGGTATGTACTGCGTATTTGCACTCATATTGTATCTGGACAGTAGAAATCAGGCGTCTGGGATCAAATATGAAATAAATGTAATTGTTTTCTTTTACTGCTCTCACTCAATAAGAAAAAAAAAACTGTTTAATTCAAACGACTAATATGAAAAAAGTTGAGTTTCGGTGTTTCGGGTACGCTAAAAGAAATTGAGATGACATTTTTATTCTTTATAGAATACTAATTATGAGTGTACTTAGGTTCTTTAAATACAGTCTTGATGTAAAGTGTAAACAGCTTGTGGGATAGTCAATAACAAAAGTGCTTTTATAAGTAGTTTAAAATATTTTCTATCATCAATTAATATTTCATCGTTTGTAAAGTTGTTAAATCAAGTAATATCTTAGTTTGTTTGAGAAATTGTGTTCGAATTAATTGAGCGTAACTCACTAATTCCCGGTACAGAGGAAGATTAGGAACTTTGAATGATCGCTTCGAGTGGTTTTGATCCTTTTGAGGATAATTGTTTAATGTTTGTACTCTAACGATGTAACTTTCGACTTTGAAAATAACAGATTTATTTAAAATTCAGAAAATTGGATAATAAATATTATAGTACTGTCTGAATTTATAAGATTAAATTCTAATATGTCTTGGATTATTCTATAGGACGTAAACTAACGTTTCATGTCATGAATGGGCATTGAAAATACATAAAAATTCAAATTTGGAACGACTCTCAGATTACAGTTTGCTGACTTATATGGGTCAAGAGTGTGTCGTTAAATGTACCCAACAGATTTTTAAAATAATTAAATGTTACTCATTAAAATGCTTTTATTACGAGTATAATATGAAACGTTAAACGATTCCATTTTCAGTCTGTGAATTAAAAATAAAACATATCTTCAGCCATTAAATTATGCTTCGGTTGTAATATTGTACGATTATTATAGAATATAATTTTTTACTTTTGTCGTTAACAGACTTGATATTAAACTTAGTTTGAGTTAAAGTTTGATTAATAAATTCGTACATAATTGAAAAGTATCTGAAAATTGTTTCTTAATTATTATGAATTTAAGAAAATTTAATGAGGCTCGTAGTTTTAAATAACGCTTAATTAATTCGACCTTAAAATAATATAAAGTCTGTCTGACTTTAGTAATTTTAGACTATTATTTAAATAAAAATAAATATAACTCACAAATGAAAAAAAAATATGTTTTATCCTGTTACTAGGCGTTATTATGACTAATTTACTATTTTATTTTATTTAATTTATTTATGTTGGAATAATTTCTTGATTATTGTAAAACGTGAATAGTGTATATTGCAATTCAACTCGCTCTCCTGACATTTTTTAAGTCAAGGCATTCACATTTATTTTAAATTAAAAATTATTTTTAATTCAAATATTATCAGTAGTAATAAGCAGAGCATTCATTGAAATGTCTGCCTCCATCGTCAGCCCAGTCCATAGCCCTAATTACTTGTAAAGAAAGTAGTCACTGACTTCTGATTAAATATTTATTAAATTCTTGAGAATTAAATATTATAAAATATAAGATTCTTGAGAATAGTAAACTGATACTTTCACGTAATTTAGTATTAAATATTAGAATTAAGTTTTTCATGCAATGTGTTTAATTGTATAAAAAGATGAACTAACAAACTTTTAAATTCCATTATTCGTCAGTGAAAACTCTCACTAACATTCACTTATTTATCATATACATACATTATCTAGATTATTAAAGACTTATTTTTTTTATATTTAAACAGAAAAATGGTTGCTATTTAAAGTTTAAATGTTTCGTTCGAAATTTTCATTATTAAAACGATCCCTTGAAGTATTAATTTCTTTATTTATTATTAAAATGTTTAACAATCCTTAAATATTGGAGATTATACCAATACCAGAGGCCAAGTGGTAGTGATCTTGTTATTAAAGTGAAATTTATATTTAAAAGCCTTATGAATTGACACTAACATGTTAAAATCAGTCAAGTAGGACTTACAGACTTAAGTTAGATGTTTAAGAAAAATATTACGCTTCTGTAAGCTGGGATAAAATATTGTAAAAGCTATCTAATAACTTAATTTAAAGGTGAACGTATCAACGGAAGAAAACTTTTAACGTTAAATTGTAATCTGGATCGGATTTGGCATTGAGCAAAAAGTAATTGATGAATTTTATGTTCAAATCCTTTTTTTCGTTGCCGGCTGTTATTGAGTTAGCCGAATGGCTTTCTGTTGGAACGGAAAATTCTTTACGGTGATAAAAAATCCTTTATTAAATTGCGGATTTGGACCTTGGATTAGAATTTAATTAAAAAGTAATTGCACGTAAAAAAGTTCTGGTAAACATTTTTTTAAAATGTCATCTTTTTTATTTTTAATTGACATCGATTTAACTAAACAAGCTGTTACATAGTGATCATGTTTTATAGATTGGTTTATCAAGCAGAAACGCTTTAATTATACAAAAGAGGCTAGACCTAGACCTAGAAGAGCTTTTAAGTCGAGTACATCTTTTTCTACTAGACTAGAAAGGTTAATATTCTAAAATTCCATGCATTTCTTTTCATGTACTTGTGATATAAATGTTTTAATTTTCTGAAATTTCTAAATAGTCTGAAGTCTAAGGCTTTCTGACGCGATGTAAAGCGATGCAATTCTACGCGATATGATGCGATTCATAAATGCGAAAACATACATACAATACAACAATGAGTTGGCCGCTCTCTTTTGCCACGTCGGATAAGTACATATTTAAATAGAAAATCATATTGGTACATGGCGAAATCCGAACCCAGGAACCGCAGATTACAACTCAAGTGCTTAACCCCTGAGCCACCGTCGCTCAGAAACACATTTGACATTAATTTTATTAACATTCTGGGTGTTTTTTTTGAACAATTTTAGTAACTGTTTTATTCTGAATTCTTTAAAATAAGAACACTATTAATATAAGAGAATGGCACAGTAATTAACAACCAAGTTCTCTTTAGAAATGACTGTGCCTACTGTAGAACATCATTTTTTTATGGTTATTATTTAAGAAAGCCGAATCAAGACTGTCGACTGGGCTGATGATGACAAAAAAATTATCCATACAAATTTAAAAAAACATAACGGAGTACCACAGGTTAAATTAATGTCGTTATAAGATCATCTTTAATGAGCAGTTCTTGTTCAATACAAGTAATCTGATATTGGAACTCGAAATAAAAAAAAAAATTCTAAGGCTCACTTTATTAGTATTGTTGGCACACAAACAGTCTCCCAGTTAATCGAGTCTAGTGCTCTCTAGAAAAGAAAGCTGAAGGGTACTTATGTCTACATTTTCAAATGCTGTAGCATTTCTGTATGGAATATTTCAAATCGTATAATGCTCTTAGCTTTTTAATTAACATTAACAACGAATAGAAGTATCGTTATTACAGATGAGTTGTTCATGTCTTGAAAATTTACCTAAGAAAATAAAAATACCTAATTGAACTTTCTTACAATATACATAAAATTCAAACTCGCTCTGTTCTGTTACATTAATAATTGAAATTAATTCTTATGAAATAGATAAATTCAATTTTTAAATTCTTAAAATAAAACCTTCTTTCAAAGTAAACAAAAGAATTCTAGTAAATAATACATTTCTATATAGAGAGAACCATACTTAAGCTTGCTTTAGCGTTTTCTTTAATTTACGTTTAATAACCTGAGTCTAGTATTATTCTCCAGTAGAGAGAGTAAAGAAAAGAAGCAATTACAGAAAACAAAAATTACTTGAAGAACATTATCCTTTTCGTTGAAGTGTAGCGTGGGAATGTTATTAGTTGGTCTCGTTAAAGTTTATAGTAATCGTCGCCCGAAACACGGCCGGAAAACTATTTTCAAAGAAGGCTCTCGCGAGCCGTAAATTGAAAAGCTTCTCACACTCGCCCAGCCCGCGCAGCGCCGGCGAAATAAAAACAAGAAGGAAACGAAAATAGGTTAAGCGCGCCCTTGAGTGTGGCAACGGATTTTAGGGATCCGTTTTCATATCAACGTACCGACGGATTTTTTGCACAAAAATAATTTTGAATACCTGTCACCTAACAAAAACAAAGTACTCTATTTAATTTTTTTTAAATATTCCGTGTAGTAATTAAAGTGCATTAGAATAACACTGTAAAGTAAATTTTGTTATTTATCAACATTGTAACCTAAATGGAATAGTAGAATTACTTAGATTCCATCAATATAGCAATTAAATACTCTTTCTTCTTTATTTTTTTTTATTTCTATTACATTGTGTCAAAAATCGTTCCGTCTTTTCGGCATCTGTCCGTCGTAATTTCGTCTCATCATGAAATTCCACTGCAGTACGCTTTTATTACAGCCTAATGCCAAGAGAATTTCGATAGTGTAAGCAGTAAAAAAAAATAACAACGTGTAAAATAATATTTCAGTAGTAAATATTAATGTTATAAAAGTCTAAGATAAAGTGCAAACTGACAGCCCTAATGCTATGCTAAATGAGAAATGAGTTTACTACAAAACTAGGTTAATATTCATCTTACCGGTTGGCAAGAGTACGCTTATACTTTTAAAGTTCTGTGTGGTTATTAATGTTTCAAACATTACCTACTACTTTAAATTCAAAGCAATGTTGGGTAATTTAAAAATGTTTAACGCCGATTTACCTTAATAATTTTCAATACCCTATTTGTAATTTCGTTTGGAACGATTTAACTTGCTTTGCTCCAATTGCTCGAGTCGCGCCGGTACCCCGGCAAACACGAAGCGAGGTGGTACCGGGTGGACGAGTTTAGTAATGGATGGTAGGTTTAAAGTTTTCTATTCGGAAGGATCGTACTATTATTGATAATGCCGACGAATCTATCCATCCACGCAACTACATTTTGTTTACTTGTACTTTAGTAGAGGTGGAACTCTAGTCTACTATAGTCTCCATTTAAAAATAATAATCAGTGTCTTAATTCTTAACTAGATGGCGTTAATCACAACAAATGTATCATTTATCACAGATTAAATCACGGCTTGAGTGATAATTATCGTAGGCCCACAATATTGCAGAGGTCGACTGAATGAATAATGTTTCTAGTGATCCGTTAATAAAACTTAAGGATTATGTAAGATGTCGCCAAAAGTTGAAATGTCCCTTAATTAGAGTTACTTGAGCGTGTTAAATAATGTCGATTTGGAGCGACGTTTGTTAGGCTTAGGAGATGTCGCCTTTAATCGCGTCCCTTCGCAGACGTGTGAGCCTTTATGGATGGGAATTTATTATAATGGTCCCTAACATTAAATATGGTTGATTATATCGCAACAATTTGTAAAGCGGGATGAAGCATATTAGATAAAAGGAAATTAAGATGTTAAGTGTTGATGTGGGCGAAAAATTGTACTCGTTAGTTTGGTAAATGCCTATTCATCCTACTCTTTAAAGTACCTCCGTCATAATTACGAGCAAAGTGCGGCGTGTTCTTGTTGCCATAGACATATTAATATTTTTGTAGAGAGGCAACCAGATGTATCACGTCTTTCAGCAGTCTAGCGTAAAGGAAAACAAAACACTTTTTTACTCCTGCTATATGTTTCGTCTGTAGGAAATCTACTGCTTTCTTAGCATAGAAAATAAAACGCCATAAATGTACAGTATTTTTTTAGCGTAAATAAAGTTTTAAACATCTAGAATTATACATGGTTACCGGTGAGCCTAACATGAATAGCTATTTATTTCTCATAATCTATCGGATTTAGGGCTAAGTCGGGCAAAACAGCGGTTCCTTGGTCCCCATCAATCTTACTCAGTCCCGCATAATCGCTTAGAACGAAACGCGGGATTACCGCGTGACCTCCATTTTTAAGCGATACATTCACGTCTCGTGTGTCATAAGCCTTATTTGCCCCGTAAAGTACAATTTATATGGAGCTTAAGACAAATGAGATCTAGCCTTGTAGGAACGTTGTAAGGTTGCGAACACATTTTTAAAACTTGAAGGCTTCAAATAAAAAGGACACTTTATTAATACGCTTCTTGCTAGGACATTTGTGAAAGTTAAGAGTGTAGTTATACGGCACATGTTTTGCTACAATTTTTTTTTATTTTTATGAAAAGCATATTCTTTACACCAAACCTTTTATAAGATAACTTAGGTAATAATAAATTACGAAACAGTAAGATTAATTAAATTAAAATTTATAATTTGACAAGTTTTCTCGCGTTTATTTCAACTTTTTTAAAACCCTTGCTGCCATTTCAAACGATGAACGTTGATGTCAAAAATAATTAATTATTGAAAGCTGACGGTTGTCAGGGACAATAAAGACAGCTTAAGTCCTTGAAAAGTCGGCAATTTTAAAAGTTAAAATTAAATTAATTTAAACACGATAAAGTTATAGATGTTATTTTTATATTTCATAAAATTATTTAAACAAGCTGTCGTCCGCAAACATAACAGTGTTCTAGTAAGTTATTGATTTACAACTCTGTAAAAGTAAAGAGTAAAAGATGTTATCTGTAAGACATTCTACTCGTAAATAAGGCATACAGTATCAAATAATGACGTAACAAATTAGTCCCTAATGGTATAGTTTACGGTACAGAATGGCCTGTAGGGTATAATTCGGGATACATTTGCCGGGCGGCCGCGTAAGGAGGAATGTGCTAATAATGGGATCGTCAAACCCTACAAAGATAAAGTCTGTGCTCCGGAGGGTGAATTTTAATTAAACGCGTCTACGACATTAATGAGATGAAAGTGAACTGGGCTTTAATCGTGATTTGTTTGTCCGATCTAATTACGGAGGGGTCGTCAGTTCGAGTATTTCTCAGTCATTTTCAATGACATGACAGATGATTAGGTAAATGACAAATGAATTTAAATTGAAAATAAATATTAAAAACAATAAATATTTAATTGCAGAGAATATTTTTTGCTTATGTCTGCTAATGTCGAAAACCTATCGTAGGTTGCCAGACACATAAACTGTGGTCCTAGCACGAATATTTGTGAAAATCGCCATCGTTAACACAGGCGATTAAGTCAGGAAAAAACAGAAGAACCTTATCAGTTCTTTTTGTTTAGTTTAAAATTCGATTATTCCCTTGTTACACTAATTTAATTCTTTAAATGGAGAACAAACGAACAACTCTTGATACAATATAAATCTTCCCGATGTAACTGTTGTTGTTCTGGAATCAAGACTTCGTTTCATTCTTTACGTAATTTACTGAATTCGCCCGAGGAAATTGTTTTCGGATCGGTGTCTACTTCGCTACAATACAAAGATAGTTTTGTTCCGATGTTTTTATTTGATAGATATATTTTACATTAAGAAAATTTAATAAAAACTTGGAGATAAAGGATTATTTATCAGTAAATAAAGTTATAATGGAATTTTGAAGAATATTACTAATATTTCAAAATTATTCTAAGTTAAAACTTAGAAGTTAAAACTTCCATTATCGTCCATCAGGTTATAATCAAAAAAAAAAAATTACAATATCTTTTACATTACTTAAAATGAATAAAGAATCAAAATTCAAAGTTTGTCTTTAGTCAATGCAAAATATTTACTGTAAGTACTCGTTACCTTTAATGTACTTTAACATACTTGATTCAAACAGTAAAGTAGCGAGCTCATGTCAGCTACATCTCAGAGGCCGCGACACGCAAACTTCCGTGCCACAGTCACTTAAGTTACTTCCAATGAAATTATAGAAAAATATTACTTCCCTGTTTTCCGAGTTTTTAAAATGGTTACAATTTCCCAGGAAGTGGTTTAAGTAAAGTTAAAGACGGTATGATATTTATAACTGAAACTAATAGGTAAACTTGATTTAATATAAGGGGTACGAAGATCGGAAAATTAACATAAAATCAGTACTTGACCTATTCTTAGCGATTGCAAGTTGAATATTAATTTTAATTTTAAGTGAAGTACTTTTAAAAGGCTGTAGGTGGTATGTTAAACTCAAAGAGTAAAATTCTTTCTACTTACACTGTAACCTTCCGGGTAAAGATCTGAATAGCATTCTTTAGGTTTCCTATTAAAAGTTGTCGTAGTAGTCGACAGCTCATATGTACATGTCCTCAAAGAGGGACTCGGAGTCAACCACGATGGCCCAATGAGGGTTAGATGACTTCAAACATATCATTGAATTTCTTCGCTGATATGTGCAGGTTAAATTATCCGACGTTCTTACGATGAAGGAAACACAGTGATGCAATCTGCACATGTCTGTGAAGAAATTCAAAGATATATGGGAATTCAACACGCACTGAGCCAGCGTGGTTGACTATGTCTTAGTCACCACTAATTTAAGGTAGGCTCCCAGTCTCTCAGTAGAGACGTACAGTGAACTGATGATGAAGATATAGGACAACCATGTATTCATACGGTATTTTTTTTAGTAAATAAACCAGATCCCATCTGGTGTGCAACCATCATAAATGGTGATTTGGTCTTCTTACTCTTTATTCTTGGACTGAATAACTACCGCCAGCAATACTTGACAATTTTCACGCTAATAAAAGTTAACCATTATTTCACATGTTTGTTTGTAAAATCACATATAACGTGAAAATGGTTGCGATTCTCGACTCATAAATCAACCGCAACGGCTCTCAGGTGAACTGAACGTGACTGCAAAGCGACGCTCGATTTTATCAACGCGTTTACTGCGCGATGTTATTGTATCATTTTATATTACAACGATAGTTAATTAAAATTTGACTGTCAAGTTTTTAATTAAATTGGTACTTTTAAAAATGATAAGATTACAAGATTACTTTAAAATTAATTGTGTCCCGCGGTTTTCGAAGCGATGGTCTTCAACTCATTAATATCGAAGCATCTTTTCAGAAATCTTATAAACTTCCTTAATTAGTGCAAAAATAATTATATAACTTAATTTTTAAGTTGTAAAATTATTTCAGTTTTTACTATACAAAACCGATTTCAATTGATATATGAATAAAAAAATATAAAATTGTTACAATTGATTTGCATAAAGCGGTGTTCATTGTACCAGGTACACAACGATTGAACATGTGCTGGTAAAATTTGATGTCCGCTCGTTTATCCGCCGCGCGTTACGACCCGCCGTAGCAATATCTCATGGAATGCTACGCCGTAGGCCTTCCATTTCGTTGCCATTTAATATTTACCGAGTAATTCCATTTGTGTAACACATTGTGATGTATTTAGTTTTTATATAAAATATATACATAAGAAAAGTTCAAACGAGTCTCAAGAGTGTAGTGTAAATAAAATTTAGACTTTTAATACCCTTATATGTGCGAAACCTGCGAAAAAGTAGCATCAAGTTACAGAATTCGGTTTTGAAAAGCAGTTTTTTTTCTGCGTGTGATCTAAGTACTATTGTGTAATTTCTTAGTATATTTTGAAGTTTAATAATTAACTTCTAGGGTTCCGTACATCGAAAGGAAAAAACTGAACTCTTATAGGATCACTTTATTATTCTGTGAACTCAGAATCTTGAAATTTCGTATGAAGTAACGCGTTATAGCACAGAAAAAGGAAAAATTGCGAAAACCGTAAATTTTGATTTATAAACCAACCAGTTTGTACGGAACACTCCGTGCGCTTCCGACTCGCACTTGGCCGGTTTTTTTCTTAATTTATTGCTATCGTGTCTTATATTTCAGCACTATTTATATTTCTTTTCTGTAAGCAAAAGTGAAACGGGTCAGCGTTGTAGTTGCATTATTACGACACGTACCGGAAGGGACAAGGTGAGAGGCTCCTTTCAGCTTTCAATAGCTTTCGGCCGCTCAACAGGGATCCATAAAACGGATATATCTTAGTATAAGTTTATAAGTGGATAATATTTGGATAATGAAACAATTTTTTTAAAGCTGACAAAAAATACCATCTTTTATTATCGAGGCGGATAAATAAATAGTCTAAGTCAATCTTCACACGAGTAGTAATCTCACTTTATATTAATCAATGCTGATGTAAGTTTGTGTAATTGCTACAATTTTAAGTCTTAACTAATCAAATCATAAAAAAACGTAGACTATACAAAATCTAGTATCAGTAAAGATACGATAACTTAATTAAGATAACAAGTAACTAAAGAAGCAGGCAAATAGCTAGTCTTTATAATATACAGCTGTAGCCCGCGACTAAGTCCGTGCGGAATTTAAAAAAAAATGTTAGTAGCCTATGTGTTCTTCCAGACTATTTCGTCAATATCCGTTGAGCCGTTTCGGAGATACCTTCAAACAAACATCCATCCATCTAAACCAGGGATCCCCAAACTATTTTGGACAAGTGACCCACTTTTCCAAAATGAACCGTTTCCATAGACCCCCATGGCCAAATTATCTACTTTTAAGATCAATTATTGTTATTATTATTATTTTTCATTCTGACTTAGGTGAATAGAAGAAGACAGAGTGAGAATTAGCAATGATTTAAGTTCAATATCGGCCCCTTTGGGAATCCCTGATCTAAACATTCGCATTTATAATAGTAAGATTAATTTTTGTGATACATATATAATATATCATTGAATTGAACAGCTTTTAAAAAAATACCTTTTTACAATAAATTTTGTAAAACAAAATGAAAAGATATTATGCATATAAGAATTTTTGTTAAAGTTGTCAGAGTGACCTATATTTATTGAATGTCTCATTAAAAGAAAATGCACTGTCTAAAACAACGGTCTCTGTCACGCCACCTTCCGTGTCTAACTCACTTAGTTACCTTAATGCGAATTAAGATTTATTTTGGCTTTTCCTCAAACGTAAAGAAATAAAGTAACCAAAGTTAATAGGGACTTAGGTCTACAAATCCGAAGAATAAAGGAAAAAAATGTTTTATTTAAAAGTTATCATTTTTAGATATGTAAAGATAAATTCTTCAGATTTATATCACACAATATATACAAGATTAACTGCCGATCAAAGAAAAACCTTTGATAATAGACACTCCTATTTTATTAGAATACAAGCGCCATCTATTAAAATAAAAACATACTAAACTTCGGTTAAACTCAAAGTGAAACGATTTTCCTCATATGAATTTAATGTTGCAATGGCATTTATAATGATAAATCCTTGAAAAAATAAATTATGAAAAAAAAAACAAAAAGGTAGTATAGGTAACAGAAATGTTTGTTAGTAGAATGTATGGAATGGTCCGGTGGCGCGGTGGCGCGGTTGAGGTTACTGCGTTTATCTAGGGCTCGTTACGGCCACATACAGCAATAACGTGCCCAGTTTTATGTGACAGACTGTACTCGGACCCGGCCTTGCTCGATAAATAAAAATAAACCGACTCTCATCATCAACTTGCCCTTATCCCTATCAGTACAGTCGCATTAGTATATACTACACTTCTTACTCTTCAAAATAAACCAGATCTAAAAAAATGACGTTAATTCGGAGTATTAAGTGATAAAAAGAAGAAAGAAATAGAAACAGTTAGATCCTAATTAATAGAATATTCTCCTTAAAAAAAAAAAAAAAAACAGAACTTTAAGTCTACAAATAAAAACTTACTTTTTATAATCTGTGAATGATCACAAACATATAGTCTACCAATATTGCCAATACATTCTGGTATTAAAGTAGATCTGACCAGAGCAAAGAAAGTATAGATGGATTGTGTGAAAGAGGATATGCGTAAGAAGGGGGTGAATTCAGATATGACGGCTGATAGAGATGTATGAAGGAATAGTACATATTGTGCCGACCCTCCATATTGATAAGAGCAGGTTGATGATGAGATCTGAGTGAATAAAATAGTGTTTAATATTTATACCATTCTGCTTAAATTTAAAATAAGTTTGAGGTTAATAATGTTGCTGCAATTTTTGGGCCGATATTAAATATTGCATAGCGCAGTGAAAGTACCGTTTGAAAATGTGAATAACTTTGGTTCTGCACATCATTTAGGTTGGCTCCATTCCAACTTGATACGGATATTTTTAAACTTAATACAACATTGCAGGTAGAAAAAAAAATACTGTTATACCGTTATAAAATCGTTAAAATGCGTAAGTAAATTATTTAATGTCTGCGCTGAAATCGAACTAAATACCTGAATGTAAACGTTTTAAATGAGTTTCTTAGTTTTATGTTTGAGGTCGAAATTGGAACTTTAATGTGGGAATCCCTTTGTTATATCATACTAATATTATAAATGCGAATGTTTAGATGGATGGATGTTTGATTGAAGGTATCTCCAGACCGGCTGCATGGATCTCGATGAAATTTGGTATAGACATAGTCTGGAAGAACACATATACTACTAATTCTTCTCTAATTCAGTTTATTTAATTGCACGCGGACAGAGTCGCAGGCGACAGCTAGTATATAACAATTAAAATATGCTTACAGAATATTTAAAACCTAAGCGATTGAATTATCAAGCTGTACTATTTTCCATTCAATCGACCATGGTATTTTAAATTATTTTTAAAAGTTGAGTCGTTCTTTTTTATTTTCGTTCTTAGTGAGGATAGATTGAGCACCTCTCAATCGTTCTGTTGCCTCGTTCGAAACGATAACCCTTTTTCTTTTTCCTCGTATCGGTCAACTTGACACGTTAGTAGTTACAAGTCGAAGTACTCGAAAAGCGGCAAGTGAATTCTTTCTCATTTATTTTACTTTGATCTTACTAAAACGCTGATAGTAGCTTTTAAAGGTCTTTGTAAAACTGTTAGCTGACACTGGGCAAATTATTACATGTATACATTGTAAGTTTGAGAGCACGCACGTGATCTCGCATAATAGCCGGCCGATGGTTGGAGAGGAGAGGATTATGTCATATTATGCGATGGGTCACACTATAAACATCGAATTATAAGGTACGTTATTTTCGTAAATAACAAACGAAAACTTCAAAGAGTCTGAAGTACTGGGTGACTATCTTAATATATATAAATCTCGTGTCACAATGTTTGTCCTCAATGGACTCCTAAACCACTTAACCGATTATAATAAAATTCGCACACCATGTGCAGTTCGATCCAACTTGAGAGATAGGATAGTTTAAATCTCAAATTTAGTTTTTTTTCTAACTGCGCGCGGACGGAGTCGCGGGCGACAGCTAGTATGATATAAATTTATCAGTGTGAGAACTTGAAAGTGACATAATTCGAATACATTTGTATACTTGCAGAGAGAATGAAAAGCAGTGGGTCATTGACAATTAGCCACTAAAGACTTTTCAAAAGTTACAACTTCTAATTATCTTTTTAACAATACTTATGTCGCAGACGGTACTTTTAAGCTTCTTGTAAACGTCTCAAGTATTTGTTAGATTGCCTTTTGTTTCGTCTTTCTTGGCAGGGACAAAAGCACTGAATGATTACAATACGTAAATTTTTATATTTGATTTTTATAACTATAATTAAAATCAAAGATTAGGTAGATAGCAATGGGCAAAAAACTGAGCAAAATGATCGTCAGGGTAATGATATCGGTTTTTGCAATATTATATACCTAAAATCTGTCTGTGTGTTCGCAATTCTATCTTGTCTACACCCATAATGATTGCTGTCTCTGCCTACCCTTTGTGATACTGACACGGTATGTCAAGGTATGATTTTGAATTAGAATGTTAGGATTTTATATTACAAAATGAAACGTAATTCAAGTTAAATTCGTGTGTTTAATTTGGTCAGAAAAGCGGAATGATAGGTTAACAACATGCAAAATAATGCCGCGGTCAGGTCTAGTTCAGACTAGTTCGCGTTGTTGTAGCTCAGGCGAGTTTACGATTTGTGGTAACCACTCGGGGATTCGCAAAATTAAGACGTACTTTCCGGTAAACGAAAAATGGAAGCCGTAATTTGGTTTAAAATTATACTTTAACGTCAACATAAAGCAAAAACGGTGTGTGTGTGAGTTAATTATGCCTATGTGTATGTAACCTGTGTCAATATTTCAAATCACCTTCATTCAAATTCAATAAATTATAAACATTTTTGTGATAATTTCCAAAATGGCTTTAATATCAAATTCCTATAAAATCAAGAAGAGAACCGAATACAGTTCGACATTCGGAAATCTTTGAATTAAAAACATACCTCATTTCTCCGAGAAAGCAAAGAACAATGAAACGCGGGGCCGCCGTTTACTGAGAAAACATAACTCCTTGTTCGAAACAAAATTTATACAGAGTCAATACGGAAACTGAGCACAGTTGACGTTCGCTCAAATATATTCGACTTGTTCCATTTCCTCTCAAATTAAAGTTTATTTTACGAAAAAAAGTTGGGAGTAGAAAGACTAGAAAGTTCGAGGCAAAATGGTACTTTATGTTTTCTCGGATCTGGAAAAACATATCAACCTTTGTATTGTTTAGGATAACAATACATAACCAATTGTTTTAGATGGATAAAATCTAGTAATGGATTTA
Source organism: Papilio machaon (assembly GCF_912999745.1). Classification (NCBI taxonomy): domain Eukaryota; kingdom Metazoa; phylum Arthropoda; class Insecta; order Lepidoptera; family Papilionidae; genus Papilio; species Papilio machaon. The sequence continues at coordinate 6,795,209 of NC_059996.1, read as the reverse complement.
TTATTATTCATATGTATGCATTATTTTTTTGGATAGCAAATGTAGGATCTACCGTTGCGTATAATTAGTCGATTAATTTAAAAAAAAATTATAAATACACTCATAATATACCTATACATACTCTAAATTAAATATAGTCTATAGTAATACTAATTTGTCTGGTATAGTTCTAACAGTTAATCTGTTTAAGCTCACGAGCTTTTGTGATCACGAATACTGCAAAGTAGTCGAAAGATCAAGAATTTAATTAGTTCAAATTAAACGCCTTTTAAATTGGATTTATTTCTGGAGAACTATGACGATTGCTCAGTGATATATTTTTTGGGAGCTAGTTAGGAGTCCATATTTTACATGCGATTATAATCCAAGTAAATATCGTCAATAACTTTTTAAATTGCTATTGAGATACGATTGGACTGAATAATATATTTCTGACCACTTTCACAAATCTGGAGCTGCAGTTATATTCCATTTGCGTTAATTTTTTTTTCCATAACTTATCCATATCAATAGCAGTACTTTTCGAAAAACCTGATCTCTCATTAAGCCTTGATTAGAATAATCTGGATTTCGTCCTGTAGAAAATGCCAATCAGCTCTCGCTTTCGAAATAAATGAATTCAGTCACATTTCACATGTTTAATATCTAGACAAGATATATTATATTATCTGTTTTGTTCAAAGGTATCCACAATAATGTGGCGGTTGACGTAGAACAGACGAGTTTCCAAAACTTTAACTGTACCAACTTTTTGTGGCGAAACGTAGAGAATTTTCTAATTACGATACGATACTCTCATAAATATGTTCGTATGATACATGTTATTAAAATTATTCGAAAGTTTTGTTCAATACAAAGTTTGTTTTGTTAATTTCGTTTTTTTAATTTAGTAATTTATATAACGATCCCATTGCTCAGTGATATTAATTTAGTATAGTAATTACTAGTAATAAGTAATTTGATATTGTATTGTGTATTAAGAAAATATATGTAACAATACCTGGAAAAGGCAAAAAATGTTCAAATAAATAAATAATACACTTTCGTATACATAAACAAAAAATGTACTAATTTAATTTTGTAATTTTAACTTAGATTCTCACATGTACAATGACTTAATGTTATAAAATTGAGATAACAATATATTTTTGTAAGAGTTTTCCGACAGTGGAAACTTGATTAAAAATTGTCGATGAATGTGAAGTAACAGACGAACTGTAAATTCAGTGTAATGTTTACATTTTACGAGCGCCTCGCCTTCGAATATCGTAAGGAACTTGCCTCTTCCGAACCCAAGTGTTTTCTTCCATTACCCTAAGTGGATACACAGTCATTACGAGTTTCGTACTTTTATGAGACGTCGAGTTTGTTGAGACATTTTAATATTTCCTTTTTATTTGCTCTACGTGTTTCTGGTGAAGGTACAAAAGGATCTCCAGACGTAGCCATATGTACATAGTACTCTTCAATTGTTTATTACATGACATAGGTAATTTTACAATAGTCAAAGTAGTTCATGTAAATATATGTTACTATATTGCTTGACTAATCATTCCTCCTTCATCTTTGGACGATTTACCAGGACCAGGGATGCCCAAACTATTTCTGATGTGACCCCCTTTTCCAAAATTAACCGTTACCACAGACCCCCATGGCCAAATTTAAGATCAATTATTATTATTATTATTATTATTACTCATTCTGACTTAGGTCAATAGAAGAAGACAGAGTGAGAATTAGAAATGCTTTAAGTTCGATATCAACCACTTTGGGAATCCCTGATTTTAAATAATGCTTAAAAGGTTTCTAAAAAATACACATTCGTACACATGATGTATGTTGCTGATAGTGAAAAACCAATTTTTTTTTAATTTATGTCCGTCTGACCGCAAATCACCATTTATTCTGGGTAATCTCCGGAACGGCTGGCTCGATTTTAATGGGACTGTACTGGACTCACGGGATGGGAAGGTAGCTGATGCATGCAATTATAATATAGGCTACTTTTTTAATTCTGCGCTGACAAAGTCGCGTGAGATCGTTTGTATTTATAATAATCGTATGGTCCTGCCATACTTCATAAATTTTCGCGTATGCAATATAAGAATTAATGATTCCACCAAATGCTACCACTCTGCTGATATCTGTAGAAATTATGTAACACAATTCGTCGAAATTAACAAAGTAAATCAGAGCAATAAGTAATGTGTTCATTAATTAAAATATGCACGTGGTTCTTTAATTAACTTTATCCTAGAACAAGAATAATATTAAGATTCTTCATACACCGGGAAGAGTGAAATTTAATTAAAATAAAAAAGAACCGTCGGAATTCAATTTTACTTTGATAAGAGACTTCGAAATGATATTTCCGTCGATTCATTTAAACTTGTTGAAGTTCAAAACTTTTCACTACGTCTTATTATTTAGACTATGTTAGTTTTGCGTCTTCTCAGGTCTTCTGCATACGTTATTTCATCGTCTCTCCTTATATATATATATATATATATATATATATATATATATATATTAATATCATAATGTGGCAAACGAGCAAACAGCCACATGCATTCGCCGAAATTGTTGCAAATTTTAATCGGCGTATATTACCCGTTACTCTGTGTCTCCTCCTCCGTCGAACAGACTTCCCCTCCCAATCCTTTCCTAATAAAAAGGATGAGAAGGGAAAGGGGACTAAAATTAGACCTACGGCACACACACTCATCAGACTGTACGCGGAATTACTTCCACTTGCTGCCTGTCTTCTGTGTGATCGTGGTATTGTACCATTCGATTCGTGAAACAGATATTGATGTTGTTGGTGCCTTCTTCTGTCCCACTGTGATTTCAAATTATTAAATGGTTATAATTGAAATAAATCCATATGACATGACTCAACATATTTTTTGTTTGAAACAAAAATAGGTTAACATTGAACCAAAAAAAATGAAAAAAAAAAATCTATTACAATCTCTCTGTTGAAATTTGTGAATTCGGAATATTTACAATTCTATCCAAATATCAATTTTCGCATATTGTACCGTCACAGTAAAAAAAAAGTAATAAACTTTTATATTGATGTAAACCATTGAAAACGTTCGCTGATGCTATGATTTGTTTTCAGACATTTTTTTGATGACATTTGAACTGAAAAATTGGAACTAAAAATTAGACTAGTTGTCACCCGCGACTCCATTTGTGCGAATTAAAAATAAGCTTTATTAGTATAGCATATGTGTTCTTCTAGACTATTTTCTATATTTATGCCAAATTTCATCGAGATCAGTTGAGCCGTTGAGGTCTTACCAGACCTTCAAACATCCGTCCATCTAAAAGTTCGCATTTATAATATTAGTAAGATTATTCTCCTGTTTTTGCGCTATTGTTCTGTTATTTTACATATCTTAATAATTAATACGGTTTCTATTATACTATTTTAAGCTATGTTATATTCAGTTAAATGGTGTTGATTTTATATTTAAACGAATTAGGTCCAAATGCTTTTGAACTACGTAAATCAGTAGATAGGAAAGTTCTACTCGACCGAGGTCGGTAATGAAAATGGGGCCACGAAACCCTATTGAAATATTACGGCGGAATAGAAACGTTGAATACCATTGAGTATCTCGGAATTTGTAAAGCGGCAATGTAAATTATATTGCCTAGTTTATATCATGAAATATTAAAACCTGAATTGCACTGAATCGAAAAGGAGTTCACATTTAAAAGTTTTCTTTTAAAACAGATGAAAAAAGATAACGAATAAAAAAAAATAGTTATTGAAATATTTAATTTGGTCTTTTACGCTACAGTAGCAAATTTTCTTTTTTTAAATGATCAAGACACTGTACAAAGTCCGGTAAATTACGAGGCATTAACCCCAAGTGATATTAGAAACAAAAGAAGATCGATAAAAACTAAGTTAATATCAGTTTTCAACATTTATTCTATCCATTAGGTTTACCGAACCTCATTCGAATATCATTAGGGTTGTCAAACTCAATAATTTAAATTGAAATGAAATGATACAAGAAAGCGGTGTATGGCCACAAATAATAAAGGGCTGGCTACAGTCAGGGTTGACACGTCGAGCGCTAAACACTAGCCGACACGTGTCCCGACGATGCGCCGTTGCTTCGGACACATTTTAAGCTTTATATGAAACCTATGTATTTTTAACTCTATATTATAACGTATTTAGAAGATTACTTTAAAACTGTTACAACGCTTACAACAACGTAACTGATAAATTAAAATCCCTGATGTATATGTTCAATTCTTTACAAAATAATGAAATTAACATATTAATAGGTAAGCTTCCATCAGTGATCATCATGGAAATCGATTCCTTGTTGCCATTATCGTATGTACTAACTATTATTGTGATTTTCGGTCTACTTGCTACACCACCTTGTATACATTCTCAGATCTAGAACATTTTGAACATTTCTTGAAGGAGTAAATTTAACCGTGGTTTTCTGAGATCAAAATCTGTATAAAACATAGATTACAATAACAGTATATTTTAATCAGGAAAATCTCCGAAACCATAGAAAGTTAAAGTTCAAAAATTCGGGAATTCACATTAATTCCTTGCAACAAGTTAAAAGACCTGATTTGATTTATCCTAGGAAAGTATGGGATTATAGTTACCCTATCAATAACAGTGAAAAAAATTAGTAAAAAGAACGTCGGCGTCGTTGAACACCTTGGTGCTCCCGCTGCTCGTTTGCCCCCTTCTCTTATAAAAAAAGACCACGTGAGATAATGCGCGTAGTATCTTGAATCACAAATATAATTAGGCTATGTTTACGTGTTATTTGTAAGCAATCAATCTCGACTCGCCACTTCCGCGGCTCAGCAAACAGCGACCACGTTAAACAAACTTTACCGCACCATGTTTGACTTGAGGTAAGTTACATGGATTTATTTGTATCTCATGTTATGATTTCCCATGGTACTAACAACTGCTACTGAGAAATAAAAAAAGGTTCAGTACATACAAAACGATACGATACTAGGTCGTCCCTGCGACTTCGTCCGCGTGGAATAGTATCTTTGTCACATAATCATTACATATTTCCATACAATTTTCCACTCCTTTTAACCCTTTTTTCGCATTAAAAAGTATGTCTATGTCTATGTCCCTTCTCAGGTTTAAAACTATCGGTGTACCAAATTTTATTAAAACCGGTTCAGTAGTTTTGCTGTAAAAGCGAGACAGACAGACAGTTACTTTCGAATTTATAATATTAGTTAACATATTACTGAGGTGACATAGTAATTATTAATTAAGTCAAAAATTGGTGTTGATGAACCAAATAAATAAATTAATTAATTAATTTACAAAAAAGTAGACAACTTATATCTGAAAATTTTTCTACTTTAATTAATAAAAGAAAAGAGATTAATATTACTATTTTTTTCTGTTTTATATTAGGTAAAAACCAGCATTACATTCTTTGAGACATTCTTAAGCCTTTTATTTATCTTTTATTAACCACGTCGACCTTTAGTCTTTACAATTCGGGTAAAAAGAAATTTCATTTATTTCCAGCCAGTCGTGTCGTGTTTAGGGGATAGCAGACCGCTTTCATTTGTACTCTCGAATCGCTAAGTGGACACCCTTAAGTGCTGTTTGGTCAGGAGGGATTTACCTTTGCTCTTTTCGCTTCATCCTTCATCCGACTCAATCAAACGCTTGAACGTTACCGTCATTTCTAAATAAACCTCTTTTAATGTCGTTGCTTCTTCAATGAAAAAAAAAACTGTAAATTATATGATAAGCCTAATAGTAACAACAATTATTATAAGAGGTATAGTAAAGTGCTTTTTGGTGATAATATTTCTACTAGGTTGTAAAAAAATCTGCTTCCTCGTTCGCCTGGTGTTTGTATTGACTACTATTATTTTTATTTTTTAAATTATCGAGAATCAATAGTTTAAAATCTCTACATACATATCTCTGGGGTAAAATGAAAAATACAATTTTATACTCCATGGGTCAGACATTTACCCGACTGGAGTATAAATTTGTATTGGCATCAGATAACATAGTCGTATATTTTAACTGTACTTTTTTTAATATTGACATAGATTGATATAGGTAACAGGTTTAATCAAATGTATAGATAACGTGAACTTGTAGAGACGTTGCAGTATCCTCATGAAATCGATACAGGTGGATCGTAGATAGTCCTCCGCACTTAGTATGCGGACCACGGCTCGAGTGTGTTACGGTCTCTCTGTAAAAAGGTACTCTATAATTTTATTTCCCGACCAATACGTAGTTACTTCGGGCAACTGATACTTTTATAGTACTTCAACTCTCCTCCTTCTGTTTCCTATAAAATGGTAAATAAAATTTATGAAAACGTAGGTTTTTAATACCGTCCTTTCTTCCTGACGTTAAACCTTATTTATTTTTATCACTACCTTTTGATGACTTGAACCTTGAAATCTAACTAATATTATAAATGTGAATGCTTAGATGGATGGATGGACGTTTGTTTGAAGCTATCACCTGAACGGCTAAATGGATTTTGATGAAATTCGACATAGACTACTTATTAATTTTTATTATTCCGTGCGGACGGAGTCGGGAGCGACAGTTAGTACTAATTAAAACTACATGACGGAAGGCCATAATTATAAGTAAATCTAATTGTATCAAGTGAAATAAAAATTAGTTAAAAGAAAACTTTAACATAGTTTTAGTTAACGTTAAAAGAGTAAAAACATGAAAATAATTTGACAAATTTTGCGGTTTTCTTAAATTATTTGATAGTATGCAGTTTTGTTTGACGCTTTATTTTCCATATTTTAAATGTCAAAAAAAATTAAAACAGTATTGTGGTTTATAGCATATTTTGGTATACTAAAGTATTTATTCGTTTATCTCAATATATACAATTAAATATTAGTCGAACGTTTGACTTGGGACAAATCGTTAAATGAGAAAATGTTTATTTACTGTTCTCTTGAAACTCACATTGCAATCAGAGGGTAAGGGGACCTTCATACGTTCTTGTACAAGACTGTATTTAAAAGTCGAAGCAAAGATTTTGTTCGTGTTCGTTCATACGCATTGCACGTCCGCAACAAAAGGACGGACACTCTTTGTGCCGAGATGTCCGAGGAATAGAGAATGGGGGGATTTAAATTATGTAATTCCAACGCTTACACCGACATAACCATGGAAAATATTTATTAAATAAAGACATTTTTCTAATTGTATGACACACTTAGGCCCTTCGTACACAAAGTTAGGTAAATCGTCGAAGTTAATATTGTATGGTTGCGTCGCAATCATCGCGTTGCGAACACTTCGTACACACTTCGTTGAATCGTCGACGCGAGTCGTCTATTCAGTTAGTATAAATATAGCGACTACATGCCTCTGTAGATTTGCTTCGTCATCTTGAAAATTCCAGCATCTTTTCTTAAGACGGTCTTGACAAATAGGTTGCGGCCACTGTCTTTTGCGATGTCACATAAAAATGTCGGCGACTAACGCTGTGTACGATCCTCCAGGTATTACAAAACATAAATAATTAAATCAGTTAATGGTCATACCTGAATTATGTTTATATTTTCTCTTAAGTGAGCTAAGACAATTAACATTATTTACAACTTCACACATTTTTTAACTTCGCTAAAATGTATGTATTCGCTATAATGTATAACTATAACTTTCGTACACTACACGAGTTGTATATTTCTTGGTAACTTATTTCAAATCATTATAAACTGTAACATTGTAAACTGTCAAATGATGTAGAAAGAAAAGTTAAAAGTACAAAAGAGGTAGGGTAGGATGGGGCAAACAAGTGACGTTCAAACATCGGGGAGGGGGTCCGGGTTGAGGGGAGGGGCGACGTGATCGAGATCCGAAATCACGTATACGTTAGCCATGCGATAATCAGATACGGAATTGATCGCAAATCCAAATTGTGTTAGTCGAACTAAATTGTATTTATTATTAGCCCCAACTGTGCACGGGTAGCAGTGCATATAGTCTACTACAATGGTATATTATTTATTTTGAAATGTCGCACCGGTCAATTCGTCTTCATGAATAACCATCCCAATGATATGACAATGTCTTTTCAGATCGGTCACTTCGTAAAATTTTATATTTAGCAGATTGTTACCCAAAAATCTTTTGAAATACAGTAAGTAAGTGGGTTTAATTTAATGCTAGAAAAGGTTGGGTGACGATTTATTTTTAACGTAGTGATTAATATCACAACATTTTTTTCCAATTTATATCATAACAGATCGTAAAAATGTCTTTACTTGCCGATGTGATCAATCTCGTTGTCTAAACAAATTGAACTAACCCGAAATTCAATTGTTTGTTGGCTGACAAATAAATCTGATTGAATGATCTATAAAAAGTCACTTCGAATTATACTGAATAATATATTACTGAAGAATATTCATTATTTGTACAAAGATCAAGGACAACTTTATGAAGCATTTAACGTTATTTACGATCTAGAAAACCTTATAAACACATGTTACTTTAAATCTACAAATAAATTTCGTTCATTAATAAATTTAAAGTAATCACGATTATCTAGAATGGAATCGAATCTGAATAATTGCTATTGAATTTTAAATTAATTCCGAACAAAGTTAATTTCCGCATTTCAACTGACAATCGCAAATCAATCCAAATAAAAACAATTATTTATTCATCGTGCACTTGATACGTGAAATGAATTATTAATATTATTAACTAGTGGTTGCACACTACTTTGTCAGTGCATAATTGAGTAATCTCTATTCGTATATAGTAAGTAATTTTTTTTTATATTACAAGGTGGAAAACGAGCAAGCGGCCACATAAATTCGCCGAAATGGCGAAGCGACCGCTGCCTATAGACATTCGCAATTGCAGATGCGTTGCCTACCTACAATCGACGAAGGAGGAGACGCGCAAAAACAGAATATTTAACCTTCCTATGCATCTCCTCCACCATCAAATCCACCTACCCTTCCCATCCTTTCCTTATAAGAAAAGGGGTGGGAAAGGAAAGAGGACTAAAATTAGGCCTCCGGCACCACACTCATCAGACGAAACGCGGAATTACTCGTACTTCCACTTCACTCCTGTGTTCTGTGTGTTCGTGATATTTCACCAGGCGAGCCATTCGTGCAATTGATTTTGTTGTTGCTTGCGTCTACCACTGCTAAAATTCTGAATCCCATAACATTCTGAGGAATAATACGAATCAAATAACTAATTCGCCAAAATGGAATGGGATTAGTATGTACGCGTACATACAACCCTCTGCTTTAACTTCTTGTCAGTCGAGCAAAAATTAAATCTAAAGCGGAGTAACTTTTCAAAATAAATTTGAAAATGCTATAAGTGGCACATAATAGTGTTATGGAAATTGTAAATTAACTACGTTTCTGTACAAGTTGTAGGCCTAACGCGACACCTGAAGCCGCAGTACAAAATCATTTATTCAGCGTCGCCACCGCATGCCGCCGCCCGCCGCTGTCCGCTGCCACCCGCCATCAAATATTCCGACACTAGCGAATGTTTGCGTATTATTCATATTTATTATGCATCGTTTGGTTTTATTAGAGTAATTTAATTAATGTAGAGGAATATTACATGTACTTTTAATGTAATAATTATCATACATCCATTTTTAAAGAAACAAAACACAGTGGAAAAAGCAAAGATGACCTGCGGCCTCTTTGATTTAAATGTTAGAAATGAAGTAAAATTGTTTAAACTTAAACGCTTACTTATTGTACTATTTAAAAAAATAAACAGTTAAAAATATAGTTAAGATTTTTTTTTCGGAAGAAGTAAAAATGTGTTTATGTAAAAATAGTAGTTGCTCTCGAATTCGTTCCCACGGAATTAAAAAAAATCTAGCAATAAATATAGCCTATGTCAACCGGGGTAGCGTAACTTCCCAACAGTGGAATAATTTTTAAATCGGTGCAGCACTTTCGGAGCCTATGCATTTCAAACAAAAAAAACAAGCAAACAATCAAAACTTTTCTCTTTAAAATATTATAGATATAAGTTATCTTAATTAAAAGCTCAAAATTTATATATATTGCAATATAAGTAACCTAAAGATATACTTCAGACATCAAAGCAACGAACTTGTGCAACTCTACTGAAACTTAGTACGTATTCCTATTAATGTATCGGAGTGAATAATACCTCTCTACGCGGGACGTATGTGGCATAGAGTAATAAAACTGTAGAGGCTTCTTTCATGCTACATTTTTTGTTCATTTTTGAAAAATATGCTCTTTTAAAATTGTATGCGAATAAATTGAAATTGTGATGAAGTTCTGCTGATCTTTGAGCGAGATAAATTATAGAGGAATGACCAGAATACAAATTAATTTAAATATCTATAGGCTTCGGTTAACAGGCGAAGATCTTAAAACACTCCGCGAAAACTACGAATCTAACGATACCTCAGAAGCATATTCGTTAGTCGTTAAGGTCACTTGACTAAAAACGTATTTACATGACCGCAAAAAACATTAATCTCCGGTTAGTCGAGCAAAAGTCTTATTGGTCATTTAATCTCATTTAGTTTTGAACATTATGATTTTTATCCCAGCTTTTTATTTATATACAATCATTACTGAAATAGTTATAACTAGACTTGTATTTAAGAGTTTTATTAGTCTATCGTGGGCAGTTGCCGTGGATACTCGTTCGCCATGAATTTAGTAGGGGCTGGAAGATACATGGTTGCGGTTCAATAATTTATTACTTGTTTTTTGTAACAGACGAGGTTAATGGCCTCTAATGGGGTACTTGTGTAACAATTACAATGACCTCTGCCCCCTGCAGCGTTATAAATTGCCCGTCAATGTTCCCTAACGTACAGAATATGTTTCCACCAAGCAATAAGTTTAGAGGCAACGTTTACGCGTCATTACAAAAAGGATGCGTGGCTTAGATTTTATTCATTGATATATACTAAAATAAATAAACAGAAAAATTAAGATAATATCTTCTCTATATTAGTTATTAGATGTCTACTGCTTAAAAACTGCTAGAAAAATAATAATTTTTAAGTACCAAGTTTACTAATTCAAAATACTTTTTAATGATAATAACTGTACCTCACCAAACAGCTGGCAAGGTTGGTTTTCATTTCGAAAACTTGCAGTAATTGTAAAAAAATATTTTTTATAAAAATCAAGTTGAATAGTGAATCCAGGGCGCTTTGCTTGCGGGAAGCACGCAGCGTAACCGAGTGCAATATCACCTGAGCCGGCTGAATCCCGCAATGTGCCGTTTATGTGAAAAATAAGAGCAGTTTGTGTTTTATTTACTATTTTAACTACGAAAAATTGTACAGAATTCATAATAACCGTACATTTCCAACAGGAATGTAACGCATTTTAGGTTATTCTACAAACTTTGAAAATAAAATAAAAGTTTTCTTTTAATAACACGAAGTAGCAAATAACCAACAAAAATATTGTCACATTGTATTAACATGGCATGGGAATTCGGTATTGCATACCTTATCTTGATTTAGCACTTCACATATAGACCCTGGAAAGCACACCTCTGTCTACAAGGCCTCCAAAATGTTACAGATCTCTTAGAGTGGGAACAGAACAGGTGAACTATGTCTAGGATTAAATTTTCAATGTACAATTTTACAACAAAAATTCGTAATGAAATTTCTTGAATTTCACGAATTAGGCTTTAATACAATCTTGGTATAGTTCTTGTAAATTAATTATTCGTCCTTGTAACTAAGGTAGGCAAGGTTTGGACATGGGACGGTTTGAATTATTAACGTTGTCTGCCTCGAGGGAAATCACTAGTGCTCTGCTCTGTTTGATAGACAAGCGAGACTCTCAGGTTGAACTGGTTTAAGTAAGAACATTGACGAGCGTAAAAAAAAATATGACGTCCTTTAAATAACTTCAACGAATTTTGGCTTTATGTTACATAGCTTCAATTTTTTTTCATATCATTAACGTAAAATTTTTGAACTAGCACTAAAACTTTTCATTCTAACAAACTTATATACACGTGAACACTAAATGTCTACTAAGGTTAAACTATTAATAACACTGAAGGCTTTTATAATAAACTAAAGAAATAATATTTTTCTGTTTGTATTTAATACGTCTCAAAAGCGCACATACAGTCATTATTCCCTATGGAAAGCTATTGAGTGGCACAACACACGAGTACTAGGTCTAGCCTCTTCACTATCGTTGCATGGTTTTCATACAAAAAACTCTATTAATAAAAATAATAAGTAGTGCTTTAAAAGGACTATGAAAAATTCTAAAAAAAAGCTCTGTGTTGAGTATAATGCACTTCGTTTAATGCATTCGTATACGAAGTACTTGTTTATCCTTTATTTAAAAAGGCCTTAACCACTAATCAGTGAAGTGCAATTAGTAAGGGCCCCTTTTACCTGCAAAGGGCGGTTGGAGAGGTTCATTTGTAAGCTCTCAGTCTCCTTCGATTAGTTTCAAATGAAATTAAAACACGAGTAAACCAGTTGTTGATGTTACGCTCTACGTACTCAAAGCTTTACCTTACTAATATTATAAATGCGAATGTTAAGATGGATGGATGGATGGATGTTTGTTTGAAGGTATCTCTTATCTTAATGAAATGTCACACAGATATAGAACATACTCGTAATCTTGAAGAACATATAGGCTACTTATTATGTTTTTTTTAATTCCGCATGGAAGGAGTCGCGGGCAACAGCTAGTATTTTATATGTTTATCACATAATTAATGACTTCAAAATTCTTGATTCCTCAGATTTCTTAATCAGGCTCTTCTACTTCACTCTGTGTTCGACATCTTCGTCTGTGATTTGGACTCACTCATGTCCTTTAGCACTAGATCTTTTCATCTAGTTTTGGGTCTGCCACTGGATCTGCGGAAGGGAAAGTTATAGAGCCAAATTACCGACTTAGTCCGGCGGCCTCCTCCTTATATGACCATACCACCGCAGCCCACTCTCCTGCATCTTGTTAACTTGGAATATAATCAGTGTTAAGAAGTGTGGTAAGAATATGTTTTTGTAATATACGCGGTTGAAGCTAAATCACATTCGATTGAGAAAAAATGTGAATTTCCCAGTTAAAATTTTTACTTCAAACACAAAGGAAACTTTTAAACATAAGTTTAACATTGACTGAGTTCATTCGACATGCAATTTAGATATTGGTGTGGAGTGGAGCGGTTGTACTCGTAATATTTTTCGCAATTCATACTCGAGTCTGCAAAGCAGAGGTAATTTCACCGTACCTCATTTTGTTCTTGCCACTGGAGTACTTTGTATCGCCTTTATTTACATTGGATTGAAATGTTTTTGATCATTTTTTCAAATGGTCGATTCGAAAAATTACCCTTTGATTGCATTGCATTAACGTTGAAATTGAAGATTGGCAATATTTTATTACTTATAATGGTTAAACTTTATTTTGCTCGCAATATTATAGGCGTCTTTGTTTTGCATGTTTTTATAAGCTCCGTCGCTCTTAATATTTACTGAAATGGTTCGTTGGTTGGATAGATAAGGGAAACAATATTCACGGTTGAAAATGATATATGAATAAAATTACATAATGATATCGGTCCAATCTACTATTATATTTTGAAAGTTTGGATGTATGGATCTATGTCACCACGTAACTCCATAATGCTGAATAGAATTGGATGAGATTTGAAACAGATATAGACAAATGGTCATTGCTTAACTCAGTTTTTTTTATAAGTTGGGACGAAGAGGACGTGTTACAATAACAACAAACAACAACTCTAAAACAAATTACAGAGTAAAATAACGTAATACAGTAAAGGGTTAACGTAAACGTTAAATCTACAGCGCGCCGCGGAGGGCGTTATAAGTAGTCGAGGCTTTGAGGCTTAGGGGATTAAAAGATTAAACAGCGAAAACACGCACACTTTAAACTTATCGGCTAAAGTAACTGGATTGAAAGTGAGAGCAGTTACGTAAGCTAATATAACGACAATATTATGTCTTTTTTTCTCGTACCATGAAAGTTGACATTAGTGTACTTTGATATTATTAACGCATAATTTCTATAACCAACAATAAAGGTAAAGAAAATAAATTAAATATATACATAATCCTAAGTAAAAGAAAGTGAGGTGAAAAAAGTAAATTGTTTTCATCCATACATATAAAAGAAAGTTACACTATTTATAACTCAAGATCGGTCGAACTGATTTAGCTGAAAATTGATGGGGAGGTAGCTTAGAACTAGGAGACGGACATAGGAACTTTTTTTTATCTTGTGTGCATTTTTTTTAATTCCGCGCGGACGGAGTCGTGGGTAAAAGCTAGTTTATAATAAAACATATGTATTTAGAAAATGGACTCTTGATTAGATGTCAAGCTTGTATAAAACGCTCCATCTATAGGTTATAAATCTATGATAAACAAAAACAATAACTTAACCAAGTCTCGCTCATGGGAAATTCTAGTAGCTATTAGATATTCTAATATCAATAATGTCTATTGTGTGGGGTGAATATTTCACTTAAACGATTCTTTGGCGCACGAAAATCCTATTTTTATTTTGCTTCGCTAAAATATGTCGGGACATTTTAAGATATTAAATGTGTTCCAGTAATATATGCGTCCCCTCCGCGCCTATTTACCACTGAAGAAGACGATTTGTATTCACAAGGGAGAGATAGTAAATGCATTTGTTGGCCGCTGCACGACAGGGGTCGTGACGAATTTTTACTTCGAAATTTTTGCGAACAACAAAATATTCATGGCGCGTTGTTTTGAAGGGGGAAACATGGATACTGCATTCCCGTTCTAAATTATATACGTTCCAAGTAGATTAGGTTACGATACTTTTGCAATTCTACGATTTATATTAAAATGTGGGAACCTTTATATTAAAAAGCGAATAAGTAAAGGAAGCCAAGAAGGCCAAAGGCAAGAAATAGTCAGCAGAATATAACGTTAGTATAAGAAGATCAAGTTTAAAACTTAGCATCGATCTTGACCCTTTTTCGCCATCTATTTGAAATGACGACAAAGCTATTCCTTATTTATTCTAATAAAATATTTTCGAATTACTGAAGGTAGAAAAATACAGAAACACGAGTCAGAGGGCCGGAGGGACGTAGGGGAAAGTTTACCGCAAGCCCTAAACAAGGTTCACTCTGACGTACTGTATAAACTTGAAACAGACGCCGTTACTCCTGCACACGTGATTAGTCATGCGAAACATTTTCCAAACGTTGCATTACTTTTATAAAGTTTCAGGTTGGTATTATTTTGTAAAAAAGAGTTGTAACTCTCACTATTCCCATGTGAATAAGGTTCTCCTTAATAAAAAATATTGTAAGGCAATCAGGGAAGGAAATAAACATGAAAAATTCTTGATACTGTATTATTCAAACAGACATATTTAGTTTGAAAGTTTAAATATTGTAATAATTACTTGTCTCTTTTAGTTTAATCAGGTAACATTACAAAGTAAATAATAAATTAAACTAAAAGATAAAAGGCCTTTATTAAATCATTTTCATGGTAAAACTAGATAAAGGGGTTGAATGTAATTTAAATCAAATTGTACATCAAATGGAAAATATTTGGAACCGTCTCTCTCGAGTTGAACGACGCAGTCACAGACAGACGGCGACCAATTAAGACCAAAATTTGACTTTGTGTCCCTACGGCGTGGCGCGGTCGCACAAACCGTATAACGTAATCCGTTTATTTTACACCATAAATGTATTTGTGTGCTCTTTAATGCTGTTTATAATAGGTAGGATGATTGTTTTGAAACATTTTATATCCTATCTAAGTATAAATGGACTATGTTAGTTTGTATGTATCTATGTATCTAAGTATAAATGGACAACGATGTTGGTTCTCGATACGATCTTTAACTATTGGACAGATTTTGAAGAAAATTTGAATTTTTTTTTCCTACCATTGCAATGCATGTTGGGTTCAAAAAGCGATATGTAAAAACATTTTTGTTTACTTAATATGAATTATAATTATCAATCAAATATAATTAAACATTTAGTTAAAGATAGTTGATTCCACATTTGTTACCATCTCTAAGTTAGTTAATTCTTATTAATGGGCACGTAATCTTTGCTTAAAGTTATCTACAACACCGCCTACTTCAGATATATTTGCGTAAGTACAAATGAACAACCTTTCAAGATACGTATTTACTCGCAGTAAAGCTTTTTGCCCTTTGACAGGTGACAGAGAAGGAAATTTCTGTTTTCTCTAGTAAATATTTAGCTGCTGAACTGAATTTTCTTTATAGACAGTTTGCACTGGTTAGCTTGTAATTTATACATCGTTAGACTTCGTTACGGTCCGAGCTTAGACATTTTAATTGTGTAGCGAAATTGCTTAGCAAGTCTTCTTTATAAATCAGATAGTATTTTTTTTTATTTCAACGCAAAAACAACATTTTTTTAACGTTGTTTTATAATTTATTTTTCAATATTAAATTACGGACATGTATTTTAAAATATTAAAATTTGAATCAGTTTTCGCATTTAGTAATTAACTTCAGATTTGTTACTATTTATTTCGCAAAATATTTTGATATTAATTGATAAGGATTAACAGTATGCAATTTACAATAATTAGCTTTGACGTTTAAGCTAGTACGTTTGACTGGCACTTTTACAAGTGGACCGTACACATCGCATTAATCCTAACCACATTGAGTACGATCAATATTAGATAGGAAATTACATCCTACTATGACGGAAGTATTAATTAACAAATGGGTATAATAAAATGATCATGCATTTAATTTGTCTATTTACTATTGCTCTTAATAAATATTTGTTGTAATATAGACCGTGTAGAGGTTCGAGCGGTTCTCAAACTTTTTTGACTACGGAGAACCCTTTGTGGAGGAGTATTTGATGGAACCCTAGATTGTAGGTGCGATTTTTTTAGGCCCTAGTATAATCAAACACCGATTTATTTGTAATTATTTTCACTCGCTTATACAGTTCGAGTCCTAACTTTTTACAACATTCGTATTTTTTTTAACTTATTTACATTGTTGAATAGAAAAGAAATCAATTTAAACCGGCAACTGTTATCCGTAATCTATAGCTTATCATTGGATAAAGGCCTTTTCTAAAGATTACCATTTCTGTCTATCTCTGTTCCGTCGTTGGAGTAAAAGATCAAAATCCTCTAAAGAGTTAACTTAAATCACAAGTAGAGTAAACTAGTATTAAATAAAACTAAACGATCTTGATTGAAAGAATGAATATTTAAGTTTATTTTTATATAAATAGTTGTAGGAAAGCGTTGTTTATATGTATGTATACTAAACTATAAGCCCTTTTTAACTTTCGCTTATAAATAGAAACTTTTGTCAGAGTAAGTTTTTTTTCTCTATCGTAACTGTACGAACTAATTTGTATTTAACCCTCAAACTTTATTCGTTTTCAACGAACTTAATAACCGTTTATCCGATTGGATAAACATTTACTTGCAAAGCGATAATTGAGTTTCGCGAAAAACTTTCCTTAATTTGAAAGCTTAATATTTAATTAAGTTGTATTGTTGTTGTTTTTCCTTCGGGAGTTTTAATCGAGATGCTCTCAATGTTGAGTTGGATACTAGAGCGCTTTCTCTTAATTACGCCATCTCAAAGCTTTTTAAACGTTATGACATTGTTATTGCTAATCTGTATTTTTAATCTGTTATTTTCTTCAATACCATTGCAAGGTTTAGTTGTAAGAGAAGTTATGCTAAATGTTATGTATGCGCTTCAACTATGCGCAAATAGGAACGGTCGGCTGCGCCCGACCATTACGTCAACGTGATGTGATTAAAGCAGTCTGCACTAAGCAAGCGTTGTTTCAGTTACTCCTTCACATACTTATCAATAAAGCTCCTAAGTTTGATTCCGTCATAATACTAAGACTTACAAATCATCTGCAACAACAACAACGTATCTGCAATTGCGGATGTCTATGGGCAGCGGTCGCTTTGCTTTTTAGGCGGATCCAGGTGACCGCTTGTTTGTTTGCCACCCTATGATATAAAAAAATGTGATACTTGTTTTATATCAATTAAATATGAAGAACGTATTCTGACATTAACATATAGGAAGTAAACAAAACAACTATGGACACAAAAATAATACTCAAAACAATTAAAAATCATATATGTAGTTTATAACGTGTTATTATTACAGTTAATTAGATTTAAAAGAATTACAGTGTAAACTCTTTATAACGAAACTCAAGGGACTGAGCATTTTTTGTCGTTATAGAGAGTTATCGTTATACGCAGTAAACAAAAAAACAATCAAATTAACAAGATAACATAACATAAACAATAATACCAATAATAAATATTTACTGTCTACAAATATGAACACATTTCTTCGTAATGGAGAATGGCGTATCGCTATAAGGAGTGTTTCAATATGTGGATTTTAACGCAAACCAACCAAGTTGGGCTCACTTCAACGTTACAGGGAGTTTATTGTTATAAAGGATAACGTTATAAAGAGTTTACACTGTATATTAAGTGAAGTGAAGTAACTCTGTGGTATCTTATAAATAACAAAAGATATGAATCAAACTTTGCACAGCGTGCTTTGTAAAATAAATTGTTAACTTCCTTCTTGTGTTCCGAATAATTTGCAATGACATTACTTAAACAAAAGTCAAATGACGTAAACCGGGAAACAGTATTAGTGACTTTATGTTGTGGTTAATTAAAAAAAAAACTGTTTCTCGAGTAGCATTAAAAGATACTCCAATTCAGTTTTATGTAAATTTATATTAATTAAGCTACTTTGTTGGTTATTATTAAATTGATTATAATTTACATAATATTAATTTTCAGAGTTAAGTCTATCATGGCTTTCCTGTAATAATGTTTACGTCAAGCAAGGGGAAGTAATGTAATTACGACGAGTATTATAACGATGTGGGAGGCTTGATAATGAAAATTTAGTAACATTACAATTAAGCTCAGGCCTCACCATGCCGGATAAGAAGCAAAAAAACATCCTGCGAAAAAAAGTCTTCGCAAATTAGTAATGTTACTTTTGCTATGACGTCTGATATAGGCGCTATTCTTACAATTTTTTTCTTACATGTGACGGTCAAAGTAATTGTAGCAGTTCTGTACATCTGTATATTCTACTTTAAAAAACAAAATCTTTTATGTACTCGTCAGTGTTCGATTTTCATTCAGTATAAAAAATAACTTACCGATATTTGACTTCGAC
Source organism: Papilio machaon (assembly GCF_912999745.1). Lineage (NCBI taxonomy): Eukaryota > Metazoa > Arthropoda > Insecta > Lepidoptera > Papilionidae > Papilio > Papilio machaon. The sequence goes on along the minus strand of NC_059996.1, from coordinate 6,775,934 downwards.
GAAGAGGGTAATATTATATTAAATTTAATCTCCCTTACGGTGCAAATTACCTGACTGACTTCCAAATTAATTCCTTATAATCTCTGGATTACATTAAGCCATGTCAATCGGCTGTGACATGTATTATGTGGAGTTAATTGTGTGAAAACCAATGTTAATGCTTTGAATCTAATTACCATATACTTACTCTATAAATTTTGTAAACATCCTTAATTTAAATAACTTAGAAAGTAATGTAAATTCATACACATATTTATAAATGGTCAACATGGTTTTGTAGTTCTATTGAGTATATTTTCAATACTTAAATGTTTCTTTCTCAAGTTATAAATTTTAGGACTTGGAAAAGGTGAAAAATTTACGATGCAATGAAATACGTAGTCATAGTATTGGTTCTCAAATAAAAATACTAGCAGCTGTAACTTTAGATCCAATATATTTGAATATTTCACAAAAACGTGCTAGACTGACAGTTATCTTTGGAATTCAATAAAACTAAATAATTTTCATAAAGTCAGATGTAACGTGTGTTCATGTCGTAAAATATGTTTGATTCGTATCTGAAAATGGATATAATAAAGTTTTATTCAATGTAGCGACATCAACAAAGATTTCTCGAGGGATGTATGTGGCTTTAGTAAAAAATTTGCTCGTAACCAGTAAGATGAAAATAACCTGCGACTTTTTACGATATTAGAACTTTTTATGTCAATGCTTACTGGAAAGTAAAATAAGAGTTTATTTACTTTTTTTGGAAAATATTTCACCAGGCACCATAAATATTGGTAGAATTTTAAAACCACACTTTTTCTTAACACACTGATGAATTGTAGATGATGAAAATTTTAATATTAATTAGCAATTACCCTCGACTTTATTCGCGCGGAATAAAAAAACCCAGTAATAAATATAGCCTATGTCATCCGGGGATAGTGTAGCTTCCCAGCAGTGAAATAATTTTTCAAATCGCTTCAGCAGTTTCGGAGCCTATTCAATGCAAATAAACAATCAAATATTTGATTTTTATAATATTAGTAAATAGATACATGAAAGTTTTCTATTTCCAGATTGTCATCTATATATATAAAAGAAAGTCGTGTTAGTTACACCATTTATAACTCAAGAACGGCTGAATCGATTTGACTGAAAATTGGTGGGCAGGTAGCTTAGAACCAGGAATAGGACATAGGATAATTTTTACCCCGTTTTCTATTTTTTATACCGCGCAGACGGAGTCGCGGGTAAAAGCTAGTCTATATATATAAAAGAAAGTCGTGTTAGTTACACTATTTATAACTCAAGAACGGCTGAATCGATTTGACTGAAAATTGGTGGGCAGGTAGCTTAGAACCAGGAAACGGACATAGGATAATTTTTACCCCGTTTTCTATTTTTTTTCCTCGCGGACGGAGTCGCAGGTAAAAGCTAGTAGAAAAATATAAAAAAGTACTGTAGCCTCTAAAGTAACCTGTCGTGACATTTGTTTACTATAATTTTTTTAAAGAGAGGTCACAAAATTTTATACAAGTGTTGAAACTGTGGATACCTACAGCTAGGTTTACATTTGGAACGTAGTATACAATAATCAATACTAAAATGTAGCTTGCAGTTGACATGAGCACAGAGGCACGCACTTCGGTCTACTGAGTTTGAATCACCCTTACTATTGAATGAACTTAATTACGTTCTCACTGTACGGACTTTGAAATTGGAAAACTTATATCAAAGGCTATTCACACGTAGACTAATTTTGTACATAAAACAAGTCTTTTAATACAATTTCATATGTTTGTATCTTGTCTAGGCGATTAATGTTTTGAAAGTATAAAGTAATCGGTAAGCATAAGAAAAAAAATCAGAAATAACGGAATCGATTGATTTGAAAGACGAAAACGTATTATTCCTAAACCCACATAAAATAGGATCAGTATAGAAAATAATGTAGATAAAAAATAAGCAATTTTATTATGAAACGGTACTAACTTATTCACATTCCTTTGAGTTTAAGGCTATCAGGAGAGTTTTTTTTTAATAAAACAGCTGTATTGTTTTTGATTGTATCGAAAAGAATTGTCATGAAAATGTTAACAAAAAAAAAACAAAAGAGGCCAAAAGAAAACGATCAGATGACATCAAAGGCAGGGACACAAACGTTTCAAGTTACTTTCCAATCGGGAACAATAGCTGTTGGTTTGCTTCAGCAATTTCACGGCCTGCTAACCTCGCCGAATAGGACGTTCTTACGAGACAATGTCACTGACATCTATTTCTGTTTTTATCTCGCTACCAAATAATTTGTTGCGCTTCCCATTTTTGTTGGGAAATCATTATAAAAACTTCTATTGTTTATCTTACTAATATTATAAATGCGATTATTTGGATGTATGAATGGATAGGTGTTTATTAGAATGTATCTGCCGCGTTCTGCAACCTTGAGATCGACCTGCGGATACCTCGAGATGAAATTTGTCATAAATTTAGAACAAAGTCTGGAAGAACACATAGGCTACTAATTAAGTTTATTTTAATCCCACGGGGACGGTTGAATAGAATTCAGAAGTAACGGAATAATTTAGGTCTTACAAATGTGTTATTCCGCAAATTTCTGTTTACGTTTATTTGTGAATGTGACGTAAAAGCATATTGACAATACCATTAATACAAATAATGAAGGAGCAACATGTATTTTCATAGTACTAGTAGTAATCAAAATTTATTCGAATTTAAAGTAAAACTAGGCTCATATTTTAATTAAACGTTGTATTGCAGTCACACATTTTCGGATCTGGCGCAAGTTATAAGTTTTAATTATTATTTTATTGAGCTTATACTAATATTATAAATGCGAATGTTTAGATTGATGAGTGGATGGATGAATGGATGGATGAATGGATGGATATTTGATTAATAGATCTTGTTGAAATTTGACACAGATGTAGAACATAGTCTGGAACACATAAGCTACTTTATATTTAATTCCGCGCCGACAGTGTCGCAGGCGACAGCTAGTTTTTAATATACATACTAATAATTTATAATCATTGTGGTCCTAACAATAATTACGTAATTTCTACTCAGATTAGTATCCGCTTCAGCTTGTAATATATACCTATTGGTTACAACTTAAAGCCACTACACACGTTCATAATTAGCCATTTCCTATTTCGCCTTCGACCACCGGCTTTAACGTCCCGCGTACTTTAATTAACTACATTCAGATACTGTTTATGCTTTTGTATAGCACATTCAAATGCGAAGGAACGTTATAAGCGAAGTGTCATTTCATAATCGAATGTGCTTTTAAAGAGTTAAATAGTATTTATATAATTTAAAATACTGTTGGTTATGTTAACACACATTTTTGACATTGGTTTTCTTCGTACGTCTTCTACGTCTTTAAATATATTGTAGCAACAAATACTTGGTTATTATTTTAAAAGATTATGACCAAACATTACGCACAGAAGATTGACAATCATTTGTCTAGAGGGCCTAGCATGAATATTTGATACGCCTTAGTAACGTCATCGATAATCTATGTGTACTTTACGCCCGATTGGGGCGATGCACAAATTTTAATACAAAATTTTGTCGATGACGTTGCGAAAACATTCTCATGAATATTCGTGCTAGGTCCTCTGAATATATTTCACTCTATTATTAACCGTTAATCTATTGTCTGTCAGATGATTTTGCTACAATTGCCACTAAAACTAAATGAGCTTAAGAGTGACTTCACTGACTAATGAGTCACTAACGTTTATTCTAAATTTAATTCGAATTAAAATATTCAAAGTGGTTTACCTTGTAAATGTTTCAAACTTATTTTAATTCAATCAAATTCTATCTACCTTCGTGGAATAATTAATTCAACCGAAGTTTCATTGTTTTCAAGTACTTTAGATCCTTCTTAAGTCTCGGATAATTTAATTGTTGATTTTAGTTGAGTAGTTCAACTTTGATAATATTGATGATTATTGGTATTTCGATAATTTACACAATTATACTGGTTTATCGTTTAAAGGAAGCATATCAAAGGGTTATTATTTATATATTAATTAGCATGATAATGTATTTTAGTAAACGGTCCTATTTTTACCATGTGTTAAACACTAACTTATATTATTTACAAAATCTCTGTATAAAAAGATTTTGATCTTAGAAACCCACGGTTAGTCTCAATTATTTGTAAAAAACAGAAGTTTAATGTCTTCTTCCCTATAAATTATTAATCAACGGCTTTTTTTTAAGTTATGTAGTTTTATTTGTTTCAATTAAAACTCAGAAATAAATTTATTAAATTTTCAGTGAAATAAACATTACACCTGCATGCTTACAATAAACAAACAAAAAACTTAACTTGTTTACGGTTATCGTTGCTTATAAAGTAAGTTTTGTAAAGTACTGTCAGGCGCCTTTGAGATGTACCAGAGCCGAACTAATACTTATCACCAAGAGTACGTCTACGTCTCTCGAGTGTCAAAGAAAATTGCAATATAGAGAAATTACAGCGAACCAGAGAGAAACACTCCTTTCAGAGTCAGTGCAATGTGAATGTCGCTTTATATGGTAATAAGTTTCATAAAGTTCGCATACTTTATGTCCTGTGTTTATTTTTTATATCCTTGACATAAATTATAATTGTAGCAATTGCAGATTACCGCTGAAGTAATTATTGCGTCGTTCAAACACGTTCAAATTTTTGTGACTGAGTCACTGTTTTCCTTGAGGTGGCCGGGAGCAGATGACGCTTAGCCTAAACCTTGTTTAAGAGTAACTAAGCTCGAGGGATCCCACAGGAGCCTCGGCTCGGGCTGTTACTTCGTTATTATTAATTCAAATTGACAGAGAACATTTTCATACAGTCTTTAAGAGGTAAAAGTAAAAAAATCCATATTGTTGCACTTATATTTAATGCAATGGTGTTACTGTGACAAAGATTAATAGCAAAACGTCAAAGAGTTAATTAAAATGTATAGACCGACAAGGATCTGACCTGGTGGACGTAAGTCAAATTAAGCTATGTCAGCTCACTAGTGCCCCATTGACGACGTCGAAAATATTGTCACAAGATCCTTCTCGTACTGTATCTGTCATGTCATGTTTTTTATATCACTGACCATTTTCTATATCCATATAGGTTTTATATATTGGAACGAAGTTCCTTATCGCGCGTTGTGAAAGGGGGCTAGACGGAAAAAATTCTTACGAAAAGTTGTCACGACACTTTTTGCTATAGTAAGTATGTTAACGACGAATGAGCGCTACTTCACCATGGCAACGACGTGACAATATATAACGAAAATTCATAGAAATAAAATGTACTTCTTGTGAAGACTTAAGTTTTTTATTCACAGAATAAACATTGGTTCCTTCACTAATTAATTAATCGAAAGGAACTTCGTTCCATCCGGGTGTCCCTTGACACCTCTCAAGTTTTTTTTATGACAGTTCTGACCGCGACAGCAGCGCCATCCTCACCGGCTCAGGTATCCTTGTTTGACAATACGCGGCGTTTGATGCTTTAGAATTTACGTAAACGTCATTCGTAAGAATAGTATTATTATTATCCATTTGCTCATTTATAATCTACAAAAAATAACACTTATACATAAAATTAAAGTTAAAACAACAAAGCTTCGCCAAGCACGGCATAAACATGAGATAACAAAGAAAATGATATAACAATGTAACATCGTGTCAGATTTACTGGCCCTTAAGGGTCCGTTCACACAGACCGGCTCGGAGAGGAGAGCAGATTTTTATCACGTTGGAAACAGTGTTTTGAGTGATTGTAGTAAAGTTTATTTTTGCATTTGCACCTTTTTTGTCATTAAAAATGCCTGAACGCGCTTCGTGTGAAGTAATAAAAGGAGCCGACCGGCTCCGCTTGCGTGCTCTTTCTCGGCTTGCGGCTCCGCTCCGGCCAATTCCAAGCGTATACGACCCGGTCTGTGTGAAAAGAAAAAAGCAGGCCGATGCTCTCCGAGCCGGTCTGTGTGAACGGACCCTAACGCTTGTGAGGAATATTTTCAAATTAGAGCCGTCTGGCCACTGAGACGACGATCAGGTGACAAAGGTCCCCTCGTTAAATGTCGCCAACAAGGGTCACTCTTGTTTTGTCACGACTTCAGTACACGTTGAAACATAATTAAAATTCTCAACCTTATGTTTTTACAACCCTAATTGGTGTTTATTTTTTAATTCATTTGATGTCATTAAATACCGTGGGTTTTTATTATAGAAAATTATAATTATGTTTTTTTAGATTGACCCTTTTTGGCATGAGTATAAAGTTAGTGGAAACCCAATTTTACGTTTTCGTCAACTTAGATGTTTATTGCTTCATCTTACTTTTTAAATGAAGAAACAAATTTAAAGAACTCTTGCCAAATCGGTAAGATTTTTTTATCTGAAGTAAACACATACATAATTAAATTCGTGACATTTACACCATTGTATTTTTTATCTTGTCAGGTGGCAAACGAGATAGCGGCTACGTGAATTCGCCGAAATGGCGAAGTGACCACTACCCATTGACAACCGGAACACCATGCATTGCCTATCTTTAATCTACGGAGAAGGAGACTCGCAAAAAGGTAATAGGGAATTTTGAAGTTTCTTTAGAAGATTGTTGTAAAAGTTTGCAAGCGACATTTGAATAGAGAAGTTAATTAAGTTTCGAAAACGCTTCGGTGTTTAAACATGTTTACCAACTTGTGTAGTCAAACTATTCATTCAATTTGTATGTTTTCGAACATTCGCGCAAACAAGTGCTCACATAGTAATAAAGTGTGTTACTAAAAGTTATATTAATTTACTAATTTGTTTTCACATGGTATGTACACACAAACAATAACGCACTTTCAACGCTAATATTGTAATAGTGTTAATTTTTTGTATTGCACTGTACCATTTTCATTGTTTTATGTTTGATATAAAATGTTTTGTATTTGGGAATTTTAATATTTATTTTCAAAAAATAAATCCAGCTTAGTGTTTTCTCAATATTTAATACTAATCTGTTGGTTACGGTCCAAAGAAGACATTTAATATTCGTAACAAACCCTAGTAGTTAACTGTCAATAATAATTAACATAAGTTTGTTTAGTTTGTTAGTATTATCTGGAATATATACTGTGGAAGATGTTTTCATCTTGGGGATATGACTGGAAATGCGATCAATTAGACAGGAAGCTATCTAAGTACAATCATTAACAACTCAAGGCTCTCGGGGAATTTCATTGAATGCATATTGAATGACTTCCGCTGGTTAAGAAGGAAGCAGCCAAGAGGCTGTTAGCTAAGAAGTAAAGAGTTGATTAAAAATTCTAAGCCAACATGCGTCTTGATCATACCTTTTATTAATATCTTATATTTAAATTTTACTGATAAAGAAATAAGGTATCTGCTTAAAAAATTGGGATCGTTAACTAATTAAAACTAAAAATAAAATTCGTTTAAAATTTACTGGCAAACTGTGGGTTTCCACTATCGAAACATAAGTAAAAAAACTTGAGAGGTGTCAAGGGACACCCGGATGGAACGAAGTTCCTTTCAATTAATTAGTGAAGGAACCAATGTTTATGCCATATACCAATGCTTCTATGAATAAAAAACTTAAGTCTTCACAAGAAGTACATTTTATTTCTATGAATTTTCGTTATATATTGTCACGTCGTTGCCATGGTGAAGTAGCGCTCATTCGTCTATAGCAAAAAGTGTCGTGACAATTTTTCGTAAGAATTTTTTCCGTCTAGCCCCCTTTCACAACGCGCGATAAGGAACTTCTTTCCAAAACCATCTTATCACATACATTGCAATATGTTTTTGTACATGTTTTATGACAGTGGAAACCTTTTTTTTTTTTTTTTTTTTTTTTTTTTTAAAGTCTGGAAATGCATTTACGCACCCCCTACGCCGGGCTGTGCAATGGCGTAGGGGAGTGTGGGACTCGCCGGCCGCAGAAGGCGACCGGAATACCCACTAAAACCAGACTGCCCTCTCACGCGTTGCGGCGGGGCCACGGGAAACGCGTTAGCTTACTTCCGTGACCCCGCCTGCGTTTGGCCTCTACGGGCCCTCAAATCTAAGGCGTGGGGAGAAGGGCAGCAGCGGCAAATTGCCGCCTCCTTCTCCCCACTCTTCTCTGCCGGAGCGGGGGCGCTAGGGGATCCCCTTCGCGTTCCCGCTCCTTCTCCTCCTTCTGCGACATAACTGTTTCGCAGAAGTAGGAGACCGCGTTCCAAGACCTCTCACTTCCCAACATGGCGCGTACAACGCCGGGAAGTGAGAGGTCGCCGCCTATCGCCGCCACCAGGGTGCGGCGCTCTTCTGTCCAGGCGCAGCACACTTCAAGTGTGTGCTGCGCCGTATCCTCATCGGCGCCGCACCCGTGGCAGCGCATCGTCTCTTCCCTTCCGATCCGACACAGGTACCGTCCGAAACAGCCATGTCCGGACAGCACCTGTGTCAGTCGGAAGGTAAGGGAGCCGTGGCTCCTCCCACACCACTCCGGGAGCTGTGGGCGTATGGCCTCTATGGTGCGCACGCCATATTGGGCGTGCGCTAGGCCACTCGCCCAGAGCTCCACGGTCGTCTTTCTCCTCGCCTCCCGGGCGCGGGAGAGCTCCTCTGGAGCCGGGGCTTCGCCCCGAGCTCTTTGTGTTGCCCGCGCCCAGTAGGCTTCGGCCAGCACGCCCGCCTCTATTTCCCACGGAGGGGTGCCGGCCAAAACGCAGGCCGCCGCGTGGCCTACCGTGCGGTAGGCCCGACACGCACGCGCCGCAATTATGCGTTGCGGCCTGCGGAGGAGGGCCCTGTTTGGTGCGTTGAGGGCATTTGCCCACATCGGTGCACCGTACAGGGCCATGCTTTTGACGACCGTGGTGTACAGCAGTCTCGTATGTACACCCGGACCTCTAAGGTTAGGGAGGAGCCTCGACAGGGCTGAGGCCGCTCCCACGAGCCGGGGGGCCAGCGCTCGGAAATGATCGCCGAAGCGCCAGCCCCCGTCGAGGACAAGACCCAGATATTTCATCCGGGCCCTGACCCCGACTTCCTCTTCGTTGACCCGGAGGGTGGCCCCCGCAGGAATCCTCCACCTAGGCCCTTTAAAATAAAGGGCCTCGGTCTTGCTGAGGGCCACTCGGAGGCCTAGCGCCTCGATCCTCCGGGTCAACAACATGGCTCCGGCCTCAGCCCTCCTTTTAAGCCGGCTCCAGGTAGTGTCCCGGACGGCTACCAGCGTGTCATCTGCATAGCAGATGACCGCCATCCGGGACAGCACCTCTCCGCGGATGGCCCAATCGAATCCGATGTTCCACAGGAGGGGCCCTAACACGGACCCCTGTGGAACACCGGAGGCCATCCGCCTTTCCTCACGGCCAGTTCTCCCCATGTAGGACACTACCCGCCCTTGCAGGTAGTGTCCTACGACTCTCCGCAGGTAGAGGGGCACTCCGTGATACCGTAGCGCCTCCTCTATTACCGCGAAGGGGAGGGAGCCGAAGGCGTTGGCGATGTCTAATGACACCGCTATGGCTCCCTGCCCCTTATGACAGTGGAAACCTATCACAAAAGCCGTCAAGTTTGTTATGTATGAAAAATCTCAAGCAATTTCGATACTCAATTAAAATGTCTAAGCTCGGACTGTAACGAAGTCTAACGATGTATAAATTACACGCTAACCGGTGCAAACTGTCCATAAAGAAAATTCAGTTTGGCAGCTAAATATTTACTAGCGAAAACAGAAATTTCCTTCTCAGTCGCCTGTCAAAGCGCAAAGAACGTTGCTGCAGCATTTTACGGTCACTTGAAAGCTTGTCGAGGTTTAAACAAAGGAAATAGCAATGTGCTTTATATTAAAATAATGTTGATTAGGTTTTACAAGATTTTTTTAAAAAAAAAAAAAGAAAATTTTATTGCATTGTTGAATTTAAAGAAACTCTAATTTGTATAGCTTTAATCAAAATTATTAAAGTTTAATTATATATTAATAATACTAACAGAAATAAAATATTCAAAGCAGTGAAGAGAAGTTAATGAAGTATATTAAATTTTTCCTTATTTATTCAATAAGGCCCCAAAGATTTCCCAGGTTAAATAATACCGAAGATTTGGCACAACTCTGTGCATTTCAAAATTTCCCCTGAGCAATAAAGTTCAACCATCAGTCTCTCATAGAGAGTTTCCTGCTTAATTGATCGTATTTAGGGCCATCCCTTAAGGCCTTGAACACTTGAATAATAACAAGAAACGGCATATAAACTGTAATTTAGTTCAATTACTCGTATTTTTAATTGCAAACTTTATAGTTATGTTTACTAAAACTGCACTAGTATTTGTACGTTTAAACAAGGTTTAATTTAATTTTAGCTCAAGTGCTTGTTAGTGCTAAGAAGCACGTATGTGAAAATAGGTCGTGGCACCTCCACTAATCTTGTAAGTCTAACGACGCCTTTAGGCTAACATGTCATTTCTTGGCACGTACGAGTACCACGACACTACAACTATACTCTTGGTAAGATGGCAACACTGTGTCCTTAAACAGTGTTGCCATCTTAATAAAAAAAACTTGAGAGGTGTCAAGGGACACCCGGATGGAACGAAGTTCCTTTCAATTAATTAGTGAAGGAACCAATGTTTATTCTATGAATAAAAAACTTAAGTCTTCACAAGAAGTACATTTTATTTCTATGAATTTTCGTTATATATTGTCACGTCGTTGCCATCGTGAAGTAGCGAAAAGTGTCGTGACAACTTTTCGTAAGAATTTTTTCCGTCTAGCCCCCTTTCACAACGCGCGATAAGGAACTTCGTTCCAATATAGTAAAATTTTAATTACATGAATTATTGAATGAGTTACATTTTCGTCTTAATAACATACTAGCTTTCGCCCGAGACTCCGTTGGCGCGGAAGAAAACAAAAACTTAATTAGTAGCCAATGTGTTCTTTTTGGCTATGATCTATAGCTATGACACGTTTCATCGTGATTCGTGTAACCGTTCTAGAGATACCTTCTAGCAAACATCCATCCGTCCATCTAAACATTCGCATTTATAATACTAGAGAGATAAATACTGTAACTTGAAGACTTTCCGGCTTATTTCATTAAGGAAAATTGTCTGAAACATTTGAAACAATAACATAATTTTTCTTATGGTTTTTAATATTCTCGTCGATATTTATTAAAGAATGACAAGAATCATGAGGTTAAGAAAAGATTAAGCAATAAACTAAACATACAAATGTTATCGAGAGCGAAAAATTGAAAATCCAAGATGACCTTAACTGGTAAACGTTGAATTTATGATTTTACATCTAACTGGCGAAACATTTAACAATCATTGACCTATACAAAAGGACTCGGTCATAGTCTCAGTTTAAAGTCACCATAACAAAGTCACATAAATTTTATAAAATGTTTTTTTTTTAAGTTTACATTTTGATAAAAAGTTAAAAAGTTTTCTAGTTTATTCTCTTAGTAAGGTAATATAACATTTACAATGAAATATAGAAATGTAGATGCAATAACAAAACGTACGCGTAAACGTAACAAAAAGTTTCTTGCAGCTGACAGTTTTGCCTTTGAAGGAAATTTAGTTTCGCATAACACGCGCCAGCAAAGTGAAGTTTGCGACAATGTGATTTAAGTTGTTGAGGTCTAATTTGTTCTGAGTTAATAACACATAGTTTACATGGTATATAAATAGTTAAATAAGAACTAATATGTATTAATATAACCAAAACATTGAACAAAAAATAATGCAATATGAAAATTTGTTTTTTTTTAAGAAATGTAGCTAAAAATATGTATAATTGTATATTTCCTGAATTCTTTATTCCTTTGATTCGGTCCTTTTATACGGTTTTTTCAATAGAATGTTTACTTTTCTTTAACATTTTATTTGTCCAATTTATTTCTTTCATTCAAAAAGTCTAGCCGGTGACACGACATTGTATGCCATGACAAGGGTTTGCCTCGTTAAATTTATTCGCCTACAAGCTTTGGGTTCATTCTATTTTGTTGCCAAACGTAGAGTTATTACGAAATAATCTGTTGAATTTATTTAAAAGACAAATAACATTTTTATTATTTGATATAAAACTGACATAATTTTTATGTAAAGAAAATAATGGAAAGACGAAGATTTATTTTAGGCCAAATTTAAAAACTTTCATCCCTGGAAAAGGACAGTATGATTTATTAAATTCTTCCCGCTTCTTGAGATCAATGACCACTAAACTGTCTGCAGCAGTTAGACTTTTAAGAAGATTTAAAAAGTAATACTGAATCCAAACAAAATATTTCATTCCTTTTTTAAAAAAGCTACTACTATACGTTTATTCGCGCGTGACACGCGGCTTATTATCGCGAGGCATGATGAAAACGTCACAGTCGTCTGCGTCATTAGGGACTGACAAGCAATTAGCGAGTGATTTTACAAAGCTGCGCTGTCCCGTTATTCCGCCGCTGACACAAATCTGACGTGTCCAGCTTACAATAGCGTTCTGCCCTCATTCTGCTACGATTATGAAACAAATACGAACTCTTTTGTCATACAAATGTATACAGTTTCCAGACCGATTTTTGAATGAAGTTTGTAATTTCTCTCTGCATTTTCCTGGCAAGAGGAAGAAATCAACAATCATTTTTGATATTTAACGTAACATTTCTGCATAAATGTTTGTGAAAACAACTATTATTAGGTTTATAATAAAACTAGCTGTCACCCGCGATTCAGTCCGCGCGGAACCAAAAAAAAATTATTAGCCTATGTGTTCTTCCAGACTGTGTTCTACATCTATGCCAAATTTCACCGAGATCGGTTGGACCGTTCTGGAGATACCTTCAAACAAACATCCATCCATCCATTCGGCCATCTAAACATTCGTATTTATAAGTAAGATTAAATTTTTTCATCAATTGAATTGAATTTTATATTGAATTCATGATTTCAGTTCAATATTTTGCAAATAAATTTATTCCTTTATAACTTAAATAAAGCCCTTTACAAAAAAACATATTGTGAACATAAATTGCATTGATCCGTAACTATTAAACAAAGAAAAACTATAGAATTAGAAGAGTTTCCACGTATGCGGGTCACGTGTGATCCCGCGCCGCGACATCCGGCATTCATTTAATGAAAATAATTCCATAAAACTAATGACAACCTTTTACGTGATGGATTTTTGTATCCGGGAACTGAAAATTAGAAATCTTTTGTGATAATATTAATTTTGTTAAGTAATACCAATATTTTATTTTAAGTTTTTTTTTGTGGTGAAATATTTTACAATGAATTTTATCAGATTTTAATTTATGTTGATTGTAATTAGGCCAAAAAAATTCTAGGCCAGTTAATTAGTATTTAATATTTATTTTATTAATCTTCTACTAGAAAAGTCAATGTAGTTTTTGCTAAAAGCTATTACGAATATGCTTTTGACAAATGTTTCTTCCTATCATTTATTTCTGCACTGCTAAAATATTACGACCAAAGATGGTGAACACATTTACATATCAGTTTCCAAAGAATATGGTAGTATTAATTAAACTGTATAAGGGCAATTTAGATACTGCAAAAAATTGCAAACTCCAATTATGCAAGTTGCTGCACTGGGGCAGATAGTAGGCAATTTAGTCGAGATTAAGGCTTACGGCCCATTGGCGATTGATATATTTTATACTGTGAATATATTTTAACGAAAAGAGGTTAATATTTTAAACTATCAATTTTAATAAAGTACAGAGTTTTGCTTAGTTTTTACCGAAATTTTGTGAATACAGAGTTCGATCCTATTTAAAAATTAATTACAAATCTTGGGTAAAATCGGCGACCCGAAGTGTTAAGTCTTTTTGTATTTTGTGCGGACTAAAAATCCATTTCTTATACGCTTATTTATCTCTTGCAAAAATTGTGCATATAATTTTGGCTATAGATTTTCTATATATGTGGGAAAGCAATTAGATTTATCATTTCAAATAGTACATCGTATTTTACATTTGAGTAGTAATAGAAAACACACACAAATAAAATACTTGCAATAAAAATTATAACACGTTTTATTAAGATTATGATCATCTGTGAATAAAGTTTTGTTACATATAATTTTATTCACTGAACATAAAATCCGATGCATCCATAAAATACTACCAATTTTCTCCTGATCCGTAAAAAATACATTTATGTATAAATATACATAGATCTTCAGTAAACCCTAAAATCGAAATAGAAGCTTCAGTATTTGGGATGCATTGAGCGAAACGAAAGGGCGCCTTACAAACGTACGACTATCACACTCTTCATTATACAATTCTTGAAATCTGAAATCAGAAAGGTAACCATGTAAAAATTTAGATTTCAATTGTTTATTTCTATCTAATATATAAAATTCTCGTGTCACAGTTTTCGTCACCGTACTCCTCCGAAACGGCTTGACCGATTCTCATGAATTTTTGTGAGCATATTCAGTAGGTCTGAGAATCGGCCAACATCTATTTTTCATAACCCCCCCCCCCCATTTTTTTTAACTGCGCGCGGACGGAGTCGCAGGCGACAGCTAGTATAAGATTAAAACATGTTAATTACTAATCTGAATGGTTATAAAGATAGAGGGAGACTGAAGAAAGTATTGATAGAACATATGAATAATATGTCTAAGAAAGGAGTTGATTCAGATATGACGGCTAATAAAGATGATTGAAAGCGTAGTACAAATTGTGCCAATTTTCCGTAGGGAGGAAGACGATTATTTCAATTACTAATGTATTTAAAACTTATATTAGTTAACATAAGCGAGTGTGTACTCAGCCTAATTCTTTTCACTGGAGCTTGGGAGGGCAGAAACCGACGACACGACGGGGAGCTCGACGCGACAAAGTGAGAAAAATATGGTTGTTCAATATTTATAGGATTTTTATTTCCGTCGTTTAGCTCCGGCTACACGCCGACAGACATAGGTGGGGTACAACGTGTGGAATCAAGATAAAACTATTTTCTAGAAACGTTAAAGCCGAGCGCGCTATTGGAAACTAGAACAAGCCAAGCTTTTTTCGCATACTAGCTTTTTCCCGCGACTCCGTCAGCGCGGAATAAAAAAAAAAAAAAAAACGGGGTTAAAATTATCCTATGTCCTTTTCCTGGTTCTAAGCTACCTGCCCACCAATTTTCAGTCAAATCGATTCAGCCGTTCTTGAGTTATAAATGGTGTAACTAACACAACTTTCTTTTATATATATAGATATACGATGAACATGGTTTGAAAGTATTACGAAGGTTGTGATGCGTGTAATAAAATATGAATTATATAAAAATTAATACAAGTGACGATAACTCTTAAATGTAGTGATTATCCCTTACTATAATAAAGTACAAATCAAGAATTTACCTTTAACTTGACATGTCTTATGACTCTTGTGCGATGATTTTTCATTTAATCGTCAATAATTCTGCTCAAAAGATTTCTCTTCTTCTCTCTCACGTAATTATTTCTATCATGTTTGTTTAATACTTCTAAAAACTACTAAAGTTAATATCGCTTTCAGTACCAAAACAAAAACATTGCTCGTGTGCGTTGTTTTTCTTGGCGGGTGCATTCATTTGGGCCGGCTTACGTGGATAAATAATGCATGCGCCGACATGGGTCATCGGTATTCTGTAGCGGTACACACCAACAAACTCATGCACTTGTTCACAATGCGACATAAACGTAATGCTAACATAAATTGAAGCGAACATCTCGTTGAATTGGGATTTTGATAATGTTAGGGGTGTTTACGAGAAGATTTTCCTTGATGGTAAGTTATGGGACCATAAAACAACCACTTTTTTTCGGAGTTTTGTTTGTCTATGCTTTATCGTTAAATCGAAATTACAATATTCCTAACTAACATGTATTGATGCTAAGTTCAAGTCTCTATTATACGTGGCAACTCTATGAGCAAGTTTGTGGGAATTCGACAGATGCGGGCTCGAACAAGCCTCGGAGCGATGTGTATGGACGGTCTATATTTAGTACTAAACAGTTTCAATACCTCAGTAAGTATGATTTATACCTAAGAACTAAGTGTTCTTAGGTTCAAAATCATCAGAAATATCATAGAAATCAGAATCAGTGAAATCAGAATATCATAGAATGCGTATAGTGCATAAATCTCTTTTCTAAACCTCAAAAAACGCGTTATGCCTGATCATTTTTTCTTACATTATAAACAGATTAAAAAAATATATATTTTGCATAGCATATTTTGTAAATTTTACACTTTTTAAATTTGTATACGATTTTGATAAAGATTTTCCGGTGGCTTGTGTAAAATACATTGTATTCCAAGTCCAGATATAAAAATAGCTCGCAAATCCTGGCAGTTTGCTGGAGTGTCGGATTGGGCGTGCGATAGCTTAGACGAAAGTTTCGACTGTCGAAGAATACTCTAGTAGTTTACGAAAACGTTATTTAGTACGTTTAAAGTGATAAAATATATATTACCTTATCTATTTATTTATAATATGTTGTACATTTTCTTAAGTGTCATTATTGTAAATAGATTTTGATTATTTTTGAATTTTGTTGTTGTTGAATTTTCATAATTATTGTAAACTAAAAAAAGCAGAATATTGGACTTGGATTTCTAGCCGTAATTGTGTACCATGTTTATCATGTTTATGTTTTATTAGATCAGTTAAACTCCTAATAATTTTGAAGAGTTAAAGTAGTTCGTATTACATCGATGTTTTTTAATGATGATTTCTAATTGCGTTTTACAAAGAGTCGTACGTTTTACAATGTATTCGATAATAGTGCATAAAATCGCCGAGGATTCCACTCTAAGATATTCTGTTCACCGAATACGTGTCGCAAATCGATTGAGAGCGTCGCAGGTGCAATGTTGTTCGATAAACTTTTTCAACTCGCAGGAATAGGTGTAAAAACCGAAAATAGAACTGCATTTTCACCCAATGGCATGTTACTTTCAATAGCATTTTAAAATCACTATGCATTTTTGTAAAGTTTACCGATCAAAGGGTCTATTACGAATATTTTCGATATGCGTTTACATAACGTTAGTAACGAAATATACCAAAAGTACGAGATTTGTCGCTGACGTTATGAATGTTTTCTCTCAAATTTACGTGCAAGGCCTTCTGTTAAGTTTTGTATGAAATTGAATTTCAAGTGTTTTTTAGAAAACACATACTATACTAATATTATAGATGCAAAAGTTTAGATGGATGGATGTTTGTATGAAAGTATCTCCGGAACATCTGAACGAATCTTGATGAAATTTGACACGGATGTAGAACATAGTCTGGAAGAACACATAGGCTACTTATTAATTCCGCGCGGACGGAGTTGCGGGCGACAGCTAGTAGTAGATAACTCAGAAACTTGTGTAAACAGCAATATTTTACCATTTCTTGTAAAGTGTAATTAAATAAGAAAGGGTAAGTGGTATTTTCTAGTTATAAATATAAAAGTAAACAAATGGTAACACACTGGTAAATAATTTATAACAGAATCACAAATCTTTGTTATATTGCTAATAGTTAAAAATGTTTAACTACATAAGCTTTTAGACATTTTCTTGTATAGTCTAGACGCCGCAGCGTAAAAGTTTGAAAAGTAAATTAGATTTCGTCTGCGAGCGTAACAGAAACCGTTGCTGGCCTCTGCACTTATCGAGATGCTTCGCGACAGCGTGTCCATTAGACTACGTGCGTACGATACGTCATTTAGGTTACAAAAACATTGTTTAGCTTACCACTACAAGAGCTGTTAAGATAAAGGATAAGGACTGTGTTGCTAAAATAAACATTTAAAAGGAAACAAAAGAGTAACAAATTTTCTCACTACAATCTCTATTAAAAAATAACAAACTTGCAACATCACGTTAGTCGCCTTACAGTCTACATTACACAGTTAAGTGATAATGTAGCACTGAATACGCGCACTTAGTTTTACATAAACTAACACTTAACCCTTGTTAACAAACCAGCCAGTAACGTGTATATAATTTACATTGTTATTTTAAATTTGCATATAGATCTTAGAAAATAAACGTTGTTTACAGTTGTTTCGTTGGAGCGCTATGCATGTTCTTAACTGATACCCGAATGTTGATATTCTTAGAATTATATTTTACGAATATGTTATTTTTTTAATCGTACGTATAATGGAAATGCAGTTGTATCTCTCGTGAAAAACCGATAAGATTCGAAATAAGCCACTCTTCGAATCGTTATGGCGCTGAAACATAAGCCATCACACTGGGAATTGTGAGCTAAATAATTTATTATTATTTATTATCAATTTTTCATTCATTATTGACGTATGTTTAACGGAGTTTCCACAGCCTAAACACCTCTAGACAGAGAGAAAAAAAAATCTCTGGTTTATTTTTTGACAAAAAGAACGAAGAGGTTGACAGGATATTTTTTACATATGCTTCAGCAGTGGAATCAGACGGTTAGTTTAACGTACTGTTAACACGTTAGCTGCGAGGCCATTTTGGCGGAACTTTCAGCCAGTGCGTTTGAGGTCTGTTCGTGGCAAAGTTGAACTTTTTTCCAGTGCTATTGAGGCCTCTCCTGCCTCACAAAATTATGTTTTCGAAAAACATTTTTAAAAAGTCCAAATTAGACGATATTTGCTTGAAACTTCACTCTTATGAACTTAAAATATGTGCATAATATGAATCTAGCTTCGCCTGGAGTTAGGACGTTTCGTTAATGAATAAAGTAAAATTAAAAATTTGTCATCGGTTCTGCCTCAAATCGCACTGAAAGGAAGGTCAATTAATGCCTCGACTAGTGATGGGATTAAAAGAGAGTTGTAGTTACGATAAATGTTTATTGAGTATTAATCACTGAAAATGTTTTTCATTAAAACATGGTAAACAAAAAGATTTGTCACACTGGACACAAAAAGTCACAATTTTTTTAGTTTTCTTAGCAGCTTGCGTGCCATTCAATGTCAATTTTAATTTTTCGTAGCATCCTACGCAGCGCTTTCTTTGACCACCTCTTTGGAACAAATTATCAGCACATCTGCCGATAGGAAATCTTGAAATAAAATATATATTTTAGATCTCTTGTGTGTGTGTGTGTGTGTGTGTTTGTGTGTGTGTGTGTGTGTGTTTGTGTGTGCGCGTGTGTCTGCGTGTGTGTTTGTGTGTGTGTGTGCGTGGCTTTGTCTGTGCGTGTACTTATCCGTTCATCGATTTTAGGCATATATGGTACAAATTATGCCCTAGCGCGTAGTTATTTTACTATACCTGAAAGGAAAGGAAATTTCCTTTTTTTTTAATTTGAGTTTTGTTGTTTATTTTGGATTTCGTAAGTGTTTTTGCGTTTACTTCTTTTTTTTTTACTCACAAGTGTTGAAAAACATCGTATGAGGGAGCATGATGATTGTTGGTTGCTCGGTTTTCTTGTAGAGGTCGCCTTTGAACAATGCCACCTCGCACGCAATAATCAACTTTGCTACCTAGTAGCATAACATACTAATATATGTCTTGTTTCTTGGTCTCAGCGAATAATCAGCAAAAACATTCAACGTTCTCTGTACAAAAACGATGATCAGCACACAATGGTAAAAATTGCCACTATGGACTAAACTTCGAATGGAACTGTGACTTGCTTAAAATAACAGTGAAGAATAATCCACAACTGAGCACATATTTTAAGGCAACACCCCTGTGCAAAACAAAATAATGATGATAATTGAGTATTGTTAGTGGTGAATGTGCGTGCGTGCGTGCGTGCGAATATTATATTAAGTATAAGACGTATTAAGTTAGAATTAGTTAATAGTAGCTTGGCTATTAGTGTTGTGTTTCTGGCTCGTAAATACATTCTGTGTCCGATTTATGCACTTTTGGTTCCTCATAGACACAGGCCACCCCCTTAAAATTCAAAGTTGCAGTAATTTAGATTTGTATGGTATAAGTAAAATTTTTACCGAGGTCAACATAGTTTCTCATAACTCCAATAAACATTTTCAAATAAGTCAGATGAGTACTTCATCTGACTTATTTGGTATTATTGGTTTAAAACGTTAAGGATTTTAAAATAAAGTTCTACGCTCAATCTTTAATAAATCCTGCCAAAACGTCCTCGAAACTCGAAACGTTATCGAAACTTTCCACAACACTAAGCTAGGATGCGCGGCGCCCGCGCCGCCCGCGCTTCGTGCAGTGCGGCCATGAGGCCTACAAATTTTGAGATAGATTGGACCTCAATCCGCACTAGGCGTAATTAATTTCTTTTCAGTGCGTTTGGGGCCTGTAGGACCTCATTTTTATCTAATTACGCCATTGGGCTAGATATCGCAAGAGAAACATTTCTATATATTTGACTTTGTCGTACTCATAGAAATACTGATCTAGTAGCCTCCCGCACAGAGCGAAACAACCCGATTTTGACTGCCGCACCAGCGAGAAGTCACGCTTTGGGCCTGTTCTTTTTTTTTTTTTTTTTTTTTTTTTTTTTAAAGTCTGGAAATGCATTTACGCACCCCTACGCCGGGCTGTGCGATGGCGTAGGGAGTGTGGGACTCGCCGGCCGCAGAAGGCGACCGGATACCCACTAAAACCAGACTGCCCTCTGACGCGTTACGGCGGGGCCACGGGAAACGCGTTAGCTTACTTCCGTGACCCCGCCTGCGTTTGGCCCTAAGGGGCCCTCAATTTTGAGGCATGGGGAGAAGGGCAGCAGCAAATTGCCGCCTCCTTCTCCCCACTCTTCTGCGCCGGAGCGGGGGCGCTAGGGGATCCCCTTCGCGCTCCCGCTCCCTCTCCTCCTTCTGCGATATGACAGTTTCGCAGAAGGAGGAGACCGCGTTCCAAGACCTCTCACTTCCCAACATGGCGCGCACGACGCCGGGAAGTGAGAGGTCGCCGCCTATCGCCGCCACCAGGATGCGGCGCTCTTCTGTCCAGGCGCAGCACACTTCAAGTGTGTGCTGCGCCGTATCCTCATCGGCGCCGCACCCGTGGCAGCGCATCGTCTCTTCCCTTCCGATCCGACACAGGTACCGTCCGAAACAGCCATGTCCGGACAGCACCTGTGTCAGTCTGAAGGTAAGGGAGCCGTGGCTCCTCCCACACCACTCCGGGAGCTGTGGGCGTATGGCCTCTATGGTGCGCACGCCATATTGGGCGTGCGCTAGGCCACTCGCCCAGAGCTCCACGGTCGTCTTTCTCCTCGCCTCCCGGGCGCGGGAGAGCTCCTCTGGAGCCGGGGCTTCGCCCCGAGCTCTTTGTGTTGCCCGCGCCCAGTAGGCTTCGGCCAGCACGCCCGCCTCTATTTCCCACGGAGGGGTGCCGGCCAAAACGCAGGCCGCCGCGTGGCCTACCGTGCGGTAGGTTACCGACACGCACGCGCCGCAATTATGCGTTGCGGCCTGCGGAGGAGGGCCCTGTTTGGTGCGTTGAGGGCATTTGCCCACATCAGTGCACCGTACAGGGCCATGCTTTTGACGACCGTGGTGTACAGCAGTCTCGTATGTACACCCGGACCTCTAAGGTTAGGGAGGAGCCTCGACAGGGCTGAGGCCGCTCCCACGAGCCGGGGGGCCAGCTCGGTCTTGCTGAGGGCCACTCGGAGGCCTTGCGCCTCGATCCTCCGGGTCAACAACATGGCTCCGGCCTCAGCCCTCCTTTTAACCCGGCTCCAGGTAGTGTCCCGGACGGCTACCGCTTTGGGCCTGTTCTGCCTCAATCCGCAGTTAACGTGTTAATTAGAAACAACTAACTGTTAGACTAGATGGCTTATAAAATCCACATGAAGGAGCTAGTGTACGCTGGAACTGCTTTGTCATGTCACGCGACGCCGCGAAAGCATTTTAATTTGCATTTTGATTAAACGGAGGCGTCTGACATGCGACGAAAGCTACGCTCGTCTGGTGCTGCCGACCTACAAATTCATTGCAAGTTTCGCACTATGCAAAATAATAAATACCAAGTAAGGAAAATACGAAGTGAAAATATCCTGGTATATTCCTGGCAGTAAACTAAACATCATTAGGAAATCTTCATCTTTTATCCTTTCTGTCGTCTGTATTATTTCTTATCTATTTCTTCCTTAAAAAACCGGGGGCAGTTACTTAATTGGTACCAGTATTAATAAAGAGGGTCTCATATTTTGCAAGCAGCCTTAAAAAAATGAAAACATTTACATTACTGACTAGTCATAAATAATATATGTGGAACAAACGCTTTATTAAATCATTGTACAAAGGGTTCAGTCGTGTATGTAATTACTAATATCGTTTCAAAAACATGAAAGACAAGAATTTGAAGAGGAATAAGAGAAAATAATAGAATATTTAACTTCCCTATCACAAGGAATTCTTGTAGCAATTATTGAATGCTCGGCAAAGCGCTGTCTCTCTGACTTGAAGTTTCAATTTGTCATAAAATGTATTACGTCGGCGCAACAAAGCGTCTGGTTTGTCTTCGTGTTGCGCATTCTCTTCCTTTTGGCTGTTCTCTGTAAATGCTTTGTTACCACTTCATTTGCAGGGATTCCGTGTGCGTGGTATGTTTTCCGAGATCATTTTGATAGTTTACATATATGTCTGTGAAAAATTCTGCAAAATTCTGCCAAAATTCATAGGTTTTTGAGTGAGTAATTTCAACATAAAATTTGA
This sequence comes from Papilio machaon, assembly GCF_912999745.1. Classification (NCBI taxonomy): domain Eukaryota; kingdom Metazoa; phylum Arthropoda; class Insecta; order Lepidoptera; family Papilionidae; genus Papilio; species Papilio machaon. The sequence goes on along the minus strand of NC_059996.1, from coordinate 6,753,277 downwards.
AATATAGCCAAAGACTACTCAAAAATCAAACAAAAAAAAAATAACTTGTCAGCATTCTTAAAAGTAAGAACAAAAATCATCTACAGTTTAATCTGAAGTCTGTCATTAGGAGAAATAAGCCATGAAAACAATGAACATGAAGTAGAAATACAAGCAATTTTCAGGGTTTAACGATCACAAAACACTGCATGTTGCGCATAAATCCTCACTTGCCTACGTTATAAAATTTACATCGAGCCGGTACCCGCAACACAATCAAAATAGCCTGCCTTTTGTTTGTTCGCCACGCGCCCCTTTCTCATATTGTTTCAGATGAGTGCTTTCATATGTGTTTGCCCGATCTAATTGCTACTCAGTCACGGTGTGCATTCATTGGGAATGAAATCATATTGCGAATGAACGATCTGCGTATTTATTGTTCCTCATATATTGATCATTTTGTTTACAGTTTACAATATCATAGCTTCGCAACCAAACAACGGTGATAAACATGTTTTTTCTCTATTTTTACAATAAGTGTGACAGGACTTCTTACTTTCTTACTAATATTATAAATGCAAAAGTTTAGATGGATGGTTGTTTGTTTGTATCTCCGGAACGACACTACGGATCTTGATGAAATTTGGCATAGATGTAGAACATAGTCTGGAATATCACACTAGCTTCTAATCAAGATTTTTTTAACTCCGCGCGAATGAAGTCGAGGGCGACGGCTAGTAACTATATATCTTTAAAAAAAAATTGTTGGAAAATCTTCAGTAGAATTGGTCACGAAGATGATCATAAAAGGTTATTTTTTTATTTTAAGAACAAAAGCTAATAAGAAACTAAACATACAATGTATGTAAACATCCTTTGTAAAAACAAATTACAGTTTGCGATTTCACTTTTTCACGACAGTCACCCTTTAAAATGTTTCGTTCCAATTAAATATTCATTTTATTTTGCAGCAACTTTGTCGGTATCAATATTTTCAGGAGCTACTTAAAGGTATTTACCACGGGACGTTATGCTAAAGCCGACAATACGCTACTATCTTAGCGCAAACTTAGGAACAGGAAAAAGAATAGAGTTGATTTATTTCAAAATTAAATTTTATGTTTGTCGTATAATGTAATATACAATTAAATTAACATTAATAAAGCATAATACTTTGATTTGGTAATTGAAAAAAAAAAGAATTTAACTGGACTAAAAACAAACAATGAATATGTAACAGTTAGTTGTAAATATAATAAACAAACCAAAAAATATATTATGTGTTAAGGTAATGCAGAAGTTTTATTAAAATTTTATATAATTTGATTACTCCTCGATGTATTGTTCTGTGCTCCGTTTACTCGTTTCATGTTATCTTTATCCCCGTACTAGGTACCGTTTAATTTAATATGCGACGTTACGAAGTGGGTTAAAGGAATATCCCAAACAAAGTATCATATTGGACTCCGAGCTTGTTTTACCAGGAACCAAGACGTGCTTTTGTGAAATTACTTTAAGATAACAACCGAAATACTTTTACCGTAAAAATTCCATTGAAGCAACATTTATATTATACTAGCTGTCGCCCGCGACTTCGTCCGCCCGGAATAAAAAAAAATACACACAAGATAAAAAAGTTCCTATGTCCGTCTCCTAGTTCTAAGCTACCTCCCCATCAATTTTCAGCTAAATCAGTTCGACCGATCTTGAGTTTTAAATAGTGTAACTAAAACGACTTTCTTTTATATATATAGACTAGCTGTCGCCCGCGACTCCGTCCGCGCGCATTTAAAAAGATGGGGGGGGGGGGGGGTTATGAAAAATAGATGTTGGCCGATTCTCAGACCTTTTGAATTTTTACCAATCTTCTCTAATTACTAGGATGTAACATACAGAAATGTAAACATTGGTAGATTTTGATCAATTTAATAGCTTCATATCTTCCTTGTAAAGTAATTAATAAGGCATAATATACCACAACCCTTCGTGCGCCATGGAAGTAATCATTCGGTGTTGTTGACAACATAAACAAAATTCTACTAATTGAAATTCCATTGACGGTGGGATGAGGGTTAAATAAAGTTAAGCTTTATTACATCGTAGTAAAGTTTATAATTGAACAGTGGACACTTATATATATGTTCTATTTGCTTGGTATCCATATAAGTTTCAATAAATATTGTTTTTTGCGATAAACATTTTTTACAATAGTTAATAGCTCTCTGAGACAACTACTAGATTTTTTATATTTAAAAAACTTACTAATATTATAAATGCGAATGTTTGGATGGATGGATGTTTGTTAGAAGGTAATATCTCCAGAACGGCTCAGCAGATCTCGATGAGATATGGCGTGGATGTAGAACACATAGATTATTATTTTTTTATCCCGTGACGGAGTAGCGGGTGAGAGCTAGTTTAAAATAATTGAAGGCAAATTAGATCTGTGTAGATGATATCTCATGTTCATTCTTTTAATAATTACAACAATGGTATGTACCACTTTTCCTTAATATGTAAAGTTAATGAAACCTGGTTATTAATAAATTAAGTTTACTTTACCGAGTATTATAGTATTAGAAGATGTGTTTAAATTGTGTTCAAATCACCTGTGTTTAAATCAAAGTAACAAAGTATCGTAGCAAAAATGGATCAATTTCCAATATTACGTAGGCCGTTGGTACGTAGCTACGAATTTCAAGATATTGTAACAATCGAAAGAATGGTAGTGATCCAAAATTTATAATCGAGTCATCATTGACTCGGTCTTCGAGGGAACAATCGAGATTTTCCTATTGTTTCGAGTATTATTAAACGTTTTTCATTGAGTCGCAGTAGTAGTCGGATTCAGACCTTCGTAGTTGACGACTGAAAACAATCCGACAATATGAAGTTCGAACAATGAATCGAAATTGTAACCATGGTTTAAAATTGGAAGTACATTGAATCTTTATATTTTTCTTTTAAAATGTATGGCGTAAATATGAAATTATATTATCTGATACATAAAATTGCGAAAGTTTGGATGGATGGATGTTTCTTAGCAGGTAACTCGAAAACGACAAAGCGCATCTGTATGAAATTTGTCACAGACATAGATGATAGATAATAATGTCTGGGATAGCGTATGGGTTACTAAGCTCTTTTTATTCCGCGCGGACGAAGGCGCGGGCTAAAGCTAGTAATTATATAACAGTTTTACGCTTCTGTTATCTATAGAAACATTCGATCGATTTCTTCGTAGCGCTAAGAACTTAGTCAAGCGTTGCAAACTGATTAAAGGAATCTGATTCTAATAACAGAAACTCACACGGAATAAAGGAATACGGGCTTTGAAATCCGCTAATGTCAAATTCTTAGTTAAAGGGGAGTAACGAAATTTTATCTAAACCAAATAATGTAATATAACCTTATCCCTTTCGAAATACGACGACATAACAATCCTTAAGTACATTCGGGAAGAATAAGTTCCGTTGAAATCCGCCTCGAGCCTAGATTAAGTCGGCTAAAGGAAGTTTGCCCACGGCGACTGCGCTGGGGCCCGGAGCTAATAGTCGAGCGGCCATTAAGGGTTCAGATGTGGGATCATGCGAGACTGAATCGAGCTCTTGCGTGGTCTTTTGTAAAGCTCAAATTGTCCATATCCCAGTTTAAGTGAGCTACTGCTTTTATCGCTGTTCTGCAGTTATTACAGGGGCTTTTATAGGTGATTGTAATTATTTAATTCTAAATACAAAGAGGAATTCAATGTCATTTACATAATAAAACAAAATAGAATCGACAATAATAACCCTTGTGGATGTTTTTAGATCATAAATTTCAGGAAATAAAAATATAGTTTTACAGAGTTCGAAAAACAAAAGTGATTTTGCTCCATAGGTACCTTATGTGTAGGTCCTATTGTACTTTAAAGTATGTATTGAAACTCACTAAAACAGAGTGGTTATCTTCCATTTATGATATTTAATAGGTCATGGTAAAACGAATACTCATATATTCATGAAGCCATTTATAACGCTACGTGAGTTAGCTGACTCACGTTCAATAGATTTATCTAATGTTCAAATTAATTCATTGTAATGTATTGATTCTATGTAAAATATAGCATTTATAATAGCATCTATATATGTACCTATTTATTTGATTAGATAATTTGGCAATTTATATATCGAAATTCTATTGAATATGTAAAAAGTTTAAGGGAAAATAACAAAACAAAGGCTACCTAAAAATGTTGTCAATATTGTAAGGGATTCCTCGTCTCAAATAAAATTTGTTAAATTGATCACCAATTTAAATCAAAATTGATTCTCGTCTTTCTCTTTTGCATGGAACCGCATAATGTTCCAATCGACTGATTATTGGTACGTCCAAAAAACGCTGACCTTCCCTACCTCTTGCATTTACACTTTAACAGGAAGAAAAATGATCAAGGATTTGAATACGAGGAGGTCTAGATACATCAGTCACTTTCATTTATCTCATGACATTTGAAGGAAGCGAGAGTCGTGAGAAACGGACCCCTTTTCGGGGCGTGAAATTGAATCCTGTTTTTGGCGGAGGGTTCGTAGAAAGCTTAAATATTTATAGATAAATTGCTACCTAGAGACGTAACACAACAATAGAAGTGAGGTATTAATTTTACGACTCCTTAGTCAATCTTGTTATCGAGATCACTTAAAGGAGTTGTACGTTTCTCAGTTTACGAGTATTTGTTTATTTGTTGATTCAATTTAACATGGTCATAATTCTGCTCGGAAGTTTTTGTTTTTACTTTTTTTAGAGGTCTATGGAGGTTTAATCTATGATTTATATATGTCCCTTACCTTTAATATTACGAAAATTATAACTGATAAATATTAGACATGTTGAAAATCTTTCATTTAAAAAAAAAAACACTTTCTTTACTGTCGTTCACTTACTTTTGAATGTCGTACAAACTTTTACCATTATCACTAAGTATATTTTATTGTTTTATGTTAGTGTAAATTATAATCAGCATTAAAACGTACATTAATAAAAAGTTTACATATAGATATAGATAACTCCATTACGTTTTCTCTGAACAGTATAATCGTTTAGCACAGGCAAAGTTTACAGGAAACGTGGGGTCCGGGTTCAATCTCTGGGGAAGTCAATTTCATTAATACTGCGGTTGTCGGCTACCACGCGTCTCACGGAGGGGAGCTCTTACATTTTTAAGTACATTAACCTTAATTGAATACCTGCTGTATTATGCAATAAATTCAGATTAAAATGTAACCGCCATTTTGGCCTCTCCTATCTTGGTGTTGTTTATATTTTTTTAACTGGTTGCCAAAATTAGAATTTATAATATGCAGTGTATTTATTTTTAATGATTTTAGTAAATGTTAATTAAAAATGTTATTGAATAATAGAAATCTAATTCTAAGAAATCTTATTTTAGAATTTAAATTAGTGTTTCATACAACCTTGTTTTACTATCCGGAAGTATTTTTCAAATCTTCGAGGATTTTACTAAACACTATGAAATAGAAGCTATAGTGTAGACGTGTTTTTATGTTGAAATAATTTACTAACTTTTTGAAAACGTAGACGCCAAGTGAATGTAGGCAAAAAAAATTAAATTAAATAAAGCAAATCATAAACTATAAAGTATCAAATTAAAAGTGTTTTTTTCATTTAAGAGAGACAAACTGTGTAACAACAGGTGTATGGTAAATTTAAAGTAACATTAATAAAAATCCAATTCATTTTTCTTTTAAACTTAAATCCATTTCGGCTAAGGTAAGAGTACGAAAGCGCTGTAAGAAGTGCACAAAGAAAATATGAACCTTAAAGAATTTGAGTGTTTTTTATGTAGTCTTAAGAGATTACTTTGAAACATTTTAGGGCGCAGAGGGTGTTAGTGAAAACGAATTCTTGTTTTTTCTTTTGGAATTTGTCTAAGTCTAGTGAATACAATATTATTTATTAGTCTAAGCTGGTTTAAAAATTTTTATAATGTTTAGAATTTTGTTTCAACATTTTTATAATAAATAAATTTTACGCTTATTTTTTTTTTTCATTTCAGCAAACATTTTCATGAAGTTATTTTTATTTATACTACATTTTTAAAGCTTCTAAATTGTATCTAACAAGTTCTAAATGCAATTAAAATTATAATTTATTATAACCTTAAAGTTCAGCAAAGCATATACGGTACTCTGGTGTCGGCGGATGACCGTTGGCGTCGTATCTTCTAATATTAGGCAATCCGCGGTGCGTTTGTCCTCTTCTCCTATAAAAATAAAAATTAATATAATATTTCATTAGAATATTATAGTAAGTTACTTCGTTAATATTATTTCAATAAAAATTAACGAAGTAAGCCCGAGCCGAGGCTCCTGAAGGAGCCCTCGAGCCTAGTTACTCTTAAACGAGGTTTAGGCTAAGCGCCATCTGCGCCCGGCCACCACAAACCCGGTGAAACTGTAAATGACTCTTCAAGGCAAACAGTGACTACTCAGTCATAAAAAATTACACGTATGTTTTTGAGAAACGAGATATTTATAGACAACGTATTCCTCAAGGCAAGTTAATAATTTATCTATCTTAAAAGATCAAAGGAGAGTTTATCATGAATCAGTGAATATTCAAGTCTATTGATAATTGAACTTGATACCAATTAATCGTACATAATAACTAATGTATCAAACGCCAGACATATTTACTGATAAAAGCGATATAATCTTATCTAATCCATGTTGCATTAATTTAAATCAAATCTAACATAAAACATAATATTATCTCAAAAATAGCTATAATTGTAATTAAAAATTGAGGCTAGTTTGACGTCGGGTCTTGTACAGTTAACATCATGGATAAAATAATTTTTGCTATTATATTGTGTCTGTTACCGCTATCATTGGCAAATATTACGACTGTTGATGGAAAAATTAAAATAACTATCGGCACAACATCCGGTTGCAGTGATACCGTACGTTTTATTAATCAACAGTTAGTACCGGCATTTGAATTATACAGCGAATATTTGAAAATCGAATACGTCCCTTGGGGAAGAACAAGACGCGATGATAATGGTACATTGATCTGTCAATTCGGAGTTAACGATTGTTGGGCAAATCGACTACATAGATGCGCTCTACATCTTCTAAAAGGTAACCAAGAAGCACAACTAGAATATATGACATGTGAATTTTCAAGCCCTTATCCAGCATTCTTACAGAATAGCTACCAATGTGCAGAAAACGCCGGATTAAGTGTCAATGACATTGAAAACTGTTTTGCCACAAATAGTAATGATCTGGAAAGTATAGCAGAAAATGTGTCGCTTGTACCCATGCAAGTGATCAATTTTGTACCTTTTATAACCTTTAATGATGTTATTGATGTGAGCATACATAATCAAGCAAGACAAAATCTCGTCAAACTTTTGTGTACCGCTTTAGCTAATGAATCCTTCACTGGGTTGAATATTGCCAACTGTCAAGCATAGAATACGATAAACGTATTTTGTACAATCAATTTCAATGAATTAAATGAGCTTTATAAATAACTGAGTATTTTATTGTCTAAATTTGTAGGCGAAGTAATTTGTCAATTTTCTATTGTAAAATTAAGGCTCCCTGGCCTTATCCCACTTACGTGGTGTTAACCCACGTGATTTTATAACCTTAATGAATCGGCTTAATTTTTTCCGCCTGCCTGTAGCCATCCGTACTTGTGATGAATAAATCAAAATTTAATATTTATTCTTTAATTAATGAAAAATAAACATTTAATTTGAAATTAAAACAATTATAGCTAATTACTTTAAAATTACTTCTCAAGATACACCTTACTAACTTCACAATAAATAGGAGTGTTAATTTTTTATTTTTCTTCGGAGATGATAAAATGTTTTTATTTCTAATGTACACTGGCAAAACTGTGTTGATAGTTAACCCGGATTCATTTTAAAATTTATGTAAAAAGTTTCATTTCAGTGACCGTTAAGAATCAAAGCAATTATCTCAAGTATCAACTTTGTTGGTGTCATAATCGACAAAGTTGGGCAATTGGACAATCAACGCAGAATACCTCTAATAACGTTGTAACTCTGAAAGATAACAGTTAATGTTGCCATTTCGTTGTTTTATGTCATTTATTAATGGCCATTAAAATTTTTGCTTATCTAAATCATTTTGAATTTAAATTTAATCCAAAATAGATAATTATACATAATTATTTATTTTAGGAGACATCCTTTTTACCTATCTCGTTATAAATATACATATATCATTCTTAGGCAATAGTTTTAAACTTGATTTAATACGTCTGGCTTATCAAACATGATTAGGCGTTAAAAGAAATAAATCAAGGTCTAATGTAAAAACTCATTAAGATACTTATAATGAAATTTTACCTGTTAATAAAATTTGTATTATGTTTCCTGAGATGTCCGAAGTCCTTTATGAGAGTACATCGCTTCATTCCTTCCGGTGCGCCCCAACTCACGTCACGTGACAGCTCCGCCAGCGCCACTGCCGACACCAGCGCCTCTAGCGGACCTAACCTGCAACTCCAAAACCCGGGAGCACGCCACCAAGCCACCACCTTGTCATTGTTCGACTCATAACCGAATTATTTTGGTGGAATAACCACCAGAAAGCCCTTTTCTGGACTTCGGACATCTCAGGAAACATAATACAAATTTTATTAACAGGTAAAATTTCATTATTATGTGTTCCGTTCGATGTCCGAAGTCCTTTATGAGAGATCTGTTTGTTATCTTCTGGTGGCTTGTGAAATAAGAACGCAACAATGTGATAAAAACACTTAATTTTTCGTTAAAAAGATCGTTAGAGGTATTTTGATCACTAATCGCAATTTTATCGATTCGGATGATTTGTATTACTAACCCGGAAAAAAGAATATCCTGATACAAGTAATTGAAAAAGCGATTGCTCCAGTTTTGCTCGGCTATGTAGTACACATATGCTTAGCCTTTTCGTGGCATCATCGTCATTCTCGGGCTCGGAGTCCACCGTAAACTAGGGACGACTAGGCCACAGTCAACCGCTTGGCCCAGTTCGGCTTGGTTGACTTCACGCTATCTTTGAAATTCTATGCAGATTTTCGTGGCATCGAATTTCCGTTATGCAGTTGCGTATTTTCATTACATAAATAAACAGAAAACGTCAAAGTACTATCAGATGCAATTTAACTTACATCAAGATAAACATGTGAAGCTGTAAAGCTCTTTCGACATATTTAGCAAGATAAGTGGTCCTGAATCAGTCTTTATAATAATATATTATCTGAGAAAAGAATAACTTACTCGAACAGTGATAGAAGTAAAATCGTTATTTTCTAAGGAACACGTAGCCATGCGTAAAGCTAATACGTGAAATTTTAGTTACGTACGACTTAACATGACAAAAAGAAAAGAGAGAACAAAATAAGATTTTGCAATGTTTAAAAGTCAACTGATTTGACTTATATCCCCGTTTTGATTATCTGTTCAAAGAGTAGAATAAACTAACTACATTCAAACTGTTAGACGGGGAATTACAAGATTGTCGGTACTTAGCATAATTTGTATTATGAACAAAAAATTAATTTCAAGTTAAGCGATTTAGGACATTCCACTTTCAGTTAGCTTATTTTAGGTAATGAAACGCCTAAAAAGCAATGAAAACATCTTATCAATATAAGAACACCTATAAATGTATGTTTCCTTATATGTACTGAGATCATATCACAAAATAAAGCGACGTTCAATCTATGAATCTATCAAGCGTTACAGCCCTTCTAGGGGCTAGGTTGGCTCATGACAGTGTGTCGGTGAAACTGACCCAGAGGGCAAACCATCGAAAATCTTTTCTTCTTCGGATGCTTGAAAGGTTTCTATTCAGAGGAGTGCCACAACATATAAATTTTTCCGTCACTGTCAAGTGTGTGTTAACGTATGGTATAAATGGCAGCAGGGAAAGCAAAACTTTTCCTGACGAAGTCGTATTCCAAAATCTATTGAAAGAGTCGCGACAACATCTATTCGAGTGTAATAAGTCGGCTGTATTAAAATTTGTTAAGTAGCGAACCGTTATTACCGCATCAGCTTTGCTGTTGTTAAGCTTAACATGCCCTGCGGAGCCTTATTGGTCTGGTGAGCGGTGAGGAGCCGTGAAGTACTATCCAACTTTGAGGGAAAAGTACGATGTCTAAAACTTTTTGCTAGAACCGGAAAATACTTTGTCAAACCTGAAGGCTCTACAATTGTACTGTCCTGTTTGAGGGAGCAATACGTGCTATCAGGTCGTTCACCAGTGCAATTACACTTGTCAATCTCTGAAGGTATACATAACGTAATACTGTCCCAGTTTAGGGGAGCAGAACAATATCTAAAGCAGTTCACTCGTGCCAGAAGTACGCTTGTCAATCTAAGACACCTTACAGTCATACTGTCCTAGCTTAAGGGAGCAGTAGGAGCTTCGAGGTGCTTGACTGAAGTAAGCTTTTCAATCGCCGAAACGTTGCGAATACTACTGTCTGGGATTGGATACTGTCCCAGTTTGAGGAAGCAGTATGAGTTTCCATGCTTTCTTTAAGGAAAAACAAGCGTCTGTCGCGCTACAGTTATTGGCAGTGCAACTTTCCCCGTGGGGTGATGAAAGTCGCAGAATTGAACATCCTAAGAGGCAGGGCCAGCTCAAGAGGTCAATTGCCAAATGCTAAGCGATCCCATCTCATCTTTTCCCGGGCAAACATTTTGGAAGTCTTGACCTGTTTTACGTGTAAAAGCGCTTGAGCTTGCGCTTAAGCAGCGATACGCGTACGTTACGTAAAACTCTGCGTTTATTCACAATCAAGAAGTCGTTCAGGTATTTTAGTTGACATAAACCGTGGTTGCGAAAACGGACGACCGGCAAAATTGACGGATGTACACAGCATCGGTGCAACTGCAGACACGTCATCCGCTAACATATGTGACGTAATGGATTAGCAGAAACGAAGGTCAAGCTTCAATGACAAACGTATGTCACCCATATACAACCGCAATGCACAGTACAAGTTCATTACAACGTGATCTTAAAATATTCACCTTAAAAGCCGAAGTGTGCAGTCTGCGCGACCTTAGCGCCATGAAAATATTGAGCCATCGATAGGCGACAATAAATTTGTAGATATCGAGCATATCTGTAAGGAACCCGAATACTTAGAGTACCACAAACTATTTCGTATCAAAATAAAACTAAAAGTTGCATCTCGATTAATTGACAACATAGTATTAAGATAATGTTCGCTTTGTCTGTTGTTCTCTGCTACTGAGTGTACGGGTAATAGCGGGTACTTATAAAATTGGAGCTACAATGGCATGACTATCGTTCCATCTTTTTTTTTTTTTTTTATTAAATTCTTACACAAATGTGTTCTAAAACTAGTTGATATGATTGTATCACTTCTAGTACAAAGAAAAATCTATATATATAAAGGAAAGTCGTGTTAGTTACACTATTTATAACTCAAGAAAGGCTGAATCGATTTGACTGAAAATTGGTGGGCTTAGAACCAGGAAACGGACATAGGATAATTTTTACCCAGTTTTCTATTTCTTATTCCGCGTGGACGGAGTCGCGGGTAAATACTAGTAAAAAATCTATTAAAGGTGATTATAAATAAAAGGTAATTAACTATGGTTGTTATTAAAACTCTGGATTTTACATGGTGAGATTGCGCCAGACAGCCGCCATAAATAACCTATAATCACCTTGTTTTATCCTAATCCTATTTATTGCCCCTCCCCCTCTTTCTTTTTCGATAATGTCAATATTCGCGACTGTTTTGAGTTTCACACTTGGTACGATTTAGAATAATAACTTCTAAAAGGGGGGTCCAATGACAGCCATTAAAGGAATTTTCATGCAGCTATTCTTAGCAACACTAAACCGGGTGGCGACTCATTGCATGGCATAGACGTACAAATTACTTATTTACGAAGGTTAATAATTTGACCGCACTTTGCTAAAGTTATTACTATGCCTCTGTATCAGGCAGGAATACGAACAGCACGTACGTGGTACGAGTTTAAACAGCTACAATGACAAGAATGTGTAGCGAACCTAAGAGGGCGTGTCGTGGTGAGCACTGCCAAAAAGGTATCTTGACACACTATTCTACAGCTTCGTATATCGTAGCACATAAGGTTGAGTGTAATCGACGTACTAAAATTCGTCCAGTACGGTAGGATTATCCATTTGAAATAAATGTATTTCAATAAATTAACATCTTGGAAACATATGACACGTAGAATATATTTAAAAAACAAATGACATGTTAACGATCTTGGTTAATTGCAAATTTCGTTTTAGACGATTATTACACATGTACCTTGTAATTTTCTTTTTATTATTTGCTAAGACGGTGTATACTTTTTCGGTTTGAACAAAAGAAACACTATGAAATAGCCTTTTCGATTAAGATTATACTGTAAAAACCAAGAGAACAGTGAACTTTTTTACTTGTAATGACATTTATTTAACTAACTATTCTATAATATCGAACTATTTGCGAGGTAGTTGGCTTCGAATTCGGCAATTCGTACGGAGTTTGACACGTCCTAACGATTTCCTGATTGTTACAATACGCTTCAGTAATCTCATAATGTACAAATTGACACGTACGCAACATAAAAATAATTTATTTATCGAAGTATTTCAAATAGGTCAATGAACTAGCGTTCCGTAATGTGTAACGTCAACATAAGTATGTAAAACGACATCGATAACTATATAAAATTTCCATTTCCTCCATGATCTTTAGTATGGAGATAGCGAAGCTGAAGCCGCAGCTCACGCAAGGTTCGAGCATCGCTATCGTTAATGCTCGAGCTGCATTTGGGTCTTCGAACCGCACAAACGTCTCGAGGCTCCATCAGAACTTACTCGTTTCGTCCATTTGTTCTGCAGCATTCGGCAACGACGACTTTCCCCGTAGGGTGATGAAAGTCGCCAAGTTGAATACCCTAAGTGGCTGGGCCAGCTAGAGGGTTCAACAGCCGGCTGTTAACGCTGTTATACTCACGACCGTCGAAGTTTTCTTGTAGACTCTTCTAATATCACGTGACGCATTTCTTCAAATTTTTTTAACTTATAACTTTGTAATAAAGAACTTTTTAAAGAACTATTTGTTTGAAAACCTAGGGACGACCGTTCGGTTTGAAAAACGACGCAACAATGACAAGGTGGTGGCTTGGTGGCGTGCTCCCGGGTTTTGGAGTTGCAGGTTAGGTCCGCTAGAGGCGCTGGTGTCGGCAGTGGCGCTGGCGGAGCTGTCACGTGACGTGAGTTGGGGCGCACCGGAAGGAATGAAGCGATGTACTCTCATAAAGGACTTCGGACATCGAACGGAACACATAATACGATAAGATATGTAACTTTGACTGATTTTGTAGAATTCCGTATATGATTGATCATCCTATTGAAATTTGATTGCAATATTTATAACGAACTAGCTTTTACCCGCGACTCCGTCCACACGAAATAAAAAATAGAAAACGGGGTAAAAATTATTCTATGTCCGTTTCCTGGTTCTAAGCTACCTCCCCACCAATTTTCAGTCAAATCGATTCAGCCGTTCTTCAGTTATAAATGGCGTAACTAACACGACTTTCTTTTATGTTAACGAATATAATATACTACATTGTATATCTTTCACGTAGGATATTTTGAAGATTTAAAATAATTCCAATTTAGTGTTTCAACTAAAGTATCATTTAATAAGTGTAAGGAAGTTTATAGCTCGAACATTTTTAAGTCGTAGTTTTTAAAACGCCTGTCATAACATAATAGCAATTACAAAATATTGTCCACGTTGCTCATAAAAAAGTACAAGTGAGTTTACCATTGTAGCGGTCAATATGTTGTTTACGTACTTTTTGTTTTATATTAAGTAAGCAGAACCAAGTTAACCGACATTGCCCGAAGAATTGTCAACCTTAAGTGGCAATGGGCCGACCATATTGCCCACAGAACGGACGGCCGTTGGGGCCGCAAAGTACTGGAATAACAATAATAATTTCCAAATTGAAGATCAATAACATATAGAGAGAAAAGAGGCATCATACAGCTCTAATGAGTTGGATAATAAAAGGATTTGCAAAGTCTCTTGCAGGTGCCATGTGCTTCAGATAGTCTTGTGTACTACTTTAGGAAATTAAATTTGAAATTAAAAAAATGTTATGGGTACCCCAATTGCTACATGGTCTGGTATAAAAGTACATCATTAAATAGCGATCAGGATAGTTTAAGTACTAATTCGTCTGAACTCGGGGAAAAAGTAATCGTAAGCATCATTGATTTTATTATTTTGAGTATTGAGTCTTGTGAATTATATAAAATTGTGTATTTGCAAACTATCTTGACAATAGAAAAATTGTTTTCTGAAAAAAAAATGTTTCAAAGATTAACTACCTACTGCTTTTTTATTTTTGAGTAACTTCAATATCTTAAATAAGTAAGACACAATGAGAAGATGTGGCAAAATTAAATAATTCTTTTTTTTATGTTGTTCTTTAACGGACAGGTCGACGCAGCGTGGGTAGGCCTCCTGCAAGATGGACCGATGACCTGGTCAAGGTTGCGGGAGTGCACTGGATGCGGGCGGCTCAGGACCGGTCATTGTGGCAATCGATGGGGGAGGCCTACGTCCAGCAGTGGACAATTTCAGGCTGACAATGATTTAACATAGAGTTTCCCTTTTGAAAGATAAAAAAATAAATGACGGCGAGACCTAAAACATACGAAATCCCAATTTTTTTCATTTCACAAGCTATTAAAATTAATCGCCCAAAAACACTAAAACACGTTTTTCTCGAAATTCTCTATGATTATGGAATTGTTTAATTTTCCACCTACGGGGACGATAATTGCAAACAAATCAAAATTAGTCAAACAAGGACAGTTTATATATTTGTTAATATTTCGAGTAATTCCAACTAAATTCGTATATATGATTAAATGTTATTTACACTACTAACATAATTAATGATCAGTAAACACGTCACGAACCAAAGGTTGTTTACAGCTGTAATACGACGTAAGCACACGTATTAGTTAGAGCACAGCATTATTATTATGCAGATGGTAATGGGATGGCATATTAACTATTATACCACTTATTACTAGAGGCTTAAATACGTAGTGTAGCACATTATTGGGCTACAATACACAAGTACTGGACTAGTATAAATTGGGAATGTTTGCAGCTTATAGTACTTTTTACCGTAATTAAAATTATACATACATACATTTTGATTAAAGATTGAGATTTAGTTAATATATCTTTCCATTACCTGTGTTTTAATATAAACTTTATGTACTTTTTAATTAATAGACTAGTGGTGGCCAGCGACTGCGTCCGCACGGAATTAAAAAAAAAACGTAATAATTAGGGTACAGTATAAGTATAAAAGTACTAGCAGTCGCACGCGGTTCCATCCGCGCGGGATTAAAAAAAAACTTAATTAGTAGCCTTTGTGTTCTTCCAAGCTATAGTCTACATCTATGCCAAATTTCAGCGAGATCCATTAAGCCGTTCTAGAGATACCTTCAAACAAACATCTATCCATCCATCCATCCAAACATTCGCATTTATAATATTAGTAAGATTGAATTTTATATTTAAAATATCTTACTACTAGAATATATTATATGTAACTTATTAGATGTTATTGAAGTGTTTTTTCATTTGTCAAAAAACAAACATTTTACTCTGTCTAGTCTTAGAAAGTAGAATTCAAATCCTATCTCTATTTATCATATATTAACATACCGTAGTTGACATTAGCCAAATACCGCACTAATTATTGTAATAACATTCAATTTAAGCTAATAATAGCATTGAATTACCATAACGTTATTACCAATACGCTATAAAACCGTTATTTATGATAGAGGTCTAATGTATTTTTAGTGGTCTACCTCATAAGCGGTTCCCAAATAATGCTCGCCGACGGACTTTTGAAATATCGTTTGGATGGATGCCCATCTGGATTGTAATGTTACAGCAATAGTTTCCAATAAGCAATATCTTCCAAACGGTTACATTTTTGGCTTTACTAATTTATGTACATGTTTTTCCCATTTCGACATCGAAATTGGAAAAGTTTTTTTTTATGTCTGATATTTATTTAATGTATCTTTTTTAGTAAAAACTTGTTATACTTTAAGCCTAACATGATTTATTAAAGATATCTATCATAAGATATAAATTTTCTTAAAGTTATAAATGTCATTATCAAAGTTACTTTCAGATGACATTTGAAGTTAAAGACGACCCCTACTTTACAAATATTCGACAACAATTAATTGATTTTTGGTGTTACAATATTGTACATAACAAAACAACTGAAGTTCTAAGTATTTTGTACCATGTTACACGATTTTCCTTTAATTTTCCGAACCAGTAGTCATGCTCGAGTGTGTTGGAGCTATCGCCGATAAACAATAACTTCCGGCTGAGTGCGCAGCGGCCGTGGATCCGCTAATTAGGGACCCGGCCGATCGAAATAGAGCCTTTGATGAAAACAGAAAAGGTGATAATGATTTAGAGTTGGTTGAGCGTGATACTGGATAAAATATTGTAACGATCACACGGATATTGGGTCATCGGTTCTTAAAATAGATTGGCACATTAAAATTTTGATATCAGAAGTAATAATAACTTATTTATGTGTATGTTGTATGGATGTTTTACCACAAAGAAGAAGAAGGATGACAAAATAATTCTATACTAGTGTTTAGACAGAGGAAACCTACACTAAGAACTAGCCCATTTCTTTGACACTCTGTTGATATCATTATAGGCATAAAGGACTTTTAGAAGATCAATAGAGCTACAATAAAAAAAAAAATTTGAACAACTCCTAAGAAAGTTTATGTACCTCTCCATTGTATAGGGTAAATAAAAGATATATCTGCATTACGTAGACACTTGCATACAAAGTCACGTTCCTCTCAATATTGTGCCGTAGCTCACGATCCTTCCGCCTCCGTAAAATGTTTTATGTGTGCGAATATCTGTATTAATAATGCAATGACTTTGTTTTACGTCACCCTCTATAAACACCGAGGAAGTTATTACTGCTATCAAGTTAGTGATATAATATTAATAATAAGGTTTTCTAACTAAGCTACTTTCTAGTCAAACTAAGGTAATCAGTTTAATTTAAAGCGTCAATATCTGTTACTAACTTTTTACCAAGAGATGTGAGTGTGCCGATTTACCGAGAGTGTGCTTTATAACTAAGGTTCAAATACTTGAATTGAATCTTTAAGAATAACATATGAAACGTAAAATCTTCATGACATGTAGATAGTCGGCATGCATCTTATTCACTTAAAACGGAAAGAACGGACTGGCGAGGCGATGGCGAGGGAGAGACGAAGGCGAGGGGACCAGCGTTACAAGAAATACATATTTTACACTTTTGACAGATGTGTCTCAACCCCAAGATTTATGGCGCGGGAAATATGAAGTAGCATCTCTCTTTGCTTCAACACGAATAATCTTACATTTACCGTAAAAGATTTTTCCTTGTTTTCCTCGATGGTAATATTCTCGTTCTGTCACAAACGTCGTAAATAAAAATTTTACAAACTTATGAGGCAATCGAAATTATATTTATGGATTCTAAAAAGTTTTTTCATTTATTTCGTCTTTAATTTTTTTTAATACAATTTGTTTAAAATTGTAAAGAGTATTTCAAGGCCGTGTAGTTCACTCAATGGTGATGAAAGAAATTTAATTTCAATATAGTATATAACATCTGCATTTCTCATAAACCACTCCTTCTGCCTGTCAAAACTCTATCGACCGATAAATATTTATTCTAAAACTTTGACAACTTTGGCTTTCCACTAACTTAAAGTAAGAACTATTTGTTCAGAAATTTATTACATGAGGCCTGATTAAATTATTAATTTTATCAAGTTAATAATAATAATGTACTTGTAACATGTAAATTTCAAAGTTATAAACTGGACTGTGTTCTCTAAAAACAGGGTTATCCTAAAAAGGAAAAAACATCTTTTGGGCCATTTTAATACGTAAAATTCATAAAAGTAATAATTAAGCCAAATTGAAAATATTTTAAGAAATAGTGGAGCAACATACTACAAAACATCACTACAAATAAAATAAAAACCAAGAAAAGCAAGAGATTTAATTTAGCAAGTTACAATGGAGTTAGATATAGCGACCAATGTCTGTGGTATTAAGTTCGCTCGCTATCAGAGCGGAGCCTACTATTCATAAATCGTGAAGGTACGGCCTACAACTTTATTGCGGACGCCGATAAGGGACAAACCGAGCGGCCGAAAGAAATAGAATAGATTGGATAACATTTTTTTTTATTTTGAAATTTGATCAATTCGTTTCATGTCAATTATTAAATTACTGTGTCTATTTTACGTGTCTTTTTGATAATGAAGCTGACGAAGTTGGTATTCATCGGTAACTTGCGATATAACAGAATCATTTGAGTTAAATAAATTGTATTATTTCTTTTGTTAGTCTACCAAAAAACATTATATAAGTACATACTTTTTATATATCATAAGGTGGCAAACAGTGGTCACCTGAATTCGCCTTAATAGCGAAGCGACCGCTGCCCATAGACATCCGCAATGCAGATGCAGATGCGTTGGCTACCTTTAACCGACAGAGGAGGGGACGCACGGAAAGAGGATATATCCTCTTCCTATGCATCCCTTCCTCCGTCAAATCGGGCGAGCGGGCGGCGCGACGGCGGTGGCGTGCTTGTGGCCGTACGTAAAAAAAAAAAAATCCTTTTCCCCTCCCATCCTTTTCATATAAATAAGAGAACGTGAACTAAAATTAAGCCTCGTCTTTTGTGTGGTCCTGGTATTTCACCCGTCGACCCGGCCCATTCGTGCACCCAACAAAAATTGTTGCTAGTCTACCACTTTAAAAACTATATACTTTTTATCACATGGTCATGTCCATTGTTAGTCAATCGAGGAAATGAACAAGATATTATGAGAAAAGTTGTCCGGTGCCATGTCAGTAATTTAAGTGAGCCCATAGAAAGTTTTGTAGCAAAATTAAATTTTTGTTCCGCTCGAAAATAAATTACGTTCAGGCTTCTTCGAGTTTCTGCTATTTTTGCTTTCTCGAAAGTTCCTTTGATAGTTTGTCCGCTTTAGTTCATGATAAAACTTTATTTAGTATTCTTAAAGATTGCTCTAAGGTTTCTTTCGCAAACTTGTTTGAAGAGTAAAATTGTTTTGCGACAAATCTGTTTTTGAAGATAAAATAATTAAATTTTCAACTTCGTTTTCAGAAAGCATTAAAAGAAAATGTTAATGTTATTAATTACGTTTAATTCGTAACTTTACAGTTAAAGAGAGTTTGAAGTTGTCTTTTCTTAGTTCGAGTGTTTGTTTCGCTTTTAATTTTAAATAAATTACTCAAGTTGTTTTACTTAATTTTTACTTTCTTCATTTCTATCGCATTTCAACTGATTAAATCTATTAAAATAATACAGTACTTTGACATCATGTCAACTCACATATGTTTTTAATTTGGAACCAATTACCAAATTTTAACGAGGTGTATGCAGCCGTTGTGGAAATACCTTACAACAAACATATATCCCTCCATCTTTACTTTTGCATTTATAATATTACTAAATCACAAAAAAATGTTATTTTATTCAGCAAGGTTTTTTTTTTTTTCAAAAAATTAGCTCATTACTTAGTTATGATCATAAAAAATATTCATGAATAGGAAAAAGAGATGTAGTAATATCATTACACAAAATGTCCGTTTTGAATGTTCGCAAGATGAAAGCTATATTCGATTATTGTAAAAGGGTTTCGACGTGTACGGATAGTTCGAATTGAAATGGGGTCGATCCCTTTATCTGCTAAAGTATGTACATGTGTATCGCGAAATTATATAGGTATATATAGATATACTTTGAGATACGAATTGGATCGAACTTTCAAATATTAGATATAAAGCTTTACTTTTATAACTATTTGATATTTCGTATGAATCATATAAATATTTGTTTATCTGCAATCCTTGGCAGATATAATGTTAGTAGAAAGTTCAGATGTTTGTAGGAATTTTAACATTGGTAGACGTCGGCAAAAACATCTGTTGCACGAATGCGCCGGCTCGAACGGTGCAATACCACGGCGACACAGAAGACAGTGGAAGTATTTCCACGTTTTGTCTGATGAGAGTGCGTACCGAAGTCCTAATTTTAGTCTTTTTTCTTTTGCCACGCGTTTCTTATACAGAAAGGATGGGAAGGGGAAGTGGGTTTTGACGAACCAGGGGACGTAAAGTAAGGGAAAATATCCTCTTTCTGTGCGTTCCCTCCTTCGTTGATTAGCGGTCGCTTCACTATTGCGATGAATTCAGGTGGCCATTTGCTAGGTAGCCATCATTTTTTTATATGAAAAGGTGACAAACGAGCAAACTGCCAAATGAATTCACCAAAATAGCGAGGAGACCGTTGCCCATAAACATCCGCAAATGCAGATGCGTTGCCTACCTTTAATCAACGGAGAAGGGAACGCCCAGAAAGAGGATATTTCCCTTTTCTATACGTCCCCTCTTCCGCCAAATCCACTTCCCCTTCCCATCCTTTTCTAAAAATAAAAGGGTGGGTAGGGAAAGACGACTAAAATTAGGCCCCCGGGACCACACTCATCTGACAAAACGCGGAATTACTTCCACTTCACGTCTGCCTTCTGTGTGGTTGTGATATTGCACCGGTCGATCCGACACATTCGTGCACCCAACAAATATTTTTGTTGCGGGATCTACCATTGTAAACCATATATTATATTTATAATAGCTGTCGCCCGCGACTCCGTCCGCGCGCAGTTAAAAAAAACTTAATTGGGGTATGAAAAATAGATAAAAATAAATGTAGCTTATATGACACGTTCGTAGATTTACCATAGCAGCGCCATCTATTGATTACTTACTCAACCCAGTCGAAAGGTATCGACATCTGTTAGAATCATTTGGAGTTAACAGATAATTGTGACTGTCAAATAATATTAACAGACAAATAATTAGCAATAAATTAAAATTGCGACTATAATTTGAGATTTAAACTATCCTATCTCTCAAGTTGGATCGAACTGCACATGGTGTGCGAATTTTATTATAATCGGTTAAGTGGTTTAGGAGTCCATTGAGGACATATATTATGACACGAGATTTATATATATTAAGATTTATAAATAACTATTTGTTTGTCTGTCATACTTTGCAGATATTTTTTGTAGCGGCTTCAGATTTTTATAGGAATGTTTATCTTGATTAATATTAAGAATAAAGGCATTTTAATAAGTGAGTATGCTTATTTTGTTACTTTTATATTTTTCTGTGTTGTTACGAGCGAGTACACACTCGTGTAAAAAACACATTAGTTATATTTACTTTGAAATAACGAAATATGTTTATACATTTTTCAGTTCTCATCACTTTATATTTCACATTATACTAAATTATTGAATTATGTTCACTTCATTGGTAACCAAGAAAGTTTTTGCCCGGGAACAAAAAATAAAACTCGTATTCGTCTGCAAGGGAAGGTAGGAAGGAACGCAACAGCTGTCTTTGAATGATGGAAAGCTTAAGGCGATTACAAAAATTTTCCCGGTACAAGTTTAATATAGAAATGATAACATTATTCTTCTTTGAGTGCATTTTCTTTATAAAGCGGGTGGGGACTTTTAAACTTTTTGCTACGACTGGCTGTTTTTATTGACTTCGAGAATTTTCTTTGTAAATATTATAGATGTGAGGGAATGCCGTATGAAAGTTGTGATAGTATTACACGAGGGTGGAAAAATAAGGCAGATTTGGTATTAATTAGTCGCACTTAAAAACAATACGGTTCTGTCTCGACTTGTTGAAACGGTAGCAGTACCGCAGTGTCATACTTCTCTACTTCACTGTTATACCATCGTGTGAAACTGGCATTATTTTTTGTGTTATTGAGCCTGAGGTTGTCGCGTTGATGTATGCAAATGTTTACTGCATCAGTTGAACAAATAAACATTGACACATATGAAAATCTTTATTATGTTACCGTGCATTTCCACTGCCGAAAGATACCTAAAATATTTGCAACGAATTTTAAAATGTCTGATAATAGGTTTATCAAATGATTGCTCTTCGAAATTGTAACTGTTTGGGTTGGAAATTTTTCAATATCCAAATATTTGAACTTGATTCCGAACCAAACATGTGTCCTAACTATAGTGAAGAAGTAAATTTATTATTAACGTTATTTAAATTTACCTAACTTTTTTCTCTCGGACAAAATACTCTTTGTTTAGCTTTAATTTTTTAAACAAAGACGTTATAAATTAAAAGTAAAGTCGTGAATAAGTCGTGTTAAGTGAAGCTTGTGTCGGCATGTCGCATGCGGCGACGGCGGCGGCTCGCATTCCACAGTTTTCCATATCGCGCGCGTTTATCGAGCGATCAGCACCCCCCGGCGAGCTCCGTGATCCATCTTCGAGGGAGGGAAAAAACCAAACGAGCGTTTAAATATAATAATTATTTTATTAAAAAAAGGAAATACAAAGAATTTTGTCACTGTAAGTTACCATAAAGTAATGTAACAAGCCAAGTAAAGTAGTCATCATTCATCTCGCCTTGCTTGTACGACTCTGACACTCTGAGCAAACAATCAAATGACAACTGTTCTGTCACTGTTCAATGTTACCAAACAGCTGAAGTACTGAATTCCTACAACAAATTCAGTTATATTTACTTAAGCCACCTAGTGTAGAACTTTGTCGCGCAGTGTTTCAGTGTTCTAGCAGCGGTTTATATATGTTTTGAAACGTCGCGTTTTAAACGCCCGTTCGAATTATCGCGCGTACAGCTGATCCATCTTCGTGAAAACACGCGCAGGCGACGCGTGATTCCACCAACAAGGGTGCGACCGAGCCGAGGGCGCTGGGAAATATTTATTTTTCCTTACAAGTCTAAGTTTGATGTGAAACTTGTAGAAGGGCAGTTAAGTCCGCGAGCGTGTTTATCGTTGTATACATGTAGCAAGTTGGTACAATACAAAACAGTACCTTTATTATACAAAACATACTAGAGATGCATAACATAATTCTGATAATCTGTAATATCTAAAAACTCAATAAAAGTCTTATCTTAAAGTATTTCCAAAGAAATATTTGTATTTATAAACATAATTAATTTTAAATTAGGGCGTTTTCTCAACGACATTAATTATTCCTCGCCACATAAATAGAACGTTAATTTAATACGAGATGTTATCACGTCATAGAATCAAAGCATTTCACTTCACCCTCAACGTCGATAAACGTTGGCCAATTAAAACTTTGAAGTTCATATTTTCGGGTTATTAAGCAAGCGCTCGTATCCCCGCAGCTGGTTGAATAAATTTCTTCGCGATTATATCAAGTGAACCTTGAGTCACGCATACCCCATGGAATCATATTTAAATGCACATTATGTTATTTCCCGTAAGTGATCTTTCATAGCGTTCATTAATCATGATTTTGGGTTCCGTTTGTACATTTCTTATACCATTGTTATTTAAAAATACATCACACTTTCATTATTATTCCTATTTTGAATATTAAAAACACACCTGAAAGTAATTAAGTAGACACACATAGTTTTATAAGCGTTGTTAAAAGAATGTTATAAGTAATAATTTGCATGTTAATTTATATGTGATGGCCAGATTTATGTCAAAGCTTATTCATGTCCTCTTCGAAATCAAGTTTCTTTGCTTACTTTAAATCATTTTTTTATAAATATTTTTATCATATTAATATTTTCTACAGCACCCTTAACGGTTTATGAAAATTTCGGCTTCCCGCGGCTTTTCGTTATTTTGACGTGTCTAATGAAGGCGAAAAACAGCTAGATCAGACGGCGTGGGGTAAAGGGGAGGTGAAGGGGCTGTGGAGGGTCATAAGTGAAACGTCAGGGGTCGATGCGAATTGATTTTCCGCCATCAGTCATAACTTGAATGCGTTCACAATGGAGTCCTTTGTATGAAATTTGATTGTTTTATGTTTGTACAGAAAAAAGTGCGCTAAAAGTAATTTTCAAAGTAGTCTGAAATTTTTATAGAAAAATAAGGAAATAACCTAACCTTAATTTCAAAAAGAAAACCCGACTGACGGAGACTTGAATACGAGCGAAAAAAAATTACCCTCTTGTCATAATAGAAAATAAATTAAAGTGATTTAATAAATACAACTTAAGATATCCATATGAAATTCGAAAAAACAAAATGTTAATTCACAAAGCGTAGAATATAAATAACACAGGTTACATACGTAATAAAATTGTGTTTATTTTGTATAAAAAGCGACGAAAGAATAAATTTTGATTACTTTAACTGACGGGATCAAAGGGAATACAGATTCGTTTTTTTTTCATCGTAACAGCGATGTTACTTAATTGCTTTTTAATTTTGTCCTTTAACTTTACGTCGTGTGTATTTCATGGCTTGATGTAATTTTTACGCGGAATGTTAAAATTTATATTTCGATTTTATATTTTTCTGTTCCTGGTTTATTATTATAATAACGTTATTGGAAACCAAGTAAAATACGTTTACTTTATGATTTTTTTTGTATACTGTGTTATTGCAACAAAAAACATACTTCATGTTTTTTGTGAATTCACAATTTAACGAAAATACTGATACTGAAAGTAATTTTTGTCGTGCTGTATTAAATACCTGAACTTTATTTGAGTCCATTTCAAATTCATATCGTCCTTTTTGCTTAATCTAACAATTAATTACAAGAAATCTGTTTTGTTCAAAACGTGCATGTGTTTTACACTTCAGTAAAGAAATCAAATGTACATTTTATAATATTTTGTGAAATTGTTAATTAGTCAAGACTAGTCTGCCCTTTTCGTCCCATGTCTGCTTCACTCGATCGATTATTCATTTCTTTTTCCCTTTTCTGTCATCGTAAACTCGCCCCAAAGCGATACTAATGAAGTAGGAAATCCAATTAGCAACCTCACCGGTAGTTTTCAATGGGGCACAAACCACGGAGGGCGGCTGAATCCAAATGCAGTGGAGACAACGAAGGTTTTACAGTCAGTTAAATTGCAACTTGCCATATAACTGTTATAAATCGATTCCACCAGGTTAAAGAATTAAATGGCTCGTAAAAATTAATAGGTCTCTGTCGCGAGGGAATCGTAGTGGCTCCTGACGGAATGGCACTTTCCAAGTTTATGAATTACTTGGGAACTTTATGACGGCTTTGTCATTTCGCTTTCCCCGCGTCACGTGTTGTAGACGGATGTGAAATTGGATTTTTTTCATGCAGAGAAATGTTACAATTTAGTCAAATATTCACTACGACGTAAACGGAATTTGTAACACAACTTTGTATATAGTAAGTTAGAAAATAAAATTATGTAAAAAGCTTTACTTTCAATCGTAAATATTAATATAAATATATTTTTCCATCTTTTTACTGTACGAATAATAGAAACACGTACGAGTACGAGAGAAAAAAAGACGTCAATATCAAGTATTCGATATTTATTCTATTCATATACGTAGCACCTCGCAGCGCGCACGCCTTGACAACAACTACTGAATTGGAGAAAGCTTTTAAATATACTTAAAAAGAAATTCATTTTTCACCAACTGTAGTTGCATAGTTTTGTGTTCTTACCATTCAAAATTAACTTTTCATTTTCACATCATATCCTTACATTTTATATATATAAAAGAAAGTCGTGTTAGTTACACTATTTATAACTCAAGACCGGTCGAACTGATTTAGCTGAAAATTGATGGGGAGGTAGCTCAGAACTAGGAGTTAGTTATAAAGGGTTCTCAGTTCCGTTTGTTATGTTTGCTTTGTTTCTGATTATGATATTTTCCTTACCATATGATATGATACATGTTTTATTGGGAAAGTATATCTATGAAGATGACAAAGTTATTTCATTAAGTGATTGTCCGGATTTGGCGTGACTTGTCGTGTACATATCCATATTATATTCGATGCGCATTTATTTTACGGCACGCCTTTGTTGACCGGACCTTTGTCGCGCCCTTGGTATCTATCTTTGGTAAAGGTCTTGACACTGAATAGAATAGATTTAAGTAACACTTCTTCATGATTTTCGATTTCATACCAAGATTAGGCTTACGCTCTATATTTACAAATTTTCAATCACGTTTAAATTTATTGCCAAAATATCCTTTCAAACTTTATGGTTTGGAAGAAACTCAATATAATTTACATTTCCAGAGAAACTATTTAGAGACTTTAAGTGTGACAGTTACTTAATATTGGATATCTCTAGATACTTTTTTATTACAATGCGATTTATAAATAATTAAATGAATTCCTGTGACATAGAACTTACAGTTATTAATTCAAAGTTATGACTAACATTCTGATTAGACTGTTATATACACTGAGTTTCGACTACAATATTGAAAGCCTAATTGTGGGATTGGCAGCTTGGCTTACGAGTACAATGTCTGTAATAATTACGTCAACTGTAAGGAAATAGTATGCAATTAACTAGCAAACTGTAATCACCCGATATCCAAAATAGAATTGTTGAATATTCTAAGATTCTAACCGTACGTACGTTCTATAGGTCATACTAATTTTGATAAATATTTCTTACTTTCATTAAGGAGCCTTTAGATCATATATTATTTATATTATAAATGCGAATGTTTAGATGGATGGACGTTTGTTTGAGGGTATCACCAGAACGGCTTAACGGATCTCGATGAAATTTGGCATATATGTAGATCATAGTCTGGAAGAACACATAGGCTACTTATTATGTTTTTTTTAATCCGCGTAGACAGAGTCGCGGGCGACAGCTAGTTATTTTATAAAACGTAAATTTGACACATAAAGTTAGAGTTAAATTCTATGACAATTCAGTTGTTTTTATTGGTAACGACTGCTAAAGAAAGCATCTTATTGCTACACCTTAACTAGGGATGTGGTTAGTAACTTTAATTTACTTATTTTTATTTTTATTTAATTTACACCGAAAGTTGTTGACACTGGTCCTTTAGTGTTGGTTTCTCAGCAACCATTAAACGAATCTGATCATGGCTTGATTCTCAAATTACCTATTGATCATCCATAATAACAATTTAACTGTATCAATGCAACGCTGTTAAGGTCTTAATAAAAAAAAAAAAAAACAACAATCGAAGTGGCTACGTTCATTCAGAAATGTAATAATGGTAGTTTCATACGCGAGTGAGGCAGAACATCCGATAATGCAGTACTGCTATGATTTGAATACACACTTACTGTTCAAACAGCAGGACTGTTTGACCACGATAATAATTAGTCGCATTAGCGATGACGCTAGAAAAATATTGAAAATATACAGCAATAAATATGTGATAAGCATATCGCTAATCGAATGTTAATTTAATATGAGGGCTGCTTTCTGTCGGTGTTGTGCGTACACATAAGAACAATAGAGATGCTGCACTTTTCTATTTCTCTGTCTGACTACTCTACCCTCGTGTGAAACATTCTTGATGCAAGCGATGCGGGCGTAAAAATTCATTAGCGTCCACGCGCGGCCATTCATCAATCTGTCCGATGATTGATGAGGTGTTAAGACTTGTTTTTTGAGTGCTTGCTTATAAAACATTTGGAACATTTTTTTTAACTTTAATATTTGATATTAGAAACTTGTTTTTATACTTTGAGTGACGTCAATTATGTCACTTTTTGGTGTAATAGACAAAATTGACTGACAGAACATTCTAAGCGCGAGTTACCACCTGTTTAAAAATATATTGTCATCACTCTAATTCGCTTTGTAGTAACAAGGACAGCAATATTACTTTGTATGGATGTCTCAGCATTGGATACAGTAATATTATTTTGTAATTATGTCAGTATTGGATATTCGCGGTAAAGATGAAAGAATTTTTATTATTGTGTTAATACTTTTTGAGATAATTAGAAACAAACGCATAAATGACACGATACAATAACCGGTTTTATAAACTTTACATAACTGTTAGAACTATGCAAACTATTACTATTGTTAATATCTTAAGAAGTAAGCGTATTAACAGTGTAAGATTAACACTGTACCCTTTAATTTGCATACAAATAGGTTGTTATGAGTTCGCGTTACCTTGTTAATGGGTGTTGACATACATTTCGTAAGTCCTTGATACGACTAATTTTAGATCAATGTTCTTTAGTAATCAACAATGATAGCAACTTATTTAACTTCTTGTATAACTAGAATCTTTGTTAACCTAAAATTTTAGGAAGTTATAGAATAAAATAATTTAATTGCAAACATTGTTCCATACTTGATCAAAAATGGCGTCACTAAAATGCTACTTTCAATTTAAATTTACTTTTGCCAATAATCTATTCCAAAACATGAAAAAAAAAAACAGTCTAGCAGTGGTTTAAATCGCGCGTAATATAAGATCTAGCGAGATTTTATTCTCTCAGAGATTAAACCTTGGAATTCGGCCCGCATTATTTATTTTCAAAACTACGAGTACTTACTGCTTCGTATTTATGAAAGTTCATTTTATTCATATTAACGTCAAAACGCCGAAACTAATAAAATAAAGCGTAACAAAACAAAAAAAACTATTAAAATTATTTTTCATTAATTCCATTCAATTTATTTTCAGAGTGCAATATAGTTTGTGTTAAGCAATAACATTTTAGCGCTCCCAGTTCGTCACGGCATCGCTATCAATAACCCTCGTCTTTCATATCGAATGGAAAATTCTATGAAATTTTATCAAACGATTCCATAGTTTCCACTGTGACATGACTCCGCTACTTCATTTATCACGAAATTGGTATTTTTTATGCAACTATTTAACTGCGTAATCTCGAAAATATTAAATGGATTTTATTGATAATCTAGAGCCACTTTTCGATTTATTGACGATTTTTCAGCGTGAATCACGAAGAAATGTTTTTTTTAAATAAAGAAGTCGGAAAAAAATCGACAAAATTATAGTTTTAAATCATCAATAAATAAAATCACACTTCAAAGATTACCTAAATCCAATATGAATTTAAAAAAAAGGGAAAAGAGGAAAAATATTATAGAACTGAGTTTGGTTTTCCGTCTGATTAAATATATTGAGAAAATACCAAAGTCATTCACGCATAGTTAATCGAGCGGTTGGACCATAACTCAAATTCAGCCGTTTGCAAATTTATTTAGAAATCGAAAATTCTCGAAGCTACAAATTCAGAAGCGCAGTGGTACTGTCCAATCGATACCATACCTCACAAATAAGGGGAAAACTCCGTATTGTGTATAACCTTCGCAACCAGACGTCCTAATCGCCCCTTTTGAAATCCCAACTAACAGGAAACTCGCATTTACATAACAATAAAAATGCGATTCAAACATCTAGAAATGTTTGTGTGATATTCGCGGATCATAAAATCGTGTACGGTCCCTGAACACCCGCGCTGATTTACTTTGACCTCTCTGCACACCTCTACCTCTCGTTTTGTAACCATTAACCTATGGGTTCCTAATATATCAAGGGATCTTGTTAAAATGGATAAAATACTTGAAAATCAGCATTGTCATTTCCAATACTACGTATATTTATTAGACTTTTTTGAATACCAATTCTTGAAATATACTTTTTCATTGTAGCTTGTTTAGATCTTTAAAATTTACCAAAATTATATTTACAAGACTTTTTTTCATTTGAATACATTTTTAATTTGGATAAAAAAAAATGTCATTCATTAAAAATCTATTTTTTTTTTTGTCAACCCTACCGAATTCGTAAATAATTTATTCACAATATGTACAATGTTTATATATTTATTCAAGATCGGGTCGAAATAAAACTCTCAACTTTATAAACATTTTAAATCTGGGCAACGCTGTTAAGTGTAGCAACCCATCAAACTTAAGAGCATTAAAAGTGCCACATGAAAATTGGCTCAACGCCAAATACCGCTTCCCTCATGATATCTAAAACTTAATAAGTCCAATGAAGAAAACTTGACTCCGAGTGGATGAAAACGTTACTTATGTTGTCCTAGATTAAACTTTTATGGCGCGTAAATTTTTTCGTATTACATTATTAAAATATTCAACACGTAGAAAAAGAATTTTTAAAAATCATATTGCTTAAAATTTTTGTTATGTAGTCAAAGAAGAGTTTAAAAAGTGATGGAAAGTGAAATATAAGTGTTATAAAGTTCTTCTATGCTATAACTGGACAGGTATCTGAAGTGAATAAATTAAGCCAATTTGATTATCACGAATTATCGAAAGATTTGAATACAATAGTAGGTACATTTGCTTATTAACAAAAATAAACCAACAGACAGCTACTTACAAAAAAAGTTAATCTATCACGTTGCTATAGTTTTATTAAAAACCTAAAAATAAAACACAGTTATTAAAAATGAACGTTTATTAAATTTAAAATTCACTTCAGCACCGGTGGAGGAATGTGAAAATTTTATCAAATCGTGTGAAGTAAATGGAATAACAGTGTCATTTTATTACGGAACAGGGTCAAACATGTTATTCCGCCCGGCGCCGGAATGCGGGGGTCTGGTTGACCCCGTTAGGTGGGCGAGGTTCCCTAGCGACGTCACACGCGATTCCATGCTACCGTAAGCACGCAACTCAAGCATGCCTCCTAATGTACCACAAAATGTCCAAAAAAATTATTACAATATTTGAAATCGAATGTCAGTCATGCTTGAATAAACAAAAGTGCAACCCAAGAACAAACTTAGACCTCTTTTCCACTAAGTGACTAGACGCTGCTGCAGTATCCCGTAGCCAGAGTCGCGAGTAGCAGTAAAAAAAAAAAGGGGTCTTGACACCACTTAAAATGGACATAATAAAAGAGAGATGGTAAGTAAATTATTCACACAATTTTTATCTTCACAAAAAAAGCGCCTAACTGTAAGTAATTTGATACCATTTTCATTTGACTACCATTACTGAAAATTGTACGGTTAGCACATTAGGTTTCAGAATTAGTCGCCACTGCAACTGCATTTATACGTATTCGTTTAGATGTAGTCGGAAATACAAGAGCGGCGTGATTACTAATCGCATTGGGTAAAGAATGAAGCTCGATAGCTGACTATGTTTTAGTTACCCGCGGTTTCCGAATATAATAAGACAAGATCAACTGATTGATAGCAATAGAAAGTGTTCCTCGCTTGCTAATGCTATTGAACTATTAGTTTATAGTCTTGCTGCCTGTAATAGTCCGTTACAAACAATATTTATCTATTCCGGGAATATTATATCTTATGTATATAAAAGAAAGTCGTGTTAGTTACACTATTTATAACTCAAGAGCGGCTGAATCGATTTGACTGAAAATTGGTGGGCAGGTAGCTTACAACCAGGAAACGGACATATGATAATTTTTACCCTGTTTTCTATTTTTTATTCCGCCCAGACGGAGTCGCGGGTAGAAGCTAGTAGGTTATATTCCACAATACAGTTTCAAAATGAACTGGTGTTTAATGTTGTGTTACTCAAATAAATATCAGAATTGTTTAAATTAGTAAATTAAAATGTTTTTAGTAATTTTGACAAGATTCTTTAAGTCTGAAGTAACTCAGCACAAAACCTCGTTATCATGAGAATAGAAAGCAAAGTTTTCTTAAATAAATCGATGTTAGTTATTTACAAATTGATATGTACCTAAATTAGGTTCAATTTCTGTCATTCTTTTAATTCAATTTTATTATATTGCAGTGTATACGGGTAAAGAAACAATACTTAATTTTTTACAAAGGATTCAGCACTTCTTTGCTTCAGCGCTGAGGAAAATTTACAAAGGGCGCTCGAATAAATACTCTTTTTTGGTTCAACGTCAGTAAAAGAATGAATGTGATTATACGGGCTGCAACTACTTCCTTTGAATTAAGTAATAATAGTATTTATTTCACTATTTCTTAAGAATTTTTAGTTATAGAGATTTTCAAAGATCGTGTAACACTTTTTATTGTTAGACAGAAATTACGGATTTCCATTTCCTGCTCTCTCACTTTTTTGACATCTACACATATTTAACACGGTTACGGCTACCTTTTATATAAAACTAACTTTTACCCGCGACTCCGTCCGCGCGGAATAAAAAAAAAAAATAAGAAAACGGGGTAAAAATTATCCTATGTCCTATTCCTGGTTCTAAGCTACCTGCCCACCAATTTTCAGTCAAATCGATTCAGCCGTTCTTAAGTTATAAATGGTGTAACTAACACAACTTTCTTATATATATATAGATATAGATAATATTATTTTGTTTCTTAATAATTTCCGATCTAGAAGAGTACCTGGCGTGCCGACTTACATGATTAGGATAAAACATTGAGGTGATGCTGAATTTAAAAAATTAAATTCAAGATTTAATTTTTTTTATTCCAGTAAATAGATTAAGTGTAGCCTGATGTTTTTGAAGCTCAATTGAAATATTATAATATTTTCAAACTGAGCTATCATTTAGAGAACAAAGACAACACTAGACTCCGGGCCGGCTTTGTTTGCATTCCGCTTAACTTGGATGAGCCGTGATAAACATTTCTTTGTAATGCAAAAAAAAATATTTTAACTATCACGTTATATTTAGGATGTAGTCAGAAGTTTAATGTCATACATAGGTAGTTATTTTGATTAGGATTTGAGTACATATTGAACTAAATTATTTCTGTATTTCTGATCTAATTTTACATATTATTGGACATTTTAATACAATTATTGTTATTGATCTTTCAATTGCACTTTTTTATTTGGATGATTTTAAAAATGTAGCTCGATGTATTTAAAAATAAATAACTATATTCGACTGTAGTAATCTTAATACAAAACTAATTCGGGTCGAATAAAATAAGGAATATAAAAAACAATGTCAACATTTAAAAACAAACTAAAGAATTTGGTTAGTAAAATGTAAATCTTATAAATATAAAAGAAAGTCGTGTTAGTTACACTATTTATAACTCAAGAACGGCTGATTCGATTTGACTGAAAATTGGTGGGCAGGTAGCTTAGAACCAGGAAACGGACATAGGATAATTTTTACCCCGTATTCTATTTTTTATTCCGCGCAGACGGAGTCGCGGGTAAAAGCTAGTTTAATATAAAATGTGTATAATGTGTATGTAAAACTTAATATGCACACTTAGACTACTGGTGTAATTTCATTTATAATTTTGTTTTCTAGTACAGTGAATTTTGTAAATTCTTAGAGAAATAAAGATCTTAAACCACAAAATGTCTCTTTGGTGTAATAATGTACGGTTTAAATTTCACACCAAACTTTAATAAACAAATTGAAAGTTCGATCAATTTTAAAACTTAAATTACTGAGAATAAATTACAGCCGCAATGCTTTAAACTATCAAGTTTGTAACATAGAAGTGAAGGCGAAAAAATCTAACACGAACTTGGCCTAAAGCCAGTCACTGCTAGTCTCATTAATTTCAAAAGTAGGACTTAAGGAAAGCAACGGAAAGACATATTTCACGTTTACAGAATGTCTGAGAAATCGACAACATCTAAGCAGTCAAAGGAAAGGAACTGAAGGTTTTATTTTCTAAACTAACATACGAATAATTGTCGTGGTATTAATCTCAGTTTATTAACGTAAAACAGACTTGAATGTTTTGTACATATTAGTTTACAAAACATTAATCCATTCAGTATTGTAATTTTGTTGAATTATTCTTATTAATTTAGTGAGAATAGGCCTTGAGTTAAAGTCTATTTTCACTATTATTACAATTTTTTGCATGGGCGATTTGAAATGTACGTGTAACGTTTGAAATTCTGGTCGTTAACACTTACAAAATAAAAACGGCAAGAATATACTATAATTATGATTATAGCCCCAGCTATTTACATGGTAGTTCGCAATTTAAAACAATAAGCGCCCTAGAGGTAGGAAGTCGTTATTTACGACGATCTGGCACGCAATTTTACTAACATACAGACCGATTTTGTCGCTAAATAACCATATTTATGCAACTACGTAAACCGATTAATGATAGCGTTTATTTTAAAGGTGTTTATAACTGTCAATTAAATTATATAGCCATTAAATACCAAAGACAAACTTACGAAGTATCATTGACATTGTTTACGTAAGAATACGTCGTAAATAACTAAATCTACCCTAACCCTACTATAAATTAAGTGCGGCAGTTATATCAAAAACAACTATTGGTGACAAGTGTTGAATTTCGGTTACAACGGACCACCGTCCGCTAGGTACAAGAACTTTTGGGCGAGTGACTTCGACACCCCGCACCGTGTCGCAGGCGCATCCTCCTCTTCCCCTTCGCCGCATTATTCGTATAATATATAATCCTTCCAATTCAAATTGGCGGCTCGGAGTATGGCACGTTTGCAGCTACCATTACTAACTTATTTACTACTATAATTACTAATATTATCACTAACAACAAGAAATACATTATTGTAAGAAAAAACGGGTAAGAGATACATACTGGCTTACTTTTTTCATTTTGGTCCTTTAGAGAATGCTTCTTTGTAAAATCCTTCGAAGGCTTTCATTTCGTTGGTGTGTTCCACGTTACAGTGCACGGGGAAACAATAAAAATAGGTGACACACTTGGCGAAATGCAGCGCACTACTTCTTCACAACCAGAAGTGAGTAACATTTTTTTGAATTGCGAAGCTTTGTTTTAAAAATGTTATGGTTAAATGCGAGCTCTAAATTTTTGCCTGGAACAAAAATTTGAATTTCTACTTCATAAAGGAAAAAGAGGAAAAATTATAGTATTTAATGCAAATAGTATCTGGTTTATTTTGACTTTGTTGAGTTTAAATTATGGAAAGGGACTAGGTTAGGTTATGTAGGCTGGGTCAATGGACACTTATTCTATAAAAATAAGTGTTGGTAATTTAGGACGCTGTTTAACATTGACTGCTTTCATTTCAACAACTATAAATCATGGTTATTCCTTTGAATTTTATAGAATACTATCTGTAGCTCGCGACTCCGTCCGCGCGCAGTTAAAAAAAACTTAATAGGGGTATGAAAAATAGATGTTGGCCGATTCTCAGACCTACTGAATATGCTCACAAAATTTCATGAGAATCGGTCAAGCCGTTTCAGAGGAGTATGGCAACGAAAACTGTGACACGAGAATTTTATATATTAGATTAGGAAATGTTCCAATACTTTTTCCAAAACACAATGCAGACAGATTACGACTTATTACACATATAATAATACAAATTTGGCATTGTTCCAGACCGTCATGGCTTCATGCACTCGGCGAGTTGGCAAGGGTGCTCGATCCAATAAAGACACGCGTATTGTTGCGAATAGTCCAATGCAATGAACGTAAACATCGCCTGGCTACACTTATTGCCTCTAACTGTCTAAACGTGAAAGATATTTGATGCTACTGGATAATGCTATCTTTGTATTGGTATCATACAATAACAATGTAAGTTGAGAAAAATTGCCAATTATACTTTGTGAGTTTGTACAGATGTTGTTTGTTGTACAGACTGAATTTTTATCTATCTTGGGTCGCTGCAATGGTTCAACAGTACTCGCACTGTTGAACCATCCTTATTTTGAAGCAATTCAGGGCACTTTTGACACCCTTGTAACTTTGTTGTTTGGTTCTGTTAACAACAGTGAGGATAAGGTCTTTGAATTTATTAAAAGTTGAACGACATAAAAGTAATTTCAGACGATTTGTATAACGATTTTTTTTCTATTTGATTGTATTATATTTATTTTACAGTTAAAAATGCTGAATGAGACTTCTTAGAACGTCTTATTTAATATACATTTTGATAAATGCCTTTTAAAATATGTTTAAATATAGGAATTCGGAAGTGAATAAAGTAAAGGGGATAAAAAGATTTATCTTTAAGGCTAAGATAACCTTTTCTTTACATGTTTTCCCGATGAGATCAGAGGCGAAAGCTTTTTCTTGTTGATTACTGCTCACGGAAATGTAGAGAGAATAAGTAAAAAGATAGAATACTTGAATTTAAATCTTTTTCATTTTAATCTAGGTAAAGTTATGAAATATATATTTAACGTTTATTTTTAAATATGTTATTTTTAATATATACTGTGATACTAAAATTGACCTCAAATTGTTAGCCTCTGTGGGACGATAACTACATTTTAGACCCACCTTAATGTCTTGTATCACAATGCAAGCAGCGATTCCTTCCTCACCAGCATCAAAACAAAATTAGCTCACCTTAAAATATTTTAAGCAAGTTTCAACATAATCACAATTTTTCATCGTTTAACTGTGACACAGTTACACGTAGATGGTACAACGTCCGAAAACACGAAGCCACTGGAGCAAGTGATCCCTTGTCAAATTAACGCCTCTCTCTGTCTTGTAGTGATAAACGACGTACAGTTAGTAAAAAAAAATACGGTTGCAAAATTACGAAAGCGATTTACAACTACGTACTTTGTTTAGTATATTTCTTTGTTTTTCTTTTTTAATTTTGTTTTATTTTTCTTAGAATTTTCTGGTTTTATAAAAGATTTCCTTTTTCATTATATAACAGTATGAAATAGCTGTATTAATATGTTGACGCTAAAAATAATTATTACATAAATAGCAAATAAAATTATCCCAGTCACTAATTGAAAAAAAAAAAAAAAAACTAAAGGTTAGTTACGATAATAAGGTTTCCCAAATTATATGTAACTTCAGAATACATTATTATTTATCTCGTTAAAGCCCAATTCGTTTAGGTCCGTAGTGTTACTTTCGGTTATTTCCTTTTCTTGTTTATTAGCTGACTTCAAAAAGAAGGAGGTTATTTTATTGCCTTTTTATACAAGAACATGTAAAAAGTTTTATGTAACTATCATCACATTTATTTAGATGTAGAAAAAGTAAAATACAATACTGTAATGTCCCAGACTTGCAAGAGTAAAAGTAAATCATAATGAAGGAAATAATTTCATTTCTATGATTATTGAATTACAGAGGAATAATAAGTCATTTCTCGTTCTACTAAGATTTTGTATTTAAAATCTTTTTTATCTCAAATAATATTGTAAGGAGGAAAAATTTGTTTGTTTCGAAACTAGTAAATCAATTTGTAAAATTCTTTCGCTTTCACTGTTGGGAAGCTACACTATCTCTCGGTTACATATTATGTAGGTTATATTTATTACTAGATTATTTTTAATTCCGTGCAGATAAAGTCACGAGCAACTGCTAGTAAGGAAAACAGTAGGGCTTGACAACAGTTTCACCTAATGTAGTCGAAAGGTATACAATATTCGTACAATATTTTAAAAGAAACTTTAATGTGATGATTAAGACATCTATGATAAAATGACGTGCTCTTCAACCGTTAAGTTTTTTTTTGTTATAAAAACCGTTTCATAATAACTTCAAATTAGTTGAATGTGACGGGAAACGACTTTTAAAAGTGATACTGGAAGTAAATTTGAGTCTTAAATGTCCCTCATTTCAAGCTCCGCAGTTTCTTATTGCCGTCATTATATGAAATGGTTCGCTTTCGTATGAGGGAATGATTTGCTTCGTAGAGGCGAAAACGGTAACTGAAAATAAAATTCGAAAATGTACTTCACTACGACATTAAGTTTAGTTTTATAAAAAGTTTTACTGTAATTCATAAGGTGGATTACATTTGAAAATGTTTGTCACATTAATGGTGAGTTTTTACTGCCGAAAAACAGTTTCCAAATCACTTTTTATATTAAAATGAAACGTTAAGTTAAGTTAACGTTAAACGTTAATCATTTTATTCGGGTGCATTAATTATTCCAAAACAGTTTCGTTGATTCGGTTTATTATTAGTTCTTTTCAGAGAATCTTTTTTTTGTATTTATTGCCAATAACAAAATCTTTCCTACGTTACATAATGTAATTTTAATAGTATATAATTAACTATAACTCTCAGATATTATCATTTACTTTAATGACTGGACTGAATTACAATTTAAAAATACACCCGCGTATTGTACGGAAAAAAACAGTTTAGTGAAGTGATTGATAGTTGACCCAGTTATATTTATTCGTCCGAGTTTGTATCTCAAAAAGCGTTTACAAATTCAGCAGTGAAATTAATGAATAACACAAATTCTGACTGAAGTAAAACATCTCTTTGTTTGTTATAAAGTATAACAATCTTTTATAATGTTAATTTTAAACTTTTTTTTTAAATTAACATTATAAAAGATTGTTTTTTTTTTAATTTTTAATTTTTTTTAATTCTATTATTTTTAAGAGAAGGGGAACATCAAATAGAATCAAATGAGCTGCGGGAACACCGAGGTGATCATCAAAGCGCATGGACATCCGCAATACCAGAGAAACTGCAGATGCGCTCGCTTCGTGAAGGACCCTAAGTCGTATCGATTTGGAAATATCACCGAGGACAGACCGTTCCACAACGAAGCAGTGTGTGGCAAAATTATACTCCTCTTATTTTTGCTATATATAAAGGCATCCTTAACCGTCGTGTATATGTGACAAGAAGCAAGAGAGGTGTGTCAGGACCGTGCGAAATGGAGGTCCGTGGTTAATGGCCGTGGCCTACCCCTCTGGGTTAGAGCGTGATTATGTTGTTATTGTTGTTGTTACTATTGATAAAATTAATGAGAAAGTAAAACTATTTATTCATTTACCAATGTTGGCAATACATTACCAAACATTTGGTCCAATGTGTAATTGGAATCGTCTACAATGCAAGTCTGCATTGCAATATTGGCGGAGGCACAAAGCTTGTGTGATTTTTTTTCTTTTAGTCTTGCAGCGCAATCGGGTTATGAGTCGGTCTGTACTCGCTTCCTTGTTATCAGGTTGATCCGACAAAGAGCTCGCTTCCATTGTTTGTTAT
Source organism: Papilio machaon (assembly GCF_912999745.1). NCBI lineage: Eukaryota > Metazoa > Arthropoda > Insecta > Lepidoptera > Papilionidae > Papilio > Papilio machaon. The sequence continues at coordinate 6,714,370 of NC_059996.1, read as the reverse complement.
TGCAATTTGTACATAAAAATACGAGTACAACACTACAAACTTTAAGCCCGTGGAAACAGTACAGTTCAAAAACAATATTTTTTAAGCCGCTTGATTAAAAAATAAACTTACTACACCTAGTATCCCTTTTTAGGAACTATTTTAAAATACATAAGTATAATATGTTCGAATTTTAAACGTAGATACCCACAACATGTACATAAAACTGATATTTCAATTGCTCATTATCTTTTTACGTAGTTTTAAATTCTTTTTTTAAAGTAAGACGAGATTTAACATAGTAAATGTGATTAAGTCTGAATTATTTCTTAGCTTCAATTCAAAAGCGTCTAGGAAAATTACTCAAGCTCTTTGATTGATGAATTAAAAAGAAACCTTGGTTTGGTGCCAATGCGCAGCTCGATCAAAATAAAAACACGCAAGTTACAATCTGTCTTAAACAACAATGTATAAAAGGAGATTGAGGAATTGAATCATGTACAATTCTGATTACAAACCAAAATATACTTTTTTTTTTGTTAATAGTTTATTTAAGTCCATAATATCACTAGTCTAACTAATGAATAAATTACCATATACAAATATTTTACCTTACATTCGAATTAATATATAGTTTATTTAAGATTGATCGATGATCTGGTCAAGGTTGCGGGAGTATCCTGGATGAGGGTTGCACAGGATTGATCATCGTGGCGATCTTTGGGGGAGATCCAGCAGTGGGCGTTACGTGACTGAAAAGAAGAAGAATATTTTATAATTATTTTTATAGAGAAGGCATATAAGTAATAACTACGTAGTTGTATAATTTTCAATGTAAATTTTAGTACGGGTGTCGTTGTATCTAGTCGTTTACCTTAGCTGATGTTTGTTAAACATTTTTACTAAAGGGCACTTCTGTACCCGGCGCAGCGCACACCAAACTAAACTTCCGTAGAGTCTGTTCTCCTGAATAATGAAATTACTCTCAAACAAACTTGTTTATACGCTATTACGTAAATAGAATTTAAGGGTACTAATTTACCTAAACCATAATCTAGAATAGTTATGCGTAATCTATTCGTAACTAATACTTTACCGACCCCTCGTTGGAAAAATGGCAATTAACGCTAAGTAAAAAAAATACTCGTTACCAAATTTAATCCCGTTATAAGAACTTACACTTTACTATTAATAAAATTTTGGCCTGTTCTTATGTTAGTAAAAAAATCTTAATTTATTTGCAAGTAATTATAAAACTAATCTACTTGTATATATGCAAAATGTCCGACAGAAATTCCAAAGCGAATGTACAATAGATCTTCGTTTCAGTGGAGCATGCAAAAGGATGGTATCGAGATGAACCAAATAAATGGCGATACTGGGTGGGGCGGGGCGGCTTGTCATTCAACGTCCCTCTTCTTTTAGCCTTTAATTAACTTTTTGTAAAGCTATTTACGTTCACTCAGATGAGGAAAATAAATCGAAAGTCAGCTATTGAACGAGTTAGTTCGCGGATTATGCTTTGATATTTTGTTGTTGATTGATCATTTTAAAGATTGCTATTATAAGAGAAAACAGACCTTATTTATAAGAAATAATCTAGCTCTCTTGTACCTCAATTGTGTATGACAGTGATTGTCCTTGATAAAATAATAAATCCCTTATTTAATATACATTTATATTAGTTTACGTTCTCCTGGAAGATTTCTAACTTTATTCCATTTTGACTTAGACTACTATTGAATGTATAATTTAAAAAAAATCCAGCCAAGTGCGAGTCGGACTCGCGCAATGAGTGTTCCATACAAACGTATAGGTATATAAGTGAAATTTATGGTTTTAAAATATTTCCTTTATTTGTTCTATAATACGTTGCGTCGTACCAAATTTCAAGATTCTGAGTTCATGGGAAATACCCTGTAGGTTTTGATTATCTTGCGAGTGTCGAAAATTTGCGGTAATTTACGGTATAAACGACTTCATCTTTTGATTGCGTTAGGTAGTAGGAAGTAGAAATCAGAATTTGATATAAATTCCAGCTTGATACATCCACGCTTTCTTGAGAAAAAGGGTCTTGACAGACAGACAGACAACAAAGTGATCCTATAAGGAACGGTATGGAACCCTAATAAAAGAACCTAAAACCTTTGTATCATAAGTTAATATATTTTTGGGATATATTTGAAATAAGAAAGTACATATATAAGCATTTTCAGAAACTAAAATATTAACAGACAGAACAATAAAGAACTATCACTTCAGCATATTTAAAGTACAAAGGATAAGGCTATTATTGTGGGTTTTATATCTTTTTTACTTACAAATTGATGAAGGTTAGTTGCTGATATTGACATGTTAAAGAAAATATAAATGAAATTGTATATTTCCAATTCTTAAATAGTTACTGAAGATAAAAATAAAAGTTATTGCGTACTTTAGATTTTTTTTTTGCAAATTGTTTATACATAAATCTGTATTAATGTGAAATAATTAACTTAAATTGTTAATTATTTCACATTAATAACATGAAACAATAACAACAAATCATAGAGTATATAGTGAGTTATTAGGAATCACAAATAATGCTTAGAAAATCCTCGGTGCACTATAATTAAAATCTGAAAGTTTAAGTCAGGGTGCATCAATCTTATCAAGTCTTATGTGTCATTTTCTATATATACAGGTTTTACATATTTTTATAACAGAATTAACCGCGATAATAGCCATTGAGTCATATTAGTTTGTTCTCAACCGATCAAGAAAATACATAAAATTAAAACAAAACATATTGTATATGCTCATGAGATTATAAGACCACTTTAAACGTCGTATAATAGCGAAACTAGTTCAGTTCGTTAGTATTAGATAAAGAGCGGTGCAGTACGTGCAGCTTAAAACAATATACGCAGCCAGCAAGTGTCTTTGACTTTGCATTAGCTAATGAAAGTAAGTCCAAACATTGTGAGGCAACGCGCGTGGATGCTTTGTCTATTGCACTCCATTCAAACTTTACATAAAATATAATTAGTTAAAGCAAATTTCATTAAATAAATTAACTCTGCAATATTCTAACGCTTAATACCCGACAGGTAGACGGGTAAATAGGGCTATGGACAGAGGATAGTCTGTTAAACCTTTTAAGTTATTAATTAAAATGTACTAGTTAGGAATTAGTAGATCCCACAATAAATTGAAACAGAATTTGTAAATAATTGGTTTATGTGACTAAATTGCGAGTTCATAGTCTAGTCCAGTGATTCCACGTGTGTTCAGTGTCCAGTAGGATAGTCACCTAGAGTAATTTATCGTACTAAAACTACACTAAGTGATTACTTACTCACGGAGCAGCAAACTGTGTAGTTGATTTTGTAATATTTTACTAATTATGACAGACAATATTTCAATTTAATAAAATTGTTTTAGAAAACTACAATTAATTCTTACTATAAAAAAGCAATCTCAGACAAAATGTACTAAAAAGCAACAAAATAATGTCATGAAAACCCTCTAAAGAAAGTTCTTTCTTGTAACATGTCTATATTGTATAATTATTGTTATTTCGCAGTCGGTGTCGGCCGAAGTAGGGACATAAGTATGTCTAATACATCTCAAATATAAAATGAACTAAAAAATACAGTCGAATAGACAACCTCTTTCTTTTTGAAGTCGACTTAAAATAAAGCTATATAGTGCAAAAATATTGCTTTAATGTCTAATTAATATTAATACTGTAGTAAAGAGCTTGATACATTGATGTATTTTTCTCATTTGTGTGCTGAATCACGCATCCCATTAAATTGAATCACCTTCCCAGACACGTGTAATAAGTTCTCGGCGTTCGGTTAAAGCCGCATCGTAAATAAAGATTGACGTATGGAATTAAAAAGTATTTACCATGCAACGAATAGGATATAAAATGTCGGTTGACATATCTGTGTTAATAAAATTAATATATTGGAAAATTCCTTAAGAAATAAACAATTTTGTATCCTTTCCGATTTATCTATCTTCTATATATATGTCGCAATCAGAAGAAGAAATCAACTTTAATAAATCGAAATTAGAACACGAGCTGTGTTCGAAGAGACTTCTTGTACGATGCGCGTCTGACATTAGTCATTCTGGAAATATGGTTCGTAGCTAAAGCATTGTTCGTTGTACATGAGCCTGTGAATCAATTATAACGAGTTGAGAAGTGATAAGCAGTGTATTCCTTGAATCCGATATTACCCACAGCCGCCCACAAGTGATCTCAATCAATAATAATTCTGATAGCGAGCCACCCTGGCCGTTATCAGAAGTGGGATCCATATCGGTTCAAGTCGTAATTGAGAAAATGGAGATGAACGCAATTTTTTTCAGTTGGTATTTGTGAAATTCTCCGTGAAATATGACATTGAGAAAAGAAAAGAAATAACATGACGTTTCCGTCCGTCATTAGGGAAAATTATTCCGACTACGCAATTAATTTGGTAGAACGTAAATAAGAAACGTTGATGTGGAAGATTATGATAAATTTATTTGATTTTGTGTACGATCTAGAGGTTTCAGCAACTAAATACGCAAACGAAGTATGCGTGAGTCGCTACGTAGCAGTACGAGGTATACGCATACCGATACAAGTGAGCCGCTAACATAATTTGGGAATCCTATGGCACACAATAATTTGAAGAAAACTATTTCGAAGATAAATTACGAGGAAAGAAAGAAAAATCCAACGCGCATGCGTGGATCCATGACATTATGCTTCGAGAAACCAAATGTCAAAAGAAAATAATTTCCAAATTATGAAGTTGACATTGCAGAAAGATTACGTAAAAATGTATTGGTACATTAATAATAATAAGCCACTTTAGACATTGGTTCGGCATGGGCATTGAATCACTATTTGGAGCAGAGGTGAATAAAACCGGATAGCCGAAATCCACCTCAACCAATCTTAAGGACAAGTCTCAAAATAATTCAATGCGGAATTCCAAAATGATCATCAACAATTAAGAAACGATATTCTAGAACAGAATGAAACGAATTGAAATTGGAAAGAAAGAATGAAGGCTTGAAGAGCAAGATAGACGCAAGGGGTCTAGAGGTCTCCCAAAAGCAGTTGGGTCGTGCAACCTATTGAATGCTTTGAATGCATTCTGCGTGAATGTGTGTTCTTTCATATCAACAGTAGTTGGTTTCAACTTAATCATCCGGTGAGTTCGTTTCTGTACTATTTTGTGTGTTTTAGCTGTTATGCTATTGGTTTGAATGTCAACTGACAGTTTTAATGAAAATTATTTAAACAGAAATGAATTAAGTCGTGTAGCTGTTTCTTAAAAGCGAAAATGTGTTTAGACTTAACAGATAGTAAACTCTTCTCGGTCTTAAGTTCAATTAAATTCATTTTCTTGTTTATGGCTTTCCCGTAGCGGTTTGGGCCTTCGGTCTTAAGTTGTAATAGTGCAAGTAAATAAATGGTTTGTTGACATTAACTAGTTGAAACGGTTTTGTGTCTAGGTGTTAATGTGGGTGTCGTAAAGATGTTAGTAAGAATTAACAAGTGCAATTCAGTAAAATCGATAAAAACGGGTTGGCATTGATATTAAATCTTTGGGTTTTAATGTAATCACAATACGCTTACGAGAATTTGAATCTGGTGCCTAGGAGCTATGCTTGCTAAGAAAAAAAAAGGACTTAGAGTTTGCTACTAACTGAATGAAAATATGGCATGTAATGACAGGATGTTTTCATTACGAATGTTATTATTATTTCTTTACCGATTATTTTTCCTTTACTTAACGTCAAAACTTTAAAATATGTAAATTGTGAATAAGGAAGTTTGACTTCTACTAAATTTAAGAAGTAAATCTTTGAAATGATGTTGTCGACGTTATCGTACGAAATGACATTTGGTGCAGATGGTTTGATTGTTTGAGCCATGTTGCCATGAGTTAGTAACGGAGAGAATTTTGTATTGGAGATATTAATGTCCTTAAGGTCAAACATTCTTACAGTTAATTGATATGATTATTAACTATTCGTAAATCGTAATGATGCGTATGATGTCAGAATAAGACAAGCGGTGTGACACAGTAATCTCTGCGGTTTCGTTTTGCTTTTGCAGATGTACAATATGAACGAAGTCTGTTATGAGGATAGCACGGGGACGTGCTAATGTCAGTATGGCCGAGACTGGCGGGTTTAAGCCACTGCAGCAGCGTCTGCGTGGCATCGGTTGGTGGATACCAGCGACGTTTGCAGGATTTCAAAGCTTGATGCAAGATAAGTCGAGTTGATAATGAATTTGGTGATATTTAGTAAAGCTAATTTGTAACAGAAACTCGGGTAAAGATCTCTATTGTGTTCGACCGTACCAGTAGTTATTACGTCGTAGCCGTAGCCCTGTGGAAATCGGTATCTCTTGGGGCAGCTCAAGTAGTCCGTGGGTGAGCGGTGCGCGTTTCTCTGGCGGAGGTCGGGGTCAGGAGGACCGGTTTGTGTAACTGTCATGTCACGGAGTGACAGGCAGGGGTCTCAAAGACCGTGGTGTGGAGCTGTCACATCACAGGGTGACGGGCAGAGGTCTCGAGGACCGTGATGTGGAACTGCCACGTCACAGGGTGACGGGCAGAGATCGAGGTCTGGAGGACCGCAGTGTGTGTGATGCACTGACCTCTATAAATGGACAGGTTGAAAGACGTGGTGTTTTGTGTATTTGATTTTTGATTTTTGCTATTTTGGCGTTGACTGTATTTTTGGTTGGTAGCAGTAGTGATGATTCAAACTAATAATAGAAATAGAATTAACTGTTACAACCGTGAACATGCGCTTTTAGGGCAGAACTAAGCAAAAGCTATCATTTCCAAGCAAATAGCCTATCCATTTGTACAGATCGGTGGTGTGATATCATGGTAACACACGTGTTTGGTCGGCCGGAGAGCCGTGGAGAGAGATTCGGCGGGAGAGCCGTGGTGAAAGATTCGGCTAGAGAAGCCGTTGAGTGAAATTCGGTCGAGAGGCCGTGGCGTTAGAGATCTTACTCGGTGGGTTTCTGGGAGATTGGGAGTAACTAAAGTTGTAGAGTATTTAAGTTGATTTTAACGGCGGTGTCCCGTTAGATAACAGAAGTTGGGCCAGGAGTGGCCGAGCGTAACAAAATATTTCCTTGAGTTAATGTTCACATGCTAAGAGCACACTGAGACCGGTGTTTGCAATCTAACATCACCCGAGGACGGGTGTTCGCAGGACGGCCGTGTCGCAATCAGAAGAAGAAATCAACTTTAATAAATCGAAATTAGAACACGAGCTGTGTTCGAAGAGACTTCTTGTACGATGCGCGTCTGACATTAGTCATTCTGGAAATATGGTTCGTAGCTAAAGCATTGTTCGTTGTACATGAGCCTGTGAATCAATTATAACAGAGTTGAGAAGTGATAAGCAGTGTATTCCTTGAATCCGATATTACCCACAGCCGCCCACAAGTGATCTCAATCAATAATAATTCTGATAGCGAGCCACCCTGGCCGTTATATATATAAAGGAAAGTCGTGTTAGTTACACTATTTATAACTCAAGATCGGTAGAACTGATTAAGCTGAAAATTGATGGGGAGGTAGCTTAGAACTAGGAGACGGACGTAGGAACTTTTTTATCTTGTGTGCTTTTTTTTTTATTCCGCGCGGACGGAGTCGCAGGTAAAAGCTAGTTTAATTTATTTATCTGGAAAACTATAGAAACGTTTCATAAATAAACAGACAAGGTATGGATATCGCGAAGAGAACAAGAAGACAAAGAAACATATAAGAATAAAATAAAAATATTAGTAAAAAATAAAAAAATAGAAATTAGTGTTTTTTAATTAACTGTCGGATTTCAACCTAAGATGTCGTTTTAAAAAATCATACTATAAACATATAAAATACTAGCTGTTGCCCGCAACTCCGTCCGCGCGGAATTAGAAAAATAACTTAATAAGTACCCTATGTATTCTTCCAGACTATGTTCTACATTTGTGCTAAATTTCATTAAGATCCGTTGAGCCGTTCCGGAGATAGCTTCAAACAAACATTCATCCATCCATCCAGCTAAATATTCGCATTTTAATATTCATAAGATTATGCAATTGATGCTCAAAGTAGTAAAATTATTATTTGTTTTGTATATAAAAATGTAAAGCTTCGTAGATATTTTTACTACTTAGTACACATTTTTTTAATTAAAATATGTGGTGTATAAGTTACGTTACAAGTCAATATAAAGCTTAAAGTTAATTTTTCAAAGTCAAAAGCAATTTTGTAGAGACGACAAACCAATACAGAGCCGTAGCTACGAGACTGTCCCCAAGCGAATCCAAGCACCATCTGCACAATCTCTCATTGCAATTTTTCAATATCACCAGATTTTACAACAAAAGAATTTCTTATTAAATATATAAGAATTCTTCTTACATAAATAAATATTTATAGTAACAAAAATATTTTGAAAGGCATTGAAATCTCCACTTTACAATTATGGACGTGATTATTAAACACCCGATAGTTCTACGCATTTCATCTATCGAATTTTAAATCGAAAAAAATCATATTTTGCAAACACGATTTACTTGCGATGCTTTTAACGAAAAAACAATTTATATGTCTGTCTATCCGTGTTTCTTCGGACAATCTCTGAAAAAACTGGACCGATTTTGATGGAACTTTGTGCGGTAGGTAGCTAATTCTCGTGAGAATGTTAAAATCTTTTTTTATTTTATTCTGAGTAGATGAAGTCACGGGCGGCCGCTAGTTTAATTATATTTTACGTTATTGCATTCCTCGGTTTATAAATGAGACCACAGTTTTCTATTAGTCACCAACCGCGAAACAATTAAAAATTTTATACAACTCTACCCTTGTGACCACTTTTTATTTCACTCCAATCTTTTGGTTTGGAATGAAATGCAATTACAACTTGCGGTTTGCGGCAAGGCGACCTTTTTCATTTTATTTCGGTACAGAAAGGAGCAGTTGATTTGACGAACAAAGTTTATTTGTAAGTTTTAAATGAGAGGCTTTCAGTAAAGCGGTTAGTTTTCTCTCCTTTAATGTCGGTTATTGGATTTAGTCGTGGACCACGTCATCGTCTAAAGGCCGAATTAAAATTCCACCTTGAATAATGTTTGGTAACCCGCAGTACTTTAAATTTACATTTTTATATTCAATAGCTATTGAAAAACATGATATATTACTTTTCTTTCGGTTTTTGTAAAAGAATAAAATGAAATTTATCATCTTATACAAGAACAATCTTCCGCAATTCCACACAATTTGCTCGCCATCTTTGATTGAAATGCGTTACCGGATATTCGGACGATTTTTCCCTTTTTTCCCATTCTATTCCCTTAGTATTGGATTGTTGTGAACGTATTGTATATTTATAGAACCCATTTTTATCATTTTATTTTAGTTGGTTTGGTAAGAATAATTTTTAACTAGCTGTGCCCGTGACTTTGTCCCCGTGAAATACAATTTATAAATTATCGGGAGCACAAACAGCCTTATCGTAAGTAAGAATCCCGTTTCTAAGGAACATTGTGTTATATTTTTTTCATTACTTTAACCGTAAAAAGGACTTGAAATAACTTTACGATTAAACACAGATGAAGAAAAGCTTCAGACATACAGCAACAAACTTAGTTGGCGCGGTGGGTAAAACTGGTACTAAAGTACATTAGCTCATAGGCGCCCACTGCTAACGTAAAAATGCCCCAAAAATCCTTGTCGAACTGTACCTATCTTGTCATGTCTCATCTTGTGTGTAATTTTCAATGCTTAAGCGTATTTTCCATGTTTTTGATAAAACTAACTGCGACAACAACGCCACTCTCACCAGGCAAAAAGTTTGCATACTCCGTTCTATACCGTTTAAGCTCTGCAGGCGGTGTAGTAAAATCTCAAGCCGTCGGCGTTACTCAGTTCCCTGCAATTTAATGAATTGAATGTCACCTCGGTGAATTTCATTACATTAAAACTAGTGACGTAGCTCTTTTAGCGGCGAGTTCCTTGACTTACAATTTCGCATAGCTTTATACATTTAAAGACACTCGTTCGAAGGCACATGCTTATTCTTCACATATAAATAAGTTGTTTATTATTTGTGACACAACTTATTATTAAATGTTTCAGAAGTAGTAAAGATTGTTTTTTATAAAAAATGTAGATATATGTAAAAAGGTATATAATATATTTGCTATTCAGTTCTATTATCATCATCAACAGCTCACTATACGTCCCCACCGAGGGGCTCGGAGCCTACCCTAACTTAGGGGTGACTAGGCCATAGTCAATCACGCTGGCCAAGTGCGGGTTGGTTGACTTCACACACATCTTTGAATTTCTTCACAGATATCTGCAGGTTGCATCACGATGTTTTCCTTCACCGTAAGAACGTCGGATAAATGTAGGTACATATGTAAATCGAAAATCGGAAAACACATTGGTACATTGCGGGATTCGAACCCATGACCTGCAGATTGCAAGTTAAGTGCTTAATCCCTGAGCCACCGACGCTCCATTTACTTCTATACTTTAATCATAATAATAATCCATCATTTAATTTAAACACATACATGAAAATTAAAAATAAAACAAACTTTTTAAAAACAAGATTTCATTATATTATTGTTGATTAAAAGATCTAAAAATTAAAAAAAGTCAAATTATTCGTTAAGACGATTCAAACGAGCCCAAAGTTGTTATTTAAATTACTGAATCATCATCATCAACCTGCCCATATCCCTATGGAGGGTCGACACAGTATGTACTACTCCTCCATACATCTCTATCAGCCGTCATATCTGAATTTACCCTCTTCTTACGCATATCCTATTTCACACAATCCATCCATACTTACCTTGGTCTTCCTCTACCTTTATAGCCCTCCACATTCAATCTGCATTCAGTCAATTTTAAATGACTGAACTAGTAGAAAAAATTAACAAATAAACGACAATATATGTTGTTACATCGTTATGATTGGGAAATCGTTAAGAGAACATGTTACACCTAAATGGTTCTATTTATTTATTTTCAATACTCTATACACGTGTACAGTTAAAAGCTGTTTTCGCCCCAAAAATTGCGAGAACCATATTTTTATTTAACGCACGCCAATCCTGTTTTTGAACTCTTGTTGCGTACAATGCATTTGCCCCAATACATGTCTAAGTGGCAAATAACAATAAAAAATATGTAACAATTGGTGACGGGGGAATTTAAATGCAGATAATACTACTAAAAATACTAATTCTATAAGTATTTTTAGTCAGTCAAAAATAATTTGTAAATTTAACACTAAAGTGAAGTTTTTATAATAAGTCTCACTTTATGACGCGTTAGAGTTTTAACAAGTTTGAAGCTTTTAATTCAATGCAATTCTTGTCTAATTAATGTCAATTTTTTTTAAAGAAGTATCTTATTAAAGAACAATTAAATATGTGACTGGATTAGCATGTTAATGACATTTCTATATGTTAAAAATATTAAATATAGGTTTAGGTGTAATCGGAGTGGCATTAACGCGAGCACTGTCTATACTGTGACAGTGTGCCGGGGGACGTCAAGGTAGTGACATGCATGGCACTGATTGGTTATTGTTAAATAATGGCTGATCCATAAAATGGAAGCAGCAGGGGTTGTTTTCGCCATGGCGTGTTGTTGAAAATTCATATAATGATTTAGGTACAATTTTCACCCATGTGTTTGAAAAAGTTCACCCTAACAGGCTAACACGCGAATGTGTCTACATTTTATAAGTCTTTATACGTAATTTATTACCGTACCTAATACAGACATTCGGCATATACTTACTATGTTAAAAATTAATGATATTACAGAAGAGATTCCAGTAATCAGTTACTAGTGATCAGTAAGAAAAGATTGAATTGGTAATCGCTAAATTAAAAATGTCTTTGACTCGTATAGCTTGACCAGGAATATCATCAGATATTAATTCAACAAAATAATTTACAGTTGCAGTTATTACGTATTGCATAATTTATATGTAATGTCTATTGCTTTCATTGTTATCAGGGGAAAGATAATTAAATGAGGCGACGTAACTTTATCGTTATTCCTATAAATTATCCAGGAAGGGAGCAAGTTCAATAACAAGTGACGATTAGAAGCGGCGTTCAAACCGACACAACATAAACCGGTCGTGAGGGGAGAACATACTGGATCATACTCTGTTTACTTATGGTCAAGAGCTAGTTGATTTGGCTTAAAAAATTAAACAAATTGGTTGGGTTGAAGTTAACGTTGCAGATGTCCAATGGCCTTTCTCTTTTAAAAAGTATAATTTTACAATTACGTGATATTATTTATTTCACAACTCTGTATTTCAAATAAATTAATGATTTCCATGTTGTCAATATGAACATCATAATTTTATATTTAAAGTGTTTATAGACGTCAATAAATAGTATGCATACTTTTTTAAACTAAAATTAATACTGATTACAAAAAAAAAATACAAATTCCAATCAAAAGAATTTTGATCCGCATGTTTTATTTCTAGCACTTGATACTTTGCAATATCATTGTTTAAACTTGACACAGCCTCCGGATTATATTAGATTAATTCTGATGGACTGTAAGAAATTCTTGAGTTGACAGCCCGCTTACAACTCAAAGTAATTTTATGGAATATTTTCGCATTATAATTTCAGTCACGTTTTAATTAAAATTTTAATTTGGAGGGTGAATATAATACTTTGTAACAGTTTAGGCAAAACCTTCGCTCGGAGATATAATTTCTAATCTCTATTATTAGAAAGAAACCTTTAAAATATTTTTTGGCAAAAATACAAAATAAAAAGCGCCATCTTACGGTGGATAGCGTAACACTTTTAGAAAATCGATTGACAAGCAGATGGCGTGACGTGCGCGCGCGCAGCATAAAAAGCTTCTTAGCAGTAATGAGCTTACAACGGCAATAATTCTTGATAATTAATTTTATATTTACTGACACTTAATACCTAATAAAATAAATTATTGCTAAGTCAAATCACATTTCTGGATCTGTATTTTTCTTAAAACATGTTAATTGAGCATAAATGAATCGAAATAACTATTTTTTTGCATTAATTATAAACATTCATTGAAATTATAAAGAATAAACGTTAAAGAAACTACACAAAAGTAGAACAAACAAGAACATTAACGTCAGAGTCGCCCCCAAAAAAAAAAAAATGTAAACTCTACCATGTTTTGAAAAGCAGATTTCCAAAAATGTTAGTTCTTACAAGAAACAAACAAAATAACTTTCAATTAATCTGAAATACGAAAAGAAAGACAAACATTCCGTCCGTCGTTGTTGACTCGGAAAAAGTAAAAAAGTGGGAGCTAACTTGACGGTTAAAATGCATATAATTCCCGCAAAAAGTGGCAAGTGGGCCGTAGAAAATTCAGATTCAGTTAATGATATTGCAACCGATGCTAAGCAACTTTCCATTTTAGTGTTAACTACGATTGTATTAAGGGCGTTATTTGCGTAAAATTTTGTAACAGATGACAAGGATTCCTGCATTCATTATCGCTTTGAATAATCTTCTTTCTGTCATATGCTTTTAATAAGCCGTCGTTCACATTAACGTGTTCTGAATTAAATATAATTCAGAATTCCGTTCCATTTTTGTGAGAGATAGTCGTATATTTGTTTTTTTCTTGTGTTTAATTCTCAAGTTCCGGTCCGTGTAATTGGATGCGAGTCGGTCGGTGCTCCGTGAAATCACTAATCCGACTAATTCTGACAGCCATATGTCACTTCGTAACGACGGTGTTGGTGGAGACGCCGAGATCTTGTTTTAGTATTATTTTTACTAAAGTTATTTCATTTATTATAAAAAGTAGGAATAAATAAACATTTTATAACGAAAGGAGTGATCACTTTGACCACTGACCTACACTACTTCTAGTATAACTTTTTACAGGTTCGGCCTTAGTATAGGAAAGACTATGCAAGAAATGGAGGACAGAGTAAAAGATCTTTCTATTAGTAGGCAGTATGTACTCGATCTAGTATTTTACCTAAAACGTAGTTTAAAAATTTATTAAAATAAATTAAAAATAAAGTTAATTAAAAAATTAAATCATAAAATTGTTTTGATCAAAAAATCTCAAAGTTACAAATTATTTTCAAACAAATGACTAGAACCTACACAAAATATTACATACACCTCGTATTATTTATACGCGAAAGCGTGGATTAAATGTGATGTATATTAGAATTAATATTTGAGGTTTACGTAGGAGGCACAAATATATTTTGGCACAAGGATTCATAAAATAGATTGACATACTAAGTTAATTTTCGTACAAATGTACCGTAAATTAATGTTCCTTGATGTTAAAAAATAAGTGTGGGAGGACTATATGTTCAATAAATGTTTACTTTATATTATTTCACGTCACAAGTCTAAGGGATTTAAATTAAAAACAACTGTAATATATTTTATATTGCTAAAATTACAATAAAAATAAAAACACAGAAAGGGACCAGATATAAAAACATTCAAGGTTTAAAAAAACACCGGGTCACAGCCTGGCATATATTTGCGGGGATTTTAACATGTGTCAGCCAGGGTTCTACCATATTTTATGATACAGTAACATCGCAGCAAACATTTTAAAACCGATACATCAGTTAGACATGTGCGCATTACTAGGGATTATCTTAAACGCGACCACCTGTTTTGGAAGCGACTTCTACGACTTAAACGTGCCTCTTTTAGAGGCGGAAACGTTTATTTCCATTATAGTTCACAGACGTGTGGATTGTAAACTAATAACAGAACAACTAAGACAGTTATTGTTGCCCAAAGCAAATCTTATTTATCTGTGGTTAAAACCTTACAAGATTAATGTTAATACCATCATGAACATAAACCTTAAGGTTATATAATTTTTCGACTATTATTTCTATATAAAAACTATTTTGTTCAACATTCAATGACGAGGACGAACAGTAGTTTAAAAAAAATAAGGGAATTTTATGCCAGTAAGTATGTGTTAAGTCAGTGAATATCCGGTATTTTAATTTATCTTTAACTTTTTAACAAGAACCAATCGCAAAAAAGTAATTAAAAACCTTAATAACTGTAAAGAAATGGTCGTTCACATGACCGATATCTTATCTCCCCCTGTTTCCTCCTAACTACCCTAAACGAGCTTCAGTTTTTACTACCACCATTAAAAATGGAGTCAAAGTTATTATGAGCTGTATTGAACGTTGGAAATAAAAATACTGAAGTATGAAAGACGACTTTCAACAGATATGTTACTAAATATTTAGAATATCCCAATTTATTTCATATCTTTACGAATATAGTAATTTTAAAATAAGTATCAGAAAGACAGAAGTAGTGATAAACCCACTACTGGTACTAGGAGCATGTAATTTTAAATAAAACATTTAAGTAAGCGTGAATAAATTCCTAAGAAATTAACATGCTGATTAAAGTGTTTGAATTCGAAGTCAACAAATTAGTGTGTTTTTGTTTCTCTCGATTGCTTCGAGGTTTATATATCTCCACGATTTCATCTAGTCTACGGTAATTGAGCCAAGTTTACTATTTTTATATTAAAAATAGTCTACAATTCACATACGTAACCGTTTCTAAATCTTTTCAAATCTACGTTCCCATATGTTTCTGTTTGTCACATTTTTTCGTAAAACCCAAACATTGCATTAATAATACTACTGGCACCAGGCGTCGACCGCTTTTATAAAAACGCGTCAATGTTTTAGTGATAAAAAAAATCCCGTGTACAAAATATTTTTTGAACGAATTAAAAAAAACTTTTAAGTGTTAATAGAAGCTTTAAGCAGAACATCCGGTTTAAATTGATCAAATATATTTTGCGTGTTTTTAACCGGGAATGATTGATTTAGTTCAAATTAACATTCTAACCAATTACTTATATTGCTCGACAGAGCTTTCTCTTGTTACCAGCGCCCCCTATTGTTTGAAGACAGAGCGTGTCATAAAGTAGACGATTCATGAACTTCTTTAACGCGGCCCTCCAAACCAATTATACTTTAAAGTCGGTTCGACAGGGCAAAGGACTGAAATAAATGATGGTCCTACTACACATTATTGCTTTTTCCCGATGCCATTCATAGCTGGCAACAATGTTTTCTGTTAAGATAATATTTTGTTATTGTTTTTTTTTTTAATTAATACATGTAAAAATACAATTTAAAATTCCTAATTTTTAAAATATTAATATCGAGGGGTGAAAGGCTATTTGTTTTAAGCGACATTGACTTATATAAATATTCAGAACCAGAAAAATTTCCTGATTCTATATATATAACGGCCGGGGTGGCTCGCTATCAGAATTATTATTGATTGAGATCACTTGTGGGCGGCTATGGGTAATATCGGATTCAAGGAATACACTGCTTATCACTTCTCAACTCGTTATAATTGATTCACAGGCTCATGTACAACGAACAATGCTTTAGCTACAATCCATATTTCCAGAATGACTAATGTCAGACGCGCATCGTACAAGAAGTCTTATATATATATATATATATATATATATATATATATATATATATATATATATATATATATATATATATATATATATATATATATATATATATTTTTTTGCGATATTGACTTATATATATATATATATATATATATATATATATATATATATATATATATATAAGTCAATATCGCAAAAAATACCCCTCGATATGATGTTCACTTTATGAGAAATAGTGGGTTTATTACATAAAATAAAATAAGCCTTTATTGCTGATAATAGAAAGTTTTACAATAGTGTTTTTATCTATAATATTACGTTGCGATGAATTAAATAAAATTAACAAACTGAAACTAAAAAATGTAAATTTAAAGTTATGTTAAAATTAAAACTTAAACTTAAAATAAATACAGATGCAAAATTTGAAACTAATGTTAAAATGTAACTAAGATATAATATGTCTGTCTGGGTTTATTACATATGTATATACAAATATTTAAACATCGTACAGTTATATTACATTTGCAATTTATGCCAAAAAAATGCTTGATACTAATTATACACAGCAATTAGTAGCAGAATCCCTTTCTCCTTCAGTACGTAAATCCCGTAAACATGAGAAATGGTTCACGAAATTTATTATAACGTGAAAAAGATTACAGCAAACGGTAATTACGTTTACTTTATCGAGTTCCGATGAAAGCTAGCGTTTGTTTTTCCAAAGCTTGTTTTAATTTGTTTCGTTGGGAATTTTTATTTATGGGCCCTCAGATATACAATGTTTGAATTATTTAATTGGACTTTTTTTGTTAAAATTATTCAATTTTCTCTTTTATATCCACGTAGCTTTTGCCTGCGACTTCGTCTGCACAGAATTTAAAGTGTGAAAAGTATCTCATATGTGTTATGCATGACTAAATTCTTTTTCTGTGTCAGATGTGTTGAGCCATTGCGGAATTATCAAGTAAATATGTGTATGAAATGTATCGCATGGTAACCGTGCACATTTCCTATGTGTTCTTCCAGACAATGTTCTACGACAACATCTATATCAAATTTCAAAGAGATCCCTTAAGCCTTTCATCTTCTTACAAATATCTATCCATCCATCCATTTAAACTTTTCGCATTTATAATATTAGTTAGATATATCTCTTTGCTTCCGTTCATTTACGTATCAGAATATATGGACAAAAAGGTTTTTGTATTTAATTTAGAATCTTTGAAAAATTGGACATTGTTTCTTTTTAGCGTGCAACTACGATTTGCCTTGAAAATTCAAGTAACTGTGTAATATTTTTTCGTGAATTTTACCATTTAAATGTAACAATTGAATTTCTATGGAAGCAACTGATGCATTTTTACTAGTTTACGTTGCAAAAGATTTTGGAAAAGTCGTTTTAAATTTAAAGCGCGGCTGGCAAAATGGATAACTCAATCAACGTCAATCGGATCGTATCCGACGCGGATTTAACAAGTCGTGCTCGTGTTAACCAGTTTCGTATTTACGTATACGGTGTCCGTGAAGTGACGTACGGATATCGGTACGTATACGAGTACAGATATCGGTCCGTGTGGCCGTGGTTCGGGTGCGCTTGTCACTACAATGAATGTACCCCACAAATCACCGGAACGGTTGTCGGCCACATTTTTTGTCGTTCCGTTCATTTCGCGACGGGATTGAGTTTCGTCCGCGCTCGAAAATTTGACCCATAGGCAAACGTATAATAAAAAAAAACAAGCGAATAAACAAAAACGTTTTCGCCTCGATAAATCTTTGAATTCTTGATATATAAAGCTTTATTTTATTTAATACTAGCCTTTACCCGCGATACCGTCCGCGCGGAATAAAAAAATGCATACAAGATAAAAAAGTTCCTATGTCCGTCTCCTAGTTCTAAGCTTGACCGATCTTGAGTTATAAATAGTGTAACTAACACGACTTTCTTTTATATATAGTTAATATAGTTTTTAGTTTAATATAGTTTTTATATCCGTAGAATATTAAAACTAAATTATAATGTACTTAAATTTAATGTATGAATAATTGGAATAACTAATTAATTTTTTACAATAACTATAGGCCTCATATAGTTAAACGCCAAATAGCTGATGTTTTAATTCACTTTAATAAAATAGCCACTATTATTTTTACTAATTTTGATAGCAATGTTAATAATGTTTTAGTATTTCCTTTAGTTTTACTAGACGTAATAAATTCTTAAAAGGTGTCGATAACACAAAGCGGACGAAGTCAAATTAGATTAAATTCAGAATCTCCTTTTAAAGGCTTATAAAAATAAATTTATTGCGTACGGCCCGTAATTTGAACTTCCATGTTATTATATTTCAAAGTTTTTCGTCGTAAATCTCGTCGGCTTTAATTTTTATGTGACGTCCGATGCTTTTTGTGTATCTTTAAAATATGGTCGTAACACTTCTTGTGTTCGATTGTGTGTTACGATTTGTTCTGAGAGAGCAGTCGTAAATGTTTCTTTAGCTTGGAATCCTTTAAACGGCTATTATTGGTTCGTGCCCGAGTGTTTATACTCGTATGCATCTTGAACATTTCATCGCCCTGCAATTTCTTATTGATAAAGTTATGTAAATCCGGTCTGAATGAATGGATGAGTTACATGATATTATAGTAAGTTTTAATGATTTTTCCTCAGTCAAAATATTCGTACGTTTGTTGTCTATGTTTAAGAAAGACGATAAGAGGGATAGCATAAATTCTTTGAATAAATATAATTTTACTTTATCTTACTTCTTCAATACATAGTATAAAACAAAGTCGCTTTCGCTGTATGTCCGTATGTATGCTTAGATCTTTAAAACTACGCAACGGATTTTGACGCGGTTTTTTTTAATAGATAGAGTGATTCTTAAGGAAGGTTTGTATGTATAATAAATGCATAATATAGTAGAGAAACACTGATAAATTTAAAGGTTTCTAATGTGAACGCTGTGAACGTTGTGTATAAGGACATTCTGTAGTAGGTATATTTTGCATTGCACCCGTGCGAAGCCGGGGCGGGTCGCTAGTATTATATAAATGCGAAAGTTGAGATGGATGGATGGATGATTCTCGTTAGAAGGTATCTCCAAAACGGCTCAACGGATTTCACTAAAATTTGGCATACATGTAGGACATAGTATGGAAAAACTCATAGGCTATGAGACTATTAACTAAGTTTTTTTTTTTCAATTCTGCGGACAAATGCTCGTAGTATTATAAAATGCGAAAGCTTAGAAGGATGGATGAATGTTATTAAGTATCTCCAGAAAAGTTAAAAGGATCTCGGTGAAATTTGACATAGATGTAGAACATAGTCTGGTAGAACACATTGGCTAATAAAGATTTTATTTTAATTCCGTGCGGATGGAGTCTTGGACAAAAGCTGTTTATTTTGTTTCCTTATTTAAATTGATTGATTGATAACAGTCTGTCAGTTAAAATTCTAGTCGCCTCGAGGCGTAAGAAAAGTGCACATAAATCAGGCTACTTAAAGTCCAGATATAATTACATTTTAAATATAAATCATTAATACGACTAGTACCTAATTATGTTGAAAGCATTAAAAAAAGTTAATTTTTACGCTCGTAAATTATCAATAGTTAAATGTGATTTACAACATTTTTTCAGAAAAATTAGGCAAAAGAAATATAGAATTTATTAATGGACTGTGAAAAATGTGTAACGGGATGCGGTAAATACTAAATACAGCTAATCTTATATGTTTATTGTCTACCTTTTAAAGACCCCATATTACCCGTATTAACCCATGTTACCTTTTTTATATATTACATACTTAATAACATAATTTCTAATAATATATTGTGATTACAAATTACACTTCAAAAAATGAAGCAAGAATTGGGAGAATATTTGCACACATGCAAAACAATTCTGCTAAATGTCGCATAAAATCAGAACATATTCTCTTACTTATATTATAAATGCGAATGTTTGGATAGATGGATTGATGTTTGTTTGAAGGTATCACCAGAAGGGCTCGACGGATCTTGATTAAATTTGGCATAGATGTAGATCATAGTCTGGAGGAATACATAGGATACCTATTATGTTTTTTTTTTTAATCCCGCGCGGACGGAACCACGGGCGACAGCTAGTTTAATATAAATCGTAATAATTGGACATCGAGCGGTCTATCAAACAATATGTTTGCTAACAAATTAGCCGGGCCAAAAACAAACAAAAACTCGGAGCGCATCCGAGTCAATTTAGGTAGTCCTTATTGAATTACAGGCCGACACGTTACCGCGTCGACCCGTTCTCACTCCTGTAGTGGTCATTAGTGTCGTATATTTATCTGATCAAAAATAAATCTTAGTGGAATATCTTAAGATCAATTTTGGAACGAATTCCTAGCTTGATATGTAGCCGTGTGATACAGGAAAGGGAACCTTAATTGTAAAGGAGTAAGATTGAATTTTGAATGGATCGTGTGCGGTCTAAAATATCGCGAAGGGTACGGCGCACGTGAGAGGCAAAGGGCGCGATGAGTGATGTGACGTACGTAGCCTATGACTCGACGTCGTGCGATCGGATGTACCGACAGCGATGGCTAGATGGTATTCATAGTACTGACCGTATATTTTCTCATAAAATTATGAGTGAATTCTATAAAAATGTATACGCAACATGAATTTGTTGCCCGTGAAACAGCGAGCAACTTAGCAGTTATTTTTAAATTCACATTTAGAAGCAGCTTTATTCGGTTTTAAAGATAGGGAATGTTATTTATATTAAATTAAAAACACATAATTATTACATCGTCAAACTTCATTACCTTTTAACAGTCAGTCAAAATTTTTCGTCGATGAAGTAGCGAATAAACAGTAGGATCGTTTACCTGCACTATGAATACGGCAAATATACATCAATTCTGGCTTCGAGACACGGCGTGCGAAGCTGCCCATTGTATTAACTATCTCGCGAATATTACCATTTGCTCCCCAACCTACTGCTAAACAAAAGATTACGTCCAGATGTGGACTTCTGTTTACAGAATTCAGACCTAGACTAAGCCTCACATCCTTTGTAAGAGATATTGCTTTTTAATGGAGAGAAGAGAAGTCTGTTTAGAAAGTTTGCTTGTATAATTTAATTAAATATTATTCGACTCTATCCCTTTATCTATTACTGGTAGGCTAAGCGAGTGAAATGAATTTGCTTGTACCTGAGACGAATGAACTGTTTGTTGCCTTATATGTGCTAAAAGGCTAAGCTTTTAGCACCAATAACGATGCTAAAATCTTACGCAATGCTGTCTAAATCATTTATTCTCTTACAAAATTTAACTAAGTAATTGATTTTCGTCACGTTCGTCGAGATAACTTTGATTAAAGTATATATTATTATGTACAAAGTAAGGCCACGGTTACATAATTTTCATATAACTGGCAACTACTTAACCTTTGGTACAGCACGATCGTTTCACTCACCATGTACTTAAGTGAAAATCACGATCTTGTAACTTTGATATTACCCCATGTATCGTAATAAATATATAACCAACCATTTTAATATAATAAACTTACTTAATTTGATTATATTTTTGAATAATCATTGAAAACGATTAACCGTTAGTTTCTAAGACCAATATCTTTGCATAAAACATATCGTCATACCTGTCATTATCTTTGTTTAAACACTTAAAGTGTTGGTCTCGGAATCCTACGGAAAGTAAAATAAAGTAGGATTAATAATTGTAAATAGTTACGTTACTTATTATAAAATAAATAATATTGAGTATAAAGTACGTTTAAAGATTTGAATTTATCAAAAAACTAGCTGTCGCCCGCAACTCCGTTCGCGCGAAATTTTAAAAAATAACTTAATTAGTAACCTATATGTTCTTCTAGACTGTGTTCTACATCTATACCAAATTTCATCGAGATCTATGCTGCCGTTCTGGAGATAACTTGTAACAAATAATTATAAAATATATATCTTATCGTAAAAAAAAAAATTAAAACAAAAGTTCAGTGTTAAATGTCTGATTATATCTTAAACAAAATCATTACATCATATTTTTCTTATAAATACAAAAAAAAAGACAAGAAACTTTATTAATAATGGTCGTATAATAGCACTTAATTATTAAAACCGGACACAGCGTCAAATTATAATAAGCATGTCGCTTAAATCACGTTTTTATTTTGTTTTTCGTGGCCTTATGAATAATACTACCATTTGTTATAAGTATTTAAATAAAAACGTCAGATGAAAGCGTTATTAGGAATTAATGAAGTGAACCAAAATGCCGTCTTTAATTAAGCAAAACTATATTTTTAAAATATTTGAAGCATCTTTTATATTGATAAGACTTGTCTACATTAATGGTTAATATTATAGTAGTCAAAAATCAGAGGGTCCATCACGAATGTTTGCGATATACCTTTTCGTAACGTTATCGAGAAAAATACTAAATATTGTATTAGTTTTATCACCAATACGCTGTACAAATTTTGTCTGACGTTACGTATACTTTCTCGCACATTTTTCGTCATAGGCCTCGTTAATAACTTTTAGAGATTCAAGGCTATAGCTTAGTAATAATCATTTAAAAACCTAAGAACTCTACTTTAGCCCTGTGTGAACAATCGAAATAAATTTACAATAGCAATAAGAGTCAATAAATAAATAAATAAAACGACATGTAACTATTTAAGAAAATCACAATAGGACGATTAAACACATTACATAATTAACTATGAAACTTTTTTGACAGTACGGCAAAACTGTACAAACGTGAAAGCCTAAGAACCCATTGCTTAGCTTCGATTAAATAATTTGCCAATATACGTCAATAAATCATTTCACAAATAAAATATATTATACTATGAATCAAATTAACTGATCGTAAAGTTTCATCCGCTTAATTTATTTCAAATTTTACGCCTACAAGAAAATACCTCGGTGTAAATTATTTTATTCCTAGCTCTCTTTAAAAGCGTAAAATATAATCTCAGATATATTAAATAACAAATTTATTATATGAAAAATTAACGATGCGTAGACCATAAATAAATCAACTCGTTGGAACATCTATTGTAGAAATGTCACATGTTTATTACTGATTCAAAGTGTTGGGTTTAAGAAAGAACGACGTTCTTTTATCTATGCTCAATTGCTGCAACACTCTGTAAAATACTCAAAAGAGAATAAAAAAGAATTAAAAGTCGGTACTACAATAGCTGTGTCTTCTAAAAGACAATTAGGGAAGACAAATGGCTTAACACGAGTGGGCGCGGTCCCTTTCTGTCTCTACGTAATCCAATCAAGTCCATCAAAATGCGACGAGTTGTGAATGTGCATTCCTTGTCGGGATAAAGGTCTGGTCGCTGTCGCACGTGGCGAGCGCGTGTCGCGACCCACCCAAACAGACGGCAGGCAAAAACAGTTGACACATTAGAGTAGTCCTACAATCACACCATGGCGAGCATTCTCAACCTAGCACATAAGTAACTCGGGAACTCACTGATATTTTATCAACCAACTGATCGATAGTGGCTTTGAGTTTGGATCTCTTCTATTACAACAGCTGAAAGCATTTCTAACGGAAAAAAAGGTTTAATATGAAGATAGTTCTAAAACACAGAATTAAGAGTTTGCAAGTCGCATTTGGGTAACTGTTTTGTCAATGGCTTTACATTCTTAAATTTATAATTAATGTTAGGTATCAAAATCCTAAATGTCATCATAAATGATCAATATGTATGTTAATAGATTAAATTTTCTGCTCAACATTCGTACTATACATTACGTTACGGTGTAAGAAAATTCATAAACGTAACTAAATGCGCGTCGCCTTTTAAAAATAATCCTAGAAATAGCACCCCAATGCCAAGTTAATGTGTTGAAAAACGTTCGAAAAATATTTTTCAGTTGTATGAACGGGCTACTGTGTGCTCAAGCGGGGCTCTCCAATCAATGGGAGTGGCCATGATATTGTTCAGCGTTGCGCTCGCTGTCGAAAATGCAATTTCAACTTTTAAATACTGGCACCAAGTTTACGCGTTGCGAATTTCCACCGGCCGACCCGCCATTTTAATTTCGCTTCCACTCAATGGCCATTTCGTATTACAACGGCCACATAAATTATTAAAATTGAATGGATTTTAATCAGATTTTATTAAAAGTAAAATTTGTTTTATATAACATCTTTTGAGCATAATGACAAATAATGTAATTAAATGCCAAAATTAATTCACAATAAATTCATAAAAAGCCCGTATCTTTCATTTATACCGTATATTTTATCATAAAAATAAAGTTGAATGAATATATTTTATGTCAAAGCTATACGACTTAGGGACCTTCAAGAAGCGGACATACTTAAAGGCCGGCAACGCATCTGCAGTTACTCTGTTTCTGCGGAACGACGAGTAAAATGAGGATTCTTAATTACATAATGAACTGCATAAATATATATTACAATTCAATACAATTTGTATTTTTCAACAACATAATCTCGGCTCATTGACTGCTATTCAAGAGCGTGAAATCCGTTTGTATCCCGTCATTACATCGGGACGTGTCCGGACATAACCGAACGCGAAATCTCTCCCACCCTCACATAATATCTCTATTTTTAAGTTCTCCGGTCTCCGAAATAATACGAAGTTTTATGTTCGGTCGTAATCACATCCTTTGGTTTAAATGTCTCAATTAGGTCCGCTGGGGTGTGGTCACGGTTGAGTTTAACTTTAGAATCTTACAATAAGCTTAATTGTCGAGAATATGTCGATTTGATGTCTGAATTGTCGCCTTTGTTGTGTTTATTTTACGTTATATTTGATTCGATACTTACGCTGTGCAAGATTGTCATGTCGGGTATTCTCGTAAGCTTTTTCTGTTTATGCTTTTACTTTGTTTGGTTAGTATTCTATGTTAAGTGAAGTCTATGAAGAATTGAATAACGCAGAACATGAACTGAATAGAAAAAGAGTCACTATTGAAAAATTGATACTAGTAGTGTGTAAGAAGAAAACGTCCTATGTTGACCTCATTTAAAATTGGAACAAGAAATGTGAATTATTATATCGTTGGCCTATATAATTTTAAGCGTACACTGCTTGCTCATTTACTTTCTTTTAAAAAAAAGATAACCTGAGGATTTTTTTTTAAAATCTAAACTATAATTGATTGCGACTATTACATTCAAAGAGCGTCGGTGGCTAAGTGCATCGGTGGCTCAGGGGTTAACCACTTGACTTGCAATCTGCAGGTCCTGGGTTCGAATCCCGCCATGTA
The DNA here is from genome assembly GCF_912999745.1 of Papilio machaon. Classification (NCBI taxonomy): domain Eukaryota; kingdom Metazoa; phylum Arthropoda; class Insecta; order Lepidoptera; family Papilionidae; genus Papilio; species Papilio machaon. The sequence continues at coordinate 6,688,583 of NC_059996.1, read as the reverse complement.
CCAATGTGTTTTTAGATTTTCGATTTACATATGTACATTTATCCGACGTTCTTATGGTGAGGGAAAATATCGTGATGCAACCTGCACATATCTGAGAAGAAATTCAATAATATGTGTGAAGTCAACCAACCCGAACGTGGACAGCGTGGTTGACTATGGCCTAGTCACCTCTAACTTGGGGTAGGCATATAGTGAACATATAGTGAGCTGATGATGATGATTAATTCAATTTAAGGCAGAGCAATTTGTTAAGACCGTTGAGATAGATTAAATTACCAAATTTTTTATCCACCAAGATACATCTTAAATATTTGATTACATCGCCCCCGCATGCAATATATACCGACGCCTACGAGGACATTGTGTTGTCCAATGATGAAAGCTTACAGATACAAAAACTCAATTTAGGATGACAGAGTGATTTCCATTCTCAAATTTGTTATTATTAGCCCATAGTAAGTTGATCCAATTGATTTTATTTTTTGTATGTTGGTAAAAAACATTTTACGGATAATTACGTATAATTTAATGAAACAGATATTTATAATATGGCATTGTACATGAAATTATTATTTGACTAAGGTTTTAAGGTGACTTAATTTATTGAACCACGCTAAACTCCTATAACGAATAGACTCCCGATGGTACCATCGTTTATGTTATATAGTAGGAAGCTGTGGGTACTGTTTTGTGTTAATGTGGGTTAACACTAAGAGAATAATTATTACATTGGTCAACCTGTGATGGCTCACTTTTGCAAATATTTGTTTTATAGCACTTTCTATTTTCTACATTTTCCAACCATCAAAGTGTAGAATCGAACCAAGAGTCCTGAGGACCACGACATTTTATGGCTTATACATATTTCTCTCTAACCCGAATTTCTCGCTTTCATCGTGACCGGACAATGCCTTTCGCTTGTAGAGGTTTCTCGCTTATCCAGGTTCGACTGTATATGCACACGCAAGTATTCCTCTAAAACACTTAATAATACCAATCTAATTACACATGTCTCGGGTAATTTTTTATAAAAAAAAAATATTGAGCAATATTTTTCTTAACAAAAAAACATGTATTGTGACGTCACAAAAGTTACTTATCTTTGTTACAGAAATTTAAACGAGTTTATAAAAGTACATAAATTGTATTCACAATAAATTTCTACGTAAAAATATTACAAGAACTGGTATTTATTTATTTTTTAAAATAAAAACTTTATACATTGAGTTTTATACAAAATCAGCGTAAGCTCGGTAGTAAATCGTCCCACATTCCCGTTATAATACCCCCGTTGGAAACAAAGCAAAGAAAAATCCCCCCCCCCTTCCCTTCGTAGTTTCCGCGCGAAGTAACCCTGTAGTGTAAGGGAGACTAGCAAGTTTTAACACGAGACGACCTACAACTCTAGTGCTCTGGCGACTCATTAGGGACCCCGCTCCACGGGTAAGGGGCCTGAGGGGTCTCAGCCCCAAGCAAAAGAAGTCCTTCAGTGCTCGAGAGCCATTCGTGACTCCGTGTACAACTATGCCCACCCGGATGACATAGTTAAATTAAAATTCTTAGAAAAGTTTTTTGTACTGCCTGTTTACCAGTTACAGTTTGCGCATCGTATTTATACTGTGGCTTTAAATATAATTGTATTTTCTAATGTGTAATAGTAGCATCTGTCCTTGTAGCAGTTCGGTCGTGAGTTCTACGCTTCAAGAAGCGCAGTAATTTAAAAACATTATGTGGCTCAAGTTGACGACGCCCATATATTATGATTTATTGACGTATTTAATTCCAAATTATTATTTTTTTGTCAATGTTATACAATTAGATTTTTATTAATATATCGCTACAAAATACATACAAGAATCTAAAATGACTTATTTACACAAGTTTAAAATGTACTAATTTTAATTACATCTATACTTCTCTGTACATCATTAAAATCGTAATTTCAGTGTTCACTGTGAGATGTTTGTTACTGTGTGTAAAGTTTTATTTATTCTACGTCGCTTTATTAAGCTTAGTCTGAGCGTCGCTAAGTAAAACATTGTCGTGTAGATTGCTACATAAAAGTTAATTAGGTTTCAACTGAGTTTCGTTTAAAATACACGTTAATTTAAAAATACTGCATTTATCTAAATGAATATAATTACTGAACCTTCTTCTAGTACATTTAATAATATACGTGAATAAGAAAATTTTAATCAAGTGGCAGAACTTTTTAATGTTCACTAATTACGCTGCATTCAGTAGTTACATTCAATAGATAACCAAAATCTAGCACATATAAGGCCCAGGGAGGCCCTGGAGTGGATCCCGCTAGGAACAAGAAGACGTGGTCGTCCTAAACAAACTTGGCGGCGCTCAGTGGCAGCCGACATGAAGACAAGCGGGCTGACATGGCTCGAGACCAAACGCCGAGCCCAAGATAGAGCGAGCTGTGGACGCCCTCTGCCCGACTACGGGACGTAGGACATTAAGTCAAGTCAAGTAATACATATAAGAGTTCCATCAGTTTAAATTAAAAAAAAACAAACATCGTGAAAAATCTTTGACAGTATTAGATATTGATCACATTTACTCAGGCGGCTACCATTAACAGGATCGATTAGATATATTACTACAGCAAACAAAATTCTCACCTACAGATCTCCCTTATCCATCGGCCCCTCGGTAGAGGTCGTTAATGCCTAAACCTCAGACAAATCTGCACTCGGATCGATCGGTCGCCGACGCATCGCTCTTAATAAAGAAGGATCACGATGTTGATTGATAAGCGTACCCTTGGATAGACATAGACTTAACAAATAAATAGACACGAATATACAAGCAAAAAAATTTTTGTAAATTTCTGTGGGCTTCATAATTATGAAGTCCAATTGGACTCTTTTTTAATGTTGTGAGAAATATAAGATATAAATTACTGTGTTAAACGATAAAGGAAATCAAACGTTTACATTTAATTTCCCAATTTACACAAGAGTTTAGCATTAAACCATTTATTCTAGACAAATACGTCGTAATGTAATAAACTCCACACATATCTTTACCTACTATATAATATTTTTTTACTTCAACCTCATACGTTTTACAGCTAACATACTAACCCTACTTATTACCATTAAATTTAATTAAATCATCGGCTTTGTCAGTATTTTTTTGTACTTAGATATATTATCATTGTATGTCTAAAACATTTTTAAGTCTATACCCTGCATCCACTCATTACTTAAAAGGCTTACAATTTTATCCTCTACGCCAATGGCTTGTCTGTCAGTCGTGTTTTACTAAATCTTATTGATTATTGTGTTGATTCAATGATTGATATGCAATTCGCGTTCTAATTTATTAATTGAAATTGATAGTGTTGGACAACGTTAACTCAAATCGGGACAATTCAAAGCTGAATAAATAGGTATCTATCATTAGCTTTCAAAACTTAGACGGACTGAGTTAATTTATACCTTGGTAGGAATATTAATTTCTAATCATTTTAATGCGTAGATAAAAATTCTTAAGAGGCAAACTTATAACTGTGCGCCATGTAGCATTCTAGGGGAACAAATTTTTTGTTCATTATAGCTTGCTAGCTGGAATTGGATCTCATATTGGTGATCACATGTTTAGTGTCTGGTCTATTAATGTTGTTATTATGTTTTTAGACATAAAAATAAATAAAAGCGATGATAGAGCGCAGTTAGCCTAGTCTTTTTTATAATCAAAAGATTGCACGCGATCTGCCTGATTGATATTTAATAGCCAACCGTTTATTGGCATCGGATCTCAAACACCTCCATGCCTTCGAGATAATTTGCTCTAATAAAAAATTAAAAGCCATTCCGTAAATATTTTAATGGTAAGAGAGATAATAACATAATGACGAGACTGTATTTTGATTTCATATCATTTATTCATGAGACGAAGTGAACACGATCAAAGTTTTGCACCAGCCCCTAAAATTATTTTGAACCATTATGTCATCAAGCGTTTTATAAAACTAAATTCGTTATGATATGAATTAAGTACCTTTTTATAATGGCCTAACGTCATGGTGGCTTACATCGACTTGATTAACTATAATAAGCGTTTAACCATTTTATAACTACCGGCTTATTTCATTATATTTAAATTTAATGCATATGCACATTATTTGGGCCTGTTCGAAATTTAATTTCAAAAACCCATTACGTTATACAAGAAAATGTTAAGAGATAATACACTTTTAAAAATGAACTTAGGTTTTAAGTAAATAGATATAAAATAAGTCAAAATGAGTATGTAATATAATTGGTAAAATGTACTATGATTAGGCGGTAGGTGGCTCTACATTTTGGTTGTTAGTAAAGTAGCGAAAATAAATGAAAAAAAAGTTGAATGAAATCATCTTTAAAGTTTTCAGCGATACATGTATATGTTTTTGTATTGATCACGTTTTTTTTGGTAAACACGACAAAGACACATAATATACATGTCTTTTTGAATCCAAAAAGAATTTAAGAAAATAGAGACTTTCTAACAAAATTAGACAGGTACAATATATAAAATGAACGTTGTGGGAACGATCCACACTACCATCGTCAGACCTGATCGTTGGGCCGGAAAATTAAATGCTAATACAAATAATTATATTCTGTTTTGTGAGTTCGTAACAACATTATAATGAGGGAGGGAGGTCTGGAAACGAAATCGCTCGTAGCTATGACTAATTGAGGTGCGTTAGCCGACTACATATATTAACTTTATTATAGTCTTATAAAGGATTAGAGTAGATATTTAAGTTGAACTTTGAACTATTTTCTAGTCTTCAGTATGGTTAACCTTAATGCTGAACATAGTGACAGGAGCCAACATAACATGAACTTTAAAGATAAAATAGTTGCAATCAATTCGCATATATAAGGAAAACGAAGATTTCCAAAAGATTTTAACTTATATACACAAAATAATATGAATCACTAGCCGTCGCCCGAGACTCCGTCCGTGTGCGATAAAAAAAATAATAATTGGTAGACACTATCTGTTCTTCCAGACTGTGTTCTACATATATTCTTAATTTCTGCGAGATCTGTTTAGCGATCCTGGAGATTCCTTCTAACAAACATCGAATAAAATTAGTAATATTAATATGACTCCAGTGCGATTAAGTAAAATAAATGAAATGAAATTGTTACGTTACAACAACAATTTTGATTTCATATAACAAGCCATCAACAGCGGCGTATATTTAAAAAGGAAAACTTCGGTAGACGAGGTTGTTTAAAAACAATTACTTTGAAACACTAAGCGTCCAAAAGTGCCAAAACTACAACAAACCAGAGGCCCCCTTTTATCTTTTTAAATCAACCTTTAGAGCCACGGCATGCTGCATTAAATCCCTGTGAGGCAAATATTAAACAAACGCCAGCCCCTCTGACGAATGCAACAGCAATTTACAACCCAGCTCATCAAGCCTTTTTACTTTATGTACCTACCTCTTCATGTGTTCTATTCATTCTTTCCTGTACTTTAATATCGAGGGCGTCATGTATTCTAGATTTGAGGGTTGTTATAGCACCACTTTATATTCCAGACTTAGTAATTTGCATCGTCTCGAATACCTACATTAAATATTAAATGTATTCCGCTCCCTTGTGATTAAATGATTCAGGCTTTTTTCTGTTTACTCATTTGCTTTAAAAGCTAGCCTGAAGCAGTGCAAGTAAAAACAATATTATCTTAGAATCTTTAATAGTAATTCTGAATCATACGTTACTTAACTAATGTATGGGTTATTAAAAACGTGTTTGTATTTCTCGAGAACTTATTATACATGTTTTGTTTTAGATCTTTAGTCATAAATGAAATCATTTTCCGTATGCGAACTAATTAGAGAGGCACATCGACCTAAAATGGCCTTGGTCTCCGCCACCATTCGCGGTCCGCGAGACCTTCTCGACACAGTCCAAGCCTTTTTGAAGTTAAGGAAAAAAAATATTTAAAGTATTGCTTACTTAATAAGGTATATTTTATAAATTTCCGAAATATACACATGCGTATATGTGTATGTCAGTATAAAATGTGTTATAAGGCGTAAGAAAATTATGCAAATAAAATAAATTTATAGCGTTTTATAGCAGCCCAATCTAAATATTATATATCACGGAGAGTCGACTCGTTCAACATTGCGAAGCTTAAGTGCCAACCTCCGATTATCCGGATTATATGACCACACTAAATCATCCGATACTTAGCCCCTTTTTACATCTCGGGCCCAGTGTGAACTATGAACTATAAAATTGAAGGATGCCCTTTATCACACAAAAGGGTTTCATATCTCATTTCGTTCAATAAAGGATCCTGTGTCGTAAAAATTGCAAATAAGTCAGATTTATTACGGGGTGGATAGTCGGGTCGTAATGAGATGAACGCGTAGTGGGAACAAGTTATGATTGCGATTCATTCTCTTTATGAAAGAGATGGTATTCCTCCGCCGTCCGTCGTCGCCTGCGACCCGAGCACCATAAACTATGGAATTTCAAATTGAGCTTATGAATTCCGGTTCATTTTTTCATGTAAACTAGTCCGGACTGCGGGAAAAGAGTTTTATAATACGAACATAACTTTTATTATGGAAGTAAAACAGTACTCGTATTTTCACATTTTATTTAAGGTACTTTAAAGATTAGTTGAATTGGGATAGACACATCAATCTATTACTTGTGGTTAGGAAAGAGCGCCCTGGGTTTCTGAGACCGAAATTTCTGTATTAAACGTGTCATTGTCGTTTAAAAAACAGAGATAACAATATTTTTTAAACAGAGATTTGGCTCAGAAACTTATGGTAAAAGATACTATATATCTCATAAGAAAACTACATATGACTTCCTTCTTATTGTAACTTACTTCTACATACTCTGACTGAAGCACTAAGAGTAAATTTAATTTCTTAAGTTCTTCACCAAACTGCGGTTCTTAATCAAATTGTATTCAAGTGTATTACAAAACAAAATTAAGCCAATAAAGCGGACATTATATCCCGGGACAGACAGAACATCTAAGTTGTAAAGCTTGCGGCTTACCAGACGATTGGCTGTGAAGTCTAGACAAAAGAGAGTTAGGATGCTCGCTGCATTTGTTCCTTCAACTACCAGCATAAGCTTTTACAACTGAAGCTTGGAAACTTTAAGTTATGAGAATTTGTATTCTAATAAATTCCTATTACAATGTATTCGGATTGAAAATATGTGTGATTTTTTTAATTATATAGGTATATTTGAAGCCTATGTTGGTATATATAATGTATATAACCATTCGTTTTTAAGATTAATGTTATGTTAAGTTTAGAATATCAAATACTAGATTTTACCGGCGACTCCGTCCGCAAGGAATAAAAAAAATGCACACAAGATAAAAAAAGTTCCTATGTCCGTGTCCTAGTTCTAAACTACCTCCCATCAATTTTCAGCTAAATCAGTTCGACCGATCTTGAGTTATAAATAGTGTAACTAACACGACTTTCTTTTATATATATATAGATGTTGTCAGTCATAACAATTTCCTTCCGTAATATATTTTCATTATGACCTTAAATCTTTGTTACCTATGTCACCGAAAAATTAAACAAAAGAAGTAATGTCTATAAATTGAGAAAATTTTGTAAGTTTTATAAATTTGAAAAGTAATAAAGGATCAAATATCAAACATCTGAATACATATTTGTGTTACTTCAATCTCACGCTTATAACATCTACGCAATTTTCCCTCTGTAATTAAACTATATGTAATTACCTGTAAGTTATAATAAAAATGCATAACTAAGCTGCACTTAGGAACATTGCACAAACAACGAAGACATTTTTACGAAATTACCGAACCGGAGAATGGACAATGACATTATATTTGCAATAATTACACAGTCAACTTAAATACTGTTTCATGTAGTAAGATTGCCACCTGCTTTGTTCGTATTCATTACGATTCGTTACACCGCAATAACGAGGTCCTCGTGAAACGAAACTTGCTATTATTCAATCATGAATTCCGAAGTACACTTCTTTTGTATGTGACCGTATTATTATAACCTTGTCAACAGTTGGCTATTTTCTTTATCATGTGTGAAAGAGCTTGGAATCAAAATTGTATATTATTTTAGCACTATTGTGTATACGAACTTCTCAAATACAGCTTTATTTTAACTACTTATGGTTCAAATTGCATTGTGTTTCGATTGATGGTGGAAAAGAAGTAATTTTCGCGATTCGATGTGCTAATTTTATGATAAAGTAAACGTTAGAAAGAAGTAATAGTGCGACTGTATTGCAATTATCGACGAAGCGAGTAATTATCGTCCTCTTATACAGTTATTAGTGCTACAAATTGGATTGAAGATACAAATAAAATACCTTTTTAATTAGCAAAAAAATACTTGTAATTACTTTTCTTTTCACTATATAAATTGCGTGTTTAAATTTATTTTGTACGCATTTTAACAATAACAAATCTATTTATATAAAAGAAAGTCGTGTTAGTTACACTATTTATAACTCAAGAACGGCTGAATCGATTTGTCTGAAAAATGGTGGGCAGGTAGATTAGAACCAGGAAAAGGACATAGGATAATTTTTACCCCGTTTTCTATTTTTTATTCCGCGCGGACGGAGTCGCGGGTAAAAGCTAGTTTATATTAAAATGTAAACTGTTCCTTTTACCTATCGACAAAACAGTAATTAAAATTCATAAGACATAAGTCAGTTGACCTATTTAGTAAGCATTTAGTTACGGCATGTATTAAGTCACCAATTAAAAACTACTTTAGACCAGCCTCGCCTGAATTGCTTAATTAAACAGTCGTTAATTCTTAACCCGCGTTCTATTAATTGTAAAATTAATTGTAATTAAAACATGTGATATAAGATTTAAATAGAAGCAAGACAGTTTTATACAATAGAAAATTTAACTAAAACTTTGTGAAAAGTTCATAAAATAATTAACTATTAAATACGTTCATTTAATATTAGGTCCTTACGTATGAAATTGGCGTTTTTCGTACTGGCCACTTTAATCACGAATTTCTCCTCTTTGGTAAGGAATTCCAAATTCAAATTTGTACAGCTATAGACTCATGTATTTGTGGTTCGATGACCGTCATTAATTTGTTTTTTTTCTTCTGTTTTTTTCTGTTTGCGTCACTCATTTTACAAAATGGAAAACTTAAAATATCGCATTATTTACGAGTACGAGTTCCGCCGTGGCACTAGTGCTGCGGAAACGACTCGAAGGGTGAATGATGTGTATGGCGGTCGTGTTGCAAGAGAAAACACAGTTCGTTTTTGGTTCCAACGTTTTCGTTCTGGAAATATCGATCTGCAGAACAAGCCCCGTGGACGGCCTGAGACTCAAGTTGATAATGAAGAGTTGAAGGCTATTGTGTAAGCGGATCCATCGCAAACCACGTCCGAGTTAGCTGCAGGCTGCGATGTTAGTGATAAAACTGTTTTAATTCACTTGAAGCAAATTGGGAAGATTAAAAAGCTTGAAAGGTGGGTACCTCACGAATTGACTGAAGCAAACCGGCAAACGCGCGTCGACTGTTGCGTTACATTACTAAACCGGCACAATAATGAAGGTATTTTAAACCGAATCATTACCTGTGATGAAAAATGGGTTCTTTACGATAATCGGAAGCGCTCAGCGCAATGGTTGGATCCTGGCCAGCCAGCCAAATCCTGCCCCAAGCGAAAATTAACCCCAAAAAAGTTACTTGTAAGCGTTTGGTGGACTAGTGCCGGTATTGTTCATTACTGTTTTCTCAAATCTGGCCAGACTATTACGGCTGATGTCTATTGTCAGCAATTGCAAACCATGATGGAAAAGCTAGCGGCTAAACAACCTAGGCTGGTCAATCGCTCCACGCCACTGCTGCTTCACGACAACGCTAGACCACACACTGCGAAACAGACGGCTACTAAATTAGAAGAGCTTCAATTGGAAAGTCTAAGACATCCTCCGTACTCCCCGGACCTTGCTCCAACAGATTACCATTTTTTTCGAAATTTGGATAACTTCTTGCAAGGGAAAAAAATCAACTCCGATGGGGCAGTCCAAATCGCCTTCAAAGATTTTATTGATTCCCGTCCGACTGGTTTTTTTAGTAAAGGGATCAATGAACTACCTATGAGATGGCAAAAGTACATAGAAAATAATGGTTCATACTTTGATTAATTAAATATATTATATTAAAAAATATTCGACTTTTTGTTCCTCCCATACAAAACGCCAATTTCATATGTAAGGACCTAATATTTTAAAAAACGAATAATAAAGTACTTAAATAATATTAAAAGTATTATCATAATTATTATATTGCTGTAAATGTTTGAATTACAATGAATTCTAGAATTTACCGGTCAAATAGGTTTAGTCTTAGGTCATTTACAACAACAATAACAAAAACAATAGTTGTGGTAAAAATCCAATAACATATCATCCCATAGTTTACAACACCGCATAAGTCATTTTTATCAACTTTACAGGAGACGAAAAGAATTGTCTATTTAAAAAAAATCGGTGGTTTTTTTAAAGTTAAGAAATAATTATTTCTTTAGTTTTTTTCGATTTACTCTATTTGGCGTTAAAATGTGAAAACCGCAAAATATTGACTTGAGCGGTGTTGTTAAGTTCAAGGAAAATAATATCGCATATATTATGTGATCCTGCAATTTTGAATTAAATGCACCTCGTATTTTTTTAAATAGTAGAACATAGTCTGGAAGAACACATAGGTTACATAATATGTGTTTTTTTTTTAATTCCACGCGGACGGAGTCACGGGCTACAGCTAATATATTATAAATGCGAATGTTTAAGTCGATGGATGTTTGTTTCAAGGAATCTCCGCAACGACTTAACGGATCTTGATAAAATTTGGCACAGACTACTTATTAACGTTTTTTTTTATCTGCGCGAATAGAATCTACATACAGCTATATCAAATAAATATAAACGAGCTACATTGAGTAGACATAAAAAGTTAATACAAACACGTCTTGTTCGCAGGTGTTTTGTTGTGTCACACTTAACTTGTCAGAAATGAAATGCTAGTATATCGTTTCAGTCCACACCTTTGCGTTTCATTTGCTCATTCCGCGTCAACGCCTGCACTAATTAGTTGACGTCTCACGTCTCCAGCTCCCATAGGAAACTTGGAGGATACAGGAAACAAGCCAGCTGTAAAATTAGTTATATTTACCGTTAAAAAGAATAGAAAACTCTTCTAGTGTGGAGAACACACTGCAAGTTATTTTTGCTTTGAATGTGTAGGAATAATGTTTAATTTATAAAGTAAACATTACTAATAGCTCAATATTAATTAGTTTATTTATCGAAAAACATTGTTTCGATGTTGAATTGTTACTTAACTGAAGTAGTAGACTTTCTTAGTTGTCTGATTATTTCTTTCTATTCCTTATATTTTCTCATCAAAACTAGGAATATGTAATAATCCTAATTTTAGTAAAGTAAAACTATTTCTTTTGTACAACAAATTATGTAAAATTTTGTCTTTTTGAAAGAAACTACAGTGGAATTCATAAAGTCCATTTCATCGTCTGTGTACTTATTTACGAAAAATATGATTAAAGTCACTTTTGGTATACGAAAAGTTATCGATTATTTTCGAATTTCATCTCGTTACAGAAGATACAAAGCATAAAGAACGACCGAAAGCTCCTACACCCGAACAAATCGACAAAAGCTCGTGCAGTAGTGTTGCAATCGCAAACTTCGCCCTTTTGTCGGCGACGGTTCGGAACGCGTCGCCGAATGTACTAATTAGTGTCCCTGCCCCCGACTTATTTGCTGAGTGCAATAGAAAGTTTGCCGGGCGGTCTCCGCGATCACAAGGGGACAGTTTAATTGTTCCCTCACCTCCGTGTCTGGAGGTTTTAGTTTTTCTCTGCCACCAATTATAGTTTTATAATGGCTCGCTGCTATACTTTTAAATGGAATGGGCACTTTTCAGACTTTTTTATTGAACTTCTTAATTTTTTTATATTTGAACTAGCTTTTACCCGCGACTCCGTCTGGGCGGAATAAAAAAAAAAAAAAAAAAAAAACGGGGTAAAAATTATCCTATGTCCTATTCCTGGTTCTAAGCTACCTGCCCACCAATTTTCAGTCAAATCGATTCAGCCGTTCTTGAGTTATAAGTGGTGTAACTAACACGACTTTCTTTTATATATATAGATGACCAACAAGAAAGGTAGTTTCTATGTGCTATTTATGTAGACCGTATGTGTGTTATATATGTAAGTATTCTGTTGCATCCTAGCGCCCAGTATCCTGAGCTGTTTGTTTAATTTTGATATTGAGGTTACTAGATTTTTCTCTAGAAAGATATGAAATAGTGCTTAATGCAGGCAGTCGTTTCTTTAATTCGCTGTTAATTGTTTTCATCTTTCTTTCCAATCCATACAACATTTTACAAATAATTTTTGTTAGTAGAAATACTAGACATGATATGGAAAAATAGTGGTATGAAACTTCCAGCATACGCAATGAACTTGTCCTCGTTATTTCGCCTTCATTGATGATGACGTCTGACTTGCCGGAAACCGCATTGAAGTGTCAGACAGACAATCAAAAAAGGAATATTCATGAAATGAAAAAAAAAATGTTTCACATGAAAACAAATTTTATTTACAAAACAATAAATAAATAGGCTGATTAAGCTAGATAATAAATCAAGCTACAAAAACTTCATTATCAAAGTTGAATAATAATAGCCATATTAAATCTATTCAAAAACACGTGCGCTTTAATGTACTGATTCGCTATCAGTAACATCATTGAGGGGTAAACACAACGGTGAATTGCAAATCACTCTTATAATGTCACCAAGGCGTGCATAATAGGACCACATGTTTTCTTCCCATCATATAATAATAATCATCGTATATATATTTCTAACCACAGACTAAATTATTCATGTATAAACTAAACGTTAAAATATCAGTACACTCACTGCTGTACTTACATTTAACCAACATCCTATAAATAGGGTTTGAATGGCTAGCTAAGGGCTAAGGGTAAAGGGTCAGTAGTGGGCCCGATAAAGGTGGCTGCAACAAATTGTTCCCTGTCTCCATTGTTACCGGACCCTGCTGTATTTAATTGTGCTTTTGTAGGTCGGACGTGTATTGCACTGTGATTGGACGAAATAAGGGAAATCGTGTGTATGCCTATATCAAGATTTGTCGCTATTATATCCTTATCATGATATCGTTGGGTCAAATGTAGACAAAAGTTCTTTATGTTTATTTTTTATAACCACATTTTATATTTGAAAATACGTTATCGTACTAAAATGTCAAATGTTTGAAAATTAATATGTTAAAATAGTGCTGCTTATCACGGTACACTCAGTTGGGGTTCGTTAATCCGCAACGTGAAAATCACATGTTAAATATGTCGCCCAGTTTTGTGTCACTTGCCTACAGACAATCGCATTAGAACACGCTTCAAAAAGCATCGCTCCACCGCGAATGGCCATCCTAAGTAAACAATAATATGAAGGGGACAGAGCTTTAGGCCGATCTCCGGCGGTTCAGCTGCCAGATTAGGCCACTGATTCAACAAATTTATAACGTTCACTTAAACAAAAATAAAAGCATATTATATCGCTTGCCTGTGTTATCGTTGCGTGCTGTCTCGATTTAACTACATATGTTCACCATAGACTCCAAGTTGGCACTAAAATGACATAATTATCGAAGTTCTGTTGTAAATAAAATATCTTAAAAGATTGGCAGTTATTCTATACATTATTATCCTACACATACATTTTAACAGTGGTAGTTGCCAGTAGCAACAATGTCAGTTGCACGAATGGGCAGGTTCGCCCGGAGAAATACCACGACCACAACCACAGACGTGAAGTGGAAGCAAATCAGAGTTTCGTCTGATGAGTGTGGTATCTGCAACCTAATTTTAGTACTCTTTCCCTTCCCACCCTTTTCTTTTAAGGAAAGGATGAGAAAGGGCAATGAATTTGACGGAGGCCAGCACGCATAGGAAAGGGAAATATTCTCTCTGTGCGTCCCCTCCTCCGTCGATTAAAGGTAGGCACCGCATTTACAATTACGGATGTCTTTAGGCCTTATAATGGTCTGAATTAAATGATTTTTTTTTTCATTTTTTTTTTAGGCAGTGGTTGCTTCGCTGTTTCAGCAAATCAGGTGGCCGCTTGCTCGTGCTTTGTATTATATAAAAAACTCATTTACACAGACGATTAAAAAAATGAATTCAATTACAAATTCCGCGGTACTTTAGAAAAATGGAGAGCGGCATTAAAGAAAACAATTTACTACTCCACGTATCGCTTAACTTTTTAAATATCACACTACACTCCTTGACATGTAAATTAAGTGACACTTGCCAACAGCAAAGTGGTACACTTTAGATGAAGATTAGATATCAAAAGATTAGAGGGCGAACATGAATTTAAAATTTAAGTCTGTTTCAACATTTCCAACAGTCCCAAACGAGCGTCGTACTCGTAAAGTTGTCCAGATCCCCGTGGGACGGTCGGCATATGCGTCCTGTTATAATTAGCGAACAATGTTTGGCTTTAACAAATCCCTTTGGGGCGTAAATTAAGAGATTCCGTAGAAACGGCTTATGGATACATTTTGCGTTAAAGCCCGTAGCGACGCACTGATGTTCTGTACATGTATTTGTTTTTAACTGAGTGTCAACATGACATCGTCAAATATGCATATATAAAATATCTATTTGATTTTTGAACTATATTTGCACTTCATACAGCTTTTGATATTACGTTATCTATCTTATTCATCAAAACTCGCAGAAAGCGAAGCTTTCAGTAACGTATTATTATCCTATTATTAGAAAAGAAACTGTAGAGATATAAACAATGAGAATAGACTCGTATATAAGATGATTCGAAGAGAACCTGTAAATTCTGTAACTTTGCTCTTAATTACATTTTAGAAGTGACTATAACAAGTCTAACTGTAATTAAGAACAACAAATAGTTGAATTGTAATACTGATGTAGCTGTAAAAATGATAATTATGAAACTAAACTCGCTAAACAGTTGGATTAAGGGCCTGATACAAAAGGCTGTTATTTTAGAAATTGCGCGCATAGTGAGGAGGTTCCTGTCTCTGTAGCCCTCACCACTGGTTGCTCGAGTCATAGGATTCCGCAGGTGGTATACTAGTTTTATATAAAATATTTTGTTTTTTTTTTTTTTTTAATGTACTATGTATAATGAATATGGATAAAAAAAATATGGTTTTGGGTATAAATCGAATAAGAGGAACCACTTATATCAATATTAAAACATTATTAATAGTTAAACGAGTTTAATTTGACCGCATTGTTTGCGTTTAATTATACAATGATCGGTGTAAATAATAATTATGAATAATAAACATATTTGTTTTCATCTGAATGCAAAGAAAACGACCGTGTTAATTAAAATATTATTTAAATAAAACAATGTGTTTAATAGCAAACTGATATTGCAATTGAAAAAATGGATAACAAAATGTTTGGCGTTTTGTTTTGATTTTACATTTTTTACGTGTGTATTCAATTAATACTATTTAGAAAAATATAACATGTATTGTTAGTACATACAATTTATATTAATTTGAATGCGAAATCGTTCGACCGTAAAAAACAATTGAATCTCTATTTCCGCAACGAGCTCAAAAATAGCGCACCAATTAATATTTGCTTCCATTCATCATAACTTTTTTTTACTCACTTGTTTCCCTCGGTACTTTTGAAAATTTTCCCCAGAAATAGGCCATTGTTTGGTAGCGTTGAAACTGGCAAGTAAATAATTGGCGTAACTTTGCAATGTTGAAATATTTATTAGAAAAAAACGAACTTATAACGAGAGATTGGCTGATATCAGATGTTTGAAAGTTATTTAATTAATGAAGCTTGATTTTTTTTTGACTTCTAATTAATATTTTTTTTTTGTATGAATTAATGCTTTATGGGCATGTGACTCATTGCAAAACGATAATTTAGAGGTTAATTATTACGGAAAATAACATAAACGTAAAAACAACGTAAACGTTGAACATAGTTTTAGATTTCGTTTGGAATGAAGTATATCAATTAAACTATCATGCCGTCGGTCGTCGTGAATGTCGGATATTTATCCAAGTGGAACAATAGTTGTAGAGATGACACAAGGAAAGATGCAAAGCTTTAAGGAAGTGACAGATGACGGATACTCGAAATTAATTAATGAACTTTGACTTTTTGTAAAAACGTCGGAAATTTCGAAGTTAAGGGCGTCAACAAATAAAGGGCATGACGGCGATATGTTCATCAACGTGGTTCGAATTCCACTTACTCCATTAGCCAGATATTTTAATTGTCTGTAGGCGTCCCTTTTGAAAGTTCGCAGCTGGTCGCGCCTACCGCGAAGCGCTATTTTAAGACAAATTGCTTTCGAACGGATGGCCGTTTTCTCAATATTCCTAAACTCGAACCGATATTATTAGCGTTGAAGTGTAACTAAATTTTACAGGTAAATTTGTTTATAAACTTACATATTATAAAGATTGCAAATAGAGAAATAATGTCTATATCTATAGTCGACACCGTATTTTCACTGCTACTAAATACATGGCAATATCAACTTTATTTCATATTATCCAATTTTTAAGACTTGACTAATTTATTTTTAGCAACAACGAAATATCAAAATAGAAAAAAGTTTTAATACAATAAGAACTCATTAAGCCGCTATACAAACTCGGTTTAGTGCGGCCCCCTAAAAATTTTACGGCAATCTTCGACCCCCCGTTTTTTACTATCGTTCCGTATATCATATTCAAATGATATATATAATTCAATAACGACGATTCCTGACCCGTGCCGCGTGGGGTCGTGATAAAGAGAAAATAATCCGAATAGGCATAAAATTATTTCTCCACGACTCTCATGGGACAGCTTTATTTAAATCTAAATAATTTATGTGCCCATAGATAAGTGTGTACTATGGAGATTAGCGGCTAGAAGATCTAATAGAGGAAATTTATATGCGGTTTCCTTATCTACCACGCTGGTAGGCGCGTGACCGTTCGTTTAATATGACTATCCGAATTTGATTACGGCATATTAACGTTTTATTCAATTTAATACATTTTAAGTCGTATATAAACAAAATTAGAAACGAGGGGCCAGCACTTTAATGCATCTAATGATTAATGTTCATTTTAACTTAATACTAAAAAGGTATTATAATGTATATTAAATTAAAGACTTGCTCTATTTATAACAACTAGTAGTCTTACGGTATTCGAAATTTGAACAGCAAATGTTTTTTTTTTTAAATACATTAAACGAAATTTCACCTTCATCTGTTCGCGCAATGTTCTTAAAAAGGGATGAAAAATTTTTGCTGCAATCATTTATAAGTACTTTACTTTATTTGATATACTATCAACTCTATACGGCTCTTTAAATGCAAACAATGAGAAGTTTTAATAATGTGTAAAAATATATGAATACCTAATTGGAATCATTTGCCTAGTCTTATGGCATTACATTTATATAAATCTTACTACTATTATAAATGGATGGATGGATATTTGTTTGAAGGTATCTCCGGAACGGCTCAATGGATCTTGATGATATTTGACACAAATGTATAGAACATAGTCTGTAAGAATACATAAGTTACTTTGTAAGTTTTTTTAATTCCGCACATGTAATAATCTCGAATCGATTAAATAATGGTTAGTATTATTACCAAGAAAAAGCACTGTTATGTACAGGCTAAAGAATAAAGTAAATTGAACATGCGTATCTGTCTATCATTTAATATTACTACTAGTATATACCTAGCGCGTAACCGCAACGATGCAACGCAATAACTGCAACACGGTCTTCTTTAAGCGTCCACTCCATATTTAAAAATGAGTAAAATTCTAAAAAGTATACAGTTTTATTTTCATGAACAATTCGAAATTCGAATTCAATAAACTTTTTTGTGGCCAGCATTCTAAAAGAAAAGTTTTTACTGTGTGACAATACTTATGACCTGACTGTGTACAATGCAAATATATAATGTATAACTTACATCATACAATCAAATGATATGATTTAACTATCTTCGGAACCTTGCCTAAAGGGACACCTTTTAATGACATATTTTAGTTTTTATGTATTATATTTAAATTAAATCCATGTTTATTTCTTATAATTATGTAATCTTCCATTGTAAACTTTACCTAAGAGATGGCGCTGTAGATATATTTTGTAAAATTTAACTATGGGATCATATTTATTTTATCTAAATAATAAAAGCTTTATATTTCACAGCATAGAATTAAATATTATTCCTTTTCGCTTTTATGTTTGAAATTGAACAGTCGGTCAGTCAATATTGCGCAAGAAAAATATTCAGTAAATGAAAACGTCTTGTCCGGCAAAGCAAACTGGTTCTGTGAGACGGTAAATAGAGCAACTGGGACATAGAATTATGTCGCTACCGCTGAAGAATATTTAGTTACATTGCAAACACGTCCAACATCAACTTAACTCTCGGGTTACGCTTAAGTGACTCGTCGGCCACCGCGGAATTTTCCATTAAAATGTTTTCTTTGCTAAACGCCATGCCTCTAATGTAAGGAACACAAAAAAATGGCAATTTTGTGTTTTTTAAAACAAATTAATAAAACACCCTTTACTATTAAACAAATTAGTTTTTTGCTAGACTAATAAAACTACGAAGCTTAGTCAACACATTCTATGCTCAGTGCGTAATACTTATTGATGGCTTTATTGGGATTCGAAGTTTTGAAAGATCTTATAAGATTTATTTTCCAAACTTATATTCCGTAAGGAAATATAATTCAATATGATAAATAGAAATTAATACAATCGGCTAAATTACATTAGGGCTTATCCATTATCTCCGAAAAAAATTCTTTATTTTTTATTAAAATCATAGTTCTATTTCCAGTGATACTTTTAATAGGATTCATAATAAGAATAACAAAGCATATTTTAACGTCAAAACAACTAAAAATCCCAGGAATTGAGACGCTGTTTATTGTAAATTTTAAGGAAAAGATATTAAGTAAAGTAAAAACTTATCGGAGCCAGTTGTTCTTAATAAAGTCAAAGTAAACGAAAGAACGAAAGAAGATCGTTCATCTGACAAAGTGTTCAAACAAATTTCAAACCATTCTTTGCTTATGTAAAACAATTCTGGTTAATTAATTCTGTTTTATTTATGATAAAACCAGCAGGATCTTTTTACAAGAATTACTAAGATACAATATAATTTAGTGCTTTAAAAAATCTCCAATTTAGGTAAAAGGTCGATAGTTATTTACCTACTGGCCTAATATATTAAAAAAAACTAGTACAGAAAACAAGAGATTAATTCTGATTCAGCTAATATCAAGAACAAACACACGTGTACTTAAATGTTCTAATATTAGTAGTATAGTTAACTATGAATATCGTAAAGTGAATGTTTCTTCTCGACTCCCGAAATAGGTTAACGATCAATAGATTTTAATTAATACCGCGATGTGAACACAGCAAGCGACGTTGTCGCACATCTAAACCGCGTTATAAATAGACATGACAATTTTGACATATTTGCAAAGTACCATGCGAATTGCCGATTTTTTTCGATTAATTAACAATCTTGAATTATAAACTTACTATTAATGTGACTTCAATCCTATTAATTAAATCAATTGTGTATTTTATACAAATACCAATAACCTTATTAATATTATAAATGCGATTGTTTGGATGGATGGATTGATGGATGTTTGTTTGAAGGTATCTCCGGAACGGTTCAACGGGTCTTGATGAAATTTGGCACAGACGTAGAACGTTGTCTTGAAGAACACATAGGCTACTTATTAAGTTTTTTTTAATTCTGCGCGGACGGAGTCGCGGGCGACAGCATGTTATGGAATATGTCTACTCTACCTTCATGGTTGGTGACAGTGCCACGTTGTGTAATGATATGTCGCGGATGATATCATGGCTTAAGATGCTTCAAGAAGGGAGAGTCGTATTCATTACATAAATACCTAAAGCAAATGCACAGGTCATTGGGTGTTCTAGTATATCTCTTACCAAAACGTGACTCAATAATCATTTGCTCCCTCATTCTATTAAAAAAAACTTTGTACTAATAATGGCTAAAATTACCGCTACGTTTCAGCCGTTGACTTATCATAAATTACGATAATAATCCTAATTAAAATTTATTTATGTACATTCAAGACAATAATTGATCCATTTAAAATCCTAAGTAGAGTTAATTGTTGCAAACGGCCGGACACTTTAACTCCGATGAGTACGAACCAATTCAAAGTAAGAATGCAATGAGAATTAATGTTTGTTGACGCAACTTTAATTGTTTTTACGATCTTAGCATATTGAGCAGAACTGTACTTGTTAATGTTTAAGGTATAATGGATACGTTTATATTAGTTTAGGAGAGTGGCTATATTAAATGAATTGTAGAAGAATAAAAATGTTAAATGCACTACAGTTTAAGTGGCATTGCTACGCTTGCCTTAAACTTTATATTAGTTGGCAATTAACACTTTCTCTATTGTTTTTGCTTCTTAATAACTGCAACGATAGTGAAAATAAAGGCATAATATTAGTCCTCTTTCCTGTCCCACGCTTATCTTATAAGCAAAAGATGGGAAGGGGAAGTAGATTTGATGGAGGTGGAGTCGCATAGTAAAGGGAAATATTATATTTCTGTGTGCCTCTTCCTTCTTTGTCGATTAAAGGTAGGCAACGCATCTGCAATTTTAGATTTCTATGGGCAGCAGTTGCTTCGCCATCGGCGAGTTCAGATAGCCGCTTGTACATTTGCCACCTTATAATCAAAAAATATAAATATAATCATACAATTAAAAAAAGTTACAACGCGTTGAATTTAAAAAGTTACAGACTTTCGTATAGATGGACAAGATCCTTTTGAGGTTGTAAATTACTTAAATGATAGACAGACGTGCATAAATTCACAAAGCTAATAAACTAACAGGCATAGAAAAATTTATTCCTATATAATGTAGCATTAACGATGTCAATTGATCAAGTTCGAGCGACATTTAGATTCGAGCGGTTTAATCGCTGCTAGCTTATAAAATAAAACGTACAGTGAACCGATTTATTGCGGGCTATGGGCGTGATAAATCAGCGGACGTATCGTGCTTCGCGACTATTCATAATTATTATGAACATCAACTTCTTTGTGCTTCCAACCATGCAAATGTCTCGTCAATTAATTTATTAGCGAATGCGAGACGAGTTCAGAGCGATTATATTTAAACTTTGCATATTACACGCAATGACTTTAATTCAGTGTAAAGAAAAAAACAAGAACCATAGTTTTAAAATACGAACATATAGGTAACAGCTATATTTTCACAATTCAGTAATAGAAAGGTTAGAAATTTGCATAAGTGTAGAAATTTTTAATTAAACTGACGAGCTACGATCGTCATTGACTCTACATAAATAGCAATAGAAGACAGACAATTGAGGTAAATAACTGCAATTATTTATATCAAAATATCAACATTATTATAAAATATTTGAAATCATTGCAGTTAATTTGAATTTTAAAACGAAATTGTTATTTTAACAATATTATCCAAAAAATCTATTATTTCATTTGGGCTATACCTAGGTTTTCTATTGCTTTTCTTAGTTAGTTATATTTTCACAATAAATAAAATTGGACCAATACAAATAAAAACATCGGAAGATTTGAAGATATATGAAACTGGAGCAATATTTCTTATGCTCGGTGAAAAGTCTTAGAATGGTGAAGCGCTCGTATCACAATAATTCATAATTAGCGTTCCTACACCGTGTTTTATTGTAGCAAACTTTAGTTGCTGAACATAAATTATTGCTTTAGTACGTTATTAGTAAGATTAACTAGAAGATATATTGAATGTTTAATTGCTACTTAGCACTGAAGATTCATGTCCTTTAAAATATAGCTTCAATAATTTCTTATATAAAAGGACTTTAACCAAACGTCAGTGGCCACTTCTATCAATGGCAAAAAACTTTTGCCTTTTTTATATCTTTCGCTAAAATAACGTACAGTCAGAGCCTTTCGCGGTGTTCCAATTACAGAAAAAATGTCTTGTTTTTCACAACGAGATATACTCTGTCCCTTTTTACAAAATAACCAACTAGGTAGCAGTGAGTTGCGCAGATGTTGGCATAAAAAGCAATTAGTTGTTTACCATAGATCGACCTTTTTCGTACAGACACATTTAAAAGCAGCGTCTTATTTGGTATTGTCTCAATGCTTATAAAACCCACAAAAGACTATCGCTTTTAAGATACCGCCAGATTCTCTGACAGTACATTTCTTTTTCAGATAATACTCCTTTTGTTGTTTAAGGTTTACGCTTAACATCATTCAATCTGCCTCCACGTTTGCTTCTATTCTTCGTAAGTAAACACGTAAATTGGACGTCTGACTGATCCGTGCTTCAATAATAAATGCTTTGTCGAATCGATTGTTACACAGAATCATATAAACTAGTCCATAGAACATTAAAAAGTAGGTCAACGTACCAAAACACTTTTATACTATTTTCTCATCACCATGGAATACTAACACGTGTTATCGCTTTGAAATTAGGTTAATATTCCCCATCTGTCAAACATATGTACCGATATGAGACTTGTAATTCTAAATTCATATCATCAGTAATAAAAACCCCAGTGTTTGTCGAATTGTACAATTGTTTGTCTTTGAAAAATTCTCGCAACAAAGCTATAACATAACTTGTATGGTTGTTTTGATTGGTACTAAATTTAAAAGTGGAAGATGCCGGTAACAACATAAGCTGGACGAATGGGCAAGCTTATGTTGGAGTGAAATTAATTCCGACATTCGTCTGTAGAGTTTGCTTTGATGAAGGAAGAGGACGCATAGGAAAGAGAAATATTTTCTTTACGTACTTTTTTTATTAAAAAATTGCACATTTGATACCTTATAATATAAATAAAAAATCTAATTAATTATCTTTTGCTTGACTATTTGACTTTAATTAAAAGATTTATGCATGTATTTTGATTCGACTTTATTCGGCTTTTTAGTCTTATTAGTGTGAATATTAATATCATTAACCTGTAAAAAATAAGGTACGTACAGTAAAGGTCCACTTAAAACGCTGATTTCGTATTATCGTAGAAAATTTGATATACAAGTTTAATACGTTTTAAAAGACATTTAAATACCAATGGTATCGCAATAAAAAAGCTATTTGAATTGTATGTTACTGTTTAAAGTTATTCCTAATTGAATTAATTTAAACCATGAATATAAATAATTGTAATGAACGAAATATTAATCTTTTTCTCCTTGAATTTCTAAGCTTTCTACTTTCTATTATGTAACATACTGTAAATAGATTCACGCATAAGATAACAACTGAATAAATATATTTTTTGTAAATTATATTTGATATAATTCTCGTCACAAAACTCCGGAAATATAAATGTAACAAATTAATAAAGAAAACGCCTCAATAGTCCATAAATATTCTGTAATCCTCTTAACATAAAGCCAAGGTAAATAGGAATTTGGGCGTGAAGCAAATTAAACGCGTGATGATACTTATAATGGAAATAAATTGCGGCCTATTTGCAAACCAAATATCATATTAAATACATTAATTATTTTTAAAAGTATACTCCGATTTGGACATCTTTGAACTCTACAGATGAAATATGATAATTAAATTTTAACGTAATCGTAGCTCTCTATTACTTCCTGTCTTTCTTGTAAGAGAAAATATTAAGATGAAAAAATGTCTCTCGATAAGAGAGAGCTTTTTTGGGATTTAAAAAAAAATAACAAGCGAATAATTAGGAATGAACAGGCAAAAGTAGACCGATATTTCTTCTTTTTACTGCCTGCCTAACAGGGTAATGTTTTTCACGATTATGACGTCATACTTATTACGTACGTCATAGGTTTAACTGTTTGAAATAATATGTTTGAATCTCCCAAATGGATTGACTGGATTTAGAACATTACAATCACTCGGGTTAATTTCTTTCCTTTAATTATTATTTCATGATGTAGAAATGATAAAAAAAACTAAGTCACTTCACCGTACCAAATTAACACAATCCAATTACAAATTGTACAGCAGTCCTCCATCGTTTCGTATCAAATAAATCTGTGAAGACGGCAGTTCGGTGGAAATTTTTAACGATTCCTCGCCGTCCATCGCGCTGGGGTAAAATTAAAAAGAATAGCTGGGAAATGGTCCCCCGTTTTGCTTTTTAATTTTCCGCTCGCCGCCGGCTGGCGTCTTTACAGCGTGCGGTTTAACTTGCGTATATTTTAAACACCTGATTTTCTACGTGGCTTTATTCATTAAAAATATTTTCATTTTTTAATTCAGTTTCCATTTTGCTTTATAATTTGCAATTAAAATAATTCGCTTTAAAAACAATTTTACTAAAACCGTTTTTTTATTATTTTAATAATCGTTTCGCTACATGAGAACACAAAAAATGGAAAAATAATTCATAAAACATAACGCTTTTATGTAGTTCATAACAAAATATATGCTTCAATAATGCTTTAGAACATATATATATCAACAACAATATATATATATATATATATATATATAATATATATATATATATATATATATATATAAAATAGGTTTCGATTTAACCCTAATCCAAATAACATAGCAAATAACATTGTTTATTTTCATGACAAACAATGGACGCAAGTTTCTACGAGTCTGACTAAAACTTGAAGTAATTCGAAATCCCTTAAGATTCCAAAGTCAAAGTTAAACGGAACATATAAAGGCAACCCGAAGTCCCAACGAATGTTCCACTGTAATGAGATTCCTTCGATGTTATCTTGCTTGACAACGAATCCCCAATTTGTGGTCAGTCAATCTTGCAGAGATTTTGCCGAATTCAATTTGCTAAGACAAAAGTAATGTCTTTCCCTAAATCTGCCGCCGATATTATTGCTTAGGAATGAAACCTTTCGACATTGGATCGAGTCATCATTTGACGTAGTATATAAGTCCCTTAAAAATGTTTTTTTTTTTTTTTTGGGAACAACTTTGAATTCTTCCGAGTTTCCTATTATATAATATTTTGGTATGGAAAGAATAACTATATTTTACTTGCTCGACATCACGTGAATCACTCAATTCACTAGAAATCAGCTGTGCACCTCTTTGGTTATCTTAGTCGCTTGTTTAGTTACACTTAAATTATGAGACAGGTGCACTGCAGCACAATTAATCCGTATATTCAAAAATTAATTATCTTAAAAAAAAAATTATTAAATAAATTGCTATTGTTACCACTAATTGAAATACCAAACCCATAATATGATCTTGAAATATTCCTTGCTGTATACTCAAACACCGGTCTTGTAGCTTTGAAAAAAAAAAAAACAATTTTACCACATCACATAGATTTTTAAGGTTCGTATTTCGGCCTCACTTCTGAGGTGTCGAGGTACGCTAATGTCCAATTAATATGCCGTTTCATTGGAAGCTTCTATAATTTATAGTGTACCGCTCACGTATATATTTTCATTAGTTTGACACGCACTGGCTATTATAAACTGAACGATCATTAGATCCGACTGATAAATATCGGTAGAACCGAATCGGAATTAAGATATTAAGGCCGTATATAAATTGTCAATGCTTCCGTTGACAGCCGTTAGATACGTGATACATATTTAACTTACTCCTCTTAAGTTACACTTTCGTGTACTTACGTTGCAGTGACAGTAACTTAAATATTTGTTCTGAATAAACATTAAAACATAGTGCCTTTTGTGTTTCGTTAAATAATAGAATAATATATCCAAGTCTCTTCTGTAAACCGCCCGTATAGTATAATTCTCTCATGTCTCTTTCACCCAATATAGATAAACTAGCAGTCGCCCGCGACTCCGTCCGCGCGTAATTAAAAAAATACTTTAGTTGTAGCCTGTGTGTTCTTCCAGACTATGTTCTACATCCATGCCAAATTTCAGCGAGATCCATGCAGACGTTCTATTAAGGTATCTCCTTTCAAACAAACATCCATCCATCTTAACATTCGTATTTATAATACATATCATAGTAAGTTTATTTTAATGTTGACCTAGAAAACACACTTATAATTTGTATCCAAGTACGAAACAAGTCCGCAATATGGAAGTAGTTGTAAAATCAAACTTTAGTCAGACTAAACATTTTAATGTTATTTTAAAAGTACTCTATACCTTTTCATGGATTACCATATGTGATAAACTATTTGATTAAAACCCATTTCATTAAATGTGACGTATATACATTAGAACAGATTAAACTTCTTATCAAATGTTTCAATGCATTTAACTTGTAATTTTAAGTGGCACTAAAATTAGGGCCGGTGTTTCCTTTCTTATTGTATTCGAGTCGCTGTAAGTATTAATGGTGGTTGTGGAACACAGCGCTAATGGGTCATTAAAGTCTGGTCGTACTTACGTGACCGTGAAACGAAACAATGGTACTCTTTTGATGAAAGATTAATTAAGATAACACCAATAAAAACAATTGAAGACACTTTAAAATGTAAGTTTTAGTTTGAGATTCTCCGAAATTAGTTTTAACTAATAGGGACGTGTTACAGCTGGTCTGATAAATGCTTTGGAAGTCGTAAAGTAACAAAAAGATACAAAACTATCTTCTTAAAATTTCTGCGAAGAACTTATCATCTGCAAAATATATCACGTACGCTCATAATTATAAATTTTTTGTGTCCGTTTTGATAAAATTTGGAAAAAGTAAATGTGGAAAAAGTAATAAAATTGTCTATGAAAATTCGCATTATTGTTATAAAAAATACTAAAATCTTCCATTGACATCGTGAATATTATTCACTTCGACGTATAACGTTCCCGCAATCACGAGTGTCCAGAGAACGAATAGATACTGACCAGATAAAAGATCAAAAAGCTTCTCGGGTACAATTTAATTTAAATACTTATTGAAGCAATAAAGAAAAACAAAAACTAGCGCATAATTTATTCAAAGTAATGTCAGGCAAAGCGATCGAAACGATGTTTATGTTAATACTCCGGCTCCAATTCTTTCTATTAGGATGTTAAAAATCTTTATGTGGACTGACTTCGTGCTCCGTACGTGCTGTGAGAAGTAATTGTCTCTTAATTGTTTAATTAGCGCCTTTTTATTACTATTTAATTTTGAATATTTTAGTTCGATGTACTGATAATACTGATAAATGTCTTCCTTTGCTCTACTACGTAAATTATCATTAATTTTCAATTTCTAAGTATCTTTAGACAAACAGATGTCGAAGTATTTACTGTCATAGTTGAATAAATCTTTTATTCTTCATTTAGACACGTCTTTTCGGTAGTCACTCTAACAATAAAATAAACAATAGTCATAAATAAAGCAATAAACTGTTACATTTCTTAAGGGTCAGAAAAAGATGTCATAGCTTCACGTAAGAAAAAAACAATGATCTTTAACAAAGTTGCTACTGTATTCAACAAAAAGCATACAATAAGCGTGGCACATTTCCAAAGCTCTCGAAGGTAGCATTTCGAAGCGAAACAACAACCGGCATTGTTTTACCCAGCGGGATCTCATTGGATTGTTCTTAGAAGTAAAAAGGCATGCGATAGCTTCCTTTTACAAAATAAGTTTTTATAACAGTTGTGATGCAACTGTAAGTACATTTTCATTCAAATTGAAACTATTTTCTGCGTGAAATGAGTCGTTTGTGTAAAACAGTGCTGTGTTCATTTTGAATTCCGAATGCATTTTATTGCAATGAAATTTTAAATGAGACTTTATGAACAGTGCTGTTACATTGTCGTTTATTTTGGACATATTGTAATATTTAAATATGCTAAAGAGTTTATGTTTGTGTGGAGCCCGATTATATTAAAGTAAATTAAACATTATTTGAACCCCTGAGAAATAAAAAATACTTGAGAGGTGTCAAGGGACACCCGGATGGAACGAAGTTCCTTTCGATTAATTAGTGAAGGAACCAATGTTTATTCTATGAATAAAAAACTTAAGTCTTCACAAGAAGTACATTTTATTTCTATGAATTTTCGTTATATATTTTCACGTCGTTGCCATGGTGAAGTAGCGCTCATTCGTCGTTAACATACTTACTATAGCAAAAAGTGTCGTGACAACTTTTCGTAAGATTTTTTTCCGTCTAGCCCCCTTTCACAACGCGCGATAAGGAACTTCGTTCCAAAAGACGTTATCTATACAAATTTTAGACATATAAAATTCACATAGAAAATTATATTCCTTATGGTATAAGGTTGTCTAATTGTATCAAGTTAATTAAACATTTGTGACCGAGCTATTTTATTATAGAGTCTTCATTTTATATATTCCACTGAGTTGTAATGTTTCAAGTTAATAACTCCATTAAACCGTTGTATTAATATCTAGCAACACAAATGACAAGTTCTATTTTATACGAACAAAGACCGATCAAAACTCTTTCATTCCCTTGTCTATCGAGTTTCAAAGCTTTTAGTTCGTTGCTATTAATTGTTGGGGAAGCGACCCTCTTACACCCACGTAAGGAAGTGAAATTATGTAACCGAAGACCTTAATTTTACATCTAAATCGTTAGATTTTAATACGTGACATTGAATTTTGTTTTAGAAGAATATATTACTTCTTCTTATGTGTGAATTTTTTTTATTAAGTAATACCAAAATAAAAATATTAAGACAGATAAGCTTTTAAGGAATTTGTTCATTTAATAAAGTATGAGATATAAAAACGAGTAAGAGAGTTAATAAAAAGTTATCGTCTATTTCATCTTCCCATTGCTTGAAATACGTTATCCTAATAGGATTAACTTGACAGAATTTCAAATTTCGAACGTCATGTTGCCACACCTTGTTTTTTTTTTTAATTGTTGGAAGGAGTCTCAGGTTGTCCTTAGAGTTTTTATATATCGCTATGACGATCTTATCAAATGAATCTATGAGACCACACAGCGTTACATGTTTAGCTTTAGATTAATCGTCTTAGTTATTCCTTGTCTTAATATTTATTAGATTAAATTTTTCTCGACCTGATTCACGGTTAGTTTTCTATGTAGTAAATTATCAACTTTTAATATGGTGAGTAATATTTGAGAGTGTAAAATAATCACAAAAAATAGGTTATTCGGTAAAATAATTGCCTGAAACTACGACATTGTACAGTCAGCTACTTAAATATGTATACAATTAAAAATATTAAAAACTTGCATAGGTAGGTATTTGTTTTTAAAAATATACAATTATTCGTTAATAGCATGTATTAATGGCTGGAATTATACAAACGTATACGTGCAAACTTATTTTTGAACCTGAAAGCGAATACAAGTTTCTGTTCCGGTGCGTTCCTTAAGAGATCCTGGGACTCTTACCAGTTGCACTTGAGGATGGCCACCGAGGGGATTTTAGTGAGTCAAGTCACACATAACCCTGTCTTTCCTCCAGAAGGCAGGATATATTTTGAAGATTTCCCCCCGGAAAAAAAAGAATGTTTTAATAAATGCACGTTAGTTACACCTTAGTCAGGAACGTTCGCTCTGCGTGGCAATGAATGCACATGAAACAACTATAACTCCGTTGCCGTATTTTTTTATTTTTTTGGTTTTGTACTATGAATAGAAGTTTTACAAATTAACTCCTTTTGTGAGTAATTGTTGTTTTGATTTATTTTACGTTTAAACGCAATTGAGTAGTTAAATTTAAATCCTATTAAATGAAAGTTAGGTTGGCCGACACTTGAAATTAATTACTCACTTTATTACACGATTGTTCCTTTAATTAGGACTAAAGGGTTGTTATTTAGTGCGCATTTGCATTTTACCTTTTGTAGGAAAAAAGTAGAGCGGCCATGTTTATTACGTCACAACGACAACAATGGGGCAGAACGTGTGTACTAACAAAGATTAAGATCATCTAGAATTAATCTTTATTTTATATAATAACTATTTTTAAACATAACTGCAATATTGTAACAATATTATTTTAACTAGAATTTCAACATATATCTTCCTTCAAAAATGTGGAATCAAATTAAAAGATAGTACTAAAATCTATCAAATGATTGGACACAATATAATTGAATCAATTTCTTAAAGAATATTCTGTCAAGAGTAATATGCAAATCGCTATATGTATCTTAGAGTCCTCCTCTAACCTACTATATTGAAGAAATATATAAGGAACGGTGTTTACGATACGAAACAAAGACTTTAAAACGTATACTTACCTATTATATTAAAGTACTAAAAATTAAAATTATATCACTAAAAATAGTAATAGCATATCCAGTAACTGTTGATCAGGGACATTGCCTTGCCACAATTTACCGACGCAATACTACGGTGGCTGAGTGCTTGTGATTAAACAATAAATCGTCTCCGTGAACACGGAGCTCTTGCCTTAAGAATGGCTCCGCATATGTTGGCTCGGGGTCAGCCTTGAATTGTTCCGGACGAATAACTAGAGTACCATTCCAATAAACTGCGTAAAGCGACTTGTTGTTGTCGAATAAACAAAACGTCTTTATGTTGGCAAGCTAATTTCATCAAGTACCTATTTCATTTCCTTAAATTTATACCTAGCCTTTATTAAACGTATAGAGTATTATATGTTGTACGTAATACTCTATTCGTTTTTTAAGTATAAATAAAATTCTACCTTTAAATTAATTAATCAAGTTAAATTTAAAAAAATAGCCGACTTCAAAAAAAAAACAATCGCAAACAAAATGCACTCAAAAGTAACCTAAAAAAACCAATTTCAAACAAAATGCACTCAAAAGTAACCTAAAAAAACCAATTTCAAACAAAATGCACTCAAAAGTAACATAAAAAAAAAATTCAAACAAAATGCACTAAAAAGAAACAAAATAATGTCATGAAAACTCTCTAAACTCTAGTAGTTAGTAGTAGGGGCTCAGTTTTCCGCAACTCCACGACAAGCGCGTATTTTGGGTGTCTCTAAACTCTAAAGAAAGTTCTCTTCTTTCTTGTAACATGTCTATATTGTATAATTATTGTTATTTCGCAGTCGGTGTCGGCCGAAGTAAATAGGTGACATTTTATATTTGAGATGTATTAGACATACTTACGTTTATGTCCCTACTTAGGCCGAAACCGACTCCAAAATAACAATAATTATACAATATAGACATGTTACAAGAAAGAAGAGAACTTTCTTTAGAGTTTAGAGACACCCAAAATACGCGCTTGTCGTGGAGTTGCGGAAAACTGAGCCCCTACTACTAACTACTAGAGTTTAGAGAGTTTTCATGACATTATTTTGTTTCTTTTTAGTGCATTTTGTTTGAATTTTTTTTTTATGTTACTTTTGAGTGCATTTTGTTTGAAATTGGTTTTTTTAGGTTACTTTTGAGTGCATTTTGTTTGAAATTGGTTTTTTTAGGTTACTTTTGAGTGCATTTTGTTTGCGATTGTTTTTTTTTTGAAGTCGGCTATTTTTTTTTCTTAAAATTTTTGTTTTATTTCACAATTTTTAGTGAATTTGAAGTTCAATTACAAATTTCCTTAATACATATAAAGACATAAATAAGACAAATAAAGAAAAGGACTTTCCTATTTGATATGTGTGTACTTCAATTCAAAAACTAATTTAGAATGCAGCAGATAACCACTTATCCTTTAAACAATGAAATAATTATCAAAATCGGTATACAAATTGAAAATTACCGAACTAATACATCGTAGCGTGGCCTTTAATTTTGTCCAGCCGCGCGCCGCACTAGCATTTTTCGAATGCGCGTAGTTTTTAATTATTTAATATCTCCCAAACTATTGATCAGAATTACATAGTTTAAAGGCTAACGTAATCTACATTTAATACTCTAGCCATCAAACATATTTATTTGGATAAGGATTCATATCGAATATAATATAATAGCGCCGTAAGCTTACGACGCTGTTTTTCGTGTGCATTTTAATCGAAGTTTGTTCACAATAACATGGTTTTTGTGAGACATCCATAGATGATAGATATATGCCACCTGAGACTTTTATTTAGCAAATTTAAGGATCTATAATTACTCCATACATCATTTTAATGTAGGTCATATAGTTTGACCTACGTAAGCCCAGAAAGCAAATTTGTGCTATTCATTGTAACGCGATGTAGCCTTTTTCGTTTCCGCGTAATTTTATTCTTACGATATCTCCTAAACTATTAGACAGAATGATATAGTTTCAATTGCAAATATAATCTACATTAAATTATCTTGATAATGAACATATTTATTTACATAAGGGTTAATACTGAACTTGAATAATAGCGTCGGAAATAGGGCATGAATTTAATGAATGTTTCTAAAGAAAAAAATGGTTATTGTGAGAAAACTATAAAAGATAGATATATGCTATCGCGGACTTTTATTTAGCACATTTAAAGAGCTACGATTCGCCATACATCATTTCTATGTAGGTCCTATAGTGTAGCCTACGTAAGCGCTGAAAGCAAAAATGTCCCTAATTTCCGCAACAAATTTTGAAGCTATATTCAAAATCTACTAGTCTTCTAGTTATTTAAAAAAAAAAAAAAAAATGGGACCCACCTGCAAGCACTTCCTTTCGATTAAAATAATTTTTATCAAAATCGGACCACCAGGGGCCGAGTTTCGCGGTAACACACATAAAAAAAAAAAAAAAAAAAAAAATACAGTCGAATTGATAACCTCCTTCTTTTTGAAGTCGGCTAAAAAGCGATTACTAAAATGTTTATTTATTCATTACAGAGTACTGGACATATAAGATCCTCGCCTTTTATTTCGAAAACGGGTGTTCTAGAAACGTATTTAACTGAATAAAGTATCATAAAAAGGAGACGAAGGAAAACCTGCAGATGTTGGTCTTAAACAGCATTAAACATCTTGTAATAAAAAAAATAATAGAAAATGCTGAGTAGTAAAATGATTAACCGATTATAAAGGAAATAATAATTAATGTCATCTATTACTAACAATTACGTTAAAAATGCGATGAAAAGCAATTCATAATTAATGAATGGCCATCAAGCGGATCGGTTGCAGAGCGGAGGGGCAAATGGGACGGATGCCCACATACCATTGTCGTGTAGCTTACGCACATCGTTCATCAAGTTGACAAGCGTTAATCCAGTTTCCGGACTCTCTACTATGAGTTCTCGTTTAAATCGAATATTATAAGTAATATCGAGTTGCAGCAGCCACACACTCTTGGCTGTCAAGAAGTTGGCGTCCTTGTAGTCTATTACTACTACTACTAGTCCTTGTGGTTACTGAAGCACTCTTCATTGTGGACTTCATCCTTCTTTATCAATTATAATCAATAGATGGTAAAAAATGGAAAATACAGTGGAACACATTCATTATGACTTGATTTATACCACAACTTAAAACAAATGGGAATAAGGCTTGTAGTTACACCCATAAATATGATAGCATTTTGACTAAATATAAATTCATCTCAAATATTACTTATCTGTTCTGTCACAACCTTATGAACAACTACTTCAATATTTTTTGTGGTGAAATAAAATGCATCCCCTGTTAGGCCTGATACAAAATATCCTCGTCTAGCTGCGGCCGAATCTCGATGACAAATCGTCGCGTAAATGATAGTGTTCGCTCGTTCGTGCGCTCGTCGAGTCTCTGTTTTTGTTGTTTGATGTATGTCTGTACTTTGTCCGCGATCCCAGCCTATTGTTCGGCGGTGGGCTGACACTGCATTGGTTTTTTTTTTCGCCACTGCGTCCATCGATTCAATAAACAGAATATTAAGAAGTTTTTTCTTATGCAGCAGTAATAACTAAAATGTCAGACTTCAAGACTACGTTAAATTTTTAACCTTTAAACCTGTTACATTTCATATCGCAACAAAAAACGTTGCTCTTATGATCATAATCTTAATATATATAAATCTCGTGTCACAATATTTGTCCTCAATGGACTCCTAAACCACTAAACCGATTATAATAAAATTCGCACACCATGTGCAGTTCGATCCAACTTGAGAGATAGGATAGTTTAAATCTCAAATTATAGTCGCATTTTAATTTATTGCTAATTATTTGTCTGTTATTATTTGACAGTCACAATTATCTGTTAACTCCAAATGATTCTAACAGATGTCGATACCTTTCGACTGGGTTGAGTAAGTAATCAATAGATGGCGCTGCTATGGTAAATCTACGAACGTGTCATATAAGCTTATTAAATGCGCGCGGACGGAGTCGCGGGCGACAGCTAGTTGGGCTATATAATATGTCTCTTAGAGGGAATAATATACCTCATTTCGTTAAAGCTTTGTTTTCTTCTTGAACTGTTTATTTTACTGTTTTGTTTATAACTTAAAGTTCAATTTAATAAAATTTCATAGAAGATTTTATTTAATAATTATTTTTCAAACCCTTTCACTATGCGATCTGATAAATGCACACCTGGTATTACCGGAGGCCGTAATTTAGTTTGATGACGTGAAATAAATTACATCATTAATCATTACTGCATCCATTAAATCAAATTCTATCGGTAATATAAAAACATTTGTGTTCTTTAACCATACGTTTCCTGTTTCTGTCAGTACCATTAGCTTTGTTAATTGAACGCCCACGTGTAATGATGCTGTTTTTTTTTTTCAGTTATTGATTCATTTATTAAACAGATCGCCTACAGCTACGAAGAATGGGAACTTTGAACTTTTTGGTTATAGACGGGTTTGGTCGAAAAATGTCGCTCAAGGAAGTACTTGGATTATAACAGTCAACAAAAGCATAATTTTTGCACATCTGGCGTAAGTTTAATTATAAGTGTTCAGTTTTTATGATAATGTACCTACATTGGGTGTCATGAAATTATCTATTAAAAGGTTTACTTAGATATATGAGGTAGGCAGGTTGTTTAACTTGAAGATTTATTTTTTTATTGTTATTTTGACATGAGAAAAAGTTAAAAAGTGTGAATTAAATTTCATATGACAATCATTCTTCTATTCGAAGCGCGTTGTTGATACAGAGATCTTACAATTACACAAAGCCAAGGAAGATATTAAAAAACGGTCCTTGAAGCGACTCTCGTTCGGATTTCAATTATGACCAACATATTCACGGGATCATGTTTTGCTTTCATTCTTTTCAACCGAAATAATCTCTACCGCAAACAGCGTTTCTACAGTCGACTTGTCAAATATAATGCGTCCTTTGTGCGCCCAAAATCGATTATGGCCTTTTTTTGTTGTCAAAATTGAGGTTCGAAAATCTCGAGTTTCACAATAGTTGCGATGTTATCACGACCAGGTGTGTTTAGTCCCTTAAATATTATTTAATTGACTGCGAAGAAAAAATCATTGCTGAGACGATGTTCCGTTGTATTTTGTTTTAGGTTTTTATTTAGTAAACAATGATAGCATCTTGTGTATACTATTGACTACGAGTGTTGTTTACACAGTATATTCAAGAAAAATTTATTGTCCACTATTTCTCCCATATAATATTTTTGCTTGCGTCTATAATCTTTAATTTTTAGCCGACTTCGAAAAGAAGGAGGTTATCAATTCGACTGTATTTTTTTTGTATGTGTGTTACCGTGCGACACCGCCTGCGAAATAACAATAATTATACAATAATGTTACAAGAAAGAAGAGAACTTTCTTTAGAGGGTTTTCATGGTATTATTTTGTTACTTTTTAGTACATTTTGTTTGACATTGTTTTATTATGAAGTCGGCTTTCTTTTTTTAAATATTAGACGGATACATTTATTAAATTCTGTGATATCGAGATTGACAATTAAAAAATCAGTATTTACTGGAGACATATATATCGTATTTATTTTACCGTGTCTTACTTATATCGAGTCATCATGCGTGACTCCGTATCCGGTAACGTGCAACGACAGTCACCGACAAAGCTTCACCAATTTCCAGATTACGTGATGCATAAATTATCAAATTAATCGTACATCCAGCGGCTAAGGTTTGCACTTTCGTGCAGTCGGGTACCCGGTTAGAGCGTGACGATAAATTTACGACATCTTGTAATCCCTGTAGAATAATCCACTTTAATTATTTTTTGATTCTTTACTAGGTCATTAGCTCCTAGTATACTTTCAAATTGCTTGACGAAGATCTAATCAATATTCCCAAATTCGACTTAATTTCAAACTATATACTTCGCGTCATAAAATAAAAGTATACTTTAAAAATTCTAATTTGTGTTATAGTATTAAGGCAAAATTTTATAAAAAAAAAATCTAGAAAAAATATGTACAGTCAAAACCGTTTATGGCGACATCGTTAAGAACAACATACCGGTTAAATTGACCAAAATCAAAGGTCCTGGCTGAATGTTATATACATATCTTTCCTATTAATACCTGTCACCGGTTGTTACAACTATCGGTTTTTACGACTCAATATGAGTAGTCCCTTCGATGTCGTTATAACAGATTTTGACTGTATTTCTATTTTATAGAAAATCGTACTTTTTAAAAATGTGACTAAATTATTTTTGCTGCAAAATCTTAACTTTTGTAATTTAGGAGATATTGCGATTTAAATGTATAATTTTTTTTGTTGATACGAAATATGGGACATATTTCATTTTAAAATATTTCTTGTTAATTTAAAAAACGA
The DNA here is from genome assembly GCF_912999745.1 of Papilio machaon. Taxonomy (NCBI): domain Eukaryota; kingdom Metazoa; phylum Arthropoda; class Insecta; order Lepidoptera; family Papilionidae; genus Papilio; species Papilio machaon. Next base: position 6,651,855 of record NC_059996.1, on the reverse strand, counting down.
CTTAGATTTCCTGAAGCAAAAGGTTAACAATAGAGAAAATAAAAATTAGAGAAGAAATTCAATTAGATTTTATTGCTATTCAGATAAAACAACATTTATACTGATGTCCTTTGATATTAAGTTGTAAAAACAAGCATGAGAGATATATTATTGTAAGGGGATGTGCTTGTATTCGAGAAAAAAATACTCACAAGATTATTTTTCTTTTATCGTACCTTTACATCCTTACTTTGACGAAACTCTTTTTGTAATAAAAAGTAATATACAGGGTACGTTTGGAGAATAAATAATAATGTCGATTTCTGAATATTTTATTACAAAACATACAGACGTATAACATAAGGACATATTAATAATATATATTCTTAAATAGTATAGATCGTCGGTGGCTCAGGGGTTAAGCACTTGACTTGCAATCTGCAGGTCCTGGGTTCGAATCCCACCATGTACTAATGTGTTTTTCGAGTGTCGATTTACATATGTACATTTATCCGACGTTCTTACGGTGAAGGAAAACATCGTGATACAATCTGCACATATCTGAGAGGAAATTCAAAAATATGTGTGAAGTCAACCCGCACTTGGCCAGCGTGGTTGACTATGGCCTAGTCACCCTTCAGTTAGGATAGGGCAGATGATGATGATTCTTAAATAGTAAAAAACGTACGTAACTCTTATAATGGTAGAGCCCGCAACATTATCTTTAGCACGAATTGACCAGCTCGCCCGGTGCAATACCACGGCACATAGAAGACAAGCGTAAAGTGGAAGTAATTCGTTTGATTAGTTTACGTGCAGGTCAAATTTTCAGTCGTCTTCTCATCCTTTTTCTTATAAGGAAAGAGTGGGAAAGGGAAGAGGATTTGGTTGTCCATTTCCTCTTCTACTGATTGTATATAGGCATCGTATCTGCAAATGTCTATAGGTAGCAGTCACTTCGCTATTTTTGGCGAATTCAGGAGGCCGCTAGCCCGTTTGCCACCTTATATTACAATAGCAAGCCGGAAAATAGCAAGCTTTTATCAAATGACTGTCTTTTCATTAAAATCCTTGTCATAATATTATAGATACGGTCGTTTTTTTTAAATAAAGCGAAAGGTAAGAAAAACGAAACAAATATAATTGTTTCATTTTAATTGCCCCTCTCACTTTCCTAACAAAAAGATCTCAAATTGATAACTGTTTTGTCAATTAAATTAGTCACAAACACAATATTTGTTAAGCAACAATGTTCAGATATGACCTAAATACATCGGTTTATTTATTTAGCATCTGTGGTCAAATATGTATGTAAAATTGCTTTATTTCCTCTCGATTTTATTTTTAACACATCAAAGCATTTCCATTTCTGCGGGAATTTCGATTTCACTTTGACCGAGTACGGATAAAGGAAAACGTGCTCCTGAGTAATTTTGTCCTGCGATTCTATTTTGTTTTCACGTTTTTAATTTTCTTTAAATTATGTCATTTTATACGTATATTAATATCAAGTCCTCAATATTTTTTTTATCTTCACCTTTAACCTCATCATTTTTTTATTTCTCCGTTTTTTTAATGATTTCACATGAATACTACAAATTAAATATGATACGAGTAACACACACGTATTTATCTAGTTTCTGCACCGACATACGACCATACAATGTCACACGAATGTTGAAATAATTTGCCGTGGGTTTCTGAGACCAAAATGCCCGTTTAAAACGTATTGTTATCACTGTTTTGTCAAAGACAGTGACAGTGATGACGATGTATTCCATGAAGAGAGATTTTACTCTCAGAAACCAACGTTCACTAATTTTACACTTAATTTTAATATGTAAACAACTAATTTAATAGATCTAAAAGTGATTATGTGATCATGATGTCAAAAAAAAAACAATAAAACCTATCAATTTAGATTAATTAAAATGCATCTATCGGTTAAGTGGTATCAATCTCTGTTACTTATCGACTCCATCAATTTAATATAGAGTTATGAGAATATGTACACAAATTATGTAAAACTAGCACATAAATAACACAACAAAGTGTGAAAATAATTTGTCATGTGGAAAATCTATATCCCTTTCATTCGCGTTTCACTCGTTCTTTGTAAAGTTTTAATTGCGGTGAGATCTGTTCGAGATAATTAAACCTTTGTTCTTAAAGAACTTTATAGTGCTTTAATAAATAATGAATGTTTTATAGTTAACACGAGCCATTGTAAAGAAATTAATCTACTGCACTATTGTGGATAAAGATTTGTTTTTAGTTATTTCCCTCTTTATTATTGTACTAGCAATCGCCCGCGACTACGTCCGCGTGGAATCCAAAAGAAACTTAATTAGAAGCCTACGTATTCTTCCACGCTATATTATTAATTTATGTATGTCGAATTTTAGCGAGATCCATGATGCCGTTCTGGAGATACATTCTTACAAACATCCATACATCTGAACATCCGCCTTTATGTAAGTAAAAAAAAAGTAATCAGAAATCTCCACGAGCGTCGGTGGCTCAGTGGTTAAGCACTTGAATTGCAATCTGCAGGTCCTGTGTTCGAATCCCGACATGTACATACCAATGTGTTTTTCGATTCTCGGTTTACATATGCACATTTCGATGTTGATGTGATGCAACCTGCAAATATCTGAGAAGAAATTCAAAGATATGTGTGAAGTCAACCAATCCGCACTGGGCCATCGTGGTTGACTGTATCCTAGTCACCCCTAACTTAGGATAGGTTCCGAGCCCCTCAGTGGGGACGTGTAGTGAGCTGATGATGATGACGATGAAATCTCCACTGCACTGTATTGAAATGTGTAATGTTTTTAGAAAAGGTACGTAATTTTTTACAAACTGGTTGGCGACAACTCATCATTTCTAGTAGCTAATAATCACATCATCTTTTAGTACTTGTCTTTTGATTGCACTATACTAAATATTTTGTTTCGAATTATGAAAGCTTGCGAACGCTAAAACTTGTTCATCAAATTGTCATTGTCAATCTAACTAAATATATAGAAAATAAATTTTGTGAACATTAAATTATTCAATATTCACTATACCACGTGGAGTACACAGTACTTTTAACGTTCCAGAGCAAGCCGTGTATAGAATAATAAACGGCCACCGATGCAAGATAAAACTGCAGCCAACATTACTACTGACGTCTCCATTGCCGCCCAGCATGCGTAGCCATTATGTACCATTACACGATAACATAGAAATATTTATGGAGAACTCAATTTTTATTTCACAATTTGAATATTAAGCAATTGCTTTTTATTAGTAACGTAGCAGTGATGAAACTTAGAACAGCTGAACTAAGCTGATTTTTTTACAGATGTACAAATGTTCTAAGTTTTACGATTTATTCAAATTTATAAAGTTACAATAAATAGTATTATGTGATGAGTATATAAAAGATTATAAACTGTTGTCAAAAAAACAAAAAGTATTGCTCACCAAACTTTTTTGTTTTTCCAACTGAAGACCTGATGCATTACATCTAAGCACATTAAGCGCTAATCTATGCGGTCGTCATTGTTTTAGTAAGAGTATAGAGACTCATAACTTATATACATAAATTTATCTATTGTGTTCAGTAAACTAAACAATGTTATCTAAGATCAACAAGTTGGTAAGTATTTCTTAAAGCCCAGAAGCCAAACGGGCGTGTTTGTCCAATATAATGGGTACTATGTGTCCGATGTTTGCCCGCTGTGATGGATGCCGGCTCGGGCTAATGGATCGATACACGTCCAAACTTACGCTCCTCAAAGTCACTACGTAATTTATATTTCTAACTAACGCGATTGTTTATCGAGAGCTTAACGAAGATAACGTCAACATTCGTCTATGCAGTATAAGTGTACATATACTTAGATATTAGCAAAGCTATTTTATATTATTTTTCTTTTACGGTAACTGCCAAAGATTGACCAATAATAAATTTGTATTGTAGCCCCAACTGAGGCGAAAATAGAGAGAGAGAACGGTATTTAAACTGACATGCTCACTGTCAGCCATTGTTTTACGATCAACTGTTTTACTTTACATCAAATGAACCGCTTGATGGTCTACCTATGGCGGTATGAGCAGTACAGCCATCAGGAATCAAAAAGTTAAATACATCAGTAGTTTAGACCTAAGGCCCTCGTTCAGATTGATGGAGAACCTTTGGACAATGTTGATAACAGCAAACTTTGGAGTGGTGAGAGATTTTGCAGTAGTTTGTCAACATCGAATGAGCATTCTATTTCTTATCTTTCTTCTGTGAAACGTTCGCTGCCATTGTTTCGTATATGTATTTTCAGTTAATGACAATATAAAATTCCGTACACGGAACCCTTTTATAATCACGTTTGAATTATTTAATGACGCCCCGAGGCTGTCATTCAGCGATGATTAAGAGAACAATAAACAAAGGAATTAAGATGTTCCCGCGTTTAGATTCACTCGCACACTCGCCGCCCAAATGTTTTGCCAAATGAATATTGAGCTGTCAAAGTAAAATGTCAGACGAGCGTCGACCGTATAATTATTTATATGAATGTAATGTACGTACTCAGTAGAAAGTATTAAATTACATGTTCGGGCCCGCCCTACATCGCTAGAGTAGCGTAGGTGATTTTCACACGATAAGTTTTTTCTTCACCTAGATTGTGTTTTGTTCATTTCTCTGTACATTGTCTTAAAACAAAGGAAGGAAAGTAATTAAAAATTTAAAATAATACTTTGTTGGCTACTGAATTACTGTTGAAAGGTACAATTATATAGAAACGAATTTATTTATATTTTAATGCATGTTAGACGCGTGAATTTAAATTTAGAAAGACAGCTCGAATTTACGATTACCATTTTTGGCCTATATATTAGTGGCTATCAGTGGGTTTATATTACGATGAACAAAAGGGCTTGTCATGTTAGTATTTATTCAGAAGCCCGGTAAACAATAACGATTCTCATAGTTTTTTACCAGTGATCCCATAGCAGAGATAGAATTTCGACAGATGCAAAAGATCTTACCCACAGCTTGTTGTATAATCTATTGTAAAATTTATTTATTTTAAAACACTAAAGATATTTGATATTACAATTCTTTTCGAATGAACAAACTTCTAGTTGACTTAATGTTTAGATCAAAATAAAAATTAAATGAATAATAAGACTTAAGAATGAATTTTTATCTAACTAAACTTATTTAAAAATGTGAGAAGAGATTTTTAAGATGATATTAATGTAAGTAATATTGAAGGGTTTGCTACTTAACTGTTTCTGAATACATAAGGTTTGTATGTTACGTTCAAATTTCTTATTGACTTTTCGCTTGTCTAATGTATTTCTCGTAATGTAGCAAATAAAACGCACTAAATTTTGACTTCCATGGCCGTTAAACTTCTGTCAACAGAAATAAAATGAAAAGAAATAATTTCGTCCCGCCACTACCAACATACGCCTAATTTATCAAAGTTCTATAAACAAATCGGAGCGCACTTGCAATAACAATCCTTTGTGAGCGGTTTTCTTTTGACACGAGCCGTGACTGAATCAAAGGACGGGATATGCGGTAGGCACCAACTTATGATTTATTAAATCTTTAATACATATTTTTTTTTTAATTTGAAAACCTTTTTACATGAATAATTTTTTTTTTTTCAAAAAAGATAAAGGTTATTTATTGAAAACAAAAATTGGTTTTATATAATACATACGTACATATTAATAATTACGATAAATAAATAGTAACAGTGCTGTCTCGCTGCAAACGCTAAAAAACCATTTAAAATGCACGCCACATTTGCTGTTCTGAATATTGTACACTGAGCCAAATAGAATTTCGCAGAATGAATATTAGATAGTAAAATCTTGCCATTTAAGGTGTTCAACAAACCGTGAACGAAAATAATAGGTGCTTGCAGTAAAAGGAGAACGAGTATAATATAATAGTAATTAAGCGCAAACTACCAGAAAATTTCGTTGTTCAACAATGTTTTTTTGCAAAATTAATATAATTGCGAACATTGTTATTAGGAGACACCTTTTTATTTAAAACATTTAAGTAAATTATTTAAGAACGACTTAACTCACGTATGATCGTTCTGCGACGGCACCGACTAGTCTCGGACCCGTCGGTCCATCTTCAAGGCGAGTGTTTATTTTTAAGGACTTCGCGGTCGCATCGCGTCTCGCACTGTGTCCGAAACTAGTCGGTGCCGTCACCGAACGATGATGCGTGAGTTTAGCCTTTCTTAATTAATTTATTATAATATCTCACGAAAGTTTAAACAATTAATCATTTAAATACTTAACTTTAAATAGAAGATCGCTTCATAAAATATATGTAGGTACATTAGTCTAGTGAATTGTGGTCATACATATTTGGACTATTTTGTTGCTTATGTGAAAAAATATAGAGTCACTTAAGCTCTTCTTAGTAAGTACAACTTTCAAAGAAACTTGACGTTCATTTAATTTATTATTTATGCGCTCGCGGTCTGTACACGCAGCGAATCAACTTTGATCATTTAGGATTCAAGCGGTTACAGACTTTCGACTCGAAAGTAAACCAAGCAAATGTGGTGAGCAAGTTGGGGTACATGTTCTAAACTAATTAACAAATTTAAATTTAGATATAAGAGTTATAAAATTTAATTAATGTGCTTTGTCTTATAAAAGAAAAACTACAATGTTGTTATAATTTTCATAGTGTATAAAATAAACAAAACAACGTCAATCTTTGCTTTTTAGACGTAATTTTTTTTTAGTTCAACTTACTTTTAAAATTGTCATGTAATATATGTTTAACTAACTCGTAATTCCTAGTGTTATATAAAGCTAAAATAATAAATTTAAGATGTCCATATTAAAGATAATTTATAGTACAACCATTCCAGGTAAGGTCGTATGGAGAAAGTATGAGTATGACCAAACAAAGGCGGTTGACTAACAGCAAATAAAAAAGCTCTACTTCCACGATATGACCCATTTTTACGCCATAAAATTATTCCCATCTTCCATCTCACGGCCATAAAGCTCGTTATCACTGCCTAATATTTAGACTTTTTATTACCTACTGAGCTTTTTGTAAATTGCCTCAAAGAACGTAGTTTTCTTATTCTAAAATGAAAAAAGTTTGAATAGTACATTATGACACGTCTTGGAAAGATTTGAGTAGTGTCGTATTTTAAGAGCATCATTAATGTATAATTAAATAAAAAGAATGGACACGTGAACTTGTCTTGATTTTTTTTTGTGGTTAAGTATTTTTGCATGTTATACTTAAATTACTTTTTTTTAATTCATGACTTAAATGATGTACATGAATTAAATCTCGAATATAAAAATAAGTAATGAACATTGTGTATTTCCGTAATCCATTTTTCCATGACAGGCATTAACAGAGTCATATACCTAAGTTAAAGTCACTGAAAAATCTTACTAATATTATTAATGTAAATTTTTAGATTGATGAATGGATGGATGTTTGCTTGAAAGTATCTCCGGAACGACACAATGGATCTTGTTGAAATTTGACATAGATGTAGAACATAGTCTGGAATAACACATAGACTATTTATTATGTTTTATTTCATTCCGCGAGGATGGAGTTGCGGGCGACAGCTAGTAAGAAATAAATCTTAAATACCTTACCTATTTCCATTGTGTGCTAAAAGAAAAGACGGTGGCCAGGTTTACTTACAAGTTGCGTTAGGTACCCTTTCATTTAACTCAAGTGATATAAATAGAGTTAGCCATTGACTATTCAAATAATTTATTACTAGTAGTAGGATAGTATCAAAATGTTTGTACTTTAAATAAGATTAAGTAAGACGTTAGATGTATAAGGGAATCGAACCCTGTCCATGTTAATAATTAGATTTGTGAAATTTAAAATTATAAAGTAAAGGAAAGTGCGTTTGTTAAATTTAATTTAATGCATTATTTTATTACATTATTCCAACAACGTTGAATAATTTAAGAGGTAAGGTAAGTGAAATTAAGATAAATAAAAAAAGTTTTATGCAAAAATTATCACAATGGCTTTATTAAAGTATATAAATAGGTATACTTGTGACTCCTATGGACATTTATTTACAAATTATATACAAATTCACATATTCTACAGCAGTCTTATATAATGTATTTACAACAATGTTATGAAATTAATGCCGTTTGAAATGGCTAGAAATACAAAAATAGACCATAATCTTAGTTATTTGGTAAGCGCGCATTGCAGTCAATATAATTTACACAAGAAGCATTGACTAAATAATTATTTATTAAAAGAAAGTTTCCTGAAAGCTTGAATACTAGACTAGATAAGCTTGACCTGAGCGCTGACTGTCAACTATGGGAGGTGGCGGCGGCCAAAGCCTTAAATCTCTTCTCCGATTTGTGTTATTGCCACCTAATTCCAGGGAAGAGTAATCGGAATCAATAGACGTGTAAATATGATCCGACGGAGGCCTACCATTCAGGCCGTACATTCTTTGTGCATGTTGCATATGACTTTCTAAAAATTCGGGATTAGATGTCGTGTCATTGACATGATCTCTCGTTTTGTCTGTAAACGAAAAAGACCGCATCGTCCCATTATGTACACCACTTCTCATAGTATAAGAATTCAAGTTATTTTTATAACTTGAAGATTTTGATTTTCGTTTCTTTACCGGCATAGCCAATCGAAGGCTTGCCCAGAATTTGTTCTGACCTAATCTTATTCTTGAAGCTGTTTTTAAATACGGCCTTAACTCAGAATCGCAAAGAGCATCCGGTAAAACTGCGGTATCTTCTATTATTATTAATGTATATATTCTTGGTTTTAATAATTCATGTAAAGCTTGTCGAAATTCAAAACGGGACCATTCGGTTTCTATAAAATTTCTTGTCAAAACAAGTATTATTCGCTTCGACGCTTCTGCTGCTTCCGGCAGTGGTAATGCATATTGAATGTAAGCTGCCCCTTGCCTCGGTATATCTCTGTAATGTAAGCATAGGTGATACGAGGTATTTCCGTTTTCTAATTCAGCTGCCAAGGTTTGTATGACAAAATCGTCGTCTTTTGGGCTGTAACATACATATGCGTCGTATAATTTGTCATTGTCATCGTACGCTCCGGCGAGAGGTAATAATCTTATACCGCAAGTAGTATATAGCCATATGCGAATTGAATCTCTGAATATAAACATTGTTAACGTCACTAACATAATAAGCATAAATCCAGTAAATGTAGTCACTAACATGGGCATGTAATTAGAAACCAACATTTTATCTATAACCGAATCTCCAGCGTAATAATCACTGCAAATAGTGCCGTTCAGATTTAGTTCTCGTTTTTGTGGTGATCCATTGTTTAAATTCCAACACCATAAATCTTTTATATCTTTGACTATAGCGGTATTTTCAGACAAAAAAGCTGTAAATTTTTGTAAATATCGACACTTACATGACCACATATTATTGCCTAATGCAACTGAATGCAAATTTTGATTAACACTTAAACTCCAAATCGAAAATTCTATGAGTCTATTGCCATCTAATCTCAAAATTTCTAATGAGAGTAAAGAAGCAAAAGTCCTATTATCTGCGTAACTTATGAAGTTGTCTTGTAAATATAATTCTTTGAGCTGTGTAAGATGTTCAAACTCATTCCCATTTAAATATTTCAGTTTATTATTTCCGAGATGTAATATAATAAGCGAGGATAAGCCAGCAAACGTCCTATTATGTAAGTTCTCGACGTTACTTGAATTAACATAAAGCGATCTCATATTTTTCCTTCCGATGAATGCATAATTTTGCAATTCTTTAAAGTCATTTCCATCCAAGTAGACTTCAGTAGCATCCATTGGTATTTTTTCTGGTATTTCATTCGCCTGCTGGCTCGAACAATCAACGACATTCGTATGCCAAGTAGGATCATGATAACAAGAACAGTTGAACGGACAGGTCATTTGGCAGTCGCAGGCTACGTAATCACAACAATGACACAAAGTGAAGCAATGCGTTTCATAAGTGCATAAGAAATCAGTCGATTTTAGATTACTTAGTGGTATATGAGAAACACCTCTGGTATGTGTCATTTTACATAAGACATTTTCAAGATCCATTATTCTGGGATGCTGCCTCATTGCTGTCATGTTGTTTATCATCGGGAGCCATTCCATTGAGCAATCACAATCAAATGGGTTTCCCCCTATGTAGAACTCTGGTAACGACTTATTTAACGGGACAGGGTATATGCGAAGACTGTTAATATCTAAATGAGATATTTCATTAGCGTAAATGTCAACTCTTGTGAGATTACGTTTCTCAATGAATGTGTTTACATGAATATTGCTGATATGATTATTGTTAATGAACAACAGTTCAACACTATTAGGAATTGCTAAGGGTGATATTTCTGCAATGCGATTATGACTAACATCTAACGTCTTTATTCGAATTTGATCTTGAAGTTTATAATAGTTACCTAAATGTTCAATAAAATTTCCATGTACATCTAGCCATTTCAAGTTAGCTGGTATAAACGCATAATCAAACCAAATCAAATGATTTTCTGACAAATTAAGCCAAAGTAAGCTCATCAATGCTGAAAACACGCCATTTATGTCTGATATGAAGTTACCGTCCAATCTAATAGCCTCTAATTGCTTATTGCGTTCAAATGTTCCTCTCTCAACGGACTGAATTTTATTTTTAGCTAAATTTAACACTTGTAAACTAGGTAAATCCCAAAACATACCAACGCTTATGTTTCCAATTTGATTATCGATAAGTCTCAATCCAGTTAGTTGATCTAAATTTTTAAAAGTACCATTTTTAATTTCGCTTATTAAGTTCTCACCCACGTCGAGTGTTTTCAGCATTGATAACTCCCAAACTGCAGTTGGAACTTTGGTAAGCTGATTGGAACTTAAATCTAATTCTTTTAAATCTGAACAATTTTTAAATGATTTAGCATGTATGTTAATCAATAAATTATTATTTAAATTTAATTTACTTAAAACAAACAACCCATTAAAAAGGAACTCGTCAATAGTATGCAAGCGATTTTCTGCTAAATTTAAAGTATGCAAATTGTACAGAGGGAGGAAAGTATTCTCTTCAATATAACCAATAGAATTATTTCTTAAATCTAATATTTGCAAAAAGAACAAATCTTTAAATGTTTTGCCATCTATCCTTGTCAAGGCGTTATTAGATAAATTAAGAATAATTAATCTTATTAGACCAACGAATGTGCCGCCATCGATATGAGCACTCGAAAGCTGGTTATTGGATAAATCTAAAACAAGCAGTTGGTCTAAACGGTGAAAGACGCCTCTGGCCAATTCATACAGTTGGTTATTGTTTAGATAGATTTCTCTTAATTCTTTTGTATTTGTAAAAGTTCCGTCGGGTATAGATTGAAGATAATTGAAGGAAATATTTAATATTCTGAGAGTAGGAAATCCATTAAATATTTCACCTGAGATGTCTGTTATGTTATTATGCTGAAGTTTTAACTCTTGAAGTCTTCGAAGTCCTGTAAATTCACTCTCTTCGCTTAACGACTTAAGCTCATTATAACTTAAATCCAAACTTATTAATCCCGAACCACAATTTTTTCCGAAGCCAATTCTATCTATACTTTTTATCTTATTATAAGTTATATTCAGTACTTGCAAGTTGCCGAGAGGACAGAAAACATCAGATGGTACAGATTTTAAATTATTTTTCCCCAAATCAAGAATCTGAAGTTCTTTTAAGCCGTTGAAGGTTCCCAAAGAGAGTTCTAAGTTTTTATTCGGGCTCCAATCGTAGTTTTTTGATCGAATCGACAACTTTTTCAACTCACGTAATCCTTCGAACGCGTTCCCCGGTATTTTGAGAAGTTTGCAGTTCTGAAGAGATAGTTCGGTGAGTGTTGAAAATCTTTGAAAATAGTTTGCTTCGAGCGAACTTTCGAAAAACAACAGCTGGTTACATTCTATTGTAAGCCGCTTTGTGTGCTCTGATGCTGAATCTAAGCTGGATCCACCGGAATCGAGAGTTCGTACATGGCACAAGGATGCTCCCTTGTCACTTCTCGCGGGAATACAATTGTCTACACCTCGCGACGTTAATGTCGGTTTAACACTTAATATCATCAACAAAAGAGGAAGCAAATGATACATTTTTGAAACACATTTGTAATATTCCTTTTTATTCTATTACACTTAAAGTCACTTTTCACTGTGTGAAATGAGAATACACTAGTCCTTTACTCGACCGGTCAATGTTTACATCGCGTGCCGCGAACGAGTATGAGCGGCTTTAGAGAGAAGGCTGTGACGTGCCCCACGCAGCATGGTTAGAGCGCGACTGTCGAAGCCGCCCGGCTTTTTAGTGAGAGTGGTGCGCTTCTAGCCGCCCCACTCGGTTACACGCCCCCCGCACCCTATCGTCCCAACAAAGTTACGCGTTCGCTCGCATGGCGCCACTTGCGCACTCGGTCGCTCTCGTACAATTATGTAATGTTTTCTTAATCGAGCTATCGCGTATCAGCTGAGGAAAGAAAGGTGTTAAAAGAACTAGTAATGCGGATGGTAATATTTTAATGAAGTACCGGGAGATTTATTTTTAGAAATTCTAATTTTATAAGGTTCAATCAACACATAAATTTAGTAATTGTTTAATGGGCACTACCAACTGTCGTTGTTTATTTTTTAACCAAGTGCAAAATGGTGCATACGCTGCCGACAATATTAACAACAGATTTTGGGCTATTATTTTGTAGGATCTTTATCGATTTTAAATATTTATTTTTATTACAAATCAAATGCGGATAGTTGGCGACCAAATTCTTCATATCGCCACTTACTACATTCTCAGCTCGCATTCTTCATGCACGCATCCAATAAAGTTTGTTAGATGTCATGGGGCCCATGCCGTTACTTTAGGAGAAACATCCATGTGGAATTCTCAAAACACATTGCACCAGTTTTCAAATAGATTCCCGTACCCCGTGCGAACTGCTAGGGACGAGGTATACTGGCGAAAGTTGATAATTTGATTTCCTTGTTCGACACGTAAAATCGTTTATAGTCTAACTAGAACTTTGCTACTTACGCTAAAGTTTAGAAACAATTACCAATAAGACTTGAATAACTTACTTTACATATATTTCACTATATTTTAGGAAAACTATCATGTACAATATGATATTTTATAAGAAAACAATTAACTTACGTTTATAATATAGCGCATGTATATAGTCATATTATATAAAATCTCCATAATTGATAATAAATACAAAGATAGTTAATAAATATCATGACAATATTTTCCTTTATTGTCACGTAGAGACTTTTTGTCAACAATGATTGAGCAAAAAGCTCTAGCCTCAGAGATAAGTTTTCTTACTTAAGTGATAAAACACGACGCCTACAAGCGAAAAACATTTGAAGCATCATGATATCCTTATTATTAATGTCTTTTGGAGCACCCTGTATCAAAAGTTCTCGATGTCGAGAGTTCTTAGCGCTAGCGTGATAAATGACTTGCCTCACTTTCGGGAAACTTACCCCCGTATTTTTTCCCAATGTCTGCCTTCCGTGCGACAGCCTGGACAGAACGTGCCCAGACTACTGATGACGTTACACTTACGATCTCGTATCATCCCTTCTGATTAGTAGCCCTTTTCATTTCAAAGGTTTTTCCTTTGTTCTAATTTATATGTAGTTTTGGGAATTTTTCATTTCAAAGCCCATCTAGAATCTTAATATTATCCCTAGAAAAATATTTTAGTTAATTGTTAATTTTATGAATCCTTATTACATTTCAAAACTTCACTTTTTTAATGATTATTTTTAATTATATCATAGTGAAACTTACCTCAATGTTAAATACTTTTAAATGACTAACCGTGGGTTTCCGAGTCCAAAATCTCTGTATAAAACATCATCATCCCGTCATTATCTTTGACAACACAGAGATGGCAGTATATTTTAAACGGAGTTTTTGTACTCAGAAACTTACGGTAAGAGGCAAATTTATGACAAGAATTATTCTACACTTAAATAGAGGTAAGATAACAAAAAGTTCCTTATTGCTTATAGGCCCAATTAAAATACGAAGTATTTTGCACAGCATTGAAATTCAACATTATCAGTAATCAGATACACTTGATATATATAGAGTGAGAAAGTCCTGTTCTGTCGTGTTATCTGCGCAGATATTACCGCATTACCACCATTAATCAGGAAGAGCTAGCTCACATGAGATAGTAGGAATAGATTCCAACATTTAAATATATTTGCTTCATTTTTTAAACACGATACAATATAATTACGTCATAAGAGTTGATAAATCCGACATGTAGTGCCCTGTCAAGTAGAAAAAAAAGCTTAAATAACATTACCGAACAAACAAAGAACGCATTTTTTTTTTCATTTTCATAGAAATTTATATTTGGGTAAAACTTTCATCTCGTGCCTTATTTTTCTTGCATTACTTTCCTTTGTACTCTTTATCGTCAGAGTTCACTACTTTACTCACTAACAATAACATAGCAGTCCAGTCGATTCAAAGACTTCCCTATTTAATCATCTCATTTCATTTACTATTCTCACAGGTGGGCACAGTTAATCGAAAATTTAACTTCGTTAATCGTTAATTCGTTAATTAAAAAATTAACTTCGTTAATCGTTAAAGCGTTAAATTCTCGAAAATTTAACGCAAGTTAAAGTTAATCGTTAACAGTTAACCATACTAAAATTATACATGCTAATTTTACAATTATTGTGGCGACACATCTTTAAAATAGTAATTTGACTATACATTCTATAACACATTAGTATTAGAGACAAGTATGAATGCATTATAGTATATTTCACTACGAGTGCGGAAAGCCTGTCATTGCAAAGAGTTCCTACAAATGTCTAGCCGAGGCGCAGCCGAAGGTTATTGTTGACAGTGGGAACAAGTTGTAATGACAGTTCCGCACGTGTACTAAACAACTATTTTTAATACAGTTGCGAAAAAATTAAGCAATTTAAAAGAATAATAAAAAACAGTAAACTCAACTAACTAAAATGTTTGAAAAATGGCGCCAACCGTAAAAGAATACAAACATTTTTTTTGTTTTCTTCACCCGTTCTGGGTAGGCAAAGGAAACTATGCTCAAACGGCCAAGTCTTCAATAGATTATTTTTATTGATATGAAATGAAAATGAAATTAAATGAGATGGAATAAAATGAAACCTAACCTAATTCATTGAATCAAATAATTAAATCTGATATTGTAACCTATTAGGAGCTTCTTTTTAGAAATATTTGCATGAATAATAAAAACTTCAATGATGTTTTTTGTAAAAACATCGTGGTTGGTTTTTTCTTTATAATAGACATTATTTTGACAGTTGGGAAAGAGAAGGCACGAGTTTGGAAAAGCTAAAGAAAAAGCACGAGTAAAAAAGTGTTTTAATACAGTTGCTCAAAAAGTGGCGTAATGCAGGGACTAAGAGCGTTCGGAATGTGGACTATTACATACTCTTGCTTTTATATACTCGTAATGATATATACTATTTCGAACCTTCTTTTGATTTTGTCCTGTTGGTCACGTCTTTCCCGGACGCTCTGATGCATCATACTAGCACGCGAACTTCACATATATCAATTATCAACTCGTTCGTTCACCATTCGAGTCGCCGACAGTCGCCCAACATAGTTGAACTTACGACTGTGGCATGGCGCGAAATTTAAACAAAATGACAGCACGTCTCCAAGTTTCTAATTTAACGATTAACGGACTTTTATTAACGGAAGTTGAGTTTAACGGAAGTTAACAAAAGCGTTAAAACTTTTTGACGTTAACTTAAAAGTTAATCCGTTAAGCAAAATGTTAACTTCGTTAATTAACGATTAACGGATTAACGAGTTAATGCCCAGCTCTGACTATTCTTTATAGCTATACTATTCTTTGACTGTTTAATCTTCGATGAGAAATGTTTGGAGAATTGCATGCAACTATCGAGGGGAAAGATCTGTACTAATCGACACCTGCGGCTTTTCTATACAGCGCTATGCAAGTCTACGACAACGGCACGTTGCGTGTTCTATTCAAATGGCATACCAGCAATGGCACGTATTTACCAAGATTTGGTGTAACAGTAAACTTTGACTCAACTTCCTTACTTTACATAGAATTTGCACCTGCTACCAGAATTAAGGAATTAAAGACCCGGTTTTCAATATTAGTAAATTGTTAACATATTTCTAATCAGACGAAATCAGATCTTTAATTAAATGATAAGATTCTAGCGAAATGCTTCTTTAACATTTTCGAATCGGGATTAAGGTAGATTAAAAACATTGGTTGCTCTCGTATAACAATTATTTTACATTACTCAAAATATAATTAAAGTGATAAACTACAATAATTTTATCCAAACAAAAAATTATAAAATTGCAATGTTATGTTGTGAGTTCTAAGGCTCTAAACAACCTGATTAATACCCAAAGGCGATATAATAACGCGTCGATATCAGGAATCGGCAGCGCCGCAGACAACACGCGGCTGGATTAGAATCGAATCTATTCGAATGGAAGATTGTAGTTTATGATAAAGTTAATGTTTTATTGCTATTAACTATGGGGGTGTTCGTGAGCTTCCAAGTGACAGAAAGGAATTGTTTTGAGTAATAACATTCAGTCTAGTTTGAATATATACGAATTTCGTGGTAAGCAGTGCTCAATTCTTTGTTCATTTACATATTATTTTACTTTTTTGTAACACGCTCAATGCCACTAGGATTTTAACGTACTAAAGTGAACTAGAAATGCGAGTCGGTGGCAATGAAAGTGTTCTAGGTGAAAACGCAATTATTTTCTAGGTTAAATTAGGATAGACCTTTCCTTCTTCTTCCTAGTCCTTCGTATTATTTTTGTTTACATTTCTACAGAATGATATTATTAGCATAACACAGAAATAAAAACTGAAATGTAAATTGGTATCACGATGAAATATTTGCAAAATTATGATAAAATTATTGGATGTGATTGTTATTTATGGCCTGAGATAAATTGGGGTAGATAGATCATAGATACTTATCTTAATTTCTTTTAACCGATCTTATCAAATATCAAAAGATATTTCCTTCCCGACCAGGATTCACTTTATAGTGGTTGGGGTGAGAGCAGACAATAAAGTTATGACCATGTCTCTTTTATACATATATGAGCTTTGCAGGACATGGAAATAAGTACTACAATAAACGCAAATATAATAGAAACTTAGACAAATATGTCAAAGAAAGTTGTAAGCTAAAGAAAATTATCTAGGATAAAATCTAGGAGATTTCCATAAGAGCAAGCCAAGCTAGTTAGATAGGGAACCTTTCAATCACCGACAAACGCGTTGGAATGGTTGCAAATGTCATAGACGAAGAACAAAGTAACAAAGCGTTATTGTGAACAGGAAGATGCAAACTTGCACTACACGAGGAAATTAAAGGCGCTCGCATGTTGTAATTGAGTTCTCGCGAAGGATATTACTGGAAGATTGCTCGTCAACTCGAGTTCTCGCTTCAATCACCTCGAATAGTTCCAATAGTTTGAGCTAGGGCGTTGATTAATCAGAATCGGTTCAGTGGGACACTCGTAACGTCGATGTATTCCAATCGATGCCACCTCGCCTACTTCTGTTCCATATATTTTTCGAGAAAGTGTTTATTCAATGCATCGTGAAATTTATATTGTTAGATGATTTAATATTTTTTGGTTGTTTATAATAATTAATTATGAGATGATGGGCAGATAAAAAAGAAAGTAATGAGACTGCTGAATATGGATGGATGAAAAGGGAGTGGAAGACCGAAGAAAGTATGGATGGATTATTTGAAAGAGGATATGCGTAAGAAGGGCGTGAATTCAGTTATGACGGCTGATAGAGATGTATGGAAGAGTAGTACATACTGTGCTGAACTTCCGTTAGGATAAGGCCAGGACAATGATGTCATAATTGATATTAAGTTTCTTTAAATGTTATATTAACAAAATAAACGTTGGAAATTGAAATTTGTGTTAATTTGTCAATACAAATTTTATCGGAACAAAGTTAACAACTTTGCAACAGTTGAGGCATCGCTTTTCGTTATTCTAACTCCGATATGAGTTTTCCGGATTGAACCCGGTGTTTACACAAAATTTATTGAACCTGTTCCGATTAAACGTTCATTAAAACTTCTTCAAAGCTTTTAATATCATCGTATTTGGTATCACTGCTGTATTTGCTGCAGATATTTATTTCATCGTTAAAATAAACTGAAGATGATAAAATGCTACTTAAATTATACTTTGATCTTTACATTGTAATTACTAAAAATCTATTTGCCTATTTTTTTTCTTATGAAATATGTTTTTGTGCTAGAGAAGTCGCTCATTTCTCTAAAAACTTCTATGTCCTTAGATATCTGGTAAGGATCTGAATCCTTGAAATAAATACACCTAAAAATTTCGAGTGTCATCGATATTAGTAGCTTAAAAATGACGTATTGCCCGTGCTATCCTCAAAAAGCACCATTTTATTACCCGCCCCCGATTTAAACTCGTTGGATAGTACAACGAACACAAACACTGCATTCAAATAGATATTATTTGCAGGCAATTTTCACCGATACCGCGATGTTTGAACTTGTCACCGCTGCAAGGTAATGTTTGCAGTTAATTATGGTAATGGATTGCAGTACAAACAGCTCCACCCGGCGCCGTCTCTATCAACTCTCAGCCTTGTTGGCTCTGGATGATCTGCTTTGTTACCTATTTAATTATTTTAGATGTAACTGAAAACATATATCGTACACGAGCAGGAAAATAACTCTTGAACTAAAAGGATCTCGGATTAAAATGTAAAATGCATTATTGGTATTTGCAGTTCTTTGTTTGTAGGTTGTTGAGTTATACAGTAACTCTCTATAACTTATTTACTACGTTAAAATATTTTTTCTATCTCACAGTACAATCATATAAAGGAATAAAATAGATATACATAGATGCTAATTTTATGTTCATTAGTTAAAGTTTTATCGAGTTCATTACAAAATACCAGCTGCCTCAGTGCCAAAACTAAAATTTGGGAAGCGAAAACAAAGGCGAAACTCCTACGTCGAATGTTATCAATACACGTAACGAAGGTAAGGCTTCCAAGGCTTTAATTAACATCTCGAATATGTAGCCTTAGGTGAGGGGCGAGAGGAGGATCAAAAACTCTAATTGTGTCGGCTCTGGGCCGCCAGATAATGGGCAATTGGGCGCGGATTATGTAGTGTCTAATTCACAACACAGGGTCGACTCCTATCCTGACATCGTTAACGCTACAAATCGCGGTCGTGGGTCTCACGTTAAACATAAACTATCAACTCTAAAGCTGGAGGTAAAACTTTGCAGCATTACACAATATAACTTAATTGTAAATTTCTCAGGCACTGTAAAATCTGGTAAAAATGTTGGCCGATCACCTCGCAATAATTGATGGGTCTGTAAATTTAGGCTTCAAATGAACTTCAAAAAAATTACCTCAAATATTAGTTTAATATGTTTTTTCATTGTATTTAAGCTGTAATGGAATGGCAACAGCTAGTATTTATACCTTTTGCTGGTTTCCCCTCAGTGTCTTAATTATATTAATTAATGATATACTTGTTTCTCGTATTTACAGCTGTGAAAGCTCCGCTGAGAGATCAATACGCCAAAGCTAGTAAGCAGCCACTAGAATCCCGAATCCTTTGTGCCTCAGATTGCGTTATTTAGGAACCTATTGACATGTAAATCTCTCTGCTATTAAATTTGCATTCTAATTAAGCAGAAGCGTCGTTGGCTTATTCATCGCTAGCTTTTACCTTTAAATTTTGTTGTTTATTTAGTTTTAAACAAAATTCAATCTAGTAAGGTAAATATTTAGTAATATTTTTTTACTAATAATAACAAACTACTAAGTAATTACAGTTAAGACATTATATTACAGAGTCAATTAAAGTTTGAAACAAAAGATAAACATGTAATTTAAAATTTTCAACAAGGGTACCTGTAATAAAGTAACGTCACAAACTTGTTTTTACGTAACTACAAAATAAAATCCATTAACGGACTATGATTCGCGCGAATATGGTGGCCGGAATTCTTTATTTAAATATTGACATGGCCCAGCGATTGCTTTTTGTTTGCACTCCGATGGTATCATATGTGTGAATAATATCCTTTTTGACCTCTAGCCCGTGCGTGATAATGCATTATTTATACCCCCTAAGACGACCAAAATGAATGCAGATATCGACGAAAACGAAGCCGTAGCCCACTGTACCTTTTGTCTCGAAAGACAAAACGTGCCTCTTGAATAAATAACACAAATAAAAATCGTATAAATATCACAGGACCGTATATTTCACACTTTACTCGTTGGCTCCGTAAGCGAGATATATTATGACGCGACTTTATTTTTCGGGGTAGCCAATATTTTTTTCGTATCTTTGTTTGTAAACGATTCCGAACAATGTATAGGTTTTTTACTTGTTCCCTGGGCTCGGGAGACATAAAAAGCCAGGACAGTATAAGGCATAAAACTGAGATGAAAAGACGCTGAGTTGGAAACTTCACATTTTTTGCATCGGGCCGTCATTGAAGTCGATTGTGCGACTTTTTTCCGATCACAATGACCGGACCAACATCATAAGGATAATGAGAGTAAACGAAAAAGAAAATATCTTATAAGCAATTCTCAAAGACCGTTAATATATTTTCTTTTAAATTGATCGTTGTAAGTGACTTAAGAATTTTTGGTAGAAAGTAACAACCCTTTGTTAAGGTGTGAAATCTTTCTTTGTATTAATACAATATACTTCAATTATTTTAATGATAAATGTGACAAAAAATACAATCTTAAAATAGTTTACTATTACGAATTGATAATAATTAATCGTTATAATACTGCCTGAAACTAATTGTGCATTGTTTACACATTATTTTCTGTGTAAAAAATCTTTTATTTGAATGTAATAAAAATATTAATTCTAATTAATTTTGATATCCACTTTCACTGAATACAGGTTTATCAGGCTACCATTGTCAACGGGAGTGGAATTAAAACATAACCTCGCCACAATAAATTAACATACCTTTACGAGGCAGTAAATAAATAAAGACATACGAATACCATTAGCGTTATTACACTTTTAGAGCTGCATATAGATATATAAAACATGGGGATGACAGTTGTTACTTAAAATCTCATTATAGATGTGGTCCATTACGTGAATTAGGAGCAGAATTCTGAGGTAATTTATACAAATATTGTAATTCGCCCTCTTTGCATGTACGTTTCTACTGACTGGCACAAATCATTTCGGGGTTTATTTTTTTATATACGAAAAATAAGTTTACTTTGTTTAATGGTAAGCATATTGTAATGTACCACCAAACAACCGTATTGCCGTACAGTAATGTGATAATTGCAAGAATTATTTTTTTATTATCTCCGCCTACCTATCGATATAAATGTAATATAGATATCATAGAAATGTACAGATTTCTTAGGAAATGTGCGTAATATAATTTTTTTCACACATTTCCGGGTATTTTTAGGAATTCCATACATTAACTCGTCTAACTGAAACAGTTATTTCACTGCATATTGTAATGTCTCTTATTGTATTTAAGAAAATATCATAATAACAGTACTTCCTCAATGAAATTTCACATTGCGTTTATCTTACTAATATGCGAATGTTTAGATGGATACAAGTTTGTGACAAGGTATCTCCAGAACGGTTGCTTAGATCTCGCTGAAATTTGGTACAGATGTAGAACATAGTCTGAAAGAACACATAAGATACAAATTTGTTATTATTCCGCGCGGACAGAGTCGCGGGTGACAGCTAGTATAACATAAAAATCTATTTCATTTGTCTTGAAAGGTTTATGATTCAGATAATAAAGTTTATGATAAAATAAATTGACTTGTGTTAATAATAGAAAATGTACAGACCATGAAACTAACATTGTATGCGCAGTAATTAAATTTAAATCCTGCAATGCCGTTACGGGCAAGCTTTCCTCGTATTCAACATGAATGTACGAAAGCGATATCTCTTATATTTTAGGAAATAATAGAATAGTATCAAATTATTTTATTTTTGAATAAAACTAATTTGGAATTACAGATAGCGAAAAATAATAACAAAGTTCATTTTACTATTACTCATTTTCTGCTTCACTGTATTCTATACTTTTTTACCTACGAGTATGTTCGTTACATCGTAAAATTCTGTAGCCTAAACGATTAAACATAGTTTGTCATTGTGTTTAAGTCAGGGCAGTTTGTTCACTAATATGTTTTCAAATTCTTAAAAAATCCTAATTTTATTCTGTTTATTCTGGTCTGTATTTTTGTAACAGAATAAACATAAACGCCACGCGTTGTTTTCTAAGCTTCATGAAAGCTCAGCTCCGGTCAGATTCGATTAAAGACAACGATCGCGTTTCCTATTAGGTTCGCTGCAGTTCTCGTGACGTCACGCGCCCCCGCTATTCTAACTGCGATTCTAAAAACGTATTACTTTGAATTTGGAATCGAAAATGAATAGGTTTTGTTTATTTTTAAATCTCGAATTGGCAAGTTTCAACAGCACTTACAATTTTTTACAAGGTTTTACGGTTTTTGTGTTAATCTAGGGACTAAAAATATATTTATTTAAATAATAAACCCAAAAATAAGACGTGGATGAGGTATTTTGCTAGGTATACTCAGTTAATTTTCTTACTGTTTCCTGATACAAGTCATCACAAAAAGTTAGAATTAATTATCACGTACTATATAATTTTATACCACCGACGTATATTTTGAGTTGAAATAATAATTTCGTCTTCAAAGGACTCGTGGAGATTAACCGAAGCAAAAAGAGATTGCAAATTTTACGTCCCCATATCGTGTTATTGCAACTGTTGAACGGTGGTCCCGGGGATAGAGTAAAACGCAGTATAAGAGCGACGAATTCTAAGAAAATTATTATTCTGTTATTTCTTAGTGGTTAAACTTTTAACTTAGTTCCTTCTTAGATTATATAACTTAAATATATTACGCTCCAACTTCTTTCAATACTTCTAGAAATATCCAACTCTATTATGATATAACTGGTGTTAAAATGTCGCCTTCTATTCTAGCCTTTTCCTTATTTAGACATATCTAGAGATAAGACTAAAAGAATTCCATTTGATATTTCATTCACATCACATATTTTATTTTGGATAAATTTTAAATTGTAATTTTTATTAAAAAAACACATGCAGGATACAATTTTGTATATTAAAGCAAACATATTTTGTGGAGTCAAAACTAGTTTACATCTATAATTCTTCTTTTCAGCCACGTAACACCCACTGCTGGGCATAGGCCTCCCCCAAAGATCGCGACGATGATCGTCTTGTGCAACCCGCATCCAGGATACTCCCACAACCTTGGCCAGGTTACATCCATACACTTAATGTTAAGCTAACATCCATGACTTCAAAGAATGAATATTAATACTCAAGTTCATAATTCAGCTAGTGTATTCTCGTGAATAATCCTTGACACGGAACAGAAACTTTGCTTGATACGTACATTATCTTACCCACAAATAATTTAATACGATACTATCTTCAGAATGTTTACTACTCTATTATGCATATACTCGTAGTTACTCGTACTCATAGTCAGTTTAGTGTTAAAAATCAAAATGGCCGCCTTTTAAATATACGGAAAACTTGGCGATATGTTCTAATATTAAACAATCAATTCACAACATAAAAATGCATTTTTATTTTGAGATAAAATTATCAATAGGTAATATTTCGGGTCAATAGAAACCATTACATAATTTCATAGCTATCCCAATTCACAAATAAGGCCCGGGGTGTCGTTTTATGTCGGTAATAGAAATTGTCTAATAAACTTTATTACTACTCTATTGTCTATCTCATTTAGTGCAATTCCAATCATTTATTTTACTGTTAATTACGAGGATTGTTCTGACTCATGCCACTATGAGGAATTAATGTTATTAGTAGCTACTCAGATAGTATGTATGTTTATAATTAAAAAATGTTTTTCGATAATTTCTGACAACGAGGAGCTTCTAATCATCGTTCCATGACTCTTTATTATTCTGTCTACAGACTTTTCTTTTAGAAGACCATAGGTTCCTTTAATAGACAAGAGAATGTAACAGGAACATAGATTTAGATTTATTTTTGGACCGTACTAATAATTTAATCACGGACGAAACACGTTGTAAAAACTAGTATCCATTATTTTAAATAACTCCCAGCTTAGTGTATGAAGCCTAGCAAAGCATTGTGTGTGTTCGGGAGCGGCTGACGAGTTTGCGACAGCGCCGTCGATTTGTCTGAGCCCGTTCCCCGGAGGCGAGCCGTAATGAATATTAACATCCTGCAGGGGCGCGCTCTAACGGATCTAGTGTATATCACCAGTTTCAACCGGTTTATACTGAATTATAACATCTGATGTGCAAACATATCGCAAATATTAGCATCTTATCTCCCTTTACTTCTATATTATTTTCTTAATAAAGTTGCGTTTTGTAACGAAATTTAAGACCATTCATTCCTTGTCGGTAAGTATTTGTGTCTAGGTTATCATAATGATTTAAAAGGTAGTCAAAAATACGTGTCGTTTCTCAACTTGAATATCACCAACATATTGGCTACGAACGACATTGTTAAATAATGAGTCATCATTTAAGATTACGCAGAATTTACTAATCAACAGAAAAACGTATCTTTACATGAGAATTTCGTATTTCATGGTCCATTTCATTATGAATCCTTAAACAATGTTAATGTTTGGCGCCTGTCTTCATTTACAGTAGACGGGCTTACATCAAAAGAAAATTAACGGATTTTGATGCATAGATTATGCAAATAGGCGCATATCCGCCTTCGTTCTTTGCTATCACGTACACTAAATGAGTTTTAATAGCGCAGCTGACGATTCACAACTTCGAACAAAGCTGTTGGCTTGGTACAGAAAAAGATGATTTGTAAAGAAACTTTGCAATATACATAACGTTTTTAGAAAATAATTTTGGTAAAATACTAAGATAAACTCTTAGACAGAGCTTATCTTGTATTGAAGTAACTTCTCTTCTATAATTATGCTTTAGAAGGAGAACAGTAGATGATGGAAAATAAATTAAGAGAAAGATGGATCTGCGGAAGAATACATATCTTACTCATCTATTGTGCAGTGTATTTTAAAAATTTATAAACTTTTATAAAATTTCAGTGAAAACAAAAACACACTTCAAAGTTCCACCCTTCCAAACAAAATTATAGTATCGTAAAACATGATTTGGTAACACAAATACGATCTTATTTTTCCATTATGGGGGAGTAACGGAATCGACATGCAAAGGGAACCTAACCAAGTATCTATAGCTTGATTTGATAATAATAAGTTACAGCAGGAAATGTGGAAATGAGGGGGCGAGCCGAGGCGGGGTGTGAAAATGTTTATACACTTTCATAATTTCAAGGGGATGATATCAGATATGCAATGAACAGGGGTTGGCGGGGAAAAGGGCTTTCAACAAAATACTTAATACGAAAAATACGAGGTGGAAAACCTGGTTATTATTGAAATAGCTATCAACAATCGTACTCAGGGTTACCAAAAACAAAACAATCTATAATCATACAAAGATTACAGTTTAACATTTAGAATTGTTTGTATAGAAGTATAATAATATACCTTTATAGTTTTTAAAGACAATAACTTTTTAGAAGAAACTTTATTAGTGCAAGTAATACATATAGATTTTATTTAAATATTATAATTATATTTATACTATTTTTATTATAATAATACAACTATGCGAATCCGAATAAAATGTAATTAACGTTTAATTTTCTCGTTTGAAAAAAAAATCTCACATTTGAAATACATCTTAGTCTCGCTATGATTACATTCAGAATAAAATTAAAAATTGTTGAACGAAATTGGATACGGGTTTCTTTGTTCTCTTAAGCTTTCGAGGCATTTATTTGAGTGTTTTTTACAGAAATTATTCTGGCTTATTGAGCATCGGACGCTAGAGGGAACGATCTATCACATTATAAACACGATGCTCTGACGTGACGCTTGTTAAGAAAATCTCGCATAAATATTTTACAGGTTCTTTGTTAAAACTGATCTGTTGCCTTTTAGCACAAAATCTGTTTTTTTGTAAAAAAAAATACTGGTTATAAAATGTTATATCAGGTTGATTAAAAATAAAACAAAATTTAATTTTGTAAAATTAATTTTGACGTGATTATAATAACAAACAAGGTTGAATTTTTTGTATCATCCCCTAAACGGTAAAAATACAAAACAAAATTATCATGAACAAAATGCATTAGGTAAATGTCCTAGGGGAATGCCGTAATAGAAGCCGCCGGTATATACAGCATGCTTGAAAAGTTAAAAAAAATTACTATCATTAATTATGCAACATTCAGTCAACTAATGTTTAAATTATCTTACTAATATTATAAGTGCGAATGTTTGGATGGATGGATGGATCGATGGATGGCAGTTTGAAGGTATCTCCGGAACAGCTCAACGCATCTTCATGAAATTTGGCATAGTTGTAGAGCATAGTCTGGAAGGCTACTCACACATAGGCTACTAATAAAGTTTTTTTTTAATTCCACGCAAGAAAGTCGCGGGCGACAGCTAGTTATTAATCAATAATCGAACAGTATATAGTGAAAACAACAATATTTATTTCCTGTAATTTACTTGCACACACTGAATAGATTTTTCTTCTAATTTTCTAAAAATAACACTCTGTAGCGGCCAAATTACATTTGACGTATGCTACAATGGCGTAACTCCGAAAAGCGCAGTGCACTCAAGTAGCAGTTTCCTTTACGCGTCTGACGGAGCCTCGGACGCTTTTAATGCAAATTTTATTTATTCATGTAAATTAATATCTATTCTTCAAGACAGCCAGTGAGGCGGGAAATTGAGTACGTGCAAAAATAAGGCGAGCGTCGACGGCAGAGCTTATGCAAACGCGACAGCCGGGCCTGGTAACCAATTAGAATTCTCACACACTAACAAACTTTGTCGCAGCGGAACGTAATATAGACTCAGTAGCTTAAATTAGAATAATAGAGTCTAAATACTACTAAAAACTAACAAACTGTGCGTTGCTGCGAGGAGATAAGAGAAGATCGTTCGATCATCGATCTGAGTAGGTACTGAATAAGTCACCTTTAAGTTATACTAAGTAGTTTAACACAAATGAACATATTTTTAAACTAAAAAAGCTTCAAAAAACTTAGCCTAATAGCTTTCAATAATAACATCAAAGTTTTAATACAAACAAGCCAGTTCAAAAAATAATCACAAATATACTTTAGAGATGACATAAATTAGAAAATGGTTATTACTAAAGTTTCACTGTTTACTATAAAACTACATAATAGGAAACCACAACAATATGGTAGTTGTACAACCGTACAGTCGGAAACATAAAAGTTGCGGCAAAGAACTCTGCATATTGTTAACATGTCGTGTGCGAACTGAGGTCGATTAGCCAGCTGGCAATTTAGCACCGAGTTATATACATTTTATTGCCATAAGTAGCCGAGCCATAAAATATAACGTACAATAATTGGATTAAATAGCGAAGAAATCAACTTTCTTATTCAGTCTCAAATATAATGACAGAAAGCCTATCCCACAAGAAGCACAATCGACATTTCGATGGGTCCTATGTATAAGGGCCTAAGTAACAAATTGATGATTTTTACTTTTTTATGTTATAAGCTACGCTACATCTTAGTCTAGTTAACAACATGCACTAAACACAAATACACAAAAACACGTTTACACATTTACAGGTGTAAACGTGTTTTTGCTAAAGTAAAAGGGCCAATGCGGCATCTTTACCTACCTGGTTGAAATTTTGAGAGCTGATTTTGAAATTAAAAAGTTGTCAATTTGCACATTGGCCCTTATTTGTAGGAGCCATCAAGTTTATAATATACTACATAAAAAAGTGATAGCTTCTGTTAAAATTGCAACATACCATAAGAAGAAGCCCCTATCTATACGAACAAAGAAGACGCATATAAAAAAGGATAAGAAATATAAATCTTTAAAATAATAACACAAAAAGTAAGCACAACTAATGTGTTGGGAAATCGTTTTGTTCTTTCTGTTACGACATTCGGCGTCGCGGCGCACTACGCCCGACGAAATATTTACGGCTCCAGTAATGGATGATTCTGCTCGTTAATAGGAACGTGATTCTCTTAAATCGCGCTAATTGTGTTCTATAAATCATTGTGAGAGCTGCTGCGAACTGGTATACTTTTCTTCTTCATGACAGATCGTTTGTTATGACAGTTCATGATTATTAAAAACTTGTTGAATATTAGATTTACTTTACGATTGCTTTGAAATTATTTAGCTGTCGCCCGCGACTCCGTCCGTGCGGAATTAAAAAAGTAATAACTAGCCTATGTGTTCTTCCAGACTACAGTCTATATCTATGACAAATTTCATCAAGAACCATTGAGCCGTTTCGGAGATACCTTTAAACAAACATCCATCCATCCATCCATCTAAACATTCGCATTTATAATATTACAAACATTGTTGAGTTGTTTTAATATTAAAACAATAAATATACGGAAGGTATTTAGAATTTAAATACGACAAAAACCAAAGAAGAACGTGGTTCTAAGACGAAATAATCCATTAATGTTGAGTTGAAAAAGGCGTAAAGCTGCGAGAAAAACAAGATAAGTAAGCAATCAACTAGGCTGAATAAAACCATGATCCAAAAAATATTAGCTGTTACTAACAGTATTTTGCTTTTCCTATTAGGCAATAATTCATAATAGAACCACAGAAATGGCATCAAGATTTCTATTAACACTCGATTCTTCAAACTTTTGAAGTATTCGATGATAAAACGCACCACATGGTCCCGTTTACGACTCGGCTGTAAAAGTATATGTCGTCTTAAATGAGACATAAACACACGAACGTGTAAACGAATGTCGCACATTTATTTTATTAGCGTCATTAATTTCTACGCTTTCGTCGCGTCCGAAACAGCTTCCACAGTCTCTTAAGAAGTCTACTGTCACTAAATGACACATTGTGTAAGCGTTCAGAGAACAATACAATGGGACACAAAAGTCTGGATAGACTCATTAAAATCTAAAAGTTAAGTCAGCCTTTTGAAACATCTTTACAGTGAGGTTTTTACAAACTTTGTTTTATATTAGGTCCTTACATATGAAATTGGCGTTTTTCGTACTGGCCACTTTAATCACGAATTTCTCCTCTTTGGTAAGGAATTCCAAATTAAAATTTGTACAGCTATAGACTCATGTATTTGTGGTTCGATGACCGTCATTCATTTGTTTTTTTCTTCTGTTTTTTTCTGTTTGCGTCACTCATTTTACAAAATGGAAAACTTAAAATATCGCATTATTTACGAGTACGAGTTCCGCCGTGGCACTAGTGCTGCGGAAACGACTCGAAGGGTGTATGATGTGTATGGCGGTCGTGTTGCAAAAGAAAACAAAGTTCGTTTTTGGTTCCAACGTTTCCGTTCTGGAAATTTCGATCTGCAGAACAAGCCCCGTGGACGGCCTGAGACTCAAGTTGATAATGAAGAGTTAAAGGCTATTGTGGAAGCGGATCCATCGCAAACCACGTCCGAGTTAGCTGCAGGCTGCCATGTTAGTGATAAAACTGTTTTAATTCACTTGAAACAAATTGGGAAGATTAAAAAGCTTGAAAGGTGGGTACCTCACGAATTGACTGAAGCAAACCGGCAAACGCGCGTCGGCTGTTGCGTTACATTACTAAACCGGCACAATAATGAAGGTATTTTAAACCGAATCATTACCTGTGATGAAAAATGGGTTCTTTACGATAATCGGAAGCGCTCAGCGCAATGGTTGGATCCTGGCCAGCCAGGCAAATCCTGCCCCAAGCGAAAATTAACCCCAAAAAAGTTACTTGTAAGCGTTTGGTGGACTAGTGCCGGTATTGTTCATTACAGTTTTCTCAAATCTGGCCAGACTATTACGGCTGATCTCTATTGTCAGCAATTGCAAACCATGATGGAAAAGCTAGCGGCTAAACAACCTAGGCTGGTCAATCGCTCCACGCCACTGCTGCTTCACGACAACGCTAGACCACACACTGCGCAACAGACGGCTACTAAATTAGAAGAGCTTCAATTGGAAAGTCTAAGACATCCTCCGTACTCCCCGGACCTTGCTCCAACAGATTACCATTTTTTTCGAAATTTGGATAACTTCTTGCAAGGGAAAAAATTCAACTCCGATGGGGCAGTCTAAATCGCCTTCAAAGATTTTATTGATTCCCGTCCGACTGGTTTTTTTAGTAAAGGGATCAATAAACTACCTATGAGATGGCAAAAGTGCATAGAAAATAATGGTTCATACTTTGATTAATTAAATATATTATATTAAAAAATATTCGACTTTTTGTTCCTCCCATACAAAACGCCAATTTCATATGTAAGGACCTAATATAATACTAGCTTTTACCCGCGACTCCGTCCGCGCGGAATAAAAAAAATAGGAGACGGGGTAAAAATTATCCTATGTCCTTTTCCTGGTTCTAAGCTACCTGCCCAATTTTCAGTCAAATCGATTCAGCCGTTCTTGAGTTATAAATAGTGTAACTAACACGACTTTCTTTTATATATATAGCGTGGTTTAAAAACAATCTAGTCATAAATAAAGCCTATGTTGAATATGTAGCTTCCCAAGAGTGAAAGAATTTTTTAAATCGATTCTGTAATTTCGGAACCTATTCAATGCAAAGAAGTTTTAACTCCATAAAAAAAGTTTTCTGATACCAGTTATTGTTAGTTATTAACTGAAATAAATGTACGGTTAATTAACAGTAATGTTGAAATAAATAAATAAAAAAAAATATTGATTCTTCCTCAAGACGAGGACGAGGAATCTTAAACAACTGATATTTTGTTGTATCGGTTACAGCCATTTCTAAAATATAGTAAATTCTATATCTATATATATAAAAGAAAGTCGTGTTAGTTACACCATTTATAACTCAAGAACGGCTGAATCGATTTTACTGAAAATTGGTGGGCAGGTAGCTTAGAACCAGGAAAAGGACATAGGATAATTTTTACCCCGTTTTCTATTTTTTTTATTCCGCGCGGACGGAGTCGCGGGTAAAAGCTAGTCATATATATAAAAGAAAGTCGTGTTAGTTACACTATTTATAACTCAAGAACGGCTGAATCGATTTGACTGAAAATTGGTGGGCAGGTAGCTTAGAACCAGGAAACGGACATAGGATAATTTTTACCCCGTTTTCTATTTTTTATTCCGCGCGGACGGAGTCGCGGGTAAAAGCTAGTATAACATAAAGAAATAAAATAGTCAATCCACTTCTCTCAATATGAATATTGACATTGCTGCAATTTTCAAAAGTCTACGACGATCAAGTAAATTCGCTAAATCGTCTAGAACGCCGCGGGGCTTATTCTGAAAACTTAAATTGCTTTGAGATATTCGTAATTATATTCTCGTTTAATGGTTTATTTTATTCCACACTAACTCTATTTGAAATTTAAGATTTAACGAACTCAGTTTAACATGATAACTAATTA
Organism: Papilio machaon; assembly: GCF_912999745.1. Classification (NCBI taxonomy): domain Eukaryota; kingdom Metazoa; phylum Arthropoda; class Insecta; order Lepidoptera; family Papilionidae; genus Papilio; species Papilio machaon. The sequence continues at coordinate 6,620,170 of NC_059996.1, read as the reverse complement.
TAACTTTCTCTCACGTCTGTATCTAAAAACTGAAACATACGTACAAATCATAAGTTCACACTGCTGAAGAGTGAGAGATAGTGGGAGAGGGTAGAGAGTGGGAGAGGGGAGAGAGTGAGAGAGAGTTATAATATTAATGTTTTGTTAAATGTTTGATTGTTCGAACTCACGGGTAGATTTAATTTTAATGGATCCTTTTTTAAACCAATCGAAGTAGATATTCAAATAAAGTGAATTATAACTTTAATTAAATATATTAAAATACTAGCTGTCGCCCGCGACTCTATTCGCGCTGTATTAAAAAAACGTAATAAGTGACCTATGTGTTCTTCTAGACTGTATACTACATCTGTGCCTAATTTCGTCAAGATCCTTTGATCTGTTTTGGAGATACCTTCAAACAAATATCCATCCATACATCTAAACATTCGCATTTATAATATTAGTATGATAATAAGTTTCAAATCAATAAGTAAAAAGCAATGGGAAAACTTTGTTATCGAAATCTTGTTCTTAAGACGGACAATGCAGCAAAAATTTCTTGTGCCGTTTACTCACTGCAGCTGTGGGAATAAGTGCTGATAATGCCACCAACTTGTAAATACGAGTACACTTTGTTTTCTTTGCAAAATATCAAATACAGCTTTTAATTCACCATTCATAATATAGCCTTTAAAATATTTACTTATTTTATGTTTTGATTTATCCTTACAATATTTCTAAGTAATCTTTATTGTTCAACTAAATTGAAGTTTACGAGATGGTATTTTTCTGATAGTTCCCTTAAGAATGATATGAAAAAAATTATTTTCGTAAATTAAAATTTAAAATAATAGCTGCGTTTAATGTTCATTAAAGTTAAATGCAATTTACATTTAATCTAAAGTTATCAGATGAATTTCATGTTTTATTGAAATTATTGGGTATCAATATAATATAGGAAATTACAAAATAAAAAATCCAATAACGTTTAATTTACTTTTGAAAATATCGAAGCAGAACTTGGATCACACGGAGCGTGAGTTTTGACGTTCGAGTAAGCTTAAAATAAATAAACATCTCTCAATATGAACGGACATCGCATAACAAACAATGGTCTGGTATAAATCTGTCGGCAAATATCTCAGTAGCGTTTTTCGATTTTTTGGCAATCAATTAAAATTATCACGCTTCTTTATCTATTTAAAAAAATCCAAGGTTATTTGAACTTTGAAGCATATAAAATTAAAACTATCCAAGTATTAAACGTAGTTTTTTAGTTATTTAGTACCATTTTGTGTCGTATTTTAAAATTTATTTTGCAGTCTCGTATTTTATTCAACAACAGGACTCTTATTCACGTACCATTGTTTTCTGAGACCAAAGTCTCTGTATACTACGTAGATTTTGGACTCAAAAACCCACGATTAAACAAATAATTTGTAATATTTATTTACTACAATAATAAAATTTATGTACAGAATGAAATTTCACTTAATTTCGGGTAAAAAAAAAAGTTTTAGAACAATTAAATGAGTTGTGAAGCTTGGTCACTACTTTTTCTGTGTACTTAAATATTTGGCACCTGTTTATTGATTTTCACTATCGCAGTAGCATGTTTAGTCGACATTACTTCTTGCAAAGAATTTGTGAACTATCCACGTACTAGTCCCTTTGTAGATAGGGACACGCGACGCCGACGCCGGGGGGTGAGCGGCCTTAATGAAAAAGAATGCTTTCCGTGTTAATAGAGATACCTAGCCGCTTTAATGGTCCGTTGTCGGTTTCAATGACCTTTGCATGAGACTATGTTTGTTCAGCTAACATTTTATTTAGATTTATATAGTCATAAGTTATTGTTACTTCCAACTAATAGAACAAAAGCATTCACAAACTATAAAGCTAATAATTCAGACCGTAAAAGTTTCTAACCGTTGGTTTCCGAGAACACAATCTCTATACAAAACATAACGTTATCCTTGGACTCAGAAACTCACGATAAGCGACCAAGTAGAAAGTCAAGTGGGTAAAAACAATTTAGTCCCCGCAAAGATTCCCTAACGTATTCTTGCACCTACTTCCCCGTACATTATCACAGGTTATTGCATTAAATGCATTATCCTTTCACGTTTTGACGGGACTAATGACGTTGAAAAGTAAGCCTGGCTTAGCCTTGTAAGCGAGCCTCGGTTTAATGGAGAGGGGTGCGTTGTTCACTGATGTATGGCGTGTCATATTTTCCTTGTTAAAGGTGAATTATGTTGGGTTGACTCCTCAGCCCGCTATTGTTATTCGCCAAAGCAATTATGATCAAAGGGAATCATAAGTACGAAAAGCTTTAACAAGTAACGCTTTATCTTAATTAATTTTAGGGCACTTTCAAAAGAACATACCAATGTTATATATATATACAATTAGGAAAAGAAGAGAAACATAATAATATTAAACATATAAAAAAAAGTACTTGCAAATGTGCAATCTGTAAACTGTAACGTGTTTCTGAGACCATTGATATCTCTGTTTTGTGTAATATAATGATAGGGATGACGACATGTTTTAAACGGAGATTTTAATCTCAGAAACCAACGGTAAATCACCTAGTAGATACATATATGTAAGGTGAACATGTAAATCTGTTTCAACGCCATGAACTATGTCTCTGTAATAGTGCTTATGTCATACAGAAACTGTCATGTAATTTCAATCACTTTATCAATACTGTGACATTATCACTGTTACACATGTTTGTACAAATAGTTTGTATATTGTTGTTTATTGCACAAAAATAAAACCAAGCGACTGTCGTTTGGCACCAGGCACTGGGGGCGATAATCAGAAGGTTCTGTAATGGTATTGCAAGGGTGCGTCAAGTGACAGCCTTATTGCCATCCATTATAACTGCGCCCTTATTCTGAAAAGACAGACAAATTTTGCAATCTAATTATGATACTGTAGCGATATAACTTTGGAACTTTTCAGTACATGTTAAATTCGTATTTATCTTAGTGAAATGTTTAGTTAAGAAAGTAAGAATATGTAGTTTTTATTAAACATTTTAAGTAGTATGAAATTAACGTTTTTTTATTGGTATTTAGTTAAATAACGTAATCGTTACAGCTAAAGTGTTACTATTGTCATAACGGTTTAGTTTTCATTCCGTAATCGATCCATATTTGCTGTTGTTCTGATCAATTGCAACTTAATTTTTGTCGTACAATCCCATCAGAATAAGGATCTAAAGACGTTGCGTATACATTGCCAAGAGCTGCATTCATTAACTAATGTATAGACTTTCAAAATATTTGCACATAAATTTTGCTTAAGGGAAAAAAGTTGGACGGTAAATGTCGGAAGGAAAATGGATGACTTCTACGGTAATTATTTTGGTATAAAAACTGAGGAATCTCAGAATATTTTCATTTATTTTTCTACATTAATAAAATATATAGATATTTTTTTGTGTAAGTCTTTTCATTATATATTTTTTTATATCTTAAAGAGCCTTTTAACACTCCAGTCAAAAACACTCTTGAGAATGTCCGCTGTCTCCTTTATTGTGTTCGCCTATTGAGTACCTTCTTGGATTCAAATCCCATCACTTTATAGATTTTATTGATAATCCATTGAGGTTTTATTAATATATTTTTATAAAATTAAAAAAAAAAAACGTACATTAACATATTGTTTGTGATATTTATTATCACCGTACTGTGTATGTGTGCGTGCGAATATTTTTTATTAAGATCTCAGTTGCTACAACGTAGTATCAATATTCCTTCGCTCATACAATTGACTTGTACATTTCTAAAAAGTGCTTATAAAAGTCATTAATTTCTCTCATCTTCGTGCTTATTTCCTACAAATCTAAGTTAAATGTCCTCGTCAAGTGCACAAAGACTGCGGTAACTGCGGCTTCATGCAGATAAAGCCTTTCCGAGTTCACATTTTAAAACTACATTAATAACCTGCAAAAGGGAGCAAAGCGGACAACTCAACTCAAAACTTGATGCTACCGACTGAATTATTGTGGTATGAGTGGTGGAAGGAAGTAGATAAATAAGTGGAACGGAGGCCTTATTTTAGTACACGTTTCTTATAAGGAAATGATGAGATGGGAAGTGGGTTTGACGGAGGAGGGGACGCATAGGAAGAGGATATATCCTCTTCCTGTGCATCCACTCCTCTTTCGATTAAAGGTAGGTAACGCGTCTGCAATTGTGGAAGTCTATGGGCAGCGGTCCTTCGCTATTTAGACGAATTCAGGTGACCGCTTGCTCGTCACTTTAATATTTATGAACATAAAATTAAGATCTATTTCTATTATTTTATTTACATATAGTTATTTCACAATCATTATTCTTAGTTTCTTCGTCTACAGTCTAAGTGTAAGTCAAAAATTTTAATTATCTTGCCAGAGGAAAACTTTTCATGAAACCAATATGTAGTCTCAGACGTAGGATTGATAATTATATTTTAAAACTTAAGTAGAGATTTAAATTCTGTCGACGATTACTGCAACATAGAGTTGTATCTAAATATTTATTAGAGGGCGCGAGCGAGACATGGTGGATCTAATATCTCAGTGCGGCGAGACAGCGGGCGCAATCACCGCACCGCATTGTTGCTTGACGTTTTCTTGTTAACAGCACACTTTGCGTTTGCTAATTTTACACCAGGACAGCAGAACAGTAGACAGTGCAGTTCTGCTATTATTTGAACGCACAGAGCAGACTGAATTCAAAACCGTACAGCCACTTATTATGTATCACACATCTCAAAATGTATAGGAGTAAAAACTTACATAACTACCATACATTTTGATACGAGACTTTTAGCGACATTGCTAGTCATTTGTAACTTTGTTTACGGGGACATTGGGTTTTTAAGTTTGTTTGAAATCGATAGCAGTACTGTACTGTGTAATAGCATTTCTACTGCTCTGCCTGACCGTCTTTGTGTAAAACTAGCATTATTGTACTTTCCATTTGAAAATACTATTGTTCATATTTTATTACGCCATGTTATTAGAGTCAGGATGCAACCTGTGCACAACGCCGCCGCCGGCATTGTCAACATGTTAGCATTTCAAGAAGTTAATATATCACATGTTCCTAGTTACTTTTGATGCTTAAGTAAGAAGTTTGTTTGCGTCAAACTGTTTCTTTGTCTCTCTTACTTGTAATGTCAGTACAAAAAATCCAAAAAATGAATACCTGAACTTGCGAAATAAACATAATAATTTATCAGTACCGATACCAAAAAAAATATATCATATTTACACTCATACAGTCAGCAGGACCGGCCGCCTGACCGTGGTGTTTGTATGGTCGCGGTGGAGTCAGGACGGTCGTATTGTCCGTCAGTCTGCGCAGTCTGGCTTACGTAGCCTGAACGTCTTCTGAGGCGCCGCGCCGACGTCCGCCGGCGTTATTTAGGACCTCATTGTGCCACTGACCATCGTGATTCGACGTTCGAGATAAGCCCGATTGTTTAAGCCGTTGATGATAAACTACCATTTTTAAACTTGAATAATAGCTTGATCGGATGCATGATAACTGAATTCAAATGTTATTGTCGAAGTTTTAAGTTTCGTAAGGACTCTGAATGTTAAATAATAAATAATATATAAGGATTCTAATTTACTATAGAAGTACATAATAAGGATTATGGATTGAGGGGTTGACAATAATTAATAAGTCTTTTGATTCTTTTGAATGTTACATGAGGTATAGGACTCAGATAAACCTCGAATACTCTTTTCTACCTCATAAAATCTTTATGGTATATACTGTATATATAAGTAATAGGTAGGAGGTATAACTCTTGTAAATTTAATTTCACTACCACGTTCAGTCATTACTATTTTAATATTGTTAATATTATTAAAATATTTGAAATTAATATTCTTATCGCTAACTTTTCATCTTTTACCATCATTATGGTATTTAACGTCAAATTAAATACTAAGCGATCATTATCGTCGAATTGTATCTACACGTTCGTCCATCAATCATTTAATTCATAGATTGATGATCACCTGTACGCTGTACTAATAGATGAATAATAATTAAAAAACTCCGTTTACCTATCTTTCTCACAAGTACCAATCATCTAACACGCTTGAAAACCACAATTACTTGATATTTAAACTATTTACTGTTGTTCACAAATTTAAAGTTACCGGAGGTCTTTCAATAGTGGTTCATATGTAGCGAAGTCAATTTTTTTTATCATGTCTAGAGGCGTCAGGGCTGTTTTGTTGTGACAGGTTATTTATTTATTGAGCCGCTTGTCAGATAGATGTAAGGTCGAATGGAATTGGAAACGGTACTTCAACAAATTAGTATTGGAAAACTGACTAAATGTCGGGTGTTACTTTTAGAATGTCTCAAAGTTCAATACACTTTGTATATGACATAATTTCAAAATAATTATTATACATCATCAGCTCACTATACGTCCCCACTGAGACGCTCGGAGCCTACCCAAGTTAGGGGTGACTAGGCCATAGTCAACCATGCTAGCCAAGTGCGGGTTGGTTGACTTCACACATATCATTGAATTTCTTCTCAGATATGTGCAGGTTGCATATTTTCCTTCATCGTAAGAACGTCGGATAAATAAACATGTGTAAATCGAGAATCGAAAAACACATTGGTATATGGCGGGATTCGAACCCATGATGTGCAGATTGCAAGTCAAGAGCTTAACCCCTGAGCCACCAACGCTTTTATAACTCTTATAACGCTCTTATAATAACTCAAAATAATTTTTACACGCAGCATATTATTATTAATTGTGATATATTTTAATAGAATTTTAAAATTTTATTTATCTAAGTAATCTATTTAAGCTTACTATCAATAGCGTTAAAAGGTTCAACATATCTTTGAAATTTTAACAAACATTTCTAAAAGAAAATTTCGAGGACTACGTTTTCTGGACATTACTGTACATATTACAAAAGCAAGTATATTCCCAAGGGATAGATATACAAGTAAGTTGGTATAGATAGTTTACAGGTTCGCAACATGTACCGACTGTCCGTTCGTTTGTGAGGCGTTGCAATGGCGGTCAACTGCCCCGTCCGTGTTCAATTAAAGTGGAACAAAGATAACCGATGTCACGTACTGCGGTATCATACTGTATCTTGTAACATCTAGCAACTATGTTGTGTCGAATTTAAATATAATTTGTTTAAATTTAAAGACTAAATGGTGTATTTGCTGATGGTAAATGATGGGCAGGGGAAGTGGATTAGGCGGAGGAGGGGACGCATAGGAAGGGGCAATATCCTCTTTCTGTGCGTCCCCTTCTCTGTTGATTAAAGGAAGGCTACGCGTCCGCATTTGCGGATTTCTATGGGCAACGGTCGCCTCGCTATTTTGGAGAATTCAGGTGACCGTTTGCTCGTTTGCAACCTTTTCATATATGAAAAAAATTGCTGGTGTTTCTAGTTAAAGTAAGTCTTATTTAGAATCATTAACAGTCGAACGTTGATAAGAGAGAGCTGGATAAGTGAAAAATATATCTATAAGCGATAGTCATCGTCCGGTCACGACGGACAACCTCCATAAGGTAGACTTGCGTAAGAGTGAAACCTATATAAGCGAGAAAAATATCGCGGTCCCTTGGACTCTCGCTTATCTAGGTCCCACTGTAATAATTTGTGTATTTGATCGACTTATTTATTTAATAAATGAATGAAATAATACGTATATCATCAAATGTAAGACGTGTGTTCAGTATGCATATCATGAATTCAAAATCTATATCTATATATATAAAAGAAAGTCGTGTTAGTTACACTATTTATAACTCAAGAACGGCTGAATCGATTTGACTGAAAATTGGTGGGCAGGTAGCTTAGAACCAGGAAACGGACATAGGATAATTTTTACCCCGTTTTCTATTTTTTATTCCGCGCGGACGGAGTCGCGGGTAAGAGCTAGTGGTATATAAAACTATGGTGTATGCACAATCTTGTCTTCATTTGTTTTACTATATAAAATAGATATAGTCTCGTCTATCTTTATTATAAAGAATATAGATCCATAAATCATAAAAGAAAACGTTGATTTCACAGACATTTCATGACAAATGCGACAGAAAAGCAATAGTCGTAATTTATATTCTACTATCTTATCGATGTAAAGTCGTAATAAAATAGCAATAAGTCTGCAAAAACTTGTAAGAAGTTTGCTTTTTATCCAAAATAGAATTCGTACTGTAACTATCATTTCGTCTACGTAGCCAGATAATACCAGATAAGAAACATAACAAGTTTTAATACTTACGAAATGGGAGAACATAACAAAAATATGACAATAAGAAAACTGATAGTAGCAAGATAAATAAAACATATTATATGTGTCGTTAAAAGTGCTCGTAAACTACGAATCGTTGTTGGTACAATGTACGCTCCTCGCGTTCGACAATACAACGAAGATGTAACGTTTTTATTATTGTTTCTGAATAAAGCCTTGGAAAATATGACTATGATAAGAATACATTATTCTAGCTCATATTTGTGGCTTGGTATGCAAACTTAAATGATATATGTACATACAACGCTATATATTACGCTCACGTTTTTATTTTTAAACTAGCATTGCCCGCGACTTAGCCTACACATACATAAACTACCTTTTAGTAAAAGTTCCTTCGAAATTGGTGCAGACATTTTGGAAATTACCCGGAACAAACTCGGAATTGCGGACAGACATGAAGACAAACAGATAACTTTTTATATTAAATACAGACACTCAAATTTTATTAATTGTATAGATTACGTGACAATGATTGTTTTTTTGCGTTACTATGCAATTGTCTTTGTATAAGTTGAGGTATGTCATTCAGTCAAAATTAAGGAAAATGTTTAAGACAAGGTAGAAAAATCGATCATAACAAAACATGACAGAAACATTTTTTTTCTTCACATGTAATAAAATTTATGTACACAAATATAAGTAAAACTTGTGATAAAAATGGCAAGATGTGTGATAAAAAATGTAATACGCAACATTTTATCATAGGTCGCGTACATTAGGGAAATGGGTGCAAGAAGGGTGAACCGTATGTGGGGGTCGTTGAACCCGGCAAAGAGGACATTTTTTCTTCCACGCAATTTGTTCTGACAGCTCTAAAGATATCTTTTTAAGAAATACGTGACTGAATGTTGATGAAAATTTACTTTTAAAAAATTTGTTCCAACATGTGGTGTTTTAATTGAATGAATGACTTTGAAAAACTTATAGTAACAATATTTTGTTCTTTTTTTATTTTTCGTAGGAACATTTTTCTTTTAATAATACGTATTAATACAGTAAATAATACACAAGTTTTTCTTTAACAACTGACTGCATCTTATTGTCGTGATCAAATATAAAAAAATGATTACTACATTATTTAATTTTCTACTTAAATTTCAATAAGTAGTTATAAAGACAAAACCGCACTCAAGTAACGTAATTTATTTCAAGTGCTTTACCTCATGTATATAAAATGCTTACATGACAGATTGTTTAAAATGTTCTTTGCGTGTTTGATGTAAAATAAATAAATGAAAAAAAACTCATAAACCGTTTCAAAAGGTACGTCAGTTTTACTTTGCATGGTTGCTCAAAGCCAGAGAACATTCGTCTTGCGTACATAATTCAAATAATATTTCGTTTGAAAACTCACATAAATCCATTTTGCACGAAAGGATTCTTTCAGACTTACCCTACCACCCCATAAGGGGGTGTATTACGAGCCACTAACAGCTTACAAATACAAATATGAATACACTTACTAAAGATGCAATCAACTTTTTCTTCAGTCTTCACCAAGTTCTTCATTACATATATCTGCTTACAAATACAACTTTGAATCTATATAGAACATATTTAAGATTAACTCGTGTGTCGTTCTTCTTTAGGTATCTGTTTTAATCGACTATTCAAATAACCTAAACAGATATTAGTTCGTTTATAAACTAGTAGCTGCCGCCCGCAACTCCGTCGGCGCGGAATTAAAAAAAAGTAATAAATTGCCTATGTGTTCTGCCAGACGATGTTCTACATCTGTGCCAAATTTAATTAAGATCCTTTGAGCCGTTACGGAGATACCTTCATACAAACATCCATCCATCCATCCATCTAAACTTTCGCATTTATAATTTTAGTAAGATGAAAATTATCTAAAAAGTACCTATCGGGCACCAAACCGTACCTATTATAACTCGTTAAATTCACCATAATATATCGTTATAAATAATTCAGTCTTTTGAAAAAAAAAATGACTACACGTTTCATAACTTTATATTTTATCGTAATCAGACAGGCACGCGACTAGGGTACGTTATTCCAACGTACATATATCTCACTATATTTCTAAGTATCTGACTAATGCATACTCAACTAGTCTAGTTAACGATCAGTGTTAAGAGCTGGTTGAATAAAGGCTAACGTCGGGGTTGTTTTGTTTTCGTGCAAAGTGGAAATCAAACGTTAGAATTTCAAATTTAATTGGGCTGTATTTCAAGACAAGGGGGAGAGTTTCGTGCACGCGTGCATACGAAACGTGACAGTATAAGTGGTCGGGGGTGTATGCTGATAGAAAACTAAACAAATGCTTTGTACCGGGAACAAAAGTTTAGTTAATGGCTGCTTCAGTACTGTCGCTGTCGATGCATTCCTACATAGATAGGGTTGACTTGTCTAAGTCTGTGTTTATATACTTTAAATATAAATTATAAGCCCTACTGTAATATTCAAAGTCACTTGAAAGTTGCGTAAACAGTTCTTAAGCGCTGCTTTCCTTTGATTTAATCGACGATGTCTCCTTAAACCACTGGTCTGTTAATTACTTTGAGTGGATAATTAAATGAATTTGCATACGTTTTTTGGTTATTGATTAACGAAGAAAAGATTAATAAATTAAATATTGAAATTGGATTATTTATATATTTTATAACTCTAACGATTGGTATGAATTTTATAATTGATAATGCACTATAAACAAGGGGTTAAGAAGTAAACAATATAACAAGTATATAATACTACATTTTCAATTTGAAATAACTAAAGAAAAATTTACCTTACTTCTTACTAATTTTATAAATGTGAAAGTTTACATGAATGGAATATGGATTATTGCATATCTCCAACATAGCTATAAATCTTGCTGAAATTTAGCTGAATGAGTAAAGAGATGTAGAATATAGTCTGGGAGAACACATAGGCTACTAACGAAGTTTTTTTTCTTTTAATTCCGCGCGGACGAAGTCCTGGCCAAAAGAAAATATTCAATAAAATCTAGTATATTTGTTAATACGAGTACCTTTAACACGTCAAAAAATTGATGATACTTCATTACTGTCGTCTATATTCAAATTCGTTTTTTACATAAGTGGTCACGTTACGAACCACGTCGTACCTGGCACTGTGGCTTAGGAGCACGTACGTGCACATCGCACCTTTATCCTTTGTGTAAATTCGCTAACGTGTTGCTTAACTTATATTTAGAATGAAATTTTGTTGTTTAAATTGAAATACGTAAATGAGGTAAAGTGAGAATTTTACTTTAATTATAAATTAGAATAGTAGGATGCTTAAATTACTTAGCTTACTTAAAGACAAAAGAAAAAAAAATAGTACCCGGAATGGAATACAAACTTATATGACGATATATAACAAAGCATATTGAACATCTTCAATCTTCCTCATCTCCGTGAATGCCCATAACAGACGATCTCAAAATGTTTAATATAAGTATAGTAATTTCTTATTGCTCTCTTTTCTCTATCCTTGTTCTCTTTCTCCCTCTTAAATATTCACATGTACTGCAACTGGAAAGAATCCAATTTTGGCTGACGTGAAATAAAGAGGCGCTAGAGAGCTCTATTTACAACGTAACGTATTTAGAATCGCTTTATTGCGCAGAGCCCAGTGTTGGGAGCGATAATTTAGAATATGCACTGCGCTGCAAGTTGCATACTCTTGCAAATTTCCGTCCCAGTAAAAGATTGACTTCTTAGTACAAGCTAGTAAAATGAATTAAAAAGAATAAAATACCTTTTCAAAATAAGCTTTTAATGCCGTTAATTAAAAAAAAAACAAAGTATTTAAAAGAAGATTGTCAAGATGATTCAAACGAGCCCAAAATCGATGAGGTTGTGTCGTTTCATTGCGTGCGAAGGTGGCCATAGGAACTTCCTATCGCCACCTTCCAGCTCAATCATCAGATAAACACCATGACATCATAATAATGCAGTGTCACGTGATTTACAAATGTATGCAAAATTTCAACTCAATCAATAACCGGGAAGTGCATCAGGGAAAACTAAATAAAAGCTTGTAAAAAAGAAACTATTAAGACTTAGATACTAGGACTAATAATATGCATTAAACAGCAGTAAACAGTGCACAATATCGCAGAATGAATGATAGAAAACATTATTGCATCTTCCAAATTCAACCAGTCACAATAATATTCTACGGAGGTCGAATAATAGCACTAATTTAATGTGTAAATTGTATATTTTGGTATCTAAACACATCACTTATTAGAATAAAATACTTTTAATTTATTCACGGGAAATATAAATTACTTCATTTGATGCTAACGACATTAAATTGACAAGATCATTACATTGTGATGTAACACAAAACGAAATCGTCCATTGTTCGATTGAATGACATGGAGAAGACGTCTCGCATCAAATTGAAAAAGTTTTTTAGGCGTTAGATAATACGTCTTTTTAAAAATATTATTTGGCCTTACGTTTTCTTATAATGCATCTATATAACTCGAATCTCTAATTGTGTTCATACTCTAAGTCGAGCTAATTTCTTAGTCCTGACGTTGTCTATATACTATATGTCTCATATAATCCCAATAAAATATGTAGTTTAGGTAACAAATAGTTCTTTAATACTTTTAGTATAAAATATACAGATCAATAACGTGTCCGAGTAAGGAACGATCCCAGACGTTGTTGATTTAACAAACGCAATTACCAGGGCGTCAGTGAGTTGTGTCGCCGGCGCGGCCCGGGGGCGTTCTGACTATTCTTTAGCATGACAGACGACAGTCTAGATTAATTAGATCCATTTATTAATGGGGACGCAGCATCCTCGTTTACAACGTGTACTATTAATTATATCTACGTGTGTACGATGTGGCCATTTGACGTTACGCCGAAATAAACTTTTATTAAGAGAGGAAAGGATGATTATTTCTTCTTCGGGCACAATTCTTCTATTCAAAAAGTGTCGTTTTCGATGTCTACAAAAAACAATATCGTAAAAAACCTCGACCATATACGTGAAGAATATAACAATTTTATTCTTATCTGAAAAATTCCTTGAATGCAGGAGTGGAACATAAATTGTGTAACCCGTGACCCAAGAGGGGGAGTCAGTCATAATTCCATTTTCATTGAGACAAATATTCATATTAAGAGGGATATTAGGAGCGTGTGCATGCCTCTGCAGAGGGCAGCACTTTGCAAGTGAAAATAATTCAATTACCACTTTTAGAATGATGGAGTGTCTGAGTGGAGATCATATAAATTAAAGTAATACGACTATACATCTAAATTGAGTTAGCTAATTTAAAAGAACTAGTTTTAAAAGAACCTCAGTATATTGTAGATACATATAAATAATTTCAATTCTATTCGTTGCGACTTATACTTAAAATTTAACAATGAAAGCGACACTTTAATGGCGGTACACTTCGCGTTCGCCGCACTCGATCCGCGAACTGCCTCACGCCTCCCAGATACGTGACGTGTATGAATTAAGGAGCTCCAGTGTGTACCAAGATACAGTGCAAAAAGATGTGTCTTTTGTGAAAGAAAGGAGGAAACATATGAAATGATTTTGAATGGAGATTGCTATTTATTAACATAAGTAAAATAATATAAGTCAGACAAGAAACTATATTCTATGATGTTTCACGCAAAAATAGCTCATGTGTGCTTGTCATAAAGTACAAAATTGTGTTTAAATTATTTAAACAGTTAAAAATGTTAATGCCATTCTTTGGTATTTTACATTTCTTTCATTGTAACAGCATGTCTAAGTCTAACCGTGCCATGGTACTGGTGCCATGGAATCTTACTCTTAAGTCTCGAGGTACGTCCATGCCACTTCTTAAATTTCTATACTTTTGTTTTCGTACCGTATATTGCGGGGAGGTATATCCTCATTTTGGAATCATTACACGAAATAGTATCACCGTACGAAGTCTCTGGGGAGGAGGGAGTGACTTTGTGGTTGTTTGTTTATACATTATTCGGTATATTTTGGTTAATTAGGTTTTCACGAGGTAACTGTAGATTAGGGATTTAATGTACAGAAATAATATTCCATTTTACCGCTGACGATTACTTTAAGAAGCACAAACAAATCCAAAATATCAAAGATCGAAACGTCATTTGATGCCGAATAACTTGAGTGGTGATGTATAGCGTTGCCAGGCGCCCGGATAAAGCCGGACAAGACAGGCTTTTTGATTGCGTGTCCGGCGAAAATAAACGGTTTTCCGGTTTTGTTAGGCTTTTTATATTTCCCAAACGAGAGTGTACCTATTAATACTGAGACAAAATCCTAAATAATATAGGGTGTCTGACCTTTCTACCTAAAAGTCCGGCCAAACTGTCTGATCTGTCCGGCTAGTAGGTTTGGCGACCTGGCAACCCTAGTGATGTATGAGGATCTCATAGAAAAATTATCTGTATCTATCACCTCTGTGTTGTTGTTACCTAATATCAAAAGATCTTGTTGCTGGTTTAAGTCTCCTATTAAAATGGTAGTGAAAGTTTCAGATTTGAGTTTAGGTTTTCAAGCGTAACTTGTATTTCGAATACTTCTCGGATTCATTGAAGAGCGAAATGAGCAAAACGCGGCACGACTCCTGCAATTACCAGGTTTCCTGTAACAGATTGAACATCAAAGACTTGTTAATTAAGCTTTAGGAGGGTCATAAATAGCTTACAAAGTAACGCAGAAATATTTACTTAGTCCGCGAACGTTTTAATTGAGTCGTCGAAATTTCTTATGGTCGCTTTGAACTTAGAGTATCGTGATAAATACGACCCTGGATACCTTATTAACGTTATAGAAATAATTTATTTACTTTCCTTAATTGGACTTAAGAAGAAAATTAAATTGTTTATCGCGTAAATTGTACATTTTGATTTGATTGCTGTAAATTCTTATTTTATGTATGTGTCTCTAAAAAACAAAACACATAATTATTGGTTACATCTGTTTTTGTAAAGATTATGAGAGTGATGCCAATATGTATTTTTCCGAAGGTCTGGAAAGTTTGTTCGATATGGTATTTCTTAGAAGTCTATTTACTGTCTTTTCTATGGAATATCTCTTTTATTCAATACCATGAGCGGTGATTTACTGTTTGTTAAAGGCAGCGGTGGAACACACATTAACTTTGACCCATATCTTTGATTTAATTAAGTATTCTTTTCATCTTATAAATAACACAAGAGATGGTCTTAAAGTACTTGAACATCTTTTGATAAGTTATTACACAATTAACTTAATTAGACTTAACTAGAACTTTCAACGAGAAAATTTCCATTGGATTTCTAAAGAAATTCAATTTAAAGACAAAATTTGTGTAAAAGGTTGTATATTACATTTTATTTGTAAAGACTATTCATCCAGTTATAATAAGAACGCTGTGTTTGAAATTAAAGTAATTATTTAAATTGAAGGAAAATAAAGTTCTGCACTCAATAAATTAAATAACTTAAGAAATCTTTTGATATAATAACTTCTTGAGATCTCTCATCTTTATGAGATAGGATCCCATTTGTGCAAATAATCGTGCGAATGTACGATTCAAATCGAACTTTCTCAAAGCAAATCGTTCAAGGAAAATACTCTTCAAACTTAGTTGCCACTCTTATGACTCGGAGATATGCATATAATATTTAAATACGTTTATATCTCAACGCCTTAGGCAGTTGGAATTTTATTAAAACTTCTCCCCCTTTAGAATAACTTCTGTTGATAGAAACCAGAAGAATAGTCACTCCCCATTTTATCCCGCTCGCCTCCACTTGCCTCTCACCGAACAATTAATGCCATAATTTACGAAAATTTTATTTCGTCCACAAACGCAGAGACCTTTTATTTGATTATTAATAAAATGAGTTTTATTTTGTCTTCCATTTGCATAATTGTTTCATTTTCACTTCGAGCAACTAAATTCGTTTAATAACAAGACTGGAGTTTTTGTTAGTAAGGGATTAAGGGGTAATAATTGAATATAAACCATTTTACGGCTTTATGATTTTTATAAGCCATATCGGTGTGCGTGTGTGTGTGTGTGTGTGTGTGTGTGTGTGTAATAGAATGGGCTAATCTCAAAGTAAAAGGACGTAATCTTAGGCATTTGATATTAATGAGAGAAACAAGCCCTTGCCCTAGAATTCAACTGAACTATTCAAACATTGCGAGACTGGTCCACTTATTATTAATAGGATCTAATTTGATTATTATCTTACTAATATTACAAATGCGATTTTTTTAATGGATGGATATTTGTTAGGTATCTCCAGAACGGCTGCATAGATTTCGATGTAATTTGATATATGTAGAACGTAGCCTGGAAGAATACATAGGCAACTAATTAAGTTTTTTTTATTCCGCGCGGACGAAGTTGCGGGCAACAGCTAGTTTAATATAATTATACGTACATGTATTACAAACATGCAAATATATAAATTTTAATTACTTTATGGACTGAACCAATTCCTTATTGATTTGTAAATATAAATATCCTTATAAAGATAAGTAAAACTTTTTCTTTCCTTTTTGATATTCTAAATTAATATTATAATCTTTTGTTGATGATGAACTTAATGTCAGATCAATAGATTCTGTATTAACAAACTTTAATAAAATAAATTTTAAAACTAATTAAGGATCGATTTTAAACAAATCATCACATTTCCTTGAACAAACATTCGAATGTCTTGTTCATTTTGAAACGGAAACGTTTTACAACGGTTTATATTCAACGAGTTGTTATTAAAGTACCGGTTTCATAACAGCTGCAATCGCCGCGCCAAATAGAAAGGACAGGGCATTTTGCAACTAGGACACCTGAGGCGGCCGGACAATCTAAACTTGGGCCGGGAAGTGTCACGGTGTTGTTTTGAGCTAATTTCCAACTGCCTTGAACAATCGTTGGGAATTTGACCAACGATTTAAACTCGGTGCTGCTCAAACAATTTATACAAACTGTGAACATTGCATATTGTAAATAACGAGAATAACTGCTCGTTTACTTATATTAATTGTGAGATAAAGATATTGTAAATTCATAGTTAAACAATTAGATACACATTTGTTAAGTATTATCCGAAAACATTCGAACCAAGATTTAAACTCTTTATAATTATGAAAAGGTGGCAAACAAGCAACGGTCACCAATTCACCTAAATAATTTACTTTTTGCAATTCTTTTTCTTATAGGTAAAATAAATTCGAATTATGCGAAAACCATATTATTGTATTATAGTTGGATCAAAGTGGTTTGATTTTGATTGTATTTGGATAAATAAATAAAATATTCAGTACATTTCTTAACATCAGGTGACGCTGCCAGTATTAGAAAATGCCAGGATCGAACCAGTTTTTTTTTATATTGAAAAAGCTAGCGCTTGACCACGATCCCATCCGATGAAGTGATGATGAGGTCTAAGGATGGTACGCGCTAGCTTTATAAATTCACTTTTGCTAAATTTTGTCAAAATTGCCTATTCACTCTACTCTACCACTTCATTCTTTAACACCATTTACATAAGTCCACATATATATCGAGAAATGAAATGAGGAATAATAACTAGAACCTTTTTCGTTAGTAATTATATGATTCATAACCGATCTATGTAAATGTTATCTTTCTTGAAAACTATGTCACTCTGCGGTCTGCTCATATTATAATGACGTCGTCGCTACAAAATGAAAGCTTTTAATTACTGAAAGCTTACTCATGGTTGCCGACAGAAATACTAAAATATTGAAGGTATGGTCAGATTGTGCAAGTAAATTTCTTATTTAATTATTTAAAACTAGCTTTTACCCGCGACTCCGTCCATGCTGAATAAAAAAAAAACTTAAGTTGTAGCCTATGTGTTCTTCCAGACTATGTTCTACATCTGTGCCTAATTTCGTTCCGGAGATACCTTCAAACAAACATCCATCCATCTAAACTTTTGCATTCTTATTATATAAGTCAGATTTGCAGTAAATAAACTGGATCAAAAAAAAATATCCAGTGAACCGTTACTTTTTAAAAAAACAAGCTCTAAACAGGTATTTGGAATACCACGATGCGATTGTATAACGGACGGGGCGAGCGCTTTATATACAGATTGATAAGCGAACGCATCTCATTATCGGCAAGTCACCACTACTTCATTATCGCCGGGCCCAAGTCGCACACACTTCGTTACCGGCCCAACACGACACTGGAATTGAATCGCATTCACATTTAATAGCCAGTAAACAGCGCTCCATTTCTATATTATCTGTATGAGACCTTTAGAAATAATTAAACTTCATAGAGAGGACACAACATTAATATACATTTTTTTATTGAATATAACATTAATATATTATATTGAATAATTCCTTCAAGGTATGTAGAATAAGAACTTTATAGATACGTAGTAAAATTAAGGGTTTTTCTGTGACATTTTAACAGTTTCGATAGTGAACAATCTCGTAGCCAATTCAAAATATGTAATATTAGAACAAAAATGTATTTAACGTAGAAAATTCGCTGGATTGTTCGTTCCGAAATATTGTTATTTCGTGAAAATAATCAATACTTTGAAATTAAAGGCAATTGTGCTATGCACAATTACTTTGCAAAGATGGTTAATTAATTTTATGACCATGTAACTTTCTTAAGAAAAGCTTCTTAAAAGCTATGCAATAGTTTGCTATAATATTAATATACGAGGAAATCAATATTTCATTTAAATATTATTTGAAAAAAAAAGCAAAATACAAATCATTGAACTATTAAGCTTTTGTACCTACTAAATTTTATTCGACACACTTAAACAAATTTTGTCACAGTAATGCAGCTCTAGAAATATACTCATCATTAAATCCGGCGCACCGGCATGCTGTAGGTTGTTAACCTGTCCACTGCCGTTTACATCTGATACCTGATACGCCAGTATCTTTGTTTATCAGCTACCTAACTAATGCCCCCGATATTATAATGAGAAACTAGCTATCAATAAAATAACTTGTGAGGCAATCAACGGATGCCTATTTTGGTAACGGCAATCAGTTTCGAACAACAGCGTTGTAATTTTTTGTATACTACATTCCCACGGCTCAATATCAAAATATTTCCTTTCATAGAAATTCATTTGCACATATTTGATTTCAGTTAAAATCTTAATCATAAAGATACTAGCTTTTACCCGCGACTCCGTCCGCGCGGAATAAAAAATAGAAAACGGGGTAAAAGTTATCCTATGTCCGTTTCCTGGTTCTAAGCTACCTGCCCACCAATTTTCAGTCAAATCGATTCAGCCGTTCTTGAGTTATAAATAGTGTAACTAACACGATTTTCTTTTATATATATAGATTTTACAACGCTCTATAACTACTTTTAGACTGTATCTCTCTCAAAGATTCATTAGAGAATGCTAACTTACAGTCTTTGGTTTATACTGACGTAATTGTTTCTGGGGCTAATGTTCTGAATTTTATACTAGTGCGGCCACTGTTTAAGTATAGAATCTTAAACTATCAACAATATTAGTCTCTATTGCAATTGCAACAAAAGCTATTTTACATCGTCGGTTGACTTAAATTAATGATAAGAGAAACTAAGTCGCAGACAGCAAATCAAAAAATGTTTTTTTATTCTATAAAATTGTTACCACAAATATAGCTTAAGATACTAAGAAGGTAAAAGGATTATAAAAGCCACTGCTAGTGAGTAAGATCCGACTTGAAAAGTGACATTTTAGTTCTCAGAATTTCTTAATGAACTGTGGATGTAATAAAAATATTTGATCAAGTTCTGGTGACAAACAAACGAGCTGTGACTCCGAAACGGAAACGTGTGACCGAATTACTGATGCATTACGATGAAATTTGGACATCGCGGTATTCTATGCAATATTTCCGTCTTTAGAAATGGTGGGAAAACATGTTCGACTGTTACTTCCATGTTTAAATGCTATCTTATTTATTTGTATAATCACTTTTAATTCCCTATCGTTAAGATCAATTCAATCAGATATCGAAAATTTAAGATAATTATTAGTTAAATTTGGTTAAATTAGCGACTGTTTCTAGTTTCTACTATAACGTTGTCGAATATTCAGTATGTATGTACAAACAAAGTGTGAATCTGCCCTAAGGAATATTCTTAAACGATGTAAAGTCGTCATAGCGAACGTAAGTTTTAAGATCTCGGTACAATAGAATCAGATTAGCGTATTAATAAGTTGTGGAATATATTTAGGTTATACTCATTTAGTAGAATTCATTTTAAACCAACATGACATTTTAAAACAACATAAAAGTATAAAAAAATCTCGATGGGATTAAACGGAGCATCATATTCTGAATTTCCAACATCCGTAAATACCGTCCCCTTTCCATTCAACGTAAGCAAATAAAGCGTATTGAGTACGAAGGTTTAAAGTTTTAATTAAAGGAACGGGTAATTAGATACGCTCTGTGAATATGTTAATTAATCCACGGGTTAATTCCTCAAAACACTGCTATTGTTCTTTGCACGGTAAAAATCGCATTACCTTAACGAAAGTTTTCTATGGACAAGTCCATTCTTAACGTTTATTTAAATCACATAGGATAGGAAAATAAAATATTATGTACACAAAGATTTCTTATACTATCTACTACTATTATACATATCAATAAAATTATGTACTAAAAAAACATTTAGTGACATGAGTTACTAAATCGATAAATATCAAAGTGGGATAAAAAAGTCCAAGGTATGAAAGTAGGGAAGGTAAAGTCATTAATAAAATCATTACCTACTTGCATCATTTTGACACCAAATTGGCATAACTGTGACAAAAACAGACAATCAAGTAATAAACATTCTTAATATTTAAAACATTATAAATAAAGACAGTATTGATGAGTTAATACCCATATTAAACTTACGTGTTGACCATAAAGCACGGGTAAGAGCAAAGACACGCTTGATAAGACCTGTTATTGAATACTGCGTCGCACTTTATTATTTTTGTCCGTTAAAGCTTAGCATTTCATTTTTAATGCACTTTCTTAAAACCATGCATTAATAATACATTAAAAACTTTGAGAACATATAATGGAGTTTGCAAAAACATACCAAAATAAACTGCCATGAATCTTTCAATACCTCCTTAAAAGTCACTTAATAAGATTTAAAGAACGACACTGGCGAAATAATTTGTGCTCTATTTGGCATGTCTAAAAGCCACTGCTTGGATATTAATTGATTAATATTTAAAGAGAGAATTCATCATCTCCTTGACCTTATCCCACTTATGTAGGGTCGGTGCACTAGGTTTCCGTCCTCCAAATGAATCTCTCTGCCGTCATCTCCATTGTCACCCCCTTCTTGATCATGTCATCTTTCACGCAATCCATCCTAGTCCTAGGCCTACCTCTATCGGTGTACCCCTCCACACTCATACTTAACTTTCTCTTTGCCAAAAGAGAGAATTGATTAAAAAATAAAAAAGATTCCTCCTACAAAACTTCGAAGATGCTTAATAATAGTGAATGATTTCAGATAATTCACCTATATATAACATTTATACACACACGAGAAAAAAATTGCCATATTTTCAGTGAAATACAAATATACTAGTCGATAATAATTCAGTGTTGTGGTTAATTGGATGGAAAATTTGAATAACACACGTCAATCACTCGATGTCCTAAATCAAATGTCCGTCAATAGATGTAACATATCAAATATACATGTGTATATATTTGTGTTTGCATTAATCGGACGTGCCAACTCAAATGCACAGACACTGCGGCTTTGGCATATTGGTGGGTGTATCTGATCTAATTAATTCGACATTGATTGATACTAATGTATGTAATTATATCAAGCTAACGTTAAACCATTCTTAGTAATAACATAGCCAATAATATTTGGTGATTACGATAACGTAGGACAATGTTCTATTTTTGGAACGAAGTTCCTTATCGCGCGTTGTGAAAGGGGGCTAGGCGGAAAAAATTCTTACGAAAAGTTGTCACGACACTTTTTGCTATAGACGAATGAGCGCTACTTCACCATGGCAATGACGTGACAATATATAAGGAAAATTCATAGAAGTAAAATGTACTTCTTGTGAAGACTTAAGTTTTTTATTCATAGAATAAACATTGGTTCCTTCACTAATTAATTGAAAGGAACTTCGTTCCATCCGGGTGTCCCTTGACACCTCTCAAGTTTTTTTTATTTGTAATATAGCTTCGATACTATAAAAGCTTTTGTATTTTTTGTTTTTTTCGTAAGTTTCAGTGAGAGTATATTTTCGCCTAAAAGAACAATTTAGAAAAAAAAATGATGTGTTAATTATTTAACTCTACAAATTTAGGTTTAATTTTCCGTGTTTCGTGAAGGGTCCTTTTTGAAGTCATTACTCGCTATCCCTGAAGTCAGTAGGATTTAGATTCAAGTCTTAGTGGTTGAGTTTATTGTGATTATATTAAATTCCAACGGTTATTTGATTCCAATTTGATTCAACTAGAGATTGTTATTACAGTTGATTATTGCTCGTGAATACTTCTAGTACTCAAACTTTGGGTTATCTGTTAGTAACAACACTTCGTTATTCGCTTAATTTCATGTCTTAATCTAGTTAACAATGTTATCAATGTTTTATACATTGTTTTTATTTTTTAATCTGTAATAAGAAACTATACAAGAAATAGAATTTTTATTTAATGTATAAAATAATAATCTACTCTAAGGATTTCATTTTCTGGCAGAATTTTCAACCAATTATATGTAAAATCAATTACTCATATAATCAAATGATTCTTAATTTAAAGATCTACAGCGCTTTGAAATAAGCTTTTAACTTCTGAAATATTATTTACAGTGACGGTTATTTACATAACAATAACGCACAAATTAAATTACAAGCACGATCAAACTTTAAACACAATATTGTCACAGCATAACCAAAAAATAACAAAAGTAAGAAAGTAAAAGGGGACCCTCCGTCGCTACACAAATATCTCCAACATAGCACTCCATAACAATTGTTTACGTTCTACACATGTTAAGATAAGTTTTTTACGCTTCAAAGGGTGTACAGAAGTCGCACTAAAAGTGTTACTATTGTTATCACTTCCAACTTTTTATAAGTTCTGTTTGAAGAGGCCTATCTCTTCTAAGATAACTTTGAAAATGATAATTCCAGTAAGCCCATGTCAAATGTCGTGTAAGTGACTAATTCTTATCGCTACTAACTCTTTAACGTCTTATTTTAATAATTGTTTGAGTTGTTTGTTGACAAAGTAAATTTAAAGTAAGACAATTCTTCAGCTGACAAATTTCTGTTGTGAGACGTCGAGGAAGCTAACGAATCACTATTGCCCCAGTGCAATTCTTCTTTAAGATATCCTTGCACATTGATCTTTTCATAGACAGACGTCTTTATTTCTTCTTCGCTTCTTTATCCTGAGGATCATAATTATCTAAAAGAATGTTTCGTGATTGTGGTCTACGCAGCCCACTATATTGCTGTCAGTTTAATGATGTTCGAAAAACGTTCATTCTCGTTCAGTTACAAATGTTATGTTCTTTTTTTGTGTACTGTAATTTAAAAGCTATTTAAATTTCATACCGTTTACACTATCAGTTTACGAAAACTGTCTCCAGCCCTCTTATTACAAATACACTAACTACGTAATGAAATTGCTGAATTGGGTGCGCTCAGTGATTTTATCAAGACTATAGCATTTGCAAGCATTAACTTTGAATTCTTGGACAAATAATAAGTGACAGTGTCGTTTTTCGTTATTGCGTAAACTGGAGCTATGCCTAAGGCGGTTACTCATTAGCCGGGCAATTACGTGGCTCAAAATGTCGGTAGATTACAGAGTGGATACGCCAGGGGCCGTACAGATGCCGTCCGTTCTTTTCAAAACTTGAATTTAAATTATTATTTCTGTAATACAACATACGGAAAGCTTTGTTGTTCAAAAAAATCTGTCGATACTAAAATAATTCGGTAATTTCATAAATGGTTTATAAATAAATGTCTTTTTGAAAATATTCGATTTATTATTGCTACATATTGAAAACTTTATTAGTAGTGATCGTCTGCCAATAATTTTATTTAGAAAGACTTTGCTCAAAAATAAGAATAAGAAATCGATTATAAAAGACATTTTCAATTCGCTTGTGAAATAGCTACTAGGCAATATTAAGACGTCAATGTGAAAGAGATTCTTTGTAGATATGTAATTAACACCAAGCGTACCCTTTGTATGTCAGTAGCTACGCAACATTCAATTGTTACGAGTTTTGAAAGCGAAAGCGTAATAACTGTATCCAAGTGACGCACGAACAAAGCAGACAATAATCATTTTATATATTATAAACTCGCAACAGGCAGTTATGAAACGAAAATTACGTGCAAAGTGTAATGTGTATTATAATCTAAGCGTAGCATAGTACTTTAATGACAAACTTTCAGAAAGTGAAACTTTATCATCATAGAAATTTGGATAGCAATTTCTTATTTTTTACAGTATCAATAATTGTTACCTCGAAATAAATGAAATCTTGCGATTTAATGTGAGAATTTTATATTTTCACGGAAAAAATTATTATATACGTTGCTACGACACTAAATAAATATCAAAAACATTTTGGAATATTCTACAATAAAAATTAAAAGTTCCATGAACACAAATATGAAAAAAGTATTTCCTAGAAGCAAGTTACAATACACAGGTTGTTAGAGAGCATTATGGAATATTCGTAGGCAAAATATTAAAACATTTAAGCAATGAGTCTTTTATATATATAGGTATTTTACATAATGACCCGTATTACATGACTGTTGATCCCACGAGTTATCCCTGACTGTTGTGACATGCTACAATCGTACAAAGTTTAAAACATTTGTGAAGACATAAAAGCACTACCAAATGTTTCTAGAGAGTGTTCTTTATACGGAGTCCAAGTTAAAAGCTTTAGGAGAATTTCATTGACAGCATTTTCATTAATTTTATACAAGCTTTTGCGCGCGAATCCGTCCGCTCAGAATTAAAATAAAAAACTTAATAAGTAGCCTATGTGTTCTTCCAGACTATGTTGCCAAATTTCAAAGTTCCGGGAAAATCTCCAAAGAAACATCCATCCATCCATTCATCAATCAATCCATCCATCTATCTAAACTTTCGCATTTATATTAGTAAGATAAGATATGAAAATACATTTATACCATTGTAAGACGATTTGAGATTTATATTTCAAGGACGATTTATATAATTGAAAATCTTGAAAACATTGCGTATTTTTTCACTTTTATTATGTAGGTATTAAGACTGTGATGAGCTTCGATGACTTTTTAGCAAACGCATTAGTATTCAATTATTCCATTGCGTTTGTTTTATTGAATTTGTTTTCTGCATATACACAATGCAAACGACGTATTTATAGGTATTTTATCGAGTCATTTGTTTTGTATGAAAACATACGAAAATTAACCTCAATTCTCGTATAATTTGTACCATAAGGCGGACAGTCGTAAAGACACGGACTGGCCGCGGCTAATGTCGATCTCGGCCGTGAAACAGGTTTGGATAGCGGAGCATAAAGGTTCCAGATAAGAGCACCATGTATGCTGCTCTAAATGAGGTTTTAACTAGTTAAATTCAACATTACGTGGGGGAAAAACATGTACTGTGTTCTTGAAACTTAAAAGAATTTCCTGATTCAATGGCCCGTTACTCAAGTTTGTTGGCTCATTTAAATAAACTAACAAGGATTTTGAAATTCATCAACAGCAATTTTAGTGAAGATATTTGTATGTTTTGGAAATAAATATAAATAAACGAATGACAATGTGTGTTAATGTTTACGATTATCTATTTTATTGTTAGCTCTTTTTATTTCAGTGTTATGTATAAATCTAAATATTTGTCCCCTCATTTTTTAAATAAACGTGACAGCGAATAACTAAACAAGCGGGTACGTTTAGAGTTATTTGGTGAGAAAATTAATACTGTTTGTGAAACATCCAAAGTATCTATATTAAATACCTCGAGAGATAAGATGTATATTTTCCAAGATCTTTCCCAGAAATAGTTCGTAAAGCGAAACTTCGAGTTATCGAAATAACTTCTCAACTGAAGATATTAAATTTTTCGTAGTAAGTCACAGTGCAGTTTACAATACACAGTACAATTTAAAATATTATCACTGTCAAAATGTTTATGTCTCAATCAAATATTAAACGGTGCTTTAGTTTAAATATCAATACTGTAATATCCGATTCAATTTAAGTGTCAAAATTTAATTGAGAGAATAAATACCTGACTTAAACCGTTAACTGTCGTTACTTTGATGAAAACGTGATTTAATGGTCATTTACAATGTCGTAAAAGCGGAACAAACAAGTAACAATTTACCTGATCATTGCTGTACCGGAAATTAACTGACATGTTCGTAAACAACAAATGTCCAATTTACAACATGTTAGCACGACTTTGACACTAAAGCTTTAATACTTATAATATCGTATGTAAAAACTATGGCAACAAAAGTGCAACATCGTTACAATTTTCCTTATAACTTGTCATAATTATCTGAGTTGTTTGTATATTTGTTGGGACATTTCTTGGTACAAAACATTTAGACCCTTCGTACACAAGAAAACGTAAATCTCTGAAGCTATGGTTGTATCCTCATGGCGAGCATCGCGTTGCGTGCGCCCCGTACATACAACGTGAAATCGTCATCACGAGACGCATTCGGTCAGTACAGGCATTGCGATGAGATGTTAACTTTTCTCATGACAATCTTAACAAACAGGTAGCGAGCGACTAAATAATAAAATGTCAACAACGCATGCCTGTGTTCGCTCCTCTATTACATTGTCTTGTAAATTGCTTTGCGATTAAAATTGTTGGATTCCGAAGACTCACATTGCCTTGTTGAAGGACTGACTTAGACTTTTTAATAAAAATCCGAATTTGTAATAGATGCGGATAATCAAACAGAACACTAGACATGCCAATTATTTTGCAAAGTACCACAAAAGCAAAGTCTAGCTTCTAGTTGGTCGTAACTCATACCGTTGATAAAATTATACAACTCGGTTCCAAGCAAGAATTCAACTTGCTTAAGCAATCAAAGAAAACTTCTATGTAATGGACCTTAAACTTGCGACCGATTTGCATAACATTCGCTTTTATTGCCTCTCTGTGCGGACTATTGTTTCGCTATAACGTCTATTTTGTTAACTTGGCTTGTTTTACAAATGCGAGCACTAAACAAGTTTTATGTGACTGTTTTAGTTTTCGGTTTATTATTCAGTCATATGATACGAATTTTATTGTGTTTATCGCTCCCATAAAAAGTTTAAACAGCTCCTTTTAGCAATCCTTATCCCTATCTGTGTTTTTATTTCTAGATATACAGTCAAAATCTGTTATAACGACATCGAAGGGACTACTCATATTGAGTCGTAAAAACCGATAGTTGTAATAACCGGTAACATGCAGCCAGGACCTTTGATTTTGGTCAATTTAACCGGTATGTTGTTCTAAACGATGTCGCCATAAACGGTTTTGACTGTATATTAACAATGAAGAAACAAATGTTGTATTGGTCCTCTTACATTAAACGTTACTTTCACTATTTGTACCAGTCAATTTCGCTGAAATTACGTAACAATGGACGATCTGAAATTTAAATATTACCGGTGTGTGCAAGGGTATAAATATGTAAAATATCTGCTCTCATAACCTATGCTTTCGATCGACCCAAATTTAACTGCGGATCAATTTCGAGTGTCAGTGTACCACGCCTCCCATTTATGCTAATACACTAAGCAGCGTGTCAAAATGTAGTCAATTGACACGTAATATCATACCCGAAATACAAGTAACACTTACTGCTCGAATGCACGAGGTGAATTGTTATAGGTGTTGCAATAATGCTCTATAAAATTTGTCTCGGAGCGAAGTTATGTTTCACAATCGCGGAGCTCGAAGCCGCCACCAATGTCCTCGATAACGGATCCAAGATTATGATAAAGGGGATTGATAACATTCCTGTTGCAACTGGCAGCATTATCAATTATTTATCGTCGATTTGTTACAGAAACCTCGACCAAGCTTTGTAAAATCAGGTTTGAAATAACAAGACTCAAGGAGACAACATTTAATAATGTAATTTTACCTTTATTACTTACATTGACTTGAGGCATAATTTGCCATCATTCAAGTAGATTTAAAAATTAAAATGAAGGACAGTTTATATAAAACTAACTGTCGCCCGCGACTCCGTCCGCGCGCAATTAAAAAAAATCTTAATAGGGATATGACAAATATATATAGTAGCCGATTCTCAGACTTACTGAATATGGTATATTAGGAGGAGTATGGTAACTAACATTGTGACACGAAAATTTAAAAATATATAAGCTACTAGCTGTCGCCCGCGACTCCGTCCGCGCGCAGTTAAAAAAAAATAAATGGAGGGGGTTATGAAAAATAGATGTTGGCCGATTCTCAGACCTATTGAATATGCTCACAAAATTTCATGAGAATCGGTCAAGCCGTTTCGGAGGAGTACGGTGACAAAAACTGTGACACGTGAATTTTATATATTAGATTGTCTCAAATAACCGTGAATCTTATGATTGACATATTCTGATCACAGAACCGAATTTTAAACTTATACTGTATGTTTCACTTATTTGATAGTAATACTGAAACATTTGCAGTTCAATCTGCAATCTAGTTGTTTACAATCGAATATCGCGTTATGGCACGAGCAAACGCAGCGCGCACATGATATTGTTCATTCATTAATAATCCCGTTCCATTAATCAAATGAAATGGCATTTTGATTGAGGCTACTTGTAATAAACGTGTTTTTAATTCGATTTCCACAATGCTTTACTTATTTACTTTTAAGAGAAACTTGGCTAATTTTCTTTTAAATTGTATCTATCTAGTTAAGTCCAATGTGAAGTAATAGAAAAAGTTTCGTAATAAGTTATTTTTTAATGAAGAACCTTAAATTAAATTTATTATTATTATTATCTAGTATATTTATGAATGAAATCTAGTTAGTCGACTAAAATTGTGGTCATAACTTTCTATTATCTCATCATCATCAACCTGCCCTTATCCCTATGGAGGGTCGGCATAGTATTATGTACTACTCCTCCATACATCTCTATCAGCCGTCATATCTGAATTTACCTCCTTCTTACGCATATCCTCTTTCACACAATCCATCAAAACTTAATTATCTGATAATTTCAAATTTTAAATTAAAACACTATGTTATTTTTTGTCAAAGATCAACGGAAGTTTTTAATTAAGTTTATCCTATGTTATTAATTAAGTTTATACATTTATAATATAGTATCATAACATCAGCTTTTCTAGAACAAACTGTGTCCTTTGTCTCACGAGCGTGTAGTCCTGCAATTTATGGATTAGTTCCGCTTGTAGGCCCGTCCGTAATATATTGATATTCAATTGAAGATAGCGCGTGCTTGTAATGGATGACTTGACAGTATTGAGTTGTCTTGTAATATAAATTGTTGTTTGCCATACAATATCTCAAATAAATGGTGGAATTTTAGGATTATTATACAACTAGCTGTAGTCCGCGACTACATCCGAGCGTGATAAAAAAAAAAAACTTAATTTGTAGCCTATATTTTCTTCCAGACTATGTACTATATTAATGCCAAATGTCAACAAGATCCATGTAGCCGTTCTGGAACCTTCATTCAACTAAACACTCGCATTTATAATATTAATATATTTTTATTTTTTTTTATCTTGTATATGTCAAGCAATTGTCACGTTCGTAACTACTTTGTTATTTTCTACTCTTACTTAAACTTAACATAAACTTTAATTCGAGGATTTAATATTGAAAGCTTAGCAACTTTCAGAAAATGACACATCAGATTGAAAACGATTTGTTTGGTAACGCTGTGAATGATATGTCGGTTTAAAATTATCGCAGTTCACTATTGGTCGGTGACATGCAAAGAAGCCTGAGAAAAGCATTGGGTTAGATATTTAGAAATCTAAAATGTCTTCCTGTAGTGATAGTAAGGATTTATTGCACCGACCGTCGTAGTCGCAATAAGAGCTCGTTCGACAGTTATCGTTCTGCAAAGCTATGCATTTGTATCGCGAGTACAAGAAATAATTTATGTTTCTGGATTATATTTGAATATTTGCGATGCATCTTAACATAGATCTTAGAGAAGATTTTCTATTTATGTTAAATCTAATGTCATAAATCAGGAAAATTCTCCGCTTATGATCTATTGCTTTCGAACTTAGAGTTTTAACATGTTTTCGATAGTTGTGAAGGAAAATTTGGTTTGCGATATTTTAACTTTATTAATTTTAAATGGGTTTCCATTTTCCAATTATATAAAACATATTGTTATCTTAGTGTTTTTTAAAGAATGTGAACAAGAAGCCAAGATCTTTTTGAATCAATTCACTCACTCTTTATCTCTCTCTATCTTTCACACACTCTTTAAAAAAAGTTCAGTTAGGACAAGTTATCGATCGTTGACGTTCGATAACTTGTCTTAACTGAATCATTGTATTATGAATTGATATGATCCGTTTCAATCTTATGACAATAAAGACCTAAATCAAGTCTCATCTCATCACATTTTTTAAAAATCAACTGCTAAACTGTCATTAACAAAAAAAGTATTGCATAAAAACACAACTGACCTTAAGGATCAACACGACATGACATTTAATTTAAATATGAATCATACATGACTAGACCACCGACGTCTCACTTGGAATCAACACCGTGTAATAACCTAAATGTCGACTTCTTCCAAGAAAAATGCTGTTATATAAAAACCACAATATATTATGACTAATAACGAGATATATTTAAGAGATAACGTACCGGAAATGCCTACTGGTATTTTTAAAATATCATTAATTATGTATTAAGTTACTTGATTGTTTCCATTTTCACGTAAAGTGTCCGTTATTATATTTTTTTTTGTTTCTTTGCCGCTGACAGAAATTATAATGATAGTTAATTATATGGTACGTCACTACATTGTTATCATTTCATCAAATGTATGATTGCGTGATGGAACGTTTCACACCTTTTAATGGTTTATTTTCGTTTTAAAATAAATGTTTGAAGCACCTTGAATTTATCTATTAAATCTTACCAATCTTACTGATATTATAAATGCGAATGTTTAGATGGATGGATGGATGTTTGTATGAAGGTATCTCCGGAACGGCTGAACGGATCTTGATGAAATTTGGTACACATGTAGAACATAGTCTGAAAGAACTTATTAAGTTTTTTTTTTTTTTATTCAGCGCGGAAGGAGTCACGGGTGACAGCTAGTATCATTATATAATTACAGACAAGATTCGAGAAAGTGTCTTAAGAAAATTAAGTGAATCCTTTATAGTAAAAACAATGATCTCTACTACAGACGACGTATAAGTAAAACCTGAAATAGAAATATTTTTTTTTTATATTTTTAAGTGCACAGGTTATTCCGTGATCACTATCTTGTTTCTAGCTTGTTAAAAAGTATTGCGTAACAAAGAACAAAATGTATTACAATTGTTATGCAAGACGATCTTGATACCTACTTAGGAACAAACAGGCCGAAAGATTTATAATAACTTCAAGATAACATCTGTCAACTATAAGTAGCCCAAGTGTTATTAAGAGTGGAACTTCGATTTCTTTATCACAGATCAAATAAACAAAAACCTTGACTTGTTTATAACTCATTAAAATAATATTGAAACATGTTCTATGGTACAATAGTACTGTTAGAAAGCAAGGTCGTAGCATGGTTCAGTACAAGTGGAGCTCTGATTTATTCATGCGGTGTAAGTTACCAAGTTGAAGCGTTTATTATTGAAGTGAAACTTCTCAGACGGCGATTTGTTAATTTGATACAAAACAATAGTTGAATTTCAATTAGTTTAGGTACATTTTATGATACAATACTAAAATAATGTATAAAATAATGTATAATATTACATACATAGGCGAATTTGGCTCTCGAATATATGTAATTATTGATAAAATTTATATATTTTTAACAAAAAGTGACAAGCGAAGTGACCGTCGCCCATATATATCTGCATTTGTAGATACATTTCCTACCTTTAATTATCAGAGGAGGGGACACACAGAAAGAGAATATTTCCTCTTCCTATTTCTATCCTCCTTCGCCAAAATGTATTGTAGTTTAGTGTAGCAGCATTTAAATTTTATGCGAAACAAGTTTATATTACGTCAAAGATGCGAGAGCTTTAAGGGCTTTCGTAGACAAGGCGACTTAAATCTGCGAAACCCGGCGATTTTAGTCGCCAAGGGATATACCTAATACAATGTTGTAGAGCTTCGTACACAGGCAGGTGTCGACGATTTATTGTTGTCTGTACCGATACTCGTGACGCAAGGATCGAACACTAGTACCTACCTGAGATTTGCATAGCTCTGTGTACGAAGGGCAAATAATAAACCGTTTCAAAAAGTAGTACTGAATTATTTTTAATACCCACAAAAATTGTTACCGAATATTGTACCAACAGACGAGTCATCTTTAGATTGCACCACAGACCCCTTTTGTAGTGTGTGATCCAGATAGAGTCAATACAACAAGAACACCGGCGACAAACGCCTGAGAACTGGAGCAGCAACCGGTACCAACACCGGCGTTGCTTAAATGTTACTACGATGACTATTGAATTATTCGAGGAAACACATTAAACGCATTAAATGCAATATAGCGATGATTTTATTACAATGAGATTATTTTAATTTTATAGTTAGACTAGCTGTCGTAGTTGAATCTGTCCGCGCGGCGTTAAATAAACAAACTTAAAAGTAGCCTATGTGTTCTTCCAGACTATGTTCTTCACCTGTGCCGCGTGACCACACAGAAATTTACTTGTTCCGTACAATATCGACGACATGGTCGACATCTTTTTGTCGTATATGAACAATTATTTTATGACCTATAACATAATTGGTTTTTACCAATTTTAATTGACGAATTGATTCGTGTCTCTTCCCGCAGTTTTTCAAATAACTTAAAGACTAATTGGCGAACAACAAAGTATTACTTTAATTAGTTAATTTTTGCTATGTATTACATAAATCTTGATTGTCGAACTTGGGGCATAAGAGTACTGCAATAAATGGAAAACTTGCACAGTTTAAGTAAATATACATTTATACAGGCGTTGGCTTACAAATGTGAGGCGCGGCCACAATCCAGCGCAATTAAAACTTCCCCACAGTTTGTTTATGGGTGCACCTTTCGGCCAAAATTCACCAAGTTAGCCGTGCGAGCAAGTTTATCTAGCTTTACTTACAATGCAGCTGGAACTTCGACGGTCCGGAACGTCGACGGAGCGTATCAATATTGTTTGCAACTATAATAAATAATATCAAAATTGCACCATCTGGGAATCGTTTGGAGTGAACGTTGTTACAAGTTTGGTTTACATGTTGAAGTTTAAGATGTTAAATAATAATTTATTTATTTTTTAGTTTCACCTGTCCCGATGTTTGTCATCAAATCTTGCAAATTAAAGACCCACTTCCCGGTTACTGATTGAGAAGAAATTTTTTATACATATGGAAATGGCTTGACAATACAACATTATGATGACATGGTGCTGATCTGATGAACGAGCTGAAAAGTGGCCATAGGAAATTCGCAATGAAATAACCCAACCTCATCGAATTTGGGTTCGTTTAAATCGTTTTGACAAATAGTGTGTCCTTTTTTAGTTCTTTCATTTAACAATAAATGTTGTTTTTATTTAAATTTTAAATCGAATTTATGTAACTAAAGCGCATTTTAACGTTAACATGTACATCAGTAATTAGTAATCTTATAGTTCGGATACGTTTATAAATTTAACTATCTCATAAAAGAAGGAAAATAACTAATTTGTTGCATAATATTATTTCTTTGTTAATATTAAGTACTACACAATAAAAACATTCAGCTTTAATTTAAATTTGGAAGCTACTTTAGCTTACTTAGCATGTTTTGTTACATATAAATTTCTGCTACACAAATATGTGTTAAAATATCCAGAGAAATATTACTAGAATATTCACAAGTTGCTAGTATTGGTAAGACCTTAGAGTTTCTAAGTGTATAAAGCGCTTATGATAAACTGAATGCTGTATCTCTATTCTATAAAGTTTGGCGCGTGTCTCGTGGGGCTTAAGGCATATCCTGATATTGCTTTTAAACTTAAGAAATACGGCCCATATATTGTCTACACTTGCGCCAGCCACGTCGCAGACTTTACAAAATGTATTATCAGCTGAATCCAACTCATGCAGTATCGAAAACAATAAACTACAATTTTATGACTCTGCATGAATTCATGTACGCCTTTATAAAGTTTATGATGATTAAATATAAATTTGCAGAGTGAATACGACTCACTGGTGTATTCTTAATTTACTATAAAGCTGATGATCGTATTTTTATTATGTATATATATCGTATATGTATCGTGATTAAGTAACTTCAATTGGAATAACCTTTACACTATATTAAAAAAATAGCAAACTTAACACACAAATAAGATTTATAAAACATTGTTTTGATTACTTTTTAGCAAAATTATTTTCGTCTTCAATTTATAATATTAACTTCAAATACTTACAGTCTACGTTTCCTTACCACTATTTTCTTTAAAGAACAGGATGGGAAGGGGAAGTGCATTTGACCGGGGAGGGGATGTATAGGAAAAGGATAAATCCTCTTTCTATGCGTCAGAGGAGGGATCCTCTGACGATTAAAGGTAGGCAACGCATCTTCAATTGCGGATGTCTATGGGCAGCGGTCGCTTCGTTATTTAGGTGTATCCAGGTAACTAGAGTAAAGCTTGTTAGTTTGCCACCTTATGATTTAAAAAAATACGTTATGTTGTTAATCGGAAAACTAAATAAGTGATGAACTTATGTTGGTACTGAGACATCAAATGCTAAATATCCAGCTCGAACTGTTTACCTAAAAGCACAGATTAAAAAGTCAACTGTTATAGATAGAGCTACAAATCTTTTTTAAAATTGCGATTAATGTATTTAAAATAAATTATAAAAGAATTGATCGTTTTGTAAATTAAAGTGAAATAACAAGGAACGTAAAACAAGGCATAGATTGATTTAATGCTAAATCAAAAGAATTTTCCAGTACAGTAACCTTTAAGTAATAATTTTCTTGATTGCAAAGACCTTTTCGTGTCCAGTAAGCACTTTGCTGGTCGTTCATTTATTAACGCTGCACGTGTTCTGTCTCAAGAAATAATTCATTCAATTGTTCAACAATTTATACCGTTTTATAGTGACATACTTGTTTGCTTAATTGGATACAAAGGTAGTAAAATGACACGAGCTAATTTTAACACAAAAAAAGTTTTTTTTTTTCTTATTAAATATATACTTAAACTCATATTTCGTATTGTTCATAATTATTGAATTAAATTATAAGAATTTCACGACTACTGATTCGTCTGTCTGTCTCATTTGAGCTCGTCTAAGAAAGCCCAAGCCCTTCGTTCCATTGCTGCAATATTAATGGCTTGTTTGAGTCACTTTTTAAGTAGATTTGAGAATATCCTACATTCAAATAATGAATAGAAAATCTCTAAGCAAGTTCATTGTTGTTGATTACAACTTACCTTGTGGTTTAAGTTGTCCACCACAATATGTATTAAAATACTTATCGCTTCTATTTGTCGCTAGATGGCGGTAGGTATACGAGTGTAGAAAAATAAAAATAGCAAGGTTTTAGGCAATTTTTCGTACTCATTCTATTAAAGTAATTTATAATTCCTTTATAAGATTCCTTATGTAAAATTTATAAGAAACTTCGGCAACTATTTCGAGATATTTTGTTCGGTTTCCTTAGCTGAGAATATCTTTGCGGAATCACGTGTGCGCGAAAGTGTTCGTTACCTCGTATATAACTCACGAAATACATTTGGGGCGGCTCAGGTTGACCACCAAAAGCTCCAAACTCATGCCCCCTACTACTGATAATTAAAAATAAAAAAACAAAACTTGTTTCTTCAGACCTACTAATACACAATATAAACCAATATTTAACATACGTTCAATGAACTAGTGTTACTCATATCATCTTATATGATCAATATTAAAACAAGTACTTTGCTACATTTAGTTACACAATGCTAAATATGCTTTTAAACATTTTAATATTCACACTTAATCATCGGTCATTAGAAGGAAATAATTTAAATATAAAAATAAAGGTTTTCTTGATTATATTCGTATTCGTTCCTCTTTTAATCTATAAATCAATAAGACTGACAGCGAGTTCCAGAAGTGATAAGCAAGTGAGTTGCTACAAATGGTAGTGGTTAGGAGTGAAATTTATCGAAAAAAGATTTGTAGCGGACGCCGATGCTGCAATTTGACTATCGGAAAATATATTTTATGACGTCCGTGGCACTTTGTTCGACTTAATGGCCGTTTAACGCTGCTTGTTTTTGCTAGTGTTGGCCGAATCGATGATTTGCTGCCACTATTTTAGCATTTAAGTGAAATCAACAAAGTGGAAGTGAATAAACCACAGAGCGAAATTATTGAAAGTGCTGTCGGTATATATACTCAGATTTATTAGTCTGTATTTGATAGTGTATGAGGCAGTTTGGAGTGTAACCTCCCTAGTAGGGTTGGCGACAGGCAGGCGGTCGGCCGTAAAAAATTAAGCCAAAACTTTAAGGTTTGTAAAACCTTGTGTGTCGACCCCACGGGAGTGAGAAAAGCCCAGGGAGATTATGCAGTTTGGAGTATAAAATTCTCCAGAACTGTCTGGTTTTTTAACCATCGCTACTATATAATCATAATTCTTTCTCCCATGTTACGCCAATTTCTATATCGCAACTGAAAATTTTATGGTTGCGTTGACTAAATAAGTGTAATATATTTAAGTAAGATGTCTTCATAGTTACCTGGCTTTATTATTATTTTATAACAATAACATGCTGTCAATACCGATTGTTTTAACGACGTCGTTCTTTATTAATACGGTGAACTTCATTTTCAGATTTTATTGCCAAATTTTCTGGTTAAATTATGAGATTGATTTTGCCTTATACACATGAATTGATTTTTAGTCTCAGTTTCAGAAGCTAGTTGTTCAACAACTCGGCTACAGAGACAATTTCCCAGGTTTTTAAACAAAACAAAAATAAAGTCAACAACTAAAACCTGTTAAAAATATTATTTCGAGTTTCATAGCAAACCTACTTAGTTTATGACCACTCTTTTTAAGTTTAGTGAACACCGAGCCACAGATAATTAACTTTTTAAATAACAAAATGTTATTAACAAAATGGCACAGTGCTGCGCTCGCGGCGCTTTAAGAACGTTAAAAGCTTAAAATGATGGAAGACAGTTGTTAATCACCAAAAACGGAAAAAACATCGCAAATTGCGCGGTTCTTCAAAACGCACAAACGAATTTCAACTTTTATACATGTGATTTAAAGTCGAATTTGACAAATCAAATCATAAACTTATGTCCTATCAATGAACAGATGCAGTATACAACCTGTTAATTATAAACGACTTTGAAATACTAGTTAATGCGATAGTACACAGTAATTGCTCGATAGGTCGCGCGACAGAAGCCAATAAAAAAATATAAAACAACGCAACTCGTCTTGAAATTAAACTTGTTGATAGCAAGAGCTGATGGCAACAGATGTGATAACAACTTGATTATAATTTAAACGACCTTTATTGATTCAAAATGAGTTTTATTTTAAAGATAATATGTATTGATAAAAGCACTCACGCTGGGTGAAAAACATGTCCATATTACATATCAATATTGCCATCTATTCTATGAATGTGTGAGTATTTACAGGTATATGTTGTGGTAATTTATCAAATATAGGTTATAGCCATTTACACTTAAACTTGTAATATATTGAAAATGTTTTTAAGGATGCCATGAACAGAATATTGGCCATCCTATAGCTAAGAGTAAAATTTTTTAACTTTATTGTTTTTAAAAATAAATATAATTTATTAAATATACATAAAGAAATAAAATGCATTGTTGTCTATATTTACATTATTTTTATTAATGACATAATTGACATAGTTGACACATTATTGATTATGATCTCACTGGCTTACCGGCCAGTAACTTAATTATGAAAGAGGTGATACACCACAGTTCTCCCCCCCTAGCTTTGGACCAAGGGAGCAGCTAGGAGCTGGTCAATGTGCCTACGCCAGACA
Organism: Papilio machaon; assembly: GCF_912999745.1. Lineage (NCBI taxonomy): Eukaryota > Metazoa > Arthropoda > Insecta > Lepidoptera > Papilionidae > Papilio > Papilio machaon. The sequence continues at coordinate 6,581,609 of NC_059996.1, read as the reverse complement.
GAGCCGTCATCAGTTATTATTTTATAATGTAGTCTCCCTAAACGTTCCTGAATGGTCCCGAAACGCCAGCGCTGCGTGGAGCCGACGGTATAATCACGGGCCTGGATGCGGTCGCCTGGATTGAACTTTTTGATAAGATGTGGCTGGTGTTTATCTGATGGTCGTCGGAGTTCCCCTCTCAAGAACATGGCATGTAGCGACGTGCGTACCTCCCTACCAAACATAAGTTGGTAGGGGGTCTGGCCGTTAGCGTCCGGCGTTCGACGAAGTCGTGTTTTAGTCGTGAGGAGCTTTTGATATATTGTGCCTCCTTCCCCCTCTAAGCTTCGTAGTATCCTTTTCACGGTTTGAACGTATCGTTCGGCTTGACCGTTCGTTGCTGGATGGTATGGAGCAGACGTCTTATGAACGATCATACTGTCTTTGAGGAATGCTTCAAACTCTTCTGAGATAAATTGTTGTCCGTTGTCAGAAACTAAAATTTGTGGTATTCCAAAGGTGCAAAATAATTCTTTCAGTTTTTGGACGCACCAAGTAGTTGTTGTGGTTTTGGTAGGTATTATCTCAATCCATTTTGAAAATGCATCTACTATTATAAAAAGTTGGTGACCCTGGAAAGGTCCCGCAAAATCAATGTGCAATCTTTGCCAAGGTCCATCAGGTCGTTCCCAATGATGAAGTGGTGCTTTTTCAGGTTCATTCTGTTGTAGTCTGCAAGTTCTGCACGATTTCACCTTCTTTTCGATGTCGTTATCAATCCCCTTCCAATATACAAAACTGCGCGCCAATAATTTCATCTTAACTATTCCTGGATGGCCGAGATGTAGTTCATTTAGCACGCGTTCTTGAAGTGTTCTAGGGATAAGAACGCGCGCTCCTCTTAGTATACAGCCGTCATGTAATGTGAACTCATTGTCCTTGAAACCGAGTGTTCTTAGCGAGATTCCTGAATTAAGTGCCTGTAGTAGAGGTCTGTGTTCTGAATCATTTTTAGTCTCGGTTGCTATCGTATTTGGGTTGATGTCTATAGTATTAATTTGCTCTAATTGGAAATTGTAGTTCTGGTCTATTTTATTAATCCTTGTAGACTCTATTGGAAATCTTGATAGGTAGTCGGCATTGGAGTTATTCGCTGAAGTTCTATATTCAATATTGTAGTCAAATCCGGACAAGAAGTGGGCATAATGAAATAACCTCATAGTGCTCATTGCTGGTAAGGTTTTACTTGGATGAAATATGCTTGTAAGTGGTTTGTGGTCTGTTATGAGGGTAAATTTTCGGCCGTAGATATAGTAGAAAATTTTTTTTAATCCCCAGTAAATCGCCGTAGCTTCTTTGTCAATTTGACTATATCTTTTCTCGCTGTCAGATAATGTTCTCGAGGCAAACGCAACAGGCCTCTCTGATCCGTCAGTAAGTCTGTGAGATAGGACTGCACCAAGCCCTAGTGGTGAAGCATCAGTGGCCAATACTAGTGGTTTTGTTGGATCAAAGTGTGTCAATACTCTTTCGCTTAATATTTCTTTTTTGATTTTGGTGAAGGCTTCTTCACATTGTGTAGTCCATTGGAAACTTGATTCTTTCTTTAATAAGTTGTTCAAGGGATTCGTGATGGATGCGAGATTGGGTATGAATTTATTATAAAAATTTGCCATACCGAGAAACGTTCTCAATCCTGCAGTGTTTACTGGGCGTTCTGTTTTTATTATAGCATTTATCTTGTCCTTGTTTTTGTGCAGGCCATCTTTATCTATAGTGTGCCCTAGGTAATTTATACTTGTTTTAAAAAATTGGCACTTATCCTTGTTTACTCTGAGGTTGCTTTCTTTCAGTTTATCAAGCACAAGCTTAAGTCTTTGTAACAATTTTTCCTTGGAATCTCCTTGTATAATTATATCATCGAAAAAGCATTTGACTCCTTCCAGCCCCTGCAAGAGTCTGTCCATAAATCCTTGCCACAAGCTAGGCGCGACTTTCACACCGAACATAAGTCTATTTACTTTGTATGTACCTTTGTGTGTACTGAGTGTTTGTAGCATTGCGCTTTCGTCGTCCATGACCATATTAAGGTATGCTTGAGTTATGTCAAGTGTACAAAATAGCTTGCCGCCATTCATTTCTGCAAAGATATCTTCTATCATCGGTATTGGGTATTTTTCATCCAATATAACTTTATTTAATGTAACTTTGTAGTCTGCGCAAAGTCGGATTGACCCATTCGGCTTGACAACTGGTACCACTGGTGTTCCCCACTCAGAGTGGTCAACTTTCGTAATGACCCCTAGCTTGCAAAGTCGCTCTATTTCTTCATCCACTTTAGTTTTTAAAGCGTAGGGTATTCTTCGAGGTTTGATAAAAATTGGTTGTGTGTTTTCTTTAAGGTTTAAGTGTCCCTTATAATTAGGTATTTTACCCAGGTCGGACTTAAAAACTGAAGTTTTATAAAGTTGTAAGAGTTGGTCTAGTTCTAAGTTCTTTGTGTCTTGTATAGTTTTTATATCTGCTAAGTTCAAGTTTTCCAGTTCCTTCATCCAACTGCGTCCAAAAATAGGATCTACATTGCCATTGATTAAATATAGTTTACCGTGAAATTCCTTCTCTTGGTATTTGCATTTAACGTAAGTGACTCCAACTGCTTTTATTACTTCTCCTGTGTAAGTACGAAGTTTAATGTCTGTGTGGAACAGTCTTTTTCCAATATTCAGTTTTCTATAGTCTCGCATTGACATTGACGTTAATGTTGCTCCAGTATCAAATTCCATTTTCAGCTTTGCGTTCTCGATCTGTACTGATATCATGAATTTCTCAGTTCTTTCGCCAGATATCATATTGATATCGTTCAAGTCATCGTTATCGCTATTGTTCGGCTCTTCTAGTTGGTGCGAATTGGGTCTTGGTGCCTTGTAGTGCAGATTAGGTTTGCGTTGTAGGCAAACGCGGGCAAGATGGCCGATTTTATTGCATTTCCGGCAGGTGACATTGCTGGCGTTACATATCCTCGTTTCATGAGAAGATCCGCAGCGAAAACATTTACCTAATAAATCTCGGCGTGTGATTTGTCTTGAGTTTGAAGTTTTAGGTCGATATGTGTTTGTAGAAACTTTGTCAATACTGCCGTTACTCGTGCTGGGCAATACATTTGTAGCAATAGTGTCGTTTTCTGTTTTTGCCATTTCGATTGATATTGCTATTTGAACTAGTTCTTTAAATGTGCATTTATTTTGATCTTGTAAAATTTTTGTTCTTGCATCATTATCTTTTAAGCCTCGTATGAATTGTAGGCAAAGGAAACTTTCTGATGTGTTCTTCTCACAATGTTGACAGTTAAATTCGCAGTTTGTTGTTAATTTTTTTAGTTCCGCTGTGAATTGAGCTATAGTTTCATCAGATTTTTGTATTCTTGATATGAATTTATGTTGTAGGGCCCATTTACTAGGTTTTGGATCTACATATTCATTAAGTGTTTCGGTGATGAGATCAAATGACATGTTAATTGGTTCTTCTGGGCACACTAAGTCACAGAGCTTTTCATGGAGCTCCGGTGACAATGTAGATAGTATAATGTTGGTTTTTGTTTGATCTTTGGTAATATTATTCAATCGAAAGTAGGCTTCTAGTCTTTTCTTAAAGTTGTTGAAAGTTTCTGATGCTCCTAGTGGTTGAAATTGTATTTTAGGTATGCTCTCACGTATCTGCTGCTGGTCATGCACCTGTTGTTCATTATGATGTTGCGCTCGCTGTTGTTGTTCTTGCTGTCGTTGGTTTAGTTTCTTTTTCGTTAATAGTTTCGTGAAAATTGTTGTGTACAGCTCTTCGAAATCGTATCTGTACTCCTGTTCTTGCTCGTAAGCGGTCTCGTCATGCTGGTCGACGGTGTGGTCTTCGATCTTTTGCTGAAGCTCTCGCAGAGACTTAATCGCTGTATTAAGGCTCTCAGAGCGAGCATCGATGTCCTCGTCAGACATCGACGCCCTCGATGTTACATATTTTTCTATTCTAGTGAGTAACCCTCTTTGGGTACTCCGCTGTTTTTTTACTTTTTCCATGTGATCGTGGGTTTAAAACTCGTCGCCAATATTAAATATACATAAAGAAATAAAATGCATTGTTGTCTATATTTACATTATTTTTATTAATGACATAATTGACATAGTTGACACATTATTGATTATGATCTCACTGGCTTACCGGCCAGTAACTTAATTATGAAAGAGGTGATACACCACATAATTAATGTTACCCTGTATAGCTAAGTGTCAAGTAAAAACATAATTGCAATTGGTATCGTAACATTTAATAATTGAGTTCAGAAATCTGCCTTCAACCAGCAGCTGCCGTTGATTACAACGAACAAACAATAATGTAGTTAATTTAAATTGCATTACATTTTTTGTTTCGTTATTTTACTAGTAGATTTTTGCTCTATATATGCTTTTAAAGGATTTTATAGACAACGATAACACTCGGTTTTAAACGATGGTAAGGGAAAGGTAATTTGACGAATATTTAGGATGCATAGGAAGGGGAAATATCTTCTTTCTGTACGTCCCTCCTATGTTGATTAAAGGTAGGCAACGCATCTGCAAATGTGGGGATGACTAGGTAGCCGCTTGTTCGCTTGCCACCATATGATATATAGAAACAGACATTTAGCTAAACAAGTCATAGTTACAAGCAAAATATCAGTAACCATAAGATATTATAATGCTTTTTGTCTACATTTTAATCATAAACAGTCAAGAAATTTTCGACTTATTAACGACTACAGCCTTTGTAAGATTTACTAGTATACCTATTGTTTCGTATTGTTAGTTCTATACGTTTTAAGGTATTGTTTATCAGTAAATGGTCTTTATCTCATAATTTAATACACGTGTGTCAATAGAAGACTATTTTCGTCAAGATCTTAGTCGTCACGTTGTCGTGTCGTGTAAACAACATTGTGATTACAGCAATGTCACTCAGCGGGTATCACTTGACGGTCATCATACCAGACTAACGAGTTATCACAGCCGAGTACAGGTGCTGGTATAAAAATAGTTTATAAATGTGAGGCATACACGTAATTAGTACCAGCCAGTGCGCTTTAATTTCCTTTAGCAATGACCGACAGATGACTAAGTCATTATACGTAATAAACGTAAATAAGATGTCGGTTTGGTAAGACATTGTGGAAAGTTATTGTCCCCTATAGAATATACAGCTTAATGACTGTCATTAAATTGAAGTCAAGTACAAAATAAGGGAGACAACATAGATTTTATGCAGTTTGTAACAAAAAGCTCGCAAATTCTCACGGCAAATTGCTGTGATAATTGTTAAATTGACATCATTCTAAGTACAAGTTGTGTGAATGTATTCCAAATGAGGCTTAATTTGTTATGAAAAAAAAATAGTAAAGGGAAAGGGAACGCTTAGTTGAGTTGATAAATACTTCGTTTAAATTCTCGAAGTAATAGTTAATGAATAAGTTTTTCCGCCTGAAGTAATAGCTGTCTATGTTTCATATATACGTGATTATTTATTTTATTTCCGAGTACAATAATTTAATTACGGCGATTGACTCGTGTCAATAAACTTTACCTTTCATTTATTAAAATTATCTCTATAATTCGGAGCCGTTAATATAATTATAAAACATTGATAAGTTATATTAAAAATATTTGAACACACCTTCAATGTCGAATTAATTGAAATGTGAAAATTTAATCATGAACTCGATTGAACTCTCATTTTATTGGCGCACCACAAAGTAAAATATTTTATTCAATCGAATAAACATTTCCGCAGAACGCTTGTGGTGCTACAATCCGATATTTAGGTTACAGCCAAACCAAGTCTATTGTACAAAGTGAAACGTTCCAGCTTAATTTTTAGGCTTAAGTGACAAGCGATTACCAATCCTAAAAAAACACAAAGTCTTTAATTTACTATATAAAATACTAGCTGTCTTCCGCGACTCCGTCCGCGCGGTATTAAATAAAAAACATAAAAATAGCCTATGTATCCTTCGAGACTATGTTCTACATCTGTGCCAAATTTTATAAAGATCCGTGAAGCAGTTCCGGAGATACCTTCAAACAAACATCCATTCATCCATCTAAGCATTTGCATTTATAACATTAGTAAGATGGTATTCGCCGATATAATATATTTAAATTATAATTCAAAGCTCTTCTTTTCATCATTCAAAACTTTTCTTATCAGGAAAGGATGAGAAGGGGAAGTGGATTTGGCGAAAGAGGGGACGCATGGGAAGGGGAAATGTCCACTTTCTGTGTGTTCCTCCGTTGATTAAAGGTAGGCAAGGCATCTACATTTGCGGATGTCCATGGGCAACCTTAGCCTCGCTATTTCGGCGAATTCAAGTGACCGTTTGCTTGTTTGTCACCTTTGCATATAAAAAATGTGAAATATTCTGGGTATGTACGATGTACTCCGCGAATTCTTCTCAATCAAGTGACTCGAATTAGCTTATAGGCTGAAAGGGAAAATGAATAGTAAACACTATAAATAACTGATCAAGCCGTAACCTTAGTATGATATTAATTAGTAGCTTGCCGTTAAGTCTCTTTATATTGCGTCTCTTTTATAGAATCCTCAAATTCGATCGCTGATCGCTTGTGAAATTCGCTGATATATTGGCAATGTTTTATTCAGTCGAGGGACTCGTTAGTGCAGCGCATTGTGGCCGCTAAACAAACCTACAGAACGCTCACATTCGCGCAATGCATGCAACATTTTTACTCACTAATGTATACTCTGACCCGCCATAAGCATTTTTGATTGCAATTAAATTCTCAAGTTGTTTTCGATACAAAAAGCTTTTATAAAATCTTAATTTTTTCGGTATTCATAGTTGCCTTTTATGGAAGATAAGAATTGTAATAAAATTTTATTTCCATCCATCGAATTTCATTTTCAACATTAATTAAGTAGGCGTTTTTAATTATCCAGTTTTTGTCTGTTAAATTATTTTTGAGTTAAATCTATTTAACATAGAGCTAGTTGTCGCCCGCGACTCCATCCGCGCGGTGTTCTAAAAAAAACTTAATTGGTAGCCTCTGTGTTCTTCCAGGCTATATGTTCTACGTCTATACCAAATTTCAGAGAGGTTCCAAACAAATATCTATCTATACATACAAACATTCACATTTATAAGATTAGTAAGATGTAGTCTACGCGGTTGTTTAAATGCACTTAGTTGTTTTCGTGAATGTGGTTTTGTTTAAGAGGAAGAAGGATATATTTATTGCAAAGCTAAATTACATTTAATGTTATTTGGATATCCTAAAGGTATTATCAAAAATATTAATGTATAAATTATTATAAAAACTTACACATCCTATATACACATCATATATACAACAGTAAAGAGTGGATAAAAAGGATGTAAATATTTTAATAGCTTCTGACTTGTGTAAATTACAAATTTCAACTTTTTATTTTTAATTAAAAAAAGCAGAAAAGAAGCGTGTGAGCTCCTACATGACATAATGCGGACGGCAGGAAGTCGCTGAATGAAAGAATTTTAGCGAAATGATACAAGCTGATGATGATGAATATAAACGTTTTAATGCTTGAAATTTTGGAATTTCGAGATGAATTGAAATTTATACTAGAACTTAGTTGTCGCTCGTAACTCCGCCCGCGCGGAATTAAAAAAAATAATAATAAGGAGCCTATGTGTTCTTCCAGACAATACTCTACCTATATGCCAAAAATTCAAGATCCGTTGAGCCGTTCCGGGGATACCTTCAAACAAACATCCATTATTAAGTTAGTAAGATTATCTTCATTGCACTTTTTACACACCTTTTACAAAAAAAATAGCATTATCTAGAAATATGAAACCTTGTGAAAATTTTTCATAGATTAACAGTTGTTCTAAAAAGAAAATTTGACCTGTACATTTATAACAACAATTATGACAAAGTATTTACGAAGTTGAAAACATAAACATCTGTTATCTTTTCATTTACAGTTAATTTCAAAAGCTATACTTTGACGACATAATTATTTCTTATGACCGCAGTACACAATTGTACGATTCGAAAACATCCAGTAATTGGCCGCTAGCCGCAGTTATGTACGTAATTTGCTTACTCCGGATCACAAATGACGGTCAGTGGATCGACATCTGTCCGTCAATAACGGACGCTACTACCCCACCACAGCTTACATAATTACACTTCGACCTCAATAAACAGTTAAAATCAAAACATTTCAATACACAGTAAAATAAAACTAGTGTTTTTGAACTAGTGAATAACGAATTCATTTGGTAGTACGCTTTAATAGGTATATATTACTCCTTTGTCCCTATTCATGTTAAAAATGTACTCTCGGAATAACAAAGATTGAGTTGAAAATGAGACCTATTAAGCGGTAATTGTTCCAACTTAAATAATTTATCATTGCTATTAAAGTTACATATGTTTCTAGCATTTATGCTTGAAGTAAAATATAATAGACGAGGAACAATCTCAGTTCTAAACGAGACGCAGAATCATAAAGAATATTACTGCCCGTTAGTACTTACTCTTTGAGCTGTCCAATTTTTTCTTGTAAGGGAATAAAATCTAGTACCCACATGCGATGATACGCACACTTGTTAATGAGCATTAAAGTGGTTATTGAATATTTTAATCAATATCACTTTAACGCTGTCATATCTTGTGTAATGTGAACAGTGCGAAAGGCGTATGGAACGGTACTTCATTATATCCATTGCTACTTATTAACGTAACCTTGTCGGATATACAAAACGGTAGCTCTCATACAATGAGCTAATCATACTGTTGCATCAATAGCTACTTGTGATATATACAGCAATGATAAATGACAAGCATTGTTGTGATCTACCTTCGGTTATATTTGACTTCTTAATTGCGGCTATTTATTTCGATTACCAGAGTATTTGCACATCACGAATGTCTATTAACAGTTCGAAATCAATTAATGTATGGGTTATACAGGGTGTTCAACATTTTTTAATGTATTTCAATTTTCATTGTAGTTATAAGTAAGTTTTAATAATTGTAATTACTGTTATACCTTACCGACTTCATTCTTTTATGGCATGTTCAATTATTATCACAACTGACAGCTGAGAGATCACCATATATTCATTTGAACGAAGGATTTTCGAACATAAATGGAAAACTCCAAGGATAAGTCAAAGTTGGCCGAAAAGATATAATAATAATCAAAGCCAAAAGATACTAATGCCTAATCTAAAATAATTGAAGATCAAGTCGTGTCTAGATACGTATATTTTATTCTTGATTTTGTCCGAATTTTCTTCAGCCTTTTTGCGAAGATTTTGAGTAAAATTGCGACGTCATTTGTATTCTAAACGCGTCCGTCTGTGTGTCGCGGTGAGTAACGACGATGGAAAGATAGATGAATAGAGCGGTCTATTCACTTGCGGTATTTCAATATTATCGTGCGCCTTGTCAGGTGAACAATAGCTCGAAAGCTATAAGATGAAGTGGAGTCGTTAGTTAGATATAAGTAAATCTCGTTACCGTAAACTGGATGTAGTGCGGGAAAGGTTATCTTACGTTAAAAAGAAGTAAAGGTTATATTAATTAATGCTATTGGTTCTTATGGCAATTAATGTGACATGAATTGTGTGACAGCATTAGAAAATAGAGTGCGTAATGATAATGAAATTACAATTGAGAGCATTTGTCGGTTAACTTATTCTTCACTTTACGTTAATGAATACGAAGGCCACATAGGCTACTTATTACGTGTTTTGTGTTTTCCAGGTCATATTTAATTTATCAAAAATAAAATTAACTTTAAGCGTTAATTCTCAATGCGGGTACAATTTATTTTCCGCATAAATATAAAGCTTTTGTAGTGCAATGAATAAATTGCCAACAACATAAGCAATAAAAGCAGTTTACATTAATATACATGATACGCGATATTTTGCACGGCTAGATTAAATAGGTGCCCTCTACGAGACCTCCGGGAGGCATAGAACGGAACTCTGGCAAAGATTAAGCGGTCTTAACAGATGTTCAAGTCCATATAATTTATTAACAATATAAAAGATAGTATAATTAGAAGTCTTCATAATAATATTGGATTGTATCGTAAAATCTCAGCGAAAAGTTAACCAGGACGACTATGATCGAATTTAAAAACACACTTGTTTGTATCATTTATTTAAGCTATCCGAAATAAATCTATAGACATTAAATAACATTGTCAGCCAGTGAAATGTGTAAATATCATTTCTCATTATGATTGTATTCGAAGACATTATTATCTATCTTTACTAGTTTGTTACATCCAGAGTTCCAGTTCTAGTTAAATTTTAATGAGTTGGTCCAGGAAAATAATAATATAAAAAAATAATGTATATAACCTAGTTAGTTTCCTCACAAAGGAATTAACTTAGGACTCCCAAAAAACATCTTTCAATGGTTAGAAACTCTTGATAAACAAATGACCAAATGTCATGTCAAATCGAATAGTAAATACCAGTCACTGATGGCCTATTCATTTCTAAATTCTATATTAAAAATCTAAATAATAATCGTGTTTGGTTTAAGCCTGAAAGATCTAAAGAGACTGGTTATATCGTACGTGAGAGCATGCTTCGTTTACTTGTAGCCGCGGGCGGGAGCCTCCGACCATTGTTTAAGAGAGCGCCCAATTATGTCTTTACAATACATATCTTACCGCTTTATAATATTTTTAATAATACTAAGCTGTAATTGCTTTTAATGGTGTTGTTACTTGAAGCGCTATTTGTATACCTATAATGTTTTGTTCTATATTTATCTCAGTATTATTTTTTAATGATATATCTGAGTGACATTGAGTAAATAATTACCTATCACTGAACCGGAGCTTTCAGTGTTGATGATAGTTTGTCCAAAGCTTGATGTTACTACTAATAATAATTATAAAAAATAAATACTTGTATTAGGTACAGATAAAAAGGTTTTATATCAATAGAGTAAATAGGTTTTTTAATACTTTTTTTAAATCCTAAATAAGTGTTTATATTTTTTGTACGGTTTAAAAAATCTACATTAAGTTATAAGTAGTTGAAATCAATTTAATACGTACATTTCATGTTTTTCAATACAAAAAAAACACAAAGTTATAAAGCTCAAACCATGTAAATTTACAATTTAAAAATCCCTGTTTACGAATACAACTTTTTGTTCTAGAGGTTTTTCATACACAGCTCAAGGCGACAATTTACGCCGCTCCCTCAATTGGGTGTGATTGTTAACTATGGCACAAAGATTATAAGTTATCGGCGTTATCGAGGCACGATACTCACTCAAGTGTTACGTCTTTTTCAAACACGATGATAATATGGCGGGTTACTTTTTGATATCAAGTCGTTGTTTACATCATACAGACTTAAAGACTAGGCTAATTTTGTAACTCTACATTTTTAAACTGAAATTTTATTACGTAATAGCTGTCACCCGCGACTACGTCCCCGCGGAATTAAAAGACACTAAGTAGTTTATGTGTTCCTCCAAACTATGATCTACATCTATGGCAAATTTCATCGAAATCTGTTGAGGCCTTCTGGAGATATCTACAAACAAACATCCACCGGCATTTATAATATTAGTAAGATTAGGATATAATTATTTTCGTTAAATGCGCTTTACTCTATTGTGAAGGATAAACTCTTTAAGGTATTGTTTAGTCTTTGACAATTTTATGTGTTTTTGTAAGTATGATCTAAGAATGCTCTATTAGCAAATGCAAAAATAGCAAAAAACGACTAAAATTTCAGAAACATTAACTTTAACGGTTACCTAGCAAAGTTCATTCAAATAGCCAAATCGTATGCCAGTCAAATACTTAAGAAAAAGAAAGTACAATTGAAAGTTCCTTACCAATAAAGTTATTTTATAAACCTAAAAATGTATAAAAATAAAACGTTCAACGTATTTTATGTCCAAATTAGCTTGATTCATTGCTTTGATTTTTTGAGTTCCGTTCGCAGCGCGGTGGCATGTAACCGAATACGCGCCACTACGCGACAGGATCGAGTAAAAACCCCATGAAATCACTAATCCAACCTAATTTCGAACGCCATACGTCATTTGAATTACGACCGGAGGGCGTTTGACATTTTAACTCTACTTGGTTAAGCTTTGGTATAAAAATGACATTATTTACTTTGCAAGTGCTTTAAGATTTATCCAAATATGATAAGTATTCGTTTAAAGTTTTAAGAATTACTGCACAATCTAATATTTTATAAATTAAATTATTTATTTTCTTTAACTGTAGTAATCTACATATTTAGTTAATAAACTTTGTTATTAACAGTCACGTACAAAATGTTAGTACAATTACAACATTCTTGATCCTATTATCTTACAGACGTTTTCATTGCTAAATACTTATATCAATAGATATCAATAAATCGAAATAAATTTTAAACGAAACTTGTAATATGAAATAATAAGAACAAAGCCACTTGAGCGTTGCTCCGAAGAACATCGTAAATTACTCCGCGTCGTGTAAGCGAAACGCTGACAAATGACATGTGTTTGGAAGCCCCGCCGTTTTATTTTTAGAGCGACCCACACAGGCCGTAATCACAGACCGAAAGGAGATTCAAACGAAATGAAGTCTGCCAGATTGCCATGGGCTTAGGCTCTTTGTGGAACCACAAAAGCCTTTTTTGACATGTTTGTTTTCATTTACTCTTGTTTAATATCACGGAACAAAGCTTACAAAACTGTACATATTGAAATATTGCATATATAAATTACCACATAAATATCACAATTAAAATTAGTATATAAGTGTTATGTAATACTATTTTAACTGTAGTATTTTACGTTTACGGAACAATAAAAATAACACTTATTAGCTTTAAGTTCTTCGACAAGTTTCCATTGAACCTTGAGCTTCTTTACTCGCCTTAAAATAAAAGTTCAGTTCAGTTCTTATGAATACCTAAACTCAATACATTCGATTACTGAAAATAAGCATCTTTGTGAGTACAGTAAAAGAAAATTCATTCTTAATGTACAAATAAAATGTTTCTTACATTAGAAATATTAACAATTTTGACCAACTCAATGGATTACGTTGTAATCAAACTCAATTTAAAAAATCATAATAAACGTAATCGTTCTAATAAAGACATGATTTTTGTTGGTAACGCAAAGGCTGGCTATAAAGCATGGTATCCAGTCTAACGTGACTGCTATGTCGCTTTTAGATATAAGTTTTAAAATGGAACACGCAGGTCAAAATATAATGGAAGTTTGGATCATTTATATTTCTTAGCTTGAGGCAGAATCTCATGATGTTACACAAATACTTTTTAGATGAAATTACAAGGAAATGTTTTATGCTGTTACATTTATTTTTATTAAGGGATACAAAATACTGTATTAAGCGGTACGGTCACTGTATTTTACTGTACTGTACTTAGTGTGCTGATGTCTTAGTATTTTGGAATTTTGGATATTATGAAATTCTTTCTATGTAATAATTGCATATATTTACGTTAAAGGTTATATGTTTTTTTTTATATAAAGTAGAGATGGTTGCTTAACATAAAACGAACTTTTCGATTGTGATAACTTTGTGTAAAAAACCATTTTATTTATTTTGTAGAAATAAAGTATAAAATATTGTTACAAGTTCGTAATATTTCGAATGTTTTTTAAAATAAGATAAGAATAAAATTAGAATTCAGAATATGTCACCAAATTAATGTACAAATTGCTTACCGTTTTGATTTAATAAATAACATTTTTAGTTCGTATTACCAGTGACTAAGACATAAAATTGCTTGGCGCATTTTACGATGAGATCAAATTGTATCGCCGTAAATATTTTTTACAAAACGACTTCTCGGAACGATTATTTAGAATTACACGGGCTCTTAAGCCTACTTCTGTATGCACGGTCGCGTCGCGCGCTCCATCTTTTTTTAAAACGTTCATTACCTCTGTCCTATGTTACCTTAAGAGTCTAATAAATTATTAATTCGGCTGCTAATTTAGAACTCTTTACTTCCGTAAAAAATATGTAGAAAGGGCAGGACGGGATCAAAAATAATAATAAATTTATCCGTATACGTTCATTCATATTCCTTATTCTCTGTTTTAAAGGAAAAAAAAGGAACATGAATGAAAATGTGAAAAAGAAATACGTAGGATATAAAAGCTTATCTAAAAGCTCGCTGTATATAGTGATCAGTTCACAGTGAATGCACTTTCACACCACGCCTCTGCTCGCCGCTATAAAGGCAAGGTCACACCGGGTCTCTATGACTGATGTCGACGCGCTTCGCCTTTGACTCCGAGTCGCTCAAACGTCCGTCTAGCTGCAGGCTCGTTAAAATTCATAGTGCAGACTTTAAACTTCGAGATATATCATTACTTGTCCAAAATTAAAACAATAATTATGTTTTCACCTATATTTTTATATCGTCGACATCGTTTTGTCTGAAAAATTACAAAGTAATATGTATGTACGTGGAGTGTACCTCTCGGTACTCTCGGTATCACAATATTAGAAGTGTACTCCAAAAATGAAAAAAAAAACAATTATTTATTGCTCGAAATAAAGGTACAAGAACCCAGTCTAGTCAGAGAAATATTTCTCTAGAATTTTTGCAAGTATTAAAATTATTTCTAGTAGAACCCATCATGTTGAACTATCACAAGAACCTAAGTTATTTTTATCTCAACATCAAATATAAGATTACGACGAAACAAATAAGTTATTCCAGTCCTGAATAGATTCTAACTAAACTTTTAGTTTTCATTTAGTGACTTAGTTATAATATAATTGTGTTAATTTATATTAGAAAAGGCAACTTGGGCTATAAATTCCGTAAGCGTCACCCATCGGCTTGGCCGCGCCGCCGGCCATAATGATTCATTAAGTGCCTCCCCGGGATTACCTTTTTGTAATTGACCGATGAAGCGAGAGCCGTATCACTGCTTCTCTTTTAAATCACGTTTATTTTATAAAATTAGCGCCGTTTTCAATTTATTAAAAAAACACAAAAAAATATCATGCTCTTTGCCGCACTTAAAAATGCTGCGAAAATTACGAATATATATTTTTTTTAATTTAACGATTTAATTATTTTAATTTGCTACAACAAAAATGTTCTATACTTGAAATTCTATGTAGTCGAATTTTATTGGTACAGTCAATTCATTTGAATCAAAGTACATAACAGAATGTGCTCTTATGTGCTCATAACATAATGTGCTCTTGACCATGACTGTCCGTAAATTTAAATGATAACGCTCATTAGACGATATTCTCAAGAGCAAAATATAACTGATTTTATAAGAGTCAGCGAATTTTTTACTATGGTAATTAAAGGAAAATAGTTTGAAATGAACTCGTTGTAGACATCAATTGGTTTTTTTTTTCTAAGATTGAACTTGTAATGAAATGATTGTATTTGATGTTGATAAAAAGTTTATTGTTAAAATTGATATTACGTTCCTGATGAGATTGATATTTGAATTCATTAAATAACTTTTTTTGTTTTTTTTTTCTTGTACGAAATCCTTCAATTTTTTGCGAGACGTAATAAGTTACTTGATATTATCATTACAAGTTAAATAATTGTAGTCCATAAATTGTTTTTCAAATAGTTGGTATACCTGGTCATGTTTGGTGATTTTTTGTTTGGTTTAATATTTTATATATTTAATATTGTGAGATTTACTGTTTATTCTAGGTTTAAAAGATCTTAAAAATAAAACATTCGTACCGAAAATTATTTTTGGAACCATTGTTTTTCAACTAATGTGACACACAGATAAGAATGATAAGAGTATATTTTTCTATGAGTCTTTCGTAGTGAAAATATACAGTTGAGAAAAATGCATCATAGCGTACTTTAACTTAAAAAAAAAAAAAACAGTTCAGCAAGGTTTGAGTCACAAAAGCTCAAACATATGAAATTTTATCTTTAATACTTCACTAACTAATTTATCGTATCAGTAAGATATTTTTTATAATATTGAGATTTATTATGGGAATGAGATAAAGATTTCCAAAATAAATTTACACTTCTCATGACGAAATAACTCCATTATTGTTTAGTAACGTTGAAACTTCGGTAAGGTTTAATCAAAACACGGTAATGCTTTTTGTTTTATAATCTTTGCGTGTTGCTTTCGACATGCTAACCATTTGAAAGTAAACAAAATATCTTTGACTGTTTTAAATATTTTCAAAGTACTTTGTTGCCTACCATTATGTTTAAAAAAATAAATTTAGGTTATAAAAAAATTATTAAAAATAATTCAATAGTAGTCCGCTTCACAAATGGATTAAATCTTACGTTAATGCGCTCGCGAAGGTAAATAGTAAGCTTTACTACTGTCATACTCAGAGTAGGCTAATGTTTACTTTAATGGGCCCTTAGATTTCTGTTACTAAATCTAGTGAAGACGTAGCGACTTTGAGGCCAGCAGTTTCTTATCTTGGGAAGAATCATTTTGTGTGGTTATAGGTCATAATTTTCTTTCAACAATTACTTCAAAATTGAACTGTAACCACCGTGAACTGTTTTAGTCATTCAGATAAGGAGCGTGCACACAGTCGTAAAGTTCGGCTTTGAATGTTCATGCCAGTATTGAGCCTGACTAATTGAGATGTACCGACAACACAGAAACGCAATTAGACGCACTAAATTCCTCGAGTTGGGCTTGCGTTGGCCGAGGTGATTAAGAATTTGTTGCGCGTGCGATACGCTTCGTTTCACACGTGTATACATACCTTAATAACAAAATATTTGTTTATTAGAATTTGTATACGTTCATTACAATTAAAACATTTTATGATATGTTTACGTAGCTTTTAGTTGCAATAACGAGCAATATCTATTTTAATATATTTGGAGTTCCTTAATCGTTATTTTTTCATGATTTTCCTTTTGATAATCAAGAGTGTGATCTGCACATGGCCTTTGCAAGTATTCTAGTTCATAGTTATATATTAATCATATAAAAAACAATTATCTTATTTATTATTTGTTAGAAGTCTTTGTTAAATTTTAGAGGTAATTTCTAACTGTACGTTGTAAAACATTTCATGTGTTAATTCAAGCTTAAAGCAAACACTCGTAAAAATTACAAATTTAATCCGTTCATAAAATTTTACGACGTAAAATTCCAACGCTATAAATGAATCTCAATTTTTGTATGAAGATAATCACAGAATTTATTGTACTTATTACTACGGACAGATATTAAAGCTCTTACAACTTACGTAGATGTATGCTATGAAAGCGTTTCGTATCGTCGATCGAAGTACAACCTATAAAAATATGTTAAGAAACAGTTTTTGCAAAGTTATTAGGAAACTAATGTCGCTATGAAAGATTCGTGTTCAATTTACTTTTTATGTGAAAAGAATTAAACTAGGCAAATATTTTTACTAAAATATCGTTTTAATAAAAACGTCAAGCTAATAAAATATAGTCTAATATCAATATAACTTTTAAGTTGTAAAATTACGACCTTTTAGGTTTACGTGTTACATTTGTAATTGGTAGGATTTGATTAAATCATGTAAAATTTTACACTTTACCCAAACAACGTATATATTTGCGTATCAACAAACAATTAGAAATTTTAATATTCTTAAAAACAATCAAGGTAAAGTTCAATTTGGAGAAACCAGAAGCTAAACAGTGGTATCTAGTGGTACATACAAGTTTAGTATAAATACGATTCGTCGTGTTTAAAAAACATGAACCTTTAAGCCTTTGTGCGGACGCCCTGTCGAGCAATATCAATATAATTTTAATGGCCTTATTAGCTTTTCCTTTCCGAACACGTAAATGCTTTATTGCTATCATAAAACGGCCAATATTTTTTGCTACGCAGTTTGCAAACATTGCGTTAACAATACGCAATCAAGATAATCTCCTTCAGGGAAAGAGCCATTCAATTGGCTTCATAATACAAGATCAATAACAAACGGCTATAAAAATTATTATACTAGGTTTGTTTTGTGCAGTAGCTGTAAACATTTTATTTAATTTCATTGACGAAAACATTGTTTGTGAGTATAGAATTTTTGAGATGTTTGATAACAATGTATGTACTTTAGTAGTGAAGTGTAGACAACATGTATAACAGTATAGCCGAAAACAAGCCATTATTATTTAGAAATTCAGTATGCAATGTGTATCTATATTTTCGTTTGTCACTTAATATTTCTGTGTAAAAACCTTTAAGTAGGTTAAGAATAGAAAATTAAGATAGTTGATTTTTTAAACAAATTGAAGTATACGTTCGACAATTAAAAGTATGAAATTTTAGCTTTAATCTAAGAAACAATTCAATGTTATTCAATTATATGTAGTTGTAACCGAATCAATCTCCGAGTTACGAAACTCAAACAGGATGGAACTATCCAAAGCTTCAGCTGTTTAATCCCTTTATTTCTCGGACAATTAAACTTGTGATTTAACACAAATCGAAGAAAAGCTTCCTTCCAATAGCCATAAAATTGATATAATGTTTTACTGGATAAGAATATCTTGCGTAATACGTCTGGTAGCAGATTATTTCATGAAATTTTATTATCGTGTTCGTAGTTATTATTACATGACTTTAATTATATTTAAAAAGTGTTATTGAAAGGAATATAAGAAAGGTTTGTTTTGTTTAATTAATTTAGTTATTTGATATTTCGCAAACAAATATGTATTTACGGACGAATATGGATAAGCGAGAGTCTATGTCCGGTCCTAAAGGACGACCTCCATAAGTGAGAAAAATATCACGGTCCCATGAACTCTCACTTATCAAGGTTCGACTGTATTCTAGTTTAAATTATTATTTTAAATTAAAAATCCGCGAACGGCCATCATTCGCAATATTGACGGCTACTGCTTTACAAATTAACCGCTTACTGAAAACAGAGATTTAAATGCAACTTCATCCGTGCTAATCTTTCGAAAAACTACATCAGAAAGTTATAAAACATCCCAGGTGTGGACAATAATTATTGTATAGTTGAACGGGGGTTGTCATCTAACAGTTTGCGATAATTGAAACAGGGGAGTGAATGCAGCGATATTGTAACTATGTGATTAAATAAACATGCGCAGTTCCCAAGGGATGATTTCAACTGATACTCACGCGACTGTTGTTGGAATCCATTTTATTTTGACTGACAACATCAATTAGTAGGCGACGTGGCGGTGTTGCATTACAAAAGGGATCCCGACGAGTTTTTTGAAATTACTAATAATTGCCCATTAATATTAATATCTATCTTTTTGTAATTTTTTATTGTTTTTTATTAAAAACATTAATGAATTACATCACAACAGCTATAACGAAACGATTTCCATACTAAAAAATCATTATTGATTTAGTATGCTTTACATAATATAGGTATCATAAATGAAAAAGTATTTTATATCAATAAGTAAGTATTGTACTTAGTTCTGCTAGAAAGAGAAGCAATGACATATATGTGTTACACCCATCTGAATCTTTCTGTAATCGAATATAAATCTAATTATCGTGTAAGCTCCATAACTTTTATAAGTCAAGATTACGAGTGGTTCCCGTTGGGCCGTTCAAGCTACTGATCAATCGACCCAATAGGAAACTAAGATCACAATGAAATGTTACACAGACTATTAAGAATTTTGTTCTGAGGCCATAATAAACAAACTACGCTTTGTGATGAAGTCGAAAATAAAAGTGTATTAAATTTATTAATGTATTTACTGGCGTTAGAGCTGGCTCAGCTGTTTGCAGTAAATCAGCTAGATTTTATTGCTAACAATCCGTTATCTGTCGGTTTGGTGAAATTATGCAACCACATAATGGTCGCATTCACACATTTCATACTGGACATCAAATTGAATTTGTAAAGCTTAGATTAAGAGTTTATAATTTTATTTTTGGATCAAAATACTTCGTTATAAAGTTATAGAATAGTCACAGACCTTAGCTGTAAAACGACCTATCAAATTTTGCTTTAGTAATATTCATAATCCATAAATGTTGCATAAAATTCGACGGAATAATAAATAAATTGAACAATCTCCAAAACCATCCAGACCCATCCAGACAAATTAATTCACCTCTCAGACTTTTGAAATACACTCACGAATCAGCGAAGGTATTTCACGACATAATGAGTGAGTGGTCCCTAAACAGATTCATTAAAGTGCCCAACTACCGACTGAAACGTGTTCATAAAATGCTTTCCATTTTCACTTAAAACTCATTCTTTAAAGAGAGAAGAACATATTTAATATTTTTTATGCAAAAAAAAAAAACAATGAACTTTAAGAATTAGTATAGCTACATTCAGAATTGCTGCTGCTAAACCATGTTTTAAAAATAAACTAAACTAAACTAGTGTATTGTAGATCAAAAGATGTATTTTTTTTTTATATTGAAAAAGTTAGCGCTTGACCACGATCCCACCCGATGACGTGATGATGTGGTTTAAAGATGGTACGCGCTAGCTTTGTAGAGCCTATTCACTCTACTCTTGAAGGCCCCCACATCGTATTTGGACGGAAAAACTGATGCCGGGAACTTATTCCAATCCTTACGCATAAGGAACGATGATTCAAACTTTTTCGTTCGAAATTTGAAATTATATTCATGTTCTCTGTTCATCGAAGGAATGAATTTTGGGATGGTTGCTATGTTAAAAAGATCCTGCGTTAATTAAATAACTTTTGGTTAATCGTCGATAGAAACGTTAATAATGTGTAGAAAACAAGAACATAACTATTTTGCCTTTAAACTTTCATAAACAATATAAACAAAGAGCGTACAATAAAGTTAAATTAAATCGTGTGTTGCGTGCAGCGTGTGTTTACGTCCTCACGCAATGAATGTAAAAATATTTTTGTTGCTGAGGAATTTCCGTAAAATTTGTGGGTACTTTTAGCAGCTGAGGTGAGCCGCGGTCGTACCGATGTCCAAATATGTACTGCCGGCTGTATCGATTTAAAGGACCATTGAAAATCTTTTATTAATTTATCAATTTATAATTAAATGGTAATTTTGTAAATTTTGGGATGCAATTAATTTTTGTTTGTGATACGTAATGACACATAAAATTTAAATGGTTTGTTTGAAATTAATAAATGACGTAATGACCCATATAGAATGAACTGAATGGTAAAGTTCATGACATGGGTAGTTGACAAACACTTTACACACGTTACTTTTCATTTGGAAAGATTGTCTAGACACGTATAATTATAAGATCTTTGAGATCTTGAGATCTTAAATATCTGAATAGCATTTTTAAGTTAATTAACTTACTAATTATACTAAGTTATTTTCAAAATTAAACTCGTTTACTCATCACTACATTGTCGCAGTAAAGTTTAAATACGAAATTCACACAACGTGTATCAACGAGCAAGCGTTCGGAACGCCCGTGCGCAAACCACAAAACCACAAGTGGGCCAAACTCTACAACAGATTAAAACTTGTGATGAATCGCTATTTTCATTTCCCTACTCTAACTTCTGGATACGAGGAATTTACTTTATGTGTGAAAATGTAAATACGTTGAGAACTTCACCGCTTGCCAAGGAAATCGCGTTCGTCGAGTGTTGACAGGGACTTGTCGGCTTTTCGTAGTGGATTACTTGAAGGATTTGCTTAATACTATGCGTCTGCTTATGCAAAGGATTAACGACAGGCGATGTTTGTTCTCTAACTTATGATGTACTTGAATTGATCCATTATTGTTTTTCGAAGTATTATGGGTCCATTGTTGTGGTTAGCTTAAGTATTTACACTTGCAAATTTAAATAATAGCCAACAAATTGCAACTGGAATAAATTACTGTGCCTCGGGCTTTTCACGCTGTATGAGGTTATGAGAAATTAACGTTAAATGTCACGATTGCCGTTTTTGGTTTATGGGTCGTTGCCATAACAGTACACATAGGATATATAGGATAGCCTAGACAATCTATTAGATACAGTTAGACATAAACAATCTAGTAAAAGTTTCTAAGTTTGGAAAATAAATTTGATTTGTAAATTGTCCCCGCAACAAAAGCCGCCAAAGATCACACCTTGCAATACATGTTTATGATTTCATTCTTTCGAACTCTTCAAAAATAATTTGATGATTAATTACCCTATAGTAAGTTCAACTATCGTTAGCTAAATTAATTAAAATGGACAGATTCAAAAATTATTAACCTAAAAATTCTATACCCAAGTTCCAGTGATAGTTTTAAAAAGAAACCATATTTTATGGTGTGTCGTTATCGTATATTGTGTGAAATAGCACCGATGCTAACATAAAGTTCTTGGTCGTAGCCACTAACAGTGTAATCGAATATCGAACTGTAATAGGCCATATAACAAATTATCATTATAAGTACGGGGCAGTCGGCGTCATCAATTCATGAAACGACGCCATTAGTAATAGAAGTCCGACTACGTAAATGTGCACCGGCGAACCAAATTGAACGTATCGCCTTTAAAAATCGAATAACAAACGGTCTACTACTTTGCTTACAATACTACATTCTTAAGAGTAAGAGCATCGGACATTTAATAGTACAAAGGCACAATAACGTGTAATTGCAAATGATTCAGTGTCTCATATACAGCGTGTTCACTTCACTACCATTTACGTCGACCCACGCTCGGCCATTCTGTGTTCTTACATTACTGTAATCTACTAACATATTTTTGTTTGTTTATAACATTCGAACTAGGATTTTATCTAGTTACCATTTTGTATTCTATCTACAAAATAAAATGAAATAAATTCCTTCAACGAGGTTTTCGAAAGTTTAAATTAAGTGATGCGCGTGAGAAACAATAACAATTCCAAAATAAGCAATTTCAAAAGCAAAAGGCAGTTTTTCTCCCCGTAGCTAGCTTACACAATTCATAAAAAGTGACAATATACGGCGTCGGTGGCTCAGGGGTTAACCACTTGACTTGCAATCTGCAGGTCCAGGGTTCGCATCCCGCCATGTACCAATGTGTTTTTCGATTTTCAATTTTACATATGTACATTTATCCGTCGTTCTTACGGTGAAGGAAAACATCGTGATGCAACCTGCACATATCAGAGAAGAAATTCAATGATATGTGTGAAGTCAACCAACCCGCACTTGGCCAGCGTGGTTGACTATGGCCTAGTCACCCCTAGCTTGGGGTAGGCTCCGAGCCCCTCGGTGGGGACGTATAGTGAGCTGATGATGATGATAATATACAGTTAAGAATATCTAAACACTTTATACAGTCTGTTTACAATTTGGAATTAAAATCGTATGAAAGAAGATCAGTACCGGAATAGCTTTAACTAGGACCTAAATAAACTCAAAGTATTGTAACAAACTACCACTTTTCAATAGTACCTACTCGCACTCCTTGCCCACACACATTCAGCTTAATACTTTATTTATAGCTCACTTATACTGACCTTTATTACCTTTCTTGAGCAAAAGGTCTCTACTTGCGGCTCGATAAAATTGTTTGAATATCCCTTTATCTATTTATTTATGATATAGTAAAACCTATTTTAATAAAAAAATAAAAATAAAAGAAATTCTCAATTAAAATTAAAATCGACGACAGATTTTTGTGTATTTGGATTTAATTAAGAATCCCCTCTGTGTTGGAAGAGAAGTGCAATAGGTCTAAAAACAATAAATAACCTCTATCCTTTACTTTAGTGGTTTTCTTTTTTGTCGATTGAGCTTACTCTTTAAGAGTGCTTAGTTTTAGCTCGTCAATAACTTGCGTTAATTTAGATAAGTTATGTACGAAAAGAAAAAATGGTAATTTTTAAAAATATATTAGTTTATTTTCATTTAATTTCTCGATAACACTTTTAGTCTACACAACAACTTTAAAATAATTCTAAATTGTAATTACATATTTCTAGTTTCCAAAATTACAGAATCACATTTTTCTCAGTTTTATCATTTTACAATCAGACCGTTATCTTAGGTCAAAATACGTTCTGTCCACAGCTTACTGATACAATGTTGAAAACTCTGTTTGCTCGAGCTATTTGTGTACCGGAAGCTGTTTTGGGAACAATGCCGAAGATACTATACGAATATACTTAGGGTCCTCGTAGACAAAGCGATGTAAATTTTCGAACTCTGGCGATTTTAATCGTTAAGCAACAATGACATAGAAGTTCGTACATAGGCACACGTCGTTCACGTTTCTATCTGTCGTTGCCAAAGTCGATCCCGCTACCTTTTTGTCAAGATTATCGCGAGAAAAGTTGCGGTGATTTTCAAGAAGCAAATTTATTACAAACAGTTGATATTTTGTAAATACGCATCAGCCGTGTCAGTCGCTATGCCTTTAATGAATAGACAACTCGCGTCGACAATACATCGTTGTGTGAATGGAGCGAGCGCTACGCAATACTTGCACGACTTACACTGCCCTGTGTACGCAGGGTCTTAAACTTTACCAAAATTTAAAACCAACCGTCACAGTGTTGACTTTTATTTCAGTTAACATTAGCTTATAAATTTTTCTTTTAGAAATTAAATTATTCTAATGCTGGCTCATTCAGTTACATCTTATTAAACATATATAAAAGAAAGGCAAAAGTAATGACGTCATGAACTTTGAGGATTTAAGGTTTAATAAAAGTACAACAATTTTTTTTTTATAGGATAAGGGGGCAAACGAGCAGCGCAAACACCAAGGTGTTGATCGACGCCCATGGACATCTGCAATACCAGAGGAATCGCAGATGCGTTGCCGGCCTTTGAGATGATGATACGCTCGCTTCTTGAAGGACCCTAAGTCGTAGCGGTTAAAGAAGACAAACAATTTTTTTTATAATTTGCTCTTAGATTTATAACAGTTTTTCTGTTTTTTTTTATTTAATATAAATAAAAATATAATTGTATTTTCTTGTGCTAAAATACTATTTATTCTTTCAAGCCTGATATCTTTTACCGCCATCATTGTACAGAGAATTAACAAAGATTTCAATAAAACAGTACAAAAGCAATCTTGTCTTTGAAATTTATCGTTTAGTGATGAAAGAACATCGTCTACAAAAGAAACCTTATAAAGAAATACTCTTACTTTTTTCCTTTCTGTAACTTTTCTTTGAAACTCAAAAGTATAACAATTATTAAAATATTTAGGTATATTTCTTAAAGCGTCGAGGTCGTTTCGGGTTTTGTTATTCTCAATCTTTTTCAGTTTTATCTCAGACCATAACTCATGTTCTAGTTTATTTTGTGACTTACTTTGGATTCATTTCGCATTTCAGGATACTTGAAAACAATTTTTTGAGTTATAAATATATTTCATCATCAGCTACCCCAAAGTAGGGGTGACTAGGTCATAGTCAACCACGCTGGAAAAGTGCGGGTTGGTTGACTTCACACATATCATTGAATTTCTTCTCAGATATGTGCAGGTTGCATCACGATGTTTTCCTTCACCGTAAGGATCTCGCTTAAATTTACATATGTAAATCGAAAAACACATTGGTACATGGCGGTATTCGAACCCAGGACCTGCAGATTGCAAGTCAAGTGCTTAACGCCTGAGCCACCAACGTTGTATAAAAATATAGAGCGTAGTATAGAGTGTCTCTATAAATATATTTAAAACCCGAAAGATGTATTTGAGATATTTATTAAGTATATTTTAAGGCGAATCAGATAAGAATCTCAGGCTAATAATTTAAAAATAACCGTTAAAATTTCATGACGTTCTTGTGTTTAGGCCAAACACAGATGGTTGGTTTTAATGGTTTATTTTCGGATTACAAAGTTGCAAAAAGACAAATTATACGGTGCGCGTATGCATCGGCAGCCGGTTGAGATTTTGAGTGACGTTTCTTCACCCGCACGCCGCTCCGCCCGCTTATAGTGTTGCCCGCATCTCGGGCGCGAACACTTGAATACAACCAATCAAAAAGATTATATTGTACAAATATAAAATATTTTAATGAAATGATTTTGAATCTACAGGTTATCAAGTTCAAGCTTATAAAATGATACTGCATTTAATTATAAAATTCCAATCGATATTTTAGAATTTCACACGAGTTTATTCAAAAATCAAAGATTTACGATTCATCTGCATTGAAGCAAATACTGCTGTAATAATATTTGACCTTTAAATAGGTGTATAATGTATTATTAAACGATTTCTAAATACGAAATAAAAATAGCCACATAACATTTATATTTAAAATTCCTCATAATCTTAAGTTATTATGAAATAGTCCAAATACATTCTAAAATTTAACTGACTCAAGTAAATAATGGATTTCATTTGTTTTTTTTATCAAGTATTAAACACCTAAGCATCGGTAGTCACAAACTTGATTTGTAATCTGCAGGTCCTGAGTTCGGATCCAACCATGTACCAATCTGTTTTTCGACATTAGATTTACATATTTATATTTATCCGACATTCTTACGTTGAAAGAAAACATCGTGATGCGACCTGCACATATCTGCGAAGAAATTCAAAAGAGTATGAAGTTAACCAACCCGCATTGGGTTAGCGTGTTTAACTAAGGCCTAGTCACCCCTAACTTAGCGTAGGCTCCGAGCCCTTCAGTGGGAACATATATTGAGGCGATGATTTGATTTAGGTAACTAAGGAAATAATGTTAATTATTTTTTCAACTTTTTTTTTAGATTCTAGATTTATCTTTTATTTGCTTCACCCTGTATATTGAAACATTCAAGTGTTTTATGTATAATATAAAGCTATAATTATCTACTAATAAATATTATATTACCGACTTAACTTCGAAGACTCGAGGAGTATACTCGTTGCTTCTATTAATCCTAGAACATAGTTTATAGAGCCGTTCTTAATCCATTGCATTTTAATGAGCTACACGTACGTTGCTTCGTAAAATATCTTGTATTTTGTAGTAGTATAAGTTTTCATCGCACTTGAATAATTATTATTCATTATGTTGTTGTTGCCTGTAACGTTAGTGCGGAATTTAAAAATAATTAGCCTAAGTTACTACTGCATTAATCTGCTACCTTCCAATAAATGTCCCAACAAAATTGATGTAGCCGTTTCAGAAACGCGGACTTGCGGACAAACAGATATAAAATATTTTTTTTTGTCATAAGTAACTCAACCAAAATATGTGTGAACTCCAATTTTATTAATTGTATAGATATTTGAGTAAACACAATTTTATTTGAATTTTTCATAACCGTTTTAACAAAACAAACGTTTTTTGGTTTCTATACTGTATTTTGAACTAGATTGTCGATGCTTTAGCACATCGTATCTATTTTAAAAAGCACAAAAACAGAACGAATCGAATCATTAAAGAAACATTAAAAAACTTGAACTTGATATTTTTTTCTAACAAATCGAACGAGGTCGGCCGATAGATGAAGCGATAGCCGAAGCGCCAGAGGGTATTCACGGTATTGTCTTACACCCACTCACGGTGACGTAGCGGGAACCGATTCGTTTAATTGTTGCATGATAGCACACTAATGCACCTGTCAAGGAAACAAAGACGGCGAGATAAGTCTCAAATTGAAGCACGATCGCTTTGGCCACAAGTCCAATGTAAATGTTTATACTCTCCCGTCCACCGCGGCCGAGCCTCATTTTGAACCGTGCCAGTCATTTGTCATCCGATGAATAAGGCATTTTAAGCATCCGACAAATGCTTACATCATTTGATACTGCGTATCATTACAGAAGACAAAAAATTTAATAAGCTACACATAGTTTAAATCTTGAGCTAATAAGAGGTGAATAATTGGAAAAGTAAATCAGTAAGGGTAATTTAAATGTTTAGCTTATCTTAATACTAACTTTCTCCCGCGACTCTGTCCATGTGACAATAAAAAAAACCTTAATAAGTAGCCTATATGTTCTTCCTGACTATGTTCTACATCTGTGCCAAATTTCATCAAGATCCGTTGAACCGTTTCATCAAACAAACATCCATCCGTCAATATAAACATTCGCATTTATAATATTAGTAAGATTCAGAAATGATATCGATTCTTTTCTTCGAGCGATATCATCTTTTTATGCGTAAACTTAAGTAATAAATATCAAATAATATACACCAAACAATAGTTTGTTTGGTGTATATTAACAATAATATTTATTATATTCTTCACCTCAATGTTGCATATATAATTTTTAGACAACATGTTCTTAATTAGCAGAGCGTCGGTGGCCAGAGGTTAAGCACTTGACTTGCAATCTGCAGGTCCTGGGTTCGAATCCCGTCACATACCAATGTGTTTTTCGATTTACAATTTACATATGTACAATTATCCGACGTCCTCATAATAAAGGAAAACATCGTGATGCAACCTGCACATATCTGAGAAGAAGTTCAATGATATGTGTGAAGTTGACCAACTCGCACTAAGCCAGCGTGGTTGACTATGGCCTATTCACCCCTAACTTAGGGTAGGCTCCGAGCTCCGAGATGTTCTTAATTACCTATACGTTGTCCTTTATCAGATATTGCTGAATTAAATTATTAATGTTCACTTATTAGACCCGATTTTCTGCTTACCAAGAGAGTTAATACATGCGTTATAGCATCACGTAACTGGAACTAGTTCTTTACAATACTATCTCCTTAGGCCCTCAAACCAGTTACCATCCATTATCGGATCCTATGAGCATGGTGGCATTAAAATGTCGGCTTGGACCCGCTTTGTTTATTAAATTATGTCCAGCCTCGCTATAAATGTGGAGCGGATCGCTTTCATTTAGTAAAATACCGATGGAGTCACGATACTGAATGAATTATTTTGTGACTTTAAAATATCACCTTTAAGGTTGAATAAATTTTTTTAAACAATGTAGCAACTGGTTTTAAAAAATGTCTTCTCTTCCGTTTAGTACATTTTCTGAAAAACGATAATCAGCGGCAGAGCTTTATCCTCTACCAGTTGGTCAAGTTAATATAAAAAGAAAATTTCACTGAGATCCTAATAAACAAATAATATTGTTACTGTACATAAACTCAAAATCTAGATACTAATTGTACGATATCGTAGCAGTTTTTTAATTAAAGAAACATACAAATTAAATGTGATTTAAAATTTATTGATATTTGCATGCTTATATTTTCAAGGACATGATTGAATCAAAAACAAACGCAAATGGAACGTGAAAAAAGTAAAATAAAATGGTAAAAGCGGGAAGAGTCGAGATGTAATGATGTAGATAACTTCAACCAATTACTGGGAACGCAGAAGTGCTGCATCGGCAGGATAAAAATGGACTCCTGGCTCGCAAATATGCAAGGACGGTATTACGGCTTATATAGCGTGTTACAAATCATGATGTTTAGATTCAACTAATTTATACATTAACTTAAACCACAAAAGATACAGAGCTAATTGACATCTCAAAGTAATATTTGCTCTTGAAGTATTATCAGCAGTATTTTTACTTTGAACTATGTAGAATTATAGGATGTTGGTATAAATGAAAATATCTGTTTTAGTAATTATAGGTTAATTTTATTTAAACTAGTGTAAATATAGTAAAAAATAATTAAACGAAGAAACAGAAGTTATCTTCATTAAAAACGATGATGGATATAATTTCCTTTTTAAATTTTCGTATAGAGTCTAAATTAAATGTCTATGTGAAATAAAAGATTGGTAAAGTTGATCAACCTGTATACATTCCAAGACGCGATTGGCACAGCGCTTCTGCCAGTGCGAAGCGACACGAAGATTTTATCTTGCAAGAAGCCGAACCATTATTTCCACTGCCCTTCCTCAAGATCGCTTTTAACAATTACTCTGGAACCTACGTTTCGATTTTATAGCGCGTGCAGAAGCAATGTTATTAGCGGAGACTTCCTAACCTTAGCATTACGAAAATGGCCCGATAACGTCTTTTAAAGCTTTTGATAAATGGAATAAAAAGTAATAACGTTTATTGGAATCCACGCAGAGATTTTAGAGAACGTTTAGAACTAATTATGTTTTCGAACACCGTTTGCATAAAAAGTCCGCAAAATTGATAAATGTAACTCTACCTTTAAGCGTTATTTATTTCATTAAAGTTAATTTAAAATTATAGAAATAATTACCTCCAGTAAAAGTTTTTGCCCTCACCTTTGTGGTCTGTCCCATCATTTCATCGTAAACATGTTAAGAAATACATTAAAAAGACAGATTTTGAAATGACTTATTGATTAATAATTTCGTTGAATTTTTTTCTACAATAGTCTCTGAATTCCCTCGAGCGCAAAATACATAAAGGAGATCTAGACTTTATTATTTATAATTGTTAAAAATTTCATCGCCCTAAACCAATCAGAGAGACTGCAAAAGCCAGGACAATAAGAAGATTAAGCTTCAATACTTTGTTGCTTCAAATAAGTCCATTTGATTGAATTGTTAAAATTTGTGTTTTTTTTTTATTCTCGTTGTTACTGGAAATATATTTTTTCTTTTTCTATACTCGTATTATTTTAATGAGTTGTATCGAATTTGTCTAGACTCAAATAAAAGTGTAATAACATTTTGATAGAAAAATAAAATCCCACAATTGAGTTGAGAGTCTCAAAAAATTGATTTTATCATTTACATTAGATATGTAATAAAAACGAAATTATAAGCTTTACACAAATTCGGAAAGTTAAAATATGTACTTACATGTGTGAAAATCCTTAACTGCAAAATTTCTTACTTATGTATTATCAAATATAAGTGCGAACTTGACTTCAAAGCGAAAGAAATTCGGTGTCGATATATTAAAGGCCTGATCAGGAAGGTTTTTGTTACAAAAGTCACGAATTCCTTTCGACTGTCGCGCTTCTATCGCGAGTAGGATTCTTTATGCTCTTGACATTTCGTTACGTTTTTGTTTTAGAAAGGTCGTGATCGAATTTGAATGCCCTTTGCCTGTTTCTGTGTCATGTCATTATAGCTCACTCTTTGTATTTCTGGACGTGCGATTGATCATGACCTTTGTGAGCTATCCGTGACTGATCCACCTGCTAATGTATAAGGTCACTTGCTTTTCTTTCAAACATTGTTATTAGAAATTAGACTTAAATATGGGAAAAGGAGTTTTATAGGATTTGATTGACAATTACATAAAATACTAGCTGTCGCCCGCGACTCCGTCCGCGTGCAGTTAAAAAAAATGAAAAATAGATGTTGGCCGATTCTCAGACCTACTGAATATGCTCACAAATTTTCATGAGAATCGGTCAAGCCGTTTCGGAGGAGTACGGGAACGAAAACTGTGACACGAGAATTTTATATATTAGACTATACCAAAAGAAACAAACAATTTTAGAACAAATCAAGGTGTGTTTGCACAATGAGTCGCAAAAGCAGCAATTTAAAGAGACCGCATAATTAAAAAGCAAATCGCAGCTACATCGGGGCAATTAATTGGAACGCGTGTGCCTACACTATGTAAGCCATACAATGGAATAATTAAGATCGGCGGAGGTCGACGTGATTCGATGTAACACCGAGGAGCCCACCAATCAATGACATGAATTGTTAATTTAACCACAGACTAAGTCGAAGCACAGAAAATGTTTTTTTTTAGCTGAATGATATGGAAATAAATTAATGTAAGTACTGTATCTGTACTAGCAATTTTTAAACATAATTTATATTATACTAAGAAGTACATTACACGCGCGGTATACATCAAACAGAGAGCTTTGCATCTCTTTAGGTTATTTGTCTTTACTTTCCTTTTCCTTTCTCTCTTCCTCTTTTACTCTGTCAAAGTACTTATTTTATTAATTTGCTAAGTTGATTTTACATTAACAGTATAATGCAAATGCTAGCATTATTGGTATCCGAGTTTGATTTCAAATTAAACATCATAATGTATGCTTGGAACCCCTTCTCACATAGACCTAACTAATTATAAAATCCAATTTCAGTGTTAAATATAAACATTGGCCAGTAATGATTCATCTGCGTACAATATCCTAAAATTAATATCACATATTCGGTCGTTCAGGTCCCTTTCACAACGGCTGTGTCGTTCAAATATTCAATCCGTGTAGGCTTGAATAATGTAGGCTGTAGATAACCCGGGGTTGGTCTGCATTAATTAAATAATTATGACATATTGTGCGACCATTTCAATGGAAGGGCGGAGCTGATAAGAAAATATATGTCGGCGGTCGGGATCGCTCATAACTAATGCACGATGGCTCTATTATAGTCCCTGTTTTGTGTGCGTCTGTCGCTTTGTAACGGATTATTGACAATTTCATTTCTGTTTATATACGAAAATATTTCATTTTTTACGTAAAATAATATTTCTACGTGTTGCACAAAAACAACGTATTACTAAGTACATAGCGAAAAAATTTGAAAAGTCAACTTGATTTTTAGATGCATCAAAAACTTTTAACTTACCAAAATTGTTTATAAAAAAAACTAAGAATTTTTTTTTTCCATCAGACACATCGTACACAGCAGAACATTGTAGAATAAAATAAGTATTTCTCAACTTCAAAATCCGTACGGCAATGGGAGGGTTAAAACGCATTTCATTGTAATGAGACAATACATTGGTATCTTTTTTTTCAAGCCGTCTACCAGGACAATACCTTCATTTGCATTTTAATTACTTACTCTCAATATCGGAATCAATTCTGCGATTTAAAACGTCCCAGCTATGGTCCGCTGGGTTGAAAATGTCTTTGTAACTCATCACATAATCTCGATTCGTTTTTATTAAATTAACATTTTGTAAGATGTCAAAATAATTGAGTGGGATAATCCTCATCCCTAAATATTTAATTGATGCTTGAGTCTATTTATAACGGGTATTTCAAAAGAAATGTTGGCATCAAGCAGTTGCTTAAATCTCCACTACCTTGGCCTAGTCTATCGTAGATACCTACCTTGTATCTGATTTTTATTAAAGTAATTACAGAAATTGTTTTTTAATTTTAGGGTCCATAAAATAGAATATTATCATGCGTAAAAGAAATTTCTAGATACAATATTTCTCATATTATACATTCGCTACTCTCTATTCTCGATAGTGTGTTAGAGTAAAGCTCGCCATTATGCGTACTATAACAATATGTCACAGTAATAAAAGTGTCTTTATTATCCTTAAGTATCCATAAAGTATAAATAACTTCCAATTTAATGCTAGTACTTCTCCAATATTTAAAATACAAAAGCCTATGTTAAAAACCTTAGGTAGAAATAGTGAGGACAGAAAACTTATTTGTCATAAGACATGTATACAAATTTTAAAATTACTACGACCAATGAAACTGTTATAGTACTGATGACATCATCACCACGACACTTATTTAAGCCAATCAGAGAATTGTACAGCTGTCTTCTGCTCCTCACTAAACTGATTCAAAAAACCACTTAGGCCCTTTGTACATAACGAGTTCTGTCGTTTGTTCACAACGAGCATTGCCGACATTTCTATCTGTCATCGCCAAAGCCAGGCACTTGGAACCTGTGTGTCAAGATCATCGTGAGAAAGCCTGCAGTAATTTTCAAGATGGTAAAGTAAATCCATACAGTTGACATGTAGCCTACATACGCCTACCGAATAGTCGACGCGCGTCGACGATTCGAAGCGCGCGCTACGCGATTCTCGTGACGAAATCATAGAATATTGGTTTCTACGCTTTACGTTGCCTTGTGTACGAAGGGTCTAACAGTTCGGTTTAGATGGATAAATTAAAAATCTGCTGTTGTACCTAACATTAATTTTAGTATTGTTTTGAACATTCATTCTTGAGGTTTTATTTTTGCTGTTCTTTCACGGTGTATTTTATTCACTTAATCTTCATCGCGCACGTGTTCGTATCCTTAAAGTTGTGACGAGGAAGGAATCGCATTAACATAAGTGACAGCTATTGGTGCTATCAAAACAATACTTACATATACAACAAATTTAAATCAATATTAAACTTAGTCTTTATTTTCAGAACACTATGGTTTAATTTCCTTTAAAAGGAAAGTAATGGTGAATTTGTTACATGTAACGAAGGAAGCGATCCGTCAAGACCCGGCGACAATAGACGCGGCGAGCTACATTTAAATAAGTTCTTTGGAGTAGTTTTTTTATACTAATTATAAATAAGACCCGCAATGTTGTCGAGTATCTTGTTACAAGTTATTGATTGATCGTCGATATCAGTTGACAATATTCTCTTTTTTAGAGTTTTGTCTCATGTACTACAAGTATATTTATCGCCTGCCATTTATATTTGTTCCAGTGGATGTTATATTTTTAATCCGCAGGTTTGCCTCAAACCAGGTGTTGTAAACATTTCTCGTTTCTAAAATTCTATTATCTATCAAAGATTTACTACTTTTTTTTTATCTTTTGTCTTTTGAATTTTACAAAACATGTTGAAAAAAAAATTACTAATCCAACTATTGAAGAAATGTGGACTGTTTGGATGTTTAAATTAAAATTTCATTGAACGGATCTATCCATACAATATGCTATAATAAAATCAGATTTGTTTTGCAACATTTAACCGAAATGTAAACCGAAGTAATAAATAAAGCGTGACGGTATTTTACAAAAGATAAACTCTTTGCATAAATACATATTGATTTATACGACACAGATAGGCAGTACACCGCAACCTTCCGATAACGAATACGAAAAAACGAAATATATACGTGGAACTTACATATCAGAAGAGCTGAATAACAAAAAAAGGAATAGCCCTTTGTTCTTTGTCGCCCTACTCAAATGCAAATGAAGACTGACCTGACTCTGATTTTGGGTCCACAACACTGATTCCCAAAAACCACTCATTCCTTAAAAGTAAATTATCTTCTGGACATCAAGGGTTTTTCTGACTGATTTCTATGGCTGATTTTCATTATCTGTTGATTGTTATAAATAGGCTTGGCTACATTAATAATACAATATTAAAATAAAGCATTCTATTCTGCGTAAAGTTTTCTGTTATCTTCGCGGAATTGTAATAAAACGCGGTGCATATTCAGTACTATTAAAATTTACAGCCGCGATACTGGACGACAAATCGCCGGTCGGCCTCGAGTCCTATCACGGCCTGACAGCGGGTCCAGGTATTGTTCCACCTTATCGCGTTTACTTAGCACCAGCCCCGGCAAATTGAGAGGCCATCGTGATTTACACCCCGATATGTTATTTAGGGGCCATAAATTTTTGAAATGCCGATAATACACAGAATGAAGTCACAAATTTCATTTCCCTTTGTTTATCGATAGTTAAATGCCAACCGTTCCTAGTTTATTAGGAAGTTATTTTAAGGGTTGATATAGAAAACATTTTTAAATTCGAATAAAGAAGTTGATTAGTTATTTGGGAGAGAATATTTTTTTTTTATATTACAAAGTGGCAAACGAGCAAGCGGCCACATGAATTCGCCGAAATGGCGAAGCGACCGCTGTCCATAGACATTCGCAATTGCAGATATGTTGCCTACCCTCAATCGATGAAGGAGGAGACGCACAAAAAGAGAATATTTAACCTTCCTATGCATCTCCTCCTCCATCAAATCCACCTCCCCTTCCCATCATTTCCATATAAGAAAAGGGGTGGGAAGGGAAAGAGGACTAAAATTAGGCCGCCGGCTACACACTCACCGGACGAAACACGGAATTACTTCCACTTCACGTCTGTCTTCTGTGTGGTCGTGGTATTTAACCGGGCGAGCCGGCGCATTCGTGCAACTGATGTTGTTGTTGCTGGCGTCTACCACTGTTTTATATTGAATATAATGTTCCTTAATCTGACAATGATGACAGAGATCAATTAGAGGTTATCACTTCCTATGGATTCTATACTCTACATTAACTATAAACAAATACCAAGGGCAAGGGCATGTTACTTGGACAGGTTAAGAAAACTAAAATAACTAAAAGGAATACTAACTAAAAGACCAATGCAGCATTCTTCTGCGATGTATTAGAGCAACTTGAGTCAACAGTATGCAAAATACAGTTAGAACATTGGCTAAACTTCCGCACATTCTATTCTATATCTCGCCAGAGGCTAATGGAAGGGTCAAACAAAATATATTGTTCAAAGTTTTAATGCAATTTGTAAGGAACATTGTAAACATTTTGATAAATAGTAACGACCTTTCTACGAGTTATTAGAGAGACTTTCCGCTAACTCGCTACGCATTTTCAAAGCGCAACAAATGATTTTCTGAACTGACATCATTAATATTATACAAGTGCAACACCGCGCGGTTCCTATACAAGTGAATTAATACCCTAGTTCCTTGAAAATAGGGTTGTATTTATTTTAAACAAAGCAAACGTTCTAAACAAATGGCTCGCCGTTGTACCACTTTTCATGCGTTTATTGCATCTTGGCACGGTATGAGAGGACTATTGATTCTCTTTTATCGTGTTATAAGTAGTCTTAAGGCGTGTTCTTAACGCGCTACTCGAGTATTGTTTTTGTGTTTTCAAATATTGGATTTTAAAAACAATATTTCATTTTTCTTGTTCTTCAACGAGTCGAGTTTGAAAACTTCGAAATTTGACTTATATATTATAGATTCTTACATTGTGCCTGCATTTTCATGTGTGCATATAACATGTTTTTCTTGTGAAAATATTAAAATCTTTGTTTTGTTTTTTGAATTCAATTTTAATGTTAAATAATTTATATTTAAACTCTCTTGAATGATTTAACAATGTATTAATCCTTTTAGTTTAAATGAGAAAATTAGTTAACTAATGTCTCAGTCTCCAATTTTTCTTGAAGTGTGCATTACGCGCTATTATTTTCTGTTACTTGATAAACGATGTTCAAGTGGACACATACATTGAGTTGGAGCGATAAGAGATGAATCGTATCGAGATTAATATTGTTTTCCCAGGAGTAGCCTTATCCGATCTTGATGTTGGCAAATGGTTTGCAACATGATAAAAAGCAAATGACATCGGTATTCATTTTACACATAAAACAAAGCTTTCATAAAACACGTATAAGTACTTAAGATTTCAGACTAGAATCATTATCATCAGCCTGAGTTCATCCACTGCTGAACGTACATATGCCTCTCCCATCGATTGCCACAATGCTCGGTCTTGTGCCGCCCGCATCCAGTCAGATTAGAATTCACACAAATTATTCAAAACCAGTGTAATACTAAATTGCGGTTTGAACGTTATGTTAACATAACCAACTTTGATGTTGTATCACAAATTTTAACTATACTTCTCAAAGTAAAAGATAATGAAAAAAAGCAAAATAATATTATAAAAACATAGCCATCAACTCAATTTTGTTTGTCATTTAACAATTTATTGTTATGGAACACTTAAATGCTATTGTTAAACATATTTAATTTGGGTTGACCGCGTAGGGCATGCATTTTAACAATGAAGACCTTAAATGCTTGCAATCTATGCTAAGCCCTCCTGTCATGTTACCCATATGCCAAAGCGGTAACAATAGAATTAGTCGTCATTCAAAGTGGCGTAGTAAATTCGCGACATATCTGGATAACGTGTGGCAAGTGCACTTACACGACAGGGGTGACACCCTGAACCCTATGGTGTTAATGTCACTGAAAAACTGTCAAATTGGACATTTTAATAATGTAAGAATTTCTTGTCAAATTTTGATCTAAAAGATTAATTTAAGAATTAATGTATTAATTCTTGACAGCTTGCAATCTGTGAAAGACAATTCAAAATAGTGAATTGACATTTTCATCTTAAAAATAATCACTGATGAGATTTAGGTCTAGGTCGGACATGAAAACTATATCTATATATAGATTATATTTTGTTTTTAAATCATATTTGTCAAAGAAAATGTATATTACGTACAACTCGTTAATTTGATAATCTGACAGCAGTTATTATTATCGCTAGTAAGATTATAAACTGATGTCTACAATGTGACGGCGACACTAAAATTATGTGACAGCACGGAACATGGGGAGTGCACAATACTCGATCATTGATTTGACCCTTAATGTTCATAACACTTACCGTTGTATAAAACATAGAGATTATTTTGCGGTGCCATTAAATGGATGAAATATATTATACGATTTATAATAAAAAATGTCGAAAATCATATTTGGCATGTGAAAAATTAACGGCATAGATTTATGTCAATTGCCATTTAAATATTTCATATACTTCACTTTAGTTATCACGTGTTATTAATACATATAGATAACACATAGGCATATTCTGTTTATAATAATATTTATTAGAAAGGACGCAATAGTAATGTCTGTAGGTAAAATAATCAACAATAAAAATATAGGGAGAAATAGGACATCAGAAAAAATCTTTACTTTGTTTCTTTCATGCTTTTTACAAACATATTTTCATTTCTATTTCTTTGAAATGTTAATATTGAAAGCTGTGAACACAGTGGCCGTTTTACGGAACCGTGACATTGTTTAAAAGTCTTTCATCTGCCAAACTTTGCTTTTAAATCTGTGAAGATGTTTACGAGGGAAAAAATAATTCTTTTGCTTTGTAATTTCACACAAAACTACTGAAAATTTATTCGATTTCAGTATTATAAACATTATTATGCACTTTACTACCTAACCTAAACTACTTAAAATTATGTTTTTTTTTAAATATCGGAATGTATTTTTTTACTTTTAAGAATTTTTTTTTTATATACATAATTATTTTAGTTAATAAAATACTAATAATCTCAAATACTTATATGTTACTTATATTTTTCTAAAATGAAAAAGATATCGTTTAGTATTCAAACACGTTTATCAAATATTGAGAACTTGTTTACGTAAACATTTTGAATTAAAATACGAATTGGTAAATTTTTGATATTCATTTTAGCATTCAAAGAGAGAAAAGAAATAAATTCAGCCGCAAGCGCGGCTCGAAATATTCAATGAAGAGATTTTATGAAGAAAAAAAATCTCATTTACATGTCAAAAGAGATGCGAGTTAATGGGAACGTTTCGTATGCGAAGCACGTCATTTCCCATTCCTCGCTTTCAACCCTTATGCGACACTGATCGAGGCCTTTAACACACTTGCCGAGTAATTAAACACAAATAAAATTACGGCAAGTATAATTGAAAGCTAACACACTTACGTAATGCATATTTCTACTATATCATAATTTAATCTGCAGAAATATAATGTTGCGGTTAATAGGTGGTTTCTGAGACCAAACTCCCTCCACAAAACATATGGTCTCTCATCTTTGACAAAATATAGATAACAATATGTTTTATTCAGGGAATTTGGTCTCAGAAAACAACGATAAATCGATTAATGCAGGCATTTGTCATAACGTTCGTTCTTTTTCTTACTTATAAATTATCCAATGTTCCAAAATGCAAATACTCGTAACGCCAAGGATATAGCTAAATAAAGATTTACCTATATCCTTGATTTAATTAATTTCTATGTTCAATATCTATACAAGTAATAGCAGGAACCGAAAAATAATGTTAGTTAATAACTACTAATTTCTCTTTTACTACTATTAGGTGTACGTAAATATATGACCTTTGTTCACGTAGAATTATTAAAAATAAATAAGGTACTTAAGGGCTTACATACTTTAATTAAATATTGTTGCATAGTGTTTCTTAACTTCCTTTGTGATCAATTTCTAATAAACTTATAGCGAAGTAACTACAGCAAAATTGTCTGAGAATTTGCGGGAAAATTCATTAAACACGTTAGCTGTATTCAATATAATCTCCGTGCGAGCGTTCACGTTTTGTCGGAAAATTAGCAAACAACCGACCTGATGAATAACCGACGCTGTTTAAATTAAGAGGCATCAAATTCTCTCTCGCGTTGATGTCCTTTTAATCACCGTCATTTGAAAGCTTCCGCTAATTTATCACATATACATTTAATGGATATTTTATGGTAATTCAGTCAGTAATCAACGGAATGTATTTGAATGAAGGAATAAAAATAATTGTTTTTTTTTAATTCATTAAATGTATAAGTACAAACGAATGTGTAGGAGGATGGATGCTAAATTGAAATCCGTTGAAGAAAACGGACTGATTTAATTTATTTAATAAAAATGTAGAGAACAAAAATGGTTCCCATAACTAAAGGATGATAAAATGCTGGCACAAAGGTGACTTTTAGAAGAAAAAAAAAAAAAAAACAGAAAAACAACTTAATTATGCATGCGCAGTCCCTTCAAATGAACGATCGCAAAACTCTATAATTACGCAACAACGCCTGCCGATCGTATCAGCTATCGTAAGATCGGTCCATCTCTCGATCTGCGCCTCGGAACATCGTTCTCTCGATCTCTGAGTCCAAACAAGCGCGACCAATTTTATTCATGAAACATTTAGCCGGAGATAAAATCAAACTGCTCGCTCCAGTATCGCCTAAGCTGAATTTAAAACAATAAAATGCACAGCCGTTCAAATGACCGCGATTGTTAATGTGGATCAGATAAGGAAGTTGATATTGAAAGCGATGGGATGGCGCAGGAAAACACGGCCCGAGCTGGAATTATGCAAACGCTGACATGCTCACTTTCAATGTCATAAATATACTGAAGCATATTATCAAATTGTAATAGACAAATTCAATAAGAAATGAGTATAGTTTTCATTCTAATTCATATACATCTTAAACTAAAGATATTGAATTTTTTATTTAACTTTAATATTAAAATGAAAATCACTTATTGCTTGCTCATTTAGCAGAACAGATACCACAGTTTTAAAGCGTGTCCAAAGCATTAACTAAGGATAATGAATTGATAACTATAATGCGAGCATTTCATCAACCAATGTAAAATATAAATCATAAAATTTCTCTGAATATTAAATATACTTAAGATTAATGTCTTCGAATAAGTAATCACGATAAGACCAAAACTGCGATCTTCCGAAGCTCAGAAAAATCTTGATAGCGTCGCAAAAATCCAAAGAGGAGGTTCACTTCTAATTAAAATGTCTTGATAAAATCATGCTAATGAAGAACGGCTCCGGCTCTGTCGATCAACTCCGAATACTAAACGTAAAATCGATTTCAAATCTTCTTTGCATTGCAAATTTCTTTCTTACAAATATAAAAATTTGTAAGTTATATTTGAAAATTTATTTCAATGCTTCATGTTATATTTCTTGTTGTAAGTATTAAGATAGAATATTTGCCACTCAGGTGGTGATTTGACGAGAATAAGGTGCAGAAGGAAACTATCGTTATAGTAAACAATACTTTTTAAGGTGGTAAATTTACCTAACATTACGAAGAAAATTTAAAAACAAATGGTAAGAGCATTTCAGATAATGTTGCCGATGAAAAAAAGTTTTTGTCGAATACTTTTCATCAATTCATCAGCACCTTCTATGATTCCCTTCCACATTATTTGCACCTCTGTTTTAAAATTAAAACCGACTTCTAAATAACAGTAAGCCTAATACAAGCAAAGTCTCAGCTACCATAAGTATGTTATCATTCAATATATACATAAACATTCGTATGCCTATGTTGTGATTGCTACATCGTAAGGTTACATCTCGTATTGATTTTCCAATCATATATTCAATTTGGCTACGTGCCCCCGACAGTTGGTGTGTCAATGGCTACGTGCCCCCGACAGTTGGTGTGTCAATAATAATTCCGTGTAACTGTATACCATACACACGAGACACCAAAAAAGGGAACTTTTGCAGACCGTCAAGATGAGAAAAGTATCCTATCTCGGACACGTGCTCAGGCACGATAGATATGATCTCCTCCAACTCATCTTGATGGGAAAAGTTGCCGGCAAAAGGAGTGTTGGCCGTCGGAAGAAATCGTGGTTGCGCAACATCAGAGAGTGGACTGGAATTGCGAGTGCCGCCCAACTGTTTCGCCTCGCAAGGAATAAACAGAAATATGGAGAACTGACCGCCAACCTTCGCTAGTCGGAGAGGCACCTCAAGAAGAAGAACTGTATACCGTTGAATGAAATGATTAACCTACGCGCCGCGTACGGCTGACCGGGGTTTTGTTACTAGCGATCAGGATTTATACAGCGTGATCAAAAACATTTACTAATAATAGTTTTCCAAATGTGTTACAATTTATATTTTGTTCTTTTTTAAACAATTAACATCAAATATTTTATGAAAACGACAAACAGATAGGAAAAGAATAATAAAATTATGGTCAGATTTTGTTATTTTTAAACAGATTAATAATAATATTAGAAACGAAATCATTGAATGAAAAAACAGCCTGTATAATTTAATATGAATGTCAACATTGAACTTGGATGTATCGCGGGGGCCTTTCGAGACGAATATGACATAAATTTAATGTCAACCCCTGTTGGCTGTGTGAAATGAAATAAAGACCATATGTATGCCCGCTCAAGTTACGTAGGTCGTCGGGACTAATTCCTTTATAGCTGGTGCAAGTCAGATAAAAAAGCGTTTTAAAAAGGATAGACAGAAAGTAGATTGACGATAACAATATAATAAGTATAAAGAATATAAAATAAAATAAAAAATATTTTATACGAAAAAAATTGTTCAGTGAACTTTGAAAACCTTTGTTTCTAAATAATCACAAACCTTGGATTTCCGTTTAATCCTTTAGAATTTACATATTACATTTTAACGATCTTACAATCTCTTTATCAACAAATCTACCAAAATGAAAATTCTGTTTTTGAAATACTGCAATAAATGTTATTTTTCAAAATCGCTTCCATTTGTCACATAAATATATGACCGCTCAACAAACTGTAGAATAGTTACCCTGCCGTCTGTCATTTCTATAGCATCGTACAGAATCAGTGTAACACTTCATTGTGGCAATAATCAAAGAGCATTGTTCACTTTATGTCGTACTCTAATGTTTTAATCCTGTTCAAAATTATAAAGCACTTGTCAAGTCAAGTAAGTAATAGTTTTATGATGGCCAGATTAAAAGAAGAAAAGAATTAATAATTTTTGATTTTTTTTATAAATTACGAGCTGTCTCCCAAGACTCCGGCGGCGCGGAATAAAAAAAAACATAATTGGTAGCCTATGTGTTCTTCCAGACTGTGTTATTCATGTATACCAAATTTCATCCTTCCTTGTAAAAAACATCCATCCATCTTTGTAAACATTCGCATTTATAGCAGTGCAAATGCAGTGCCATCTACCGGATATCTGTGCAACTTAAATGCCAAACCGCCATCTTTTAGGATTCTATTAAATTAACTGATAAGTACACACTAAAGTCGAATAATAAACATTTCATTTGCAAATACTTGAGATAAAAACTACCCTATCTCCCAAGTTGGTGCAAATTAGAGATGCTTACAAAATTTGATAAGAATTGATTCAGTAGTTTCCGAATTTATCATGAACATACATTGTGACACGAAGTTTTTATACATTTTAATACTTACTTAACAAGTAATATCAAAATTGTTTGAAAATATATTATAAATTAAAATATCACAACATTTTATCTAATAAAATGATGCAAATATGAACCGAATTATCTTCACACTAGATTAAACTTAGCTGCCGGTGGCTAGTACGAGCTCGTACCAAAGCATAAGTAACTAACTCTGACGTTTATGGCATATATCAGGTATCGTTCATTAATTCCACACAGCGTTTAGTCAAGCGTTCACAAAAGCCAGTGTCAAATAAACAGATAATTTGCGCGAATCTGCATAAGCGAAAATCTCGCATACTCGTTACACCTATTAGCAACATTTATCCATGAACAGAGATCGCTATTAATGTGATGCATCCGTGATCCCATTATCCGTGCATTTAACGGAGCTGTCGC
Organism: Papilio machaon; assembly: GCF_912999745.1. Classification (NCBI taxonomy): domain Eukaryota; kingdom Metazoa; phylum Arthropoda; class Insecta; order Lepidoptera; family Papilionidae; genus Papilio; species Papilio machaon. The sequence continues at coordinate 6,537,860 of NC_059996.1, read as the reverse complement.
ACGTTCTCCACTTGTAATGTTACATCGAATATTGACTACGCAGCTTTATTACTTGGCGATTGATAGCTCGCGTGAATTATTTGAGCGGTTTAATTTGATGTGTAGATATTTTAAAGCCTCTATTAATATTTTTTTTGCCTGAAGACACAATTAATTGCATATTTTTATGACTTGTTTATTTACATCTAGAAATTACAGTGTACCTTCCCATAAACTTTTCACTGTATTCGGTTCTCCGCGCTTATCTTCAAGTGATTTTATGCCGTCTGCACTAGGTCATGGGTTCACTAGTAGGAACCCCACATTTCTAGTTACTACCCACACTATATATCCTTCATTAAATCAATATTTAAAGTAGTATTGCGCTTCCCGTATTAATCAAAGCAAAAGTTAAACAGAAATCATTACATTGTAATTACTTTTTAAATATTTTATGAGCAACAATATAATATAAATTACAATGCACAATGTGCCTGTAAAGTAAATTAAAACAATTGGTTAAAGCATTATGCATAAATCCTACGAGAGAAATGTCAGCTGCGCTTCGATTGTGTTCACAATCATTTCACAAACTGTAAGTGCATTCGGGAATTAATTTGTAAATCAAATGAGGATTTTGTTAAACATAAATTAATAAAAATATTGACAGAATGCGAGGTAACGTTTTGTTATTCTAATAAATATTGTTTTAAACGTTTATAATTGAATGGTAAATTAATAACAACATGATATTACGGTATGTCCACAAATCTGTTTACAAACGATATATGCAATTCAAAACAAATATTCCATTTTATAGAACTCAATTTTGACTTCAGATGAAAAAGTTGCAAAGCAATAATAATTTGGAAGTTTCGACGAATCGGAGGGCTTACTCCAATAAGCCTATTTACCTATCCGTACCCGGAGATCTGTAGTCGAATAAAGTTATATTAAATGAAAGTTACCCGCTTTCGGTAAGGGCAACCCGATTTTTATCACGTTTCGAATAACATTCTATTTTATTATGTCTATTTGAATACATATGTTTACCTACCAACAAGTTACAAATTGATTTCCGAACTAGGAAGAAATTACGAATCGACTACACGGTTTCTAATACCAAACTGTTTCTTTAACAGAATCTGATCTTGTTTTTTATTAATTTAATTCTTTATTCAGATACTGCAGTATACTATGGTTTCGGACGGTAATGTTAACTAAATCAACCATCGAACTCTATACAAATTGGACCATTGTCAAATGATTTTATTATTAACCAAAACTTCTCTACTTAAGTGTCTCAAAAGAATTTTTCCATTCGATTACACACTACTACATATTAACATGTATTTACTATGAGGTGTAATACAAGCTTGTGTATATATTTGATTACATCTAATATGGGAATGGGTCGCAGATATTAGTTCTGAACGTAGCAGAACAATGTTCGTACATTAATCTTGAACCGTTTGATGAACAGTCGCCTGCCTTTACACTAGCAATCGGAGAGTAATTAATCTCAAAGACAGCGTCGATACGCCGGCTATTTGACTAATCGATTCGCAAGAAATAGTTATAGTATAATTACCGATAGATACGAATAAGAACCGTAGTTAAGTTTAATTACTTACGTGCTTTACGTGTATTGGAAATATAGTGAATATTTCTAACAAAAGCGTTAGTTAAAGGAGTTATAAATACGAGTAAAACATTTACATAAATAACTGGCTGTCGCGTCGCCCACGATTCCGTTAGCGCGAAATTTAAATGAAAACAAAACTTAAGTAGCAGACTATGTGCTTTTCCAGACTATGTTCTACATTTAAACCAAATTTCAGCGAAATCTGTGGGGCCGTTCTGAAGATACCTTTTAAGAAATATCCATCCATGCAAGGTTTCGCATTTATAATATTTTTAGTAAAACGCAAATACCAACAACGCTTAAGTTTTTTTTATAATCTGCTCACAAGCGGTGCCTTGTTTTTCAACGTAAAATGACTAAATAAAATAAAGTGAAAAGCGTATTAAGGTCAGTGAGATACGTGCAGTAATTATACGCGTCCCCCGTTCCAGTATAAATATGAAATTTTCGCCATATTAATTTGCATCAAACATATTGCGCCGCCATACGTCTCCCTCGAAACAACACGGCTGATTTCCCACGGCGAGATCCTACTGTTGTTCACTACAATGAAATATGTATGCGTGACATACAAGGCATGAAATAACGTTAGGCCGTGCTATGACGTTGATTTTGCACCAGCCCCTCACAGTTGCGGTTGGTCCATGTGTCCACAGTCTTGTACGATACGACAAAGTAATTCTTTCATCCTAATTCAAATAGTCACAAATCTATGTACCTGTCTATAAATGACATCAATAACATACAACCATGGATTCTTTAGGTATAAATTACAAATTTGGTTATAGTCGATTTAACCCAAATTATAGTAGATGTAAAGTTCCTTTAGTCGTTAAAGGGTTTCAAAGATAGTGAAAGCTCTTATAATTTCCGTACAAGCTCTTCTTAGCAGGTTTTATAAAGTAAGATAGTCAATTATATAGATCTCAGTTAAACAATTAAGGAAAATGTGTTTACATTTTTGATAATTTTGTGTGTTGACCACATGTTAGTTATTTTAAGTTTGCGACAAATGGAAATACGTATTTTCGCTTTTACTTATCGGTTTCCGTGAATGATATGGTTTTTTTTAAAGATAAATATGAAGTCTTACCTACTGTTAGACTGAACGCATGATTTAGCAAAATAGAGTAAAATTTGTCACAAATTGAAAAGTATATGTCGTATCTCGTCAGACAATGGAAACGATCACCCCTCTCTCGCCCGGTTTTACATTGTCGATAGAGTTCTGATATAATTTTTTGATATCGTCAGAAAAGCGCTTTGACACCGCCGAAGCGATTCCGATAAGTTCAAATCTAAATCCAATATCACCGTTATAAGCAGAAGAGGAATTTTCTTCACTTCTATCACAACAATTGTCACCGTTTTTAATATGAATTTATGTACATTGAATTTTATTAATGGTTACGAGAGGAATGTTGGAATTTGAATTCCTACATATTTATTTAAATACAACTTCTTCCAATAAATTTCTTACTAATCAACATTTTGAAGAAGCATCTTTATATCTTTTTAATTATAATTATTTATCTTGCTGCTTTCTTCTTTGTTTTTCTATTGTTATTCTAAAATATCACAAACAAACAAATGCACCTCACGTTACTGGAAGTATATTGAGATTCATGTTCAGATTAGCTATGACAATACAGATATTTGTAAAACATGTCATCAAATACCACGATAATGGAATACGCTATCTTATTCTGTCAAAATAATTTAAGATGAGTTACCGTTGGTTTCTGAAACCAAAATATCAGAAAGCATAAAAAACAGCATCATCTTTGACAAAACAGAGATAACAAAAGTTTTAAACGGGTATTTATGGTCTCAGAAACCCACGGTAAATGCCAAACCTAAATACAACATCTACATCATAATTCCTCCTGTCTTCTAAATTATTTGTCTTTATTTTAAACTGCAAGGAAACAAACCTTTACCGTTTTAACAAGGGGATCCCCCAGTCTACGTGTGGTCTATTACTACTCCAGTAAGTTGAAGATAGATACTTTCCTGTCCGTATAAATTACTGTCAGTTGCGTAAGTGAATGTTTTATGAGACAGGATATCGTGGTGAAATTACATATTTGAAATGTAATTTTTTAAGACTGTCGCTCACATTTAAACTTCATTCGCAGTAACGATAGCAAAAGTACCAAGACCACATACGTATCGATATCATTGTGGTTCAGCTATTCCTTGTTTTCTTGGATTCGCATAATTTTAGGAGGCCTAAATTATTCTTCTTTCTATTTATTTCTTCTTCTTAGCTTTGCATCTACAACTTATTTTTGCGTTGTGTATGTATAATGCTTTCTATGAATAGATAGAAATGCTTTCTAGTTTCCCTCTGTTTCACAAAAAAAACATTCTCAACCTTTTACGGTATGGCCATTAGAATAATATAAAGATACGAGCAGTTTTTTCTCGTTTAATATTACAAAGAGACAAAGAGTATGCATTTTCACTTCTACTGCTTTGTTTTTGCTTCACAGTCGCTCGAGATGTTATCGCGTTCCATGTTTCAACTTGTTGCATTGTATTTCAAAATAATTTACTGACACCTCGCATTGATCTACAAAGATAATGTTGGATATTTTGACATATGAGAAAATATAATATCTTGAATAGGTTAGATTTGATCTGAAAAGCGGCAACACGTTGTGCATATTTAATTGTTAAAAATTAACATACTGTTAGATCTATTACATATTCTAATAACCGTATCTATTTATATTTATAAAAGGAATATAATTAAATTGTTTAGACGTGAGACATTATCATAGACTAATTAAGAACGGCTTAACTTAAAAAAGATATATTTTCGAGTTCCAAAATTTCGAAATAAAAACCAACTATAGAAAACTAACAAAGTAATGACATACTGCGAGTTCTTATAGTATCTATTTTATACGTTGTAAGTCTTGTTAAGTTTTTCAATCAATCAAAAATATAGTGACAATGATTACTATGAGATCATTGAGCTTATTCGCCAACTATGTAACTAGTTAGTATCACAGAAGTAACATATCGCGGTGTACCAAAGTTAGCTGTCAATTTGTTGTTTGTCAAGCTAAATGTTAAAATTTAGATTCTGCTAATGATTTCAATATATGGCAAATTTTTATTTACATATTCACACATGTGTAGTTGTCTGTGAAACATATTACCCTTAAGTTTTAGCGAAGGTATCGTATAAACAGCGAGGGCTCCGTCCTGGGCGCAATATTAATTTGCAACTTGTTGACGATCGTACGACGCGTGTTTATCGCGCTCTACGCCCGTCCCCCACACATTAATCACGTGACTTCACCTTTCTCCCAACAAAGAGCTACCATTAGAAGACAGGACACAGCTAATAGAATTCAGAAATATCATAGAATATTTATAAACCTTTAATGATGTATCTGAAGCCGTAGAAATATTTATCATAATATATAATTAATTCATAAGTTTCTTGTTTTTTTGAGACTACTTGCCTACTTTCAGATTGCAGTTAATAAGTCAAGAAATTTTCTTAAAAATATTGTTACTTATTACTTTTTCTAGCAGTTTTTGTTTTATGTTTTTCTTTTTCGATCTCTTGTCATGTCTGTTCTAAAGTATTCTATGATACTAGCAGCGTCATTGCGCCCTAAGGTGAGATGCGATGGCTTATTAGGGGAACTAAGAACTTTGGGGTTGTGTTTACCGTATATGTTGGTACACATGGGGGACATGTTTGCTCAGTCCAGTTCCTGACTTTGTTTTAACTTACGATTTTTATGTGAAGCTTCTTATATTTATCTCTATGTTTAAAGTTGTGATAAAAAAAGATAGTTGACGTCTCTATATTATGTATCTTAGGGGAGCTCTCATAAGAGTAAAACGTATCGAAAACTCAAGGGAAATGACGTTTGTTTTGTAAGGGTAAGTTGTCAATCAGGATTAAAATAATAAAGTATATCAATTGTACGAATGCTGATCGCTGGAAGTCTCATCTCAAGGGTACAATTTCATTTCTACTTCAAGTAATATGTTAATGTAATTTTATATAAGACATGTTTTGTTTGTGTCGTATGGCCTAGTCACTCGTAACTTAGGGTAGGCTCCGAGCCCCTCGGTGGGGAAGTATAGTGAGCTGATGATGATGATGAAGTGTCGTATCTGCTCTAAGTTTCATGTTTAAATATTGTGCCCAAATTAATTGTTTCTTTTTTTGTGTACAATCATTAAGTTTCAAGTCAAGAATTTTAGATTTTTCTTCATTCTCTTTTTTTTTATAATACCTTTGGAACATAATAACAAACATAATTTTTATAAATCAGAGCTATCTGGTTTTCGAAATACGCGATTGAGGAGCGATAGTTTATTATTTAACGAACATGAGGCTCATTCAATAACAATTCGATCGCGTTTATTCAGCCAAGACGACAGAGAAAGATTATTTCAAGATATGGCCCATTAGCGAGGAGTCAGACATATTAATACGGAACATTATTACAAATAAATCACTGTTGAGATACAATTTTCCCACTACTATCATGATATCAATCTTCCGTTTAATAATTTGGTTAAATATTTTGAGTAATTCTGCTTAATACATTGAAAACAACATGTATTTAATCCACGGTGTCTGTAGTTTAAAACTAATAATCTAAACATACTACCACTTCGAGTATCAATAGATACGATGACAAGACGAATCAATATAAGGTTGAAAAAACTCGTGGTTGAAAGTGAACACACTTCTAAAGCCAATCGTACTTAAGGCAACCTTTATCTTCGAAACACGTCGATTTTAATCGCCTAATGACTTACGCAATACAAAGTCATTGAGGTTTGTACACAGCGCGCGTCGCCGACATTTTATTATTTTATCTTCATTACCAGTCATTGGCAACCTGTTTGTTAAGATCGTCGTGTAAAAAGTTGTTGCGATTTTCAAGATGCCGAAGCAAATCTATACAGTTGACATGTAGTCACTATGTCTGTACTGACCGAATAGATGAATCGCGTCAACGAATTGCACATTGTATGTGATGCGACGCAATCATACAAACATTAGTTTCGAAGATTTACGTTGCCTTGTGTTTGAAGGACCTTAGAAATCCAAATTATGAAAACGCGCTTGTTCATATTAAAGCCGCGGGTGCGGGCATGGGCACGATGAAGATAATGACAGTCGCGAGTGGCGCACTAGCGACAATATCAAACATATGATGGCCAATGTGAACACGCTCCCGCGACATCGCCCGCGCCCGCTCCCTCGCCCCCGATTGCAATATGAACAAGCTCTAAAGTAGCACATTTGTGATAATAAGCATGGTGTTCGATCGAGACAACTTGCAAACCTGTATGGAACAATTGAATAACATTTGCAGTAACTTTAAAAAAGTTTAAAACATGGAATATTTTAAAATTTAAACGAAATGCTCTCATTTGTATTTCTCGAAGCATTGATTGCTGCGCTTTCAATAGAAACAATTTGCAATTTAAACAGCTTTATGGAATAAATTATTTTCCATTCAGTATTTTACAGCAGAAAATACGAAAATTAAGAACAATATCAGCTTCAATTACGTGTAATTGCAGGTCGTTAGAGGGCTGTTTCTTTGGACGTTTAACTTGTTTATGAAAAACTCTATGAATAGCTTGTTAGCGTTTTGCAGCGACCTCTAGGGAGCTTTGGGCGTCAACCGCAATATAATGCTGCATTCAATAGCTCCCGCTGAGAAATACATATAAAAGTACTAATAACAATATTAAATTTTGACTCTACATTTGACAATGAACAACTTATTTGCCACAAAGCAACAAAAAATAGCGAGTATTGTCTTCAAGACATGCTACTAGAATTATTAAAATTCAACAATTTCGTTTTACTACACTGTACTTTAAAATGATATTGCGAACATACAGAAAGACATGAAAAAAGTGTGTGGCCAGTTATTCCTAAATCGCTAAATAATTTAATGTAACATATGCCTAACCTGATAATGATATTCGTGGATGTTAAAAGGGAAGAGTTATGTAGCTTTAGGGTGCGTTCCAAGTGTTGATGAACATATTTTCCGTAACTTATTCGATGCCAAGGGATATAAAAGAATAGCCAATTTATTGTCAAGAAAATTATGAATAGCAAAAACGTTTAATAAACATTAGCCATGTGATGCAAATTGAAGTAAATCTAAAAATTATGTATAAGACTTCAAATATTAGTAATTACTGTCACATAGTAGTTTATTGGTTACCAAGAGAGATCGTTAATACAGATTTAGAAATACAATACACCTTCATTAATAATAATGAAATGGTTCTGTGTGTCGAAGTTCTTATTTGACATCAGAAGAACTAATTTTGGAGGACAAGGTCTGTCAAAGAGTAACGTCGCATTTGTTATTAAAAAAAAAAACTTGAGAGGTGTCAAGGGACACCCGGATGGAATGAAGTTCCTTTCAATTAATTAGTGAAGGAACCAATGTTTATTCTATGAATAAAAAACTTAAGTCTTCACAAGAAGTACATTTTATTTCTATGAATTTTCGTTATATATTGTCACGTCGTTGCCATGGTGAAGTAGCGCTCATTCGTCGTTAACATACTTACTATAGCAAAAAGTGTCGTGACAACTTTTCGTAAGAATTTTTTCCGTCTAGCCCCCTTTCACAACGCGCGATAAGGAACTTCGTTCCAAAAGTTTTTTCACTACATTATTCAATTATTAAATTTAATATTAAAATGTAAATTATAATAAAATCAACTGGAGCTTTTTTATTTAAACCTCTACGGTTTTTCACAGTATTTCATATCGTCAGAAAATTGCAATCAAAATTTACACAACACAGGTGTCATTCATACGTATTCAAATTAGACAGTCCGCCGAAACTGGAGCTGTTTTATTAGGGTGCCGCGAACTCAGATCAACTTCCACATTATAAACATGCCACTTAAAATCAAATCATGACAATTATACGCCGAACATGTGTAAAAAATAACACATTTTGTGTTACTTTTAAAGGTAAAATATTAATTTAATATTCTAGTGAATCCAAGCGAATATGATTGTGGAAAAAAATTAAAGAGAAATTTAATTTTTGCCGTCCTATTTCAAGTAATGCAGTAGGGTTCGGTAGATTTGATGTAGGATTAAAAAACATAAAAGTTACTAACTTTCTAAGACGAATTGATGTCCCATTTTTTATTATCATTGTCAAATCCTCTACGAATGGTAAATATAATTTTCAATACTCAGCTTAAACTGAACCACTTTTTAACAGACTCGGTGTTCTTTAGTTCAATATTTGTTTCAGCCCTCGCACGCCACCTGCCGAGCGGCCATTAGCGCCGGAACTAAATTCACTGCTAACGTCTCGTATAAATATAATTTTATTTTGATTGCACCACCTAACGTTTGTTTTACGATAATTGAGACCACATACTGCACTAACACCCTTTCTATTATTATTGAAAACTGCGCGTGTGTTTGCTATAATAATGTTTATTGCTTTTGACTTAAGGTTGATGATCCCTTGACATAATTTAACAGGTGTTTTTTGTAATAATACGTAACATAAACTGTCTAGAATAGATTATTTGCATTTTTAGATTCACTTTCATTGCATTAATTAATCATGTCGTAAACTTAAGTATCTTAAATATTCTTTCTTATATAATTAAAGCTGTACTGCTCGTATATTAATTTAGTTACAATAAAATACAACTATTTGTGACTTAGGATAGCAACATATAGTCGACGAGAAATGTAATAAAAATAATTTAACATACCAATTGTTTTCTACAGTCCTTTTAACTTATGTTTGTACACTAAATGTCAAAATAAAAGAGTCATAATATTATTCAGAACCATAAACCAAACCGAACCATAAACTATATCTAATTTAGCATTGATTTATGATTTGTTACTTTAAATGTATGACACGAAATGCATCATAGTACTAGTATAACTAAAGTATAACACTATAGTGTAACATGAAGCCAATAAAAAAAATAAAGCCATATCAAAGTTCATCACCAACTATCGCTCTACTGATGTTTACGACGTCCTATAAAGTGCCGATGTAGTTTTAAGATCAGCAACGCGTTCCACAAATTGCTTTTATTGGGACATGAAATGTTTACGAGGCGTATGTGAAGAAAGGATATAAATATACAAAGTTTTATAAGTTATTATTCTTCCCTTCAACACATTATTATCGATAAATGGCGCTCGATATGTCATATTATCTCTTAAATATATTATACTGTTATATCGTAAAATAACATTTAAATTTTAGCTGGTTCTATCAAAAAGTAGATTTTGGTGATTGAACTTAATACTTGCTAATATGTTATCGTGCTTAACTTTATTGATAAGGTTAAGTTATTATTACATCTGAAAGTAAACATTAAAAAGAAATTATTTAATAAAACCAGAATACTTGTTACACCAAGAGTGTCGATGGCTCAGGGGTTAAGCACTTAACTTGTAATCTGCAGGTCTTGGTTTCGAATCCCGTCATGTACCAATGTGTTTTTCGATTTACATATGTACATTTATCCGAAGTTCTAACGCTGAAGGAAAACATTGTGCAACCTGTGCATATGTGAGAAGGTATGAAGAAAGATACGTGTGAAGTCAAACCCGTACTGGGCCAGCATAGTTGACTATGTCACCTAGTCACCCCTGACTTAGCATAGACTCCGAGCCCCTCTGTTGGGACGTATACCTAAGCTGAAGATGAATTGTTACGCTACTATTTATCAGTCACATATTTTAGTAGATGCTTTAGTTTTGTGACCATATAAGTTATATTTTTATGGACGCGGAAACGTTGCACTCATCTTCGCGACGGGGCCGCCAAATTATAGAGCCGTGGCCCATACTACCTCATTACGTAGGAAATGCGCACTAATGCATCTCATTCTCTATTTGTCAAATTATAGGCCGCTCGCCGGTAATGCTACGGCGTAATGGCGCGAACTTATGCTACATTCACACGAGGGCTGCACAGTGAGTTAGAGCAGTAGACAATCCAGTACTGCTATTGATTGAACACACACTTTTTATATAAAAATAGTGCAAGGTGACATATAAGCGAACTAGAAATATAAATTTCTAAAATAGTGGTCATGATATTTTACCAGTCGAGCGGATCATTCATAAAGCAGTAATTGCTGATGCGCTTTTAAAACAATACCGTTCTAGGCGTGTGTGTTCCAACAACAACAGTACTTTTCTGTCCTGTTGTTTTACCTTACTGTGCTGCCCCAGTATGAAACTTGCATTAACGTGCATTGCTTCTGACTTGTTACTGGCGTTATTTCTATTCGCATGTGGAATTTGGATTGAGTTACAATTTTAATTAATAACATCATTTCAAGGATCATCACGCTTTAAATAATGCTAGAATTTAAACTTCTTTAAAGAAATTAACTAATATCTTAATATTTAATTGAAAAAAAAAAACATACCTAATATTCTTTAAAAAAATATAGATCCAACATTACGTTTGAATACAGATTTTTCGACATTGAATGTCCACTTAAGTGATACCATTATATGCTACGAGTACAATTACATAATATACTCATTACCATTAGTCCTCTAACCCGCTTAATAACTAAATCAATTTCATGGAAATATTCCTATTAACGTAAGTAGTGCACTAATTTAGCTATTGATTTCTGTTATAATTATAACTGGGTTAATAATTATAGAGTAACATTTAATATGCAGAGTTAATAGTATTAACATAATTAAAATTATGATATAACTAGCTCTTGTCCGCGACACTGTACGCGCGAAATTAAAATAAAAATTTAATCAGTAGCCTATGTGGTCTTTCAGACTATGTTCTATGTCTATGCCAAATTTCAGCGAGAACCCTTTAGCTGTTCTGGAGATACCTTCTAACAAACATCCATCTAGACTTTCACTTTTGTAATATTGGTAAGACAACATTATTTATTTAAATTTGAAAAACGTTGATCTATGAATCTTGAAAAGACTTGAAAAGAAAGATACTTGCTTGTTTGGTTGTTGTGATAAACTAAAAAACTACCCTTTAATACAAATTTCACCAAATAGTACATAAAAATTACACTAACACTTGAGTAAATACAAGCCAAGGCCTAGAATATAATCTAAATCTATGCCAGAAAACATAAAAGCAACAGAATAGCGTGTATACAATTCATAGATTTGCTTACATTGGCCTTCTACAACTAGTACATTGCATCACACCCACAATTTCGTATCAATCATTCCGCCTGTCCATAGCGAATAAAGTGTAAGTACATAGTAAGTGTCCAATTTAGATGCGAGCAATTATAAAAAATAGTACAGTCACCTCAATTACTACTGAAAATGTATGACATTAAATGTTGTACTATTTAGCTTTATTTATAAAATTAGCTGACGCCCACTGCTCCTTCCGCGCGGAATTAAATATATATGTAATAAGTAGCCTATGTGTTCTTCCAGACTATGTTCAACATCTTTGCCAAATTTTATCAAGATTCGTTGAGCCGTTCCGGAGATATCTTCAAACATCCATCCATCCATCTAAACATTTATAATATTAGTAAAATTGTGATAAATGGTGTGAAGTTTCACCGTCTACCATTAATATTGATTAATGGTACGAAAATAACAACAAACAAAAGTAAAGCATAAGCGTAACCTTGTACACAATATAACATATCGCGACATATAAACATAATATGAAAATAACAAAATATTTAAACTAAATTTATCAAATTCATCAAGTACTTAACAAATGAATTGTAACGTGATGGCAATTTGTTTTAAAGTATCATAAAGTATTACACGTATTGTGTAGCTGACTGTACAACTGCCATTAGCATACAAACAGTACAACCGAGTCAGATACACAAGATAAATTGAGCGATAAGGTAGCGGTGAAAGAAGTACAGAAACCAGTAATTACACGTCGGCAACGGCAATATGTGAAGAAACGCGCGAATTAGTTCTTGCGCTAAAAACGCAATCTCATTTGAAGGGTTGCAATATCAGAGGACTGAATGACTTTTATTATTATAGTTATTAGTTGGTACTCGGAATGTTATTAATGGTTAGCCAATGATTGATTTTTCTTTTATCGCTTCGAAACACTACGGATAAATAAGGAAAGATTACATGAAATAAAATGTATCTCTTTTAATATCTCAAAACAAAGAATAAAAAGTAATAAATACAAAGTTGATTAAGCCTTAGCTAAGGAGGCCGATCAAATTTTCTTAGGGTTGATTGACATTTAACAAAATTTATTAATAAAGTATGCAGTTATATGAAATTGTATCTTTCAAAACATATTGCATAACATCGTCCACAATTAAAATTAAAACAAACTGCAAGAAAATATTCGGTCACTGCGGCAAGCATTTAAGTGCGAGTTTAATCTTCTTAAACACCTCCTTTATCTCGGCACCTTGTGTTGCGGTTATTCAAAGTATTTCCCGCGTTGGGGTTCTTAAAAAATAAAATAAATAAAATTTACGCTGTCAATTAGATGCGAGGCGGCGAGTAATAGCCCGTTGGTTGTCACGCGCGGCCATGTATTGGAGATGCAGATTTTAAAGCAGATACCGTTAAGAGATTATCTTGAACGACTCGGGGCAACAACACTCAATTAACTAAACACTAACATACTTATGTACATATGAGTCATATAATTTTTTAATTAGTCATATCAAATTAGATTTAATTTAATAAACCTTAACACATATTGCATTATTTTGTTTGGAATACGAGTGAAATTATATTATTTAACTTAAAAATTTGGCTCGCATTTATCGATTACATATATTCGTTATAAAAATGATCATTTTTTGTTAAATATTATTTTCATTCACATATACTTCTTCAAAACAATTTAAATAATAAAGTTGTATTATATCGTGACAGCTATTACTTCGAGGAACAAAAGTAGCGCAAAAGAAAGCATTAATAAACAAGCCATTCAACAATTTCGCTATAAAGAGTTAGATAAGAACTTAAAAGATGAGCTAAATAAAAAATCAAACCGATGAGTTTTGCTACAATGTCTAATCCGCGTAACAAATTATTCCTTTAATATTCCTTCAAGTAATTCCCAATAAGGTAATACCATTCCATAATACAGAAGTACACGTACGCATATTGTCCCTGGAATCACCGGCTATTGCTATTTATGCGAACGATATTTTACATTATTCCAGCGTACGTGTGTCGGCATTCGCTTATTGGCTATTCGATTTCCCAGACATTGCACCAAATTGACTGCTTCAAGATATTGCATGAGGATTATTGTTAGTTGGATATTGAGATGAAATAGTACATTTTAACAGTACCAGAGTAGGGACCTTGTATTACGTCAAGATTTGGCGTTATTTATTTAAGATTTCTTTATAAATATAAAAAAGGTGTAGAGCAACGTCAAGCGTCATGTGTCCGTAATTTATTGCACCAGTTGACGTTTAATTTAATTAATATTTTAATGATATTAAAGTTTAAAATTTACGATATGAATTTTGTGTGCCATTCGAGAGCCTGACAGACTTCACATTAAATTAAGTGTACGCTTTAAAGCGTTGATAAGTTGAAATTATAATATAAAACAAGATTTTATACAATCATTCTTATAACCTTTTATAACAGTTCTCGAGATCACTTTTTGCATTGCGGTGAGATTGTCAGGTCAATTACTGTACCAGTTTTCTTAAGTAAATGCAATGAATTAAAATAAAACTCTCAATATAATTACAGATAAAAGACTTGAGCAAGCTTGATGGTCATTTATTAAAAGCAAAAATAAACTGAGTCGTGCTTGCTCCAATATAGAATTTATTTACGTTACCGTGGGTTTTTGAAACTAAAATCTCCGATTAATTCATAATGACAGGGATGATAATATGTTTTATACAGAAATCTTGGTCTCAGAAACCAACGGATAGTTAGACAAGTGATCGATTCTTTGTTATTTCGCGTTTTCTTCTGTAATTGTAGTTCTATCTTATCTACACTGTCTATTATAATCATATTTTTTTGCGTTGTATAATTTATAAGTATAACGACAGACAGGCGTCGCACTCACATTTACTTGGCAAGTTGGTAAATACGATTCCGAAAAATTGAATACATCATCTGACAAACCAATTCTCGCTACGCTATCCATGACTACTACTTACGTACATGTCAATAGTTTTAAAAACGTAATTGGATATTTAGAAGATGAGATTTAAATTGATAAGTAAATTAAATCGGAATGGCCACTATCACAAAGCCTAACCGTTACAAATAACAAAGTCATCCCAAAATCGGCTTACGTATGTCATTAAGTTTGTACTCCACAAATCCGCCGGCAGACAGTGGCGTGAGCGGACAACCGTCTCGTACTTGCGCAATGATAAACGAAATCAATAAATCCATCGGCCGGTACTTGTCATATAATCCGATTAGTGGCTAAATGGAAAAATGTGTAACGGTATCGCAGGAACGACTCTTTGCTACAAATGTAAGCTGTCATGAATAAAATACGTAGAAACCAATTTCAATTATCGTTATGCTACAAGAATTTATTAAAGAAGCCGATGAAATTTGTAATTGAAGATATTGAAACGTTATTTCGTGGTATCTTGGAGAAAAGACTCGGTGATATAAAGCAATGATAAGTATCAAAGAGCCGTAAAAAAATATTCTGCTCTATAGACTGCCAAACATATAAAAATTCAAACCTTTATAAGCTAAATAATAACCTTAAAATTTCATCAATTGTGTACAAAAACACAGTAAAATATCATAAATAGCAAATAAATACAATAAAAATAAAGTATGTCTACAAAGCTGAACATAATATTAAACAAAAAAAATAAAATTATCTGAAAATACGATTCAAAAGAAAAACATGATATCCAAAATCAAAATGATATCCACATTTCTTTCTAATGGTTTTAGAAATCCGTAAAAAAAATTGTTAACATCGCTAATAAACAAAGAAACGAGAATGTAAATAAAATTTTAACAACACCTTGAGCTACCAAAACGTATGTCGAAAGAAATCTTCCTACCGAACTAGTTAACTGTAGTTTGACATGTTTGTATCATGTTTCGATTGGTATGTTGTAATGGATACCTTATTCAACGCGTTGGAGGCGTCGCACTGTTGGTCTCAAGGCATGAAACTATCATATCTGCGGTCACATCAAGATGTATTAAAATTGTCAAATGTTATTCAAGTTGAATCATATTTTTGGGTCAGTGAGAATGTATTGAGCACTTGAACAAATATTTATAGATGAAAGATTTGTTAAAATACGCACATCGTTCACGTAATGATTAAGAGTGAAGATTTATTGAGTATATTTTAAAGTTTTTTTTTCTTTAGGGATTTAGATTAAAAGGCAACTACAAATGTCAGCTTGTTTTTTGTGTATATAAAAACATCACAAACTATGTTCTGTGAGCATTTTATAATTACGTAAAACGATTAATTAATTAGGGTTTTCTTTTTAGAATTGATCTAAAGTCGTAGCTTTCAGATTTGAACTTAGAATACCTTCGATTAGATACTAAAATTTGTTACTTTGACTACACTAGATTCAATAGAATTCAGTGGATATGAGAAATTACATTTAAAAATGTCTATAGATTTATTTTGGAAAGTTTCTTTGTTTAAATTGATTATACATGTCTGTATTCAATAAGTTTGTGATTACAATCTTATAAAGTTATTTTTTTAGATAGTTTTATTATTATTTCTCATTTCCATTGAATTTGACTAAATAAGTAAATTGTATTTTATGTATATAAATCACAGTAATTGCTACTTTTGTGTTAAAGATTCGTTTGTTACTATGTACATAAATGTAATCACTGTGCATTTTTATTGCACATACATTGTCGTATAATGATGGTAAATTATATAGTCCCCGGTGTCTCCACTTTATATTCTTAGGGAAAAAGTAAAGATCATTCGAGATAAGTCACAATGACAGTATTCAAGATAAGTTCATATAAAGTTAAGGCGTCGGAAATAAGATATTACTTTAAGTCCGTGGAAGATACTTCGTAACATTGTACTTTGTTAGGAAAATAAAACTTGGACATACTATATTATGCATATCATATGTGATAAATTTATTAATATTAATAAATACAGGAAAAAGATTGATAATATTTATAAAGTGCGTGTTTTCTTCGCGTGTTTTCGTATCTTAAATCTACAAATAATAAATATTTAGTTAATTTTTACAATTCTTTTCTATTTCAATTGGTTACTTTAAGTTACTTGATAAGTCAGTCAATACAATATTACAGTGAAACTTGGTTAAGTGGGACCTGGATAAGTGAGAAACCTCCATAACTGGAACTCATGCTGAGGTCCCAACACTTTGGCACTGAATTACCTCTGTTAGTGGGACGAGGTAAACCTCTATATCTGGGATTTGTTCTTTCGATTAATCATCATAGTTACCTCTATAACTGAGACAGCGAGTAAATTTTATATGCATAAACCTCTGTAACTGAGATAACATTGTTTGTTTACTCATTCTTATTCTACCCACAAATTCCACACGTAATTCCAAGTACGTAAGTACAAATTTTGAGCTTCAATTACCTTCAGTTTTAGTTTGGCTTTACTATCATACAGATTTTTATTTGAAAAATGTCAAAACGAAAGCTACAATCGTTAATGGAACCCTCTGTAAATGAGACAGATATTTATTTATACCTGTATATCTGAGACACTGGGTAAGTGGAATATCTCTATAAGTGAAACGACATTGCAGGTCCCTTGAAGTCTCACTTAACCAGGTTTCACTGTAGTTACTTATTCCATCTTAGTTCATAATTACTTATTCAACCCAATCATTGAGGTACCGATTGATATTTATCTTAACATAGGTCATCTTAACTTAGAATCGATGGCTCCTACAAATAAGGGCCAATCTGGAAATTGACAACTTTTCAGGAGAGGCTCTCAAAGTTTCAACCTATAGGAATATAAGCCGCTTACGCCCTTTTACTTCAGCAAAAAAATAGCATTAACACCTTTAAATATGCATTAAAATGTGCATCAATTTATTACTTTGGCCTTTATACATAGGACCCATCGAAATAGTCGCAAATCTATTGGCTAATATTATTTTAAACAAAGCAGTTTTACAAAGTGGTTTGACAAGTTCTAAAATGTTTTGACACAACTAAACAGGGCGGCAAATAGAGCGTCTTGTTTAATCAGGTGAAATAAATTTGACGCGCGATAAGTGTTGGCACCAATCACTAGGTTCGATGTCTTAACGTGTTTAACTATATCTAATGCCTTACGTTATTTAATAACATACGACGTGACTTGTTTAGCATATAACGAGTTATTAGGTATTTTTATAAAAAAGAATAGAAGGATGAAACAGTTTTTTTAAACGTGCTGCTCTCAAGAAATTTTCATTTCGATTTGGAAAATTCTTATCCTATTTGACGGTTTATTGATAACAGTTACATTATATAATAGGATATATCAAATAGGATTCTAAAAGAAAGAAAAAGAACTTCACACTTTGCTTAACTTAGAATTATTGATAAGAATGTTAGTCTGGTATTTAGTAATGTTGCGGCCTCGAGGTCTTTTTCTGCCTTTTTGGAACATTTTTAAAAACAATATATTCTTTATGACATTTATTCGTTTTGACGTTTTGTTTTACATCTTGTAGTTTTTTTTTATATAAAACTAGCTGTCGCACGCGACTCCGTCCGCGCGCAGTTAAAAAAAAATGAAAAATAGATGTTGGCCGATTCTCAGACCTACTGAATATGCTCACAAAATTTCATGAGAATCGGTCAAGCCGTTTCGGAGGAGTACGGTGACGAAAACTGTGACACGAAAATTTTATATATTAGATATAACATGTTGGTATTAATAAAAAAGTCAAGTCAGTGTAAGTTTTTTCATCACCAAAAACAGTTTTCATTCTTTGCTATCGAAGAAATCATCAACATAGACAAGTAGTATGAGTATTACCAGTAAAAAAGTGAACAAAATTAATATAACAAATAAAAGTTGCATAAAAATAAGTAGGTAATTGTTATTTTAAGTAGTTAATGTATTTCTTTATCGTAACGTGATTAAAATGAGTATAAAAGTGTTTTTAGTGCAAGTACCATATGTACTGGAAACGTCGGTTGAATTAGCCAGCAACACCTAGCAGTGTTAATTCTTATAAGCTTACAGCTCTAGCGACGTGCTAACGCAAACTTGCTTTTAGCAGATGACTTCACGGCCACTTATTTGAATGAAAATACTGAGAGAATAGTTTGGGCACTAAAAATCAACGTTTAGATTATTATTTAAGGTCGTTGCATCAAACTATTTCATGTCTTTACTATCGCGCCTAAAGAAGTACATCTCCAAAAACATTGTGCCTATACTTAGGGTAAATAAATTTATTTGAGTATAAAGAAACTGTCACTTTAACTTATAAAGCGTAAATTTATAATTACCATGAAAATATTTACACTAATTGAATGCTTTAAGGACTCAGATATGTTTTACAATAGGCCTCGTGTAATGTTGCTGTCCCATCTTATTATCCATTACAATGCTCTCTGAATACCTCCGACAAGATTTCACAGTCTGCCGAACAGACTCTAATTAATTAAAGAGCTCCCCCACAGTAATACAAGAAAATAACTGGGATACACGAAAACTTAAGGACGGAACTTTTTGTCACGGAACTTTTACTTTAGATTGTTTTCCATGAGTTCTTTCATAATTACATAATTAATATAAATTGATTAAAGAAAAATCACTGATGTACACATTTCTATGTGTTTCGTAAAAGATGTTAGTCCATATTAATGTTATGGATATTGTAGAATAAATAAATAAATAAAATAAAAATATAGAAAAGCCTTTTATTCCATTGCAGAATAATGTGGGTAAATAATTATGCAGTGACACTTTACAATTCGTAAATATGTATTTTTAGATTAGTACCAATAACGTTATCTTGAAAAAAAAAATACAACAACTATATCTCTGTGATACTATAAAACCCAATTAAGTTTCTAAAAAACGATGGTCGTAATTGTAATATTCCGGTTTACTAGGGTCCCTAGGTCCGCTTGTTAATTACTAGTCCCAGCAATATATTTAGCTCAAGAACCTGTGATAGCTAAATTGAAGGGCAGGAAACGACGGTTTAATTGCTCGAGTAACGTGACTTGAAAACCTAACTGCATTTAGGACACAGATTTATAATTTATATTAATAATTTACACAGAACGATGTTGGAATATAAAAAAGAACTCAGCTTTTTGCGCCATAAAATTGTGGCTTAAAAAAAGTTCTATGTAACGCATACAATCTGTCCATTAAAAGGTTAGTATTGTCTATTAAAATTTAGTTTAGGAATTTTTAAGGTATGCATTGAAAGCCGGGATAGGTCCTAATAATTTGCATTTTTGAAATATGTAAGTTAATATAGAAAATCTTTTCTACAAAGTAAAGAAAAACATAAGTTCAAACAGTAAGGTAATTGTGAAAATTAATCAATCGTTATAATCTCATGGCGTATTCGTCATCGGATGACGGACAAACGCCACATACAAAACAGTCACCTCGTACGCACGGGCCAAACACAATCACGCGGTACGTAAACAAAAATGAATCCGATGCATTAACCTAGTTACGTGTCGATAATGCAATTTCGTTCGTTAATCGGCACGAGTTTTAATTAAGGTACGGTCTCGTTTGCAGGACAAACATTGCGATGCGAATCGTCAGCGCCGCGGATCCACTGCTCATGATCGCTTTTATCGTGACGGTTGCAATAATGTATCCATTCACTTGTTCAGCGTTCATCCATTACTTGAAATGCTCAAGAGATATATATAAATCAATAGAAAATATATATTTTCACACAGGTAATGTTTAGAATACTTTGATAAATTCGCAATATATCTTATGTTTTATTTCAATGGTAGAATTAAGATCTTGTTAAATAATAAATAATATAATGCCTAGATAAATGTATAACTAGAAACATTCGTACACGAAATCAATCGAAAGCCGGAATAAAAGACTCGTGACTGTAGAATCGAAAAGCGGGAGTCGAAGTCGGATATCAAATACAATTTTACTTCATTTGGCCGCCGGTAAAGTTCACATCCAACTATCGAATTGAAAGGATTACCTTCCGCGGAGCTCCCAACGGCCGAAGCTTTGACTCTCCATGACTAGTTTTATGTGCTCTTGTTACTTTGTAAGACTTCACTTTTATAAGTTTTATTAAATTCTAACAGCAATTTATAGCTCTTCGTATTTGTACATCTAATTGTAATAGTCTTATAATTATATTAAAATTATAAATGAAGATGTATGTACATATATGTGTGACGAGGTTATTGTCTCTGCAGCCGTAACCACTGGTTTTTTGAGTCATGGCATTCTACAGCCGTTAGTGTACTATTTTTTATGTGTGTTATTATGTAGATAAATGAATATAAAATGATAATGTATTAGAACGTAATTTTGTTTGTTGCTTTATTCAAATACTAAAACCTTTCGCAACTTTTTCGGTTTTGTTAACACGTTAACTGCGGATTGAGGCAGGACAGGCCCAAAGCGTGACTTCTCGCTGGTGCGGCAGTCAAAATCGGGTTGTTTCGCTCTGTGCGGGAGGCTCCTAGATCAGTATTTCTATGAGTACGACAGAAACAAATATATAGAAATGTTTCTCATGGCTCCCAATGGCGTAATTAGATAAAAATGAGGTCCCACAGGCCCCAAACGCACTGAAAAGATATTAATTACGCCTAGTGCGGATTGAGGTCAAATCTATCTCAAAATTTGTAGGCCTCATGGCCGCACTGCACGAAGCGCGGGCGGCGCGGGCGCCGCGCATCCTAGCTTAGTGTTGTGGAAAGATTCGATAACGTTTCGAGTTTCGAGGACGTTTTGGCAGGATTTATTAAAGATTGAGCGTAGAACTTTATTTTAAAATCCTTAACGTTTTAAACCAATAATGGTACTTCATCTGACCTTATTTGAAAATGTTTATTGGAGTTATGAGAAACTATGTTGACCTCGGTAAAAATTTTACTTATACCATACAAAACCTAAATTACTGCAACTTTGAATTTTAAGGGGGTGGCCTGTGTCTATGATGAACCAAAAGTGCATAAATCGGACACAGAATGTATTTACGAGCCAGAAACACAACACTAATAGCCAAGCTACTATTAACTAATTCTACTTAAATAGCACGATTAATACGTCTTATACTTAATATAATATTCGCACGCACGCACATTCACCACTAACAATACTCAATTATCATCATTATTATGTTTTGCACATGGGTGTTGCCTTAAAATGTGTGCTCAGTTGTGGATATACACTGTTATTTATTTATTTATTTATTTATTTATTGAACATTTCGCCTTTTCCAGGCATCGTTACATATAATTTTTTAACATACAATACAATACAAATTATAATATACAATAACAAAGAAAGAAATACATTTAATATATGTTACCTATTTATTGCCTTATGTGTGTATGCTTATTTGGGTTTATTTAGAGGTTAAATTGTTTTGGATTTTTAAAGTATTCTTCAATATTGTAAAAACATTTCTTAATTAGAAAATGTTTTAATTTTCTTTTAAATTTTATGAATTCTACTTCTTCTTTTATTTCATTTGGTAAGTGGTTAAAAATTTTTACAGCCATATAATAGGGACTTTCATTTAACATTTTAATTCTAGATTGCGGTAAGTGTAATTTATGTTTGTGACGAGTGTTAACATTATGTGTGTCTTTTACTTTTGTAAAAGTCTTTATATTTTTAAATGTAAATAAACTAATATCGTAAATATATATGGAGGGAAGAGTTAGTAGGTTATATTTAATAAAGTAGGGTCTGCAACTATCTTGATTATCTATTTGAGCAATTATTCTAATACATTTCTTTTGTAATATAAATAAATCTTGGCTATTTACACTATTTCCCCAGAGCATTACACCATATGTCAGCCATGAGTATGCATATGCATAGTACGCTGATAGTGCTGTTTTTACGTCTGTGCTACATTTTAATTGAAAAAGAGCATATGTAAATTTGGACAGCTTTGATTTAATGCACTCTATATGTGTTTTCCAATTAATATGTGTGTCAATATTTAATCCTAACAGTGTAAAGGTGTCTACAGTTTCTAGGGTTGTATTTTGAAAAGTTGTGTTTATACTTAGGGCGGATTTATTATGTGCTCTGAAATGCATAATTTTAGTTTTATTATAATTTATATCTAAGTTATGGTCTTGGAGCCAATTTGTTACAGTTTGTAATGTATCTTGTAATATAGGATTAGGTGCGGATATATTTTCATATTTTATTAAAATGGATATATCATCTGCAAATAGAACCGGCAAGGTTTTTTCTTTGTTTAGTGTTTTTGGTAAGTCATTTATATAAATTAAAAATAGTACACACCCCAGTACACTTCCTTGTGGGATAGAGCATGTTATTTTCCTTTCTCGAGATCGAATTGTTTCTATTTTAGCGGTGGCAGAGTTGTAGTGTTCTATTTGAACTATTTGGGATCTATTTTCCAGGTATGATTTAAACCATGAATATGCCGGGCCGCGGACACCGGAACCGTACATTTTGTCTAGCAGGATATTGTGTTGAACTTTGTCGTAAGCTTTCGTCATGTCAAGTAATACTCCTAGTACATATTTTTTGTCATTTATGTGTTGTAGGGCCCTTTGTATGTATTTGTATACTGCTAGTGTGGTGGATCTCGATTTCCTGAATCCGTTTTGGCTATCGTCAAGGATGTTATATTTTTCTAAAAAGTTATATAGTCTATTGCACATAGCTTTTTCAAATACTTTGGAAAATGTTGGTAATAGAGCTATCGGCCTATAGTTGGAAGGGGTACAGGTATCGCCTTTTTTTTGGATCGGCTTGATTAATGCTAGTTTTAGGGCGTTTGGAAATTGTCCTTCTTGAAAACTCTGGTTTATTAAATAGGTTAGGGGAATAGAAAGGTGTTCAGCACACTGTTTTAATAACATTGGTGGAATGTCATCTATACCGCAGCTATTTTTATTTTTCATTAGACGTATGATGTGGATCGTTTCTTTTTGTTCTACAGGACGTAAGTACAAGGAGCACACTGGTGGGTTTACTACAGGTCGACCTGTAGGGTTGTGTTTGTTGTTTGGATTTGCACCGACAGTTGCAAAATAGTCATTAAAGATGTTGCTAATCTCTACAGGACAACTCGTGACTTTATTGTTACATTTTAACACGATATTGTTATTATGAGTATTTATTTTAGGTTTTCCGGTTTTTTGGTTGATAATTTTCCACATGGTTTTTGTTTTGTTTTCAGAGTTTTCCATTTGTTTTATGAATTCTAACTTTTTTGATATTTTAATACTGCGTTTGAGCGTTTGACTGTATCGTTTGTAAAAATTGTGGATAACAGTGTTATTAGTTTGATTTAGTAAAGTCCTTAGAGATCTTTTATTAGAACATGACTTTTTTATTCCCATAGTTAACCAAAGTTTTTGTGGTTTATTTTTTATTTTTATGTTTTGTACTGGTATGTGTTTATTTAGCAGTTCTTGGATAACTGTGTTAAATGAGTTGTAATTTTTATTTAAGTTTGAGTTTGTATTTATTATGTTCTCCCATTTGATATCTTTTAATGAATTTTTAAATAATGCTATTTTATTACTAGTAAATATTCTTTTTTTAACGTACCGTGTTTTATTATTAGTGTGAATATTAGCTGTCTTTATTTTTATATTTAAAGCTTTATGGTCAGAGAGACCATAGTCTTGCACATTTATTTTATGTATGAGTGGTGTAAAGCTTGTAAATAAGAGGTCTATGCAAGTGGCTGTTTTTTTTGTAACTCTTGTAGGTTTATTTATTATTTGAGTAAGATTACGCGATTTCATTGTATTTATGAGTTTTTTTGCTTCTTTATTATTTGCTAATATATTTATGTTAAAATCTCCTCCTATTATTATATGTTTGTTTTTATTTTTTGTATTGAGCTTATATAAGAGATGTTCGATCTGTTCATAAAATATATTAATATGACGATCTGCTCTATACAATCCTATTAATATACAATTTAACTTTGGAATTTCTATTGCACTAAATTCAATTACAAATTCTTTGGAAAGATCAGCTATATCTTTTCTTTCTATATATTCTAAGGTATCTTTTATGAAAATACAAACACCTCCACCATCATAATTTTTTCTACAAAAGATTGAAGCTATTTTATATCCAGGTATTAAGCAAGTCACAGTTCCATTCGAAGTTTAGTCCATAGTGGCAATTTTTACCATTGTGTGCTGATCATCGTTTTTGTACAGAGAACGTTAAATGTTTTTGCTGATTATTCGCAACAGCTTTTGCTCTCGTCACACCATGACTAAAATCCAATATTTCAATAACAAAAATCCCCTTTGCAATTTTGCCCTTTTTTAAGTGTGGATTGTTTTGCTAATGCTGCAGCATGGAACTTGATGTACCTATTACTCATATATTTTAATGTTATATTTATATTTCTGGTTTACAATTCCAGATTCCTTAATAGTAGGAAGTCTTATCTTCTTTTGGAAAGTTCGAGTTGTTTCTTCGGTGGTCACGGCTGCTATACTGAAATTAGTAAGACTAGGTACATACATACATACACACAAACAGACACACACTCTCACATATGTACTACGCGGTAACGTAAACGCAAACAAGACATATATTAGTATGTTATGCTACTAGGTAGCAAAGTTGATTATTGCGTGCGAGGTGGCATTGTTCAAAGGCGACCTCTACAAGAAAACCGAGCGACCAACAATCACCATGCTCCCTCATACGATGTTTTTCAACACACTTGTGAGTAAAAAAAACAAAAAGTAAACGCAAAAACACTTATGAAATCCAAAATAAACAACAAAACTCAAATTAAAAAAAAAACGAAATTTCCTTTCCTTTCAGGTATAGTAAAAAACCTACGCGCTAGGGCATAATTTGTACCATATATGCCTAAAATCGATGAACGGATAAGTACACGCACAGACAAAGCCACACACACACGCACACACGCGCGCACGCACACACACACAAGAGATCTAAAATATATATTTTATTTCAAGATTTCCTATCGGCAGATGTGCTGATCATTTGTTCCAAAGAGGTGGTCAAAGAAAGCGCTGCGTAGGTTGCTACGAAAAATTAAGATTGACATTGAATGGCACGCAAGCTGCTAAGAAAACTAAAAAAATTGTGACTTTTTGTGTCCAGTGTGACAAATCTTTTTGTTTACCATGTTTTAATGAAAAACATTTTTAGTGATTAATACTCAATAAACATTTATCGTAACTACAACTCTCTTTTAATCCCATCACTAGTCGAGGCATTAATTGACCTTCCTTTCAGTGCGATTTGAGGCAGAACCGATGACAAACTTTTAATTTTACTTTATTCATTAACGAATCGTCCTAACTCCAGGCGAAGCTAGATTCATATTATGCACATATTTAAGTTCATAAGAGTGAAGTTTCAAGCAAATATCGTCTAATTTGGACTTTTTAAAAATGTTTTTCGAAAACATAATTTTGTGAGGCAGGATAGGCCTCAATAGCACTGGAAAAAAGTTCAACTTTGCCACGAACAGACCTCAAACGCACTGGCTGAAAGTTCCGCCAAAATGGCCTCGCAGTTAACGTGTTAATATGACTTAATTTAGTGTTATGGTACGTTTACACTACGACAGAAATTCGGACATTAATGTTTGCACTGTTTGCTATTGTACGAATTTTTTGAGAGGCTGACTCAACACTAATTATTATCATATCGTAATAAGCAATCAGAGATACTCGTGTTAATACATTCGATATACACAGAGTATACCGTATATAGTTTCTTAGTCTTATCGTACCTTTACATCGTAAAATTATTCACGGCCATAAATAATAATATTTATAAATCCTATAACCCTTTCTTACAAATTAAATCACACGAAATAAAAAGAAGAAAATTAAATCGTAAAGAAACGTAGGAAAAATAAAACTTGGTAGCAGTTTTCACTGAGCACCGATGCCACTCCTAAGGGAGATTCAGTGTAAAAAAGACGCGAAACAACTGCGGGTATAATGAAAAACTTTATTTGCACAGCACCGCGTGCTTTGATCACGACAAATGGGACATTTTCCCAGGAGATCTCTCTAGTTGGATTTGAAATTGTTTCTAAAGGAATCAAGTGTAGGACTTTCATTACTACCACTCTGTTTGGACAAACTGCCGCTTCTTCGTTTCAATTTAGTAACGCTATAAAAGTTTTAGTTCGTAATACTTTAAATTTTTCTGCATGTTTTTACAAAGTTTGTTACTGAAAATATGTAATACATAGCATAATTTTTATCAAAGTCAATGGTTGAATCTTACTAACGTTATAAATGCGAATGTTTAGATGGATAGGTATAACTGCTAAACGGATCTCACTGAAATTTTGCATAGATGTAGTTTGGAAGAATACACAGGCTCCTAAATAGTTTTTTTTTAATTTCGCGCGGACTTAGTCGCGGTCAACAACTAGTAGTAAAAAACAAGAAATTCAATAATACACCTACCTCAAATATGTACATTTATGGGCTTAAAATCTGAAGCAAAACCAATAAACAATATTAAGAAACAAGGGTTACAAAAAGATCAAAAAGCTTTAGTAAAATTTATTTTTTAATTTGATTTACTGATAAATCTTAAAGTAAGTGATAAAACAAAAAAGTTTAATAAGACCAGGTTGAAATGTAAAAGTATTTTAATAATCGACTTATTAGTCCAGATTGCAGAATGTCAAACGTCGTCCCGGATTATGGGGACGCAATAACAGAGAATGCTTCACTTATTAAAAAGTTTCCGAGCCGGCGACCTGGCATTTTCAGTCTCAAGTGGGGCGTGAGCTCACATCGAGCTAACTTCGTCCTTTTTTATTTTTCCTCAGTGACTTATTTTAAAACAAAATGTTAACAGCTTTTTAAGTTTGGAACTGAGACGGCGTTCCTTTATAAAGTTACGTTTTGCGCTTGCAAATATTCTCACACACTTTATCTCAACTATAAATTTTCTCTACACTCAAGAACGCTGAGAACGATGCGGAAGCAATTACTAAATTACGCAAGCTTTTAACTGAACCTTTATAATTATAAACTAAATAATAACTAAAAACTAAAACCTAATAACTCTCATTTGAAAATTGTTTATCTTCTAAATTATAAAAATTTTAATTAAAATTAAATAGCTTTGGAGAGAAATTCAGTTAAATTTCAAGGTAAATGTTTATAAGGAATGTTTTTGTTGTTTATATAACTAAGTTTATAAGGATCTTGAGATTATTTATCTTTTAACTGAACATAGTTTATGAATAAACTATATAACAAATTAAACTTTCAATCACCAAAACTAAACTTAATAAACGAAGGTCGTGATAAATTAAGTTTATAATCAAAACAAACGGATAAATTGAGAGAGCATTCCAAGATATTATTGGTGAAGTTCAAAAGGGAAGCGTCAATGGTATTAATAAGTGAGCGGACAGACTCATTTTTAAGATGTTGTCACCCCAGTCACGTTTCAAGGATTTCGGGGACAGTTAAAAACGCTATTAGGTCGATCGTTAAACTTTGAATGAGTGACATCTTTAAAGTAACCAGCTTATATTAAATACGTCTCCATATCAGTACGACGTATAAAAGACTTTATTCTTTGTTAACAAAAGGTTTAATATCGGATACTTTATTGATATCAACAGAAAAAATAAGATTGCCGTTGTAAGTTGTCGACTGAGTTGTCAAAGTGAACTTTTTGGGTCGTCACTCGAATTTGGTGCATTTCAACAAATGAGTGGGATTAATTTTGAATTGAGAATTAACACGAATTTGTACTTTTCCTTTTAATAAATTTAAACATTTCCGAAAATTTCCCCAGCTATTGGGAATAGGCTGGGAGCGAAATAAAAGAAAATAAACCAAAGAAAGAGAACTAAAATAAATGATTGATTATTATGAGTGAGCCTCTAGAGAAAGCACCATAACGAACGATTCATAAAATAACAAACAAAACAAAAAAGATGTGACATCCCTCGTTAAGAATCAATAATGCGCCCACCCTTTGGATTACAGTCGTTAGTTAATTTATTTATAGTTAACATTACCGTATAGTTTCATTGTATAAAACAACATTTTAAGCTGGGATTTCTTAAGGGTTCTTTTTACTTTGTTTTCGAATGGTATATTTATTGATATAGCATGAGAGCGATTAAGCCATAAACTTGGGTTAGTGGTGGGATGGCGCGAAGCTGAGCTCTGCGGGGAGCTACGGTCAGCGGTTCAAAGCTTTGTGCTAGTTTCACACATGGGCGTACTACGTAGAGCAGTTGATTAAATGCACAACGCCGTGACAGAACATTACAATTTTCACAGTAAAACTATAGCAGTACTGTACTGTTTACTGTTCTGCATCCCTGTTATGTGTGAAACTAGCACTATGTTTTACAACTTTTTTAGAGAAGACGTAATTGTTTATAGATCTAATGTTAACATGCGCATCTCACAAAAAACTGGAGATTTAATGCGCGGAATTGTCTAATTGAATGAGATACTGTAAATATTTAGTTTCATTTTCCAATAGCGTGCCATTTCATAAGCCTTGAAATGTAGGTAAATAACCAAACATTCACGTTTCATACTTCAGAATTTTTGCAAAAGTAAATTAATTGGTATGAATGTTGTTTTTATTAGCAGAGAAGTAATTGACATATTTTGAATTTTTGATTACGAACTAAAACCAACATATAAGGTCAATGCCGTTTACTTTTATTTCCAATATAAAAAGTATGTCAGTTTATATTTGAAAATTTCCACTCAGAGGGGAATCCTAAATTATCGACCAATAAAATCTCACTCTACGCTTCGCTATACGTGCACTGGGGATTAGACGGTAACAACTAAAGTTATACGATATAACCAACGGCTGCGTATTTAAATAAAACGAAAGCCAAAGAGGCTACTTTAACGACTTTATCTTACGGAATAATACCTACTTAAGCACACGTTTAGAGACGTTGGATATTTAACGATATTCAATTTATGACGATAAGAAATCGGCGGGCATTTAAAAATGATAAAGAATCAAGAATTTATTGCTTTCCAGCAACCGTTCGTGCTCCGTAATCCGCTTAGCGTCATACAAATTATTGAGTGTGGGACTAAATACTGATATATTCTTCCGTTTACTTCGTTTATATCACGTCTAAATTTTGTATGTTTTTAGATGTAAAGGTATACCTATCAAATATTCCCAATTACACTCAAAAAATAGCAATTGTTTAGGGGAACGGACTATTTACTAATACTATTTTACATAAAGCGAATTTTATGTATATTACTTATATAATAATATTAATTTACTAAGCCATTTTCGGAACCTCTGATGCAACGTTTATTTATAAAGCTTTTGAAAAAGGAAGCCTAAATATTCTATTCCCACAGTATTCGCTAACTGCAAATCCTATTTAAAGAGAATAAAAAATTCAAAAAATCCATCGATTCGAAAACGGTCCGTTCAGTAAATATTGCCTTTGATCCAATATATATCCCAGTTTTATACCTGAATCGAGAACTACGTAAAAGGGTCCAAAACGAACACATAATTGCTTTTGTTTTACGCAATAATTTAAAAATAAACATTTTAAAATAAGAAATTTACTGTTGACTTATCATCTTCAAAATCAAATAAATAGTCGTTACAATTATAAATCCGATAGACGATCTGTTTGAAGAATGTTTCGTGAAGATTGATATCAAACGATGATCGTATAAGAAAACGATATAACAACTCGGTCATTCACCCCATTTGTCAGACAATCTTTGACTTAACATCTAATATTCGACAATAGTAACCTATCCATTGGATAATAACTCATTGTCTTACTTTTTGTTCAACTAATCACTTTATTGTTTCACTCTTATAATCAATTATTCGATTATGTTTATATAAACGCCCAAGTCGGCTATCTCTTGCGTCGTTCATTAATCGAAGGCTCATAGGTAAATTTATTCAATTCAAACCATCGTCGTCTTTGTTAATTTTTTTATGTTTATATCTGTTAGTTAAAGGAATCATTTCAGAATATGTTTTCTAGAAAATTATACAATCTGCTTATTATTGTATCATTTATCGACCCTGTATACTAAATACAGTGTATCTTGACCTTTAAATTACTATTCAGATATTTGGAATTGAGCTTTGCGGTTTGCTTGTGACTATTAAATATTATTTTGGTAGCAAAAGTCATCAAAACAAAAACGTTTCTCTTTTTAAAGCCGTATTCTATTAAAATAAAACAAGGCTATAAAATTTATCGTTTCTATTTTTATTTTATTAAAGATTTAATTAATATAAACAACGTTGCTGCAGAGATTACTGAGTAAAATAATTTATTATTCACGCACATGAAATAAAATCGTTTTATATCTGTCTATTTTTGAAGCCACTTAACAAAGAACCCGTGAACCGACTTCTGTTCCAATTTTAAAAAGAAATAAATGATTGAAGACTTTATTAATTATATTAATTGACTTTAAAATGGCCGACTTACTTAATATAGTAACGGTTAAGCCGATGTTCGGTCCGGACTACCCACGATGTTTTACATTTACAACCTTTCCGCTCATTAACCGGCAGTCCTCGATTAAGTCGTAACGCGTCTTATAAACCAACTTGCATCAATTAAATTTATCGCGTATAAAAATTTACTGACTTAGTAATCATGATTTTTTTCGATAAAAAAGATGACTTTAATTCATATTGAAAAAAATAAATTGGGTTTTTAAAACCTAGAAACCTAGCATATTCGTGTGGAAACCTTAAGGTATTTTTCGAACGGGAAACAAAACAAACTTTTATACATGATAGGAAATTGATCCTCGTCTTTCATAGTAACGATTAAATGTATAATAATTTTAAAATATTCTACTGATTAACAAATATTATCTTCTAATTCAAACAACATTCAACATTTATGTAACTACCAGTATTAATCTCAAATGTGGTTGTAAATTTAGTGCTAATTAAACATTAAAAGTTCATTGAACCAAATTTATGATTCAAAAATCTCAAACGAAGTTCATCGCCTCTCGTGGTTATGATAAAAGCAGACTAATGATTAATGTATTAAGAAACTCAGCTATCTTTGAGTTATGAGATGACAGTCTGTGTGAAAACAAAGAATGACCATTAAGAAAGCCTTAAATGGAATGTAAAAAAATTGTTTATCACATTCCATTTAACAACGTTTAACAGCTTTTTAATGTTTTTGTATTAAAAAAGAAGAAGCACGTACAATATTTTACGGTCGTAAACGTTCGAGTTCCTACCTGTTCTAACTTACCCGCAGTGGTCGTTTAAACACTAAACATATCTATAAGTAAAACAATACAATCAAACCTTGACTCGTTTTATGAAGCTAATGTTAAAAATATAACAGATTTTTATTATACTTTGGCAGACAAGTAAAACCTATAAAACGTCCTGCTACACCTGCCTACGCAGGTTATCTTTTATTATTTAACTATAGATATTAAATAAATAAATACTTACCATATCAGCGCTGGTACTACTCCATATCAAACAAGAAACTACGAATAACTTGATACCATTAACTTATGACATAAAACTCCCACCAAACAGTAAGCAGAAAACTTTTGAAAACTGCCCACCGAGCAATTTCCTTACTCGATCGAAATTTTCATCTTTGCCTAAATATCACAATCTTCTATTTTCAACTGACTATACGAAAAAGGACTTTACTGTTTTATAAATAGAGCATGAAATAGACTTTGTTATTTTTGCGGTTATTATGAAAGAAAGTTGCGAAGGTAAGTAACAAAAAAGTGTCAAATTGATAAGGTAGTAGGGTCACGTTCATGTCGAACGCCCAGCGACCGGAGTCAGTTTCGTATAACTAAACCAATCAGGCGTCCATTGTCTCAGATAATATGGCGTGTATCGGCCGTTCCGCGTCCGCGTTGTTGTTTTGAGACGTGTTCAAATACTTTGATCTTTGCTATTGTGGTTTCAGACTTCGCTTCATAATTTCCTCATTAGAGTGAATTCGAAGTTTTTGTAAATATTCCCTTAACTTTCTTTACCGTTATTAACGAAAATATACATTTTAATGTATTGGCAGCGGTGTTGTATTAGAAGCATTTATATCGTATTCCTAAATTGGAAAGTCAAATAATAAAAAACAATAAATCTTTATATTTATTACAAAAAGGAAAGATTACTTTTTTTATTTTATTTTATATGTACCTCGGAAAGGTTATTAATACTTATTCAAAAGAATATTAACCGGAAGGATACCGATATAAGAGAAAAGTGATCAGACGTACATATTATTTGTTAAGTAGAGAAACAGGAACGTATCCCTAGTGTTTTACAAGTTAGTTAAACAGAAAAAATAACATTATTAAGATATATTTAAGACAATGTTCACGTACGTTCTACAACTTTTCTTTCGCATCCGCTGTCCGAATATAGTTCCCTTATCTCGAAAACTAGCTACAAGTGGGTGCAAAGACAGACGTAAAAGTCATACGTGAGATACAAGCTCCGATGTAGTTTTGAACTTTGCTCATATTCTGGAGACACTTGCGCTCGTCTAATCTTAGTAACAAGTTCTCTTGTAGCGCTACGAGTATGTGCATCTTGTTACATATGTATAGTGTAGTAATATTATATAACAAAGAATGGGACCAACCTTAATAGCAACTTATGGATGTCAGACAAAAGACACTCAGCAGAGTTTAAAATAATATGTAGTTATAGAGAGGTCGTACGTCCTTTTTTGCTTTAGACTTCTTCTTCTTCTTCAGCAACAGTAGATTTTACACAGTACAGTATTGTAAAATAAATAAAACAAATTATAAAATCAAAGTTTTTTTTTTTAATTTTACAATACTATTTAACAATAGAAGAATTTTGATGATGCATGAAGACATATATTCTAACCAAACTTACACAAAAACACTTCGCAAAATTATTTATTAGCTGTCGCCTGCGATTACTTCCGCGCGAAATTAAAAAAAAAAAAACGTAATAAGTAGCCTTTGTTCTTCCAAACTATGTTCTACATCTGTGCCAAATTTCATCAAGATCTGTTGAGCCGTTCCGGAGATACCTTCAAACAAACATACGTCCAACCATTCATCTAAACATTCGCATTTATAATATTAATAATTAGCTTTCGCCCGCGAAGAATTAAAACACACCTTTATTGATAGCCTATGTGTTCTTCGAGAATATGTTCTACATCGTCCTGGAGATACCTTCTAACAAGAATCCATCCATCTTAGCTTTCGCAATTATAATATTTATCAATGGAAATACCCAACAAATATATCAAATAAATATAACGAATAACGATTTAATCAACAAATTAAAACACAATACCATTTGCATGTTACGTGAATATGAATAAATAAACTCATCGATAGTTTTTGTGTTATAGTCATTTCGAACATTTTATCTCCCATCGTTTGAAATTTGTAGCTGAAACAATAAACTGTAACTACTTAAACAACATAGACCCATTTAGTCGATATAACATGGGGCTGGTTAATGACTTCGAAGTAATTTCATGTCCTAGCGGAGCGTTGCTTTATTTCATGAGCTTTAAGTCACAACATTGATTCATTTTTAACGACAGTCACATATTGTAAACAATCTCTGGTCATTAAAACTATAATAACTGTATTATCTAATAAGTGCTTTATGGTATATATTTTTTTTTTATTTGAAAAATTGTGCCAGCCATTTAATAGTGTCAGAAAACACGATGTATTTTTTTGAATTTGTCAAAACATCGAAGTGACCGTTGCCCGTAGACCTCTGAATTTACATATGCGTTACCTATCTTGAATCATCAGAGGAGGAGACGCAAAGAAAGAGGATATTTCCACTTCCTATGCATCCCGTCCTCTGCCAATTCTAACAACCCTACCTATTCCTTCCTTATAAGAAAAGGATTGGAGATGTTAGGGGACAAAAACAAGGCCTCCGGCACGCACCCTGATCTGACAAAACTCGGAATTACTTTCATTTCACGACTGTCTTCTGTGTGGTCATGGTATACTAGTCGAGCCGACCTATCTTACAAAAGATGTTATTGTGGCCTTTCCACTGTTATCTAGTCAACTTAAGTTATATGACGAGACGTGTCTTCTTGAGTTAATAATACATAGGATAACCTAAAGGAACGATTTAAATACTCATTTACTACTATCTTGTTACTTAATCCCATATTTTAAAGGGATTGTCGAATAACAATACCTATTTCTTTAAATATTATTCACTAATTCTAGTCTGTTTTGCTTGTTCACTTGGTCTACTATAAAAATATTTATAGCTTATTCTTGCTGTAGTCTAGTTACTTCGATAAGCCCACCATTGAAGATAACCATTAAAAATGTTAAAAGTAGACATTTCTTACCAAATTTACTTCCCAATTAGTTCCCACCTACATAAATAATTCCGATATCTAATAAGAATTAGACCCGCAGTATAAAGAATATTGTCTTTAACTAAAATTATAGTGACTGTTCCGAGATTGGTACAACGATGCCAATAAATTTAATTGCCACAATCGATTCCTTCTTCCCGACAGCTTTTGACAGGGTTATAAATTTGTCTTTCAATTCGTGAGTACTTGTAATGTCAACATCTCACATCTACACCTATTTGTCAGAACGTATATGGTCGTGTCAATTGTTTTGTTACAAATTAAAATAGTGCTACTTTATTTTGGTATTAATTTTAAGTTTCATTTTAAATTTGTTATTAACATACTAGTGTCAAGTAAATATTTGACTAAATTGATTAAATTTTTAAGTCGATCTATATTCGTGTGTATTTCAGTTGAGGTTTATAATTCTAAAGCTTTCAAGTAAGATTTTTATTATAGCGTAGCGTATAAGCGTTTTCCTTTACCTTGTTTGTATAAAAAAAAATTGCAACATTTTGTTGCATTGCTAGCTTTAAATGATATTGTAGCCGTCGATTGGTAGCCACTAATGTAGCACGAACAATAGCAAATGATCGTCCGGTGTTCCATATCGGTACATAATCCCGTGCGGCGCCTTCCATCTAAATTTGTACCGTTCCGAAATACGCTTACTCCGACACATTATCCCATTTTATGACCTATAAAAGTCAGCCGGAACGTACTACATTTGTGGAGCAGCCCTTATTTCAGAACCTAATATAGCGTTTTCTTTATTAGCTTTCTGTCCTTATATTTTATTCTCGTACCAATGCATAGATTTTTTTGACGATTTGTGTATTTTACCGCTTACCAATAAAAGCGGTGTTTATGTTAGACTTTTATTGTCGACGCGTGACGCTTTTACAGATACGATCATTTTTATTGTAATTCATAAAGGTCTTTAGTAGTGTTAAAATTCAGTATGCGCGGTGGACGTTGTTATGGAGCTCGTAATATTTGCATGAAAAAGTTTTTACTGTCTATAAATTATATCTACATACGTAAGCGCCTTATTACATCCGACCGAAATCCATACGTCAATGATAAAGTTTATTATTAGTACTTAAATACATAATGTGGCTGACTGAAAGTCAAACGGCCGATAACTGAATCTTAAAGTAAACGCCGATTACAATCTGTCGAACGTCAAAATTTCAATAGAATTTTGAAGTTTAAACGTGTCACTTGAGACGCTGTTACATATTTAAATGTCATTTCAGTATTCGGCCGAAAGATTTTTTATTTAACAATTATTCAAATCATTTCGTTGCGAGATGAGATAAACATATAACTACAGATATATATAACTCCAGAGTACAAAGTTGTAGTATAGAAAATTTATTCAGTAATCTCAGTCTAAAATACTTTTTGTCTTGAAGCCCTATTTATTACCTACTTCAACGACAAAGAAAATAAAGTTACACGTAGTAATAGTGTATCTACACAGGTATCCCCATAATTCATGTTTGCGTGTAAATTAAATAACACGGTGTCTCCCGGCGACCGGATTTCAGTGTAAGATGAAACGCGATTATTCACGTGTAATAAATCACTCCCGTTAAGCAGCTCTGCCATCTGTTTACGTCCGTGAGCACTTTGAAATTTAATTAGCAAGTTTTTTTGTTGGCAAATTTCTTTAATGAAAGCTTCTGTGGGAGGTTGGCGTAACATTTTGTGTTATAACTTAAATTTATATAGAACTAGCTGTCGCCCGAGTCTCCGTCCGCGCGGAATTAAAAAAAAAACTTAATAAGTAGCTTTACATGTATGCTTAATTTCATTGAGATCCATTGAGCCATTCTGGAGATATCTTCAAACAAATATCCATCCATCCATCTATACATTAGCATTTATAATATTAGTAAGATATCAGAAAATATATTTTTCGTATTTCACAGTAGAAATTATCAATTGGTCTTTGATCATTAAATATAACTATAGAATTGATCAGTAAATATTTTGCATGTAGCATAAGTTACTCCAAATTATCGTACTTAAAACTAACAATAAAATAACTCATAAAGACATATTATATATAAAAAAATGTACAAATACTAGAAATATATATAACGATATTGGCAATTCCTGTTGGAATTTAAACCCCGTATATACGGTTCACTAGTCTCACACTCCAACCGCTGGTCACTGTAGCGGCAATGCCGGCGTAGCGCATAAATTAAAATAACGAACATACATTTCTGTTTAAATAATTTTTCTTACTGGTATTTTTGCGTAAAAATATTGATAGCATTTTAAAACTATGGACACAACAATTTTGACTAAATATTAAATTAAATTAAGATAGTTTGATGATATTGACGCTTTGTTTCTTTACT
The DNA here is from genome assembly GCF_912999745.1 of Papilio machaon. Classification (NCBI taxonomy): domain Eukaryota; kingdom Metazoa; phylum Arthropoda; class Insecta; order Lepidoptera; family Papilionidae; genus Papilio; species Papilio machaon. The sequence goes on along the minus strand of NC_059996.1, from coordinate 6,500,294 downwards.
GCTTCAATGTTACAGAGAAAAACAAAACTATATTTGACGTTGTGAGAAAAAATTATTATAATAGCTACTAAATATCGAACTTATCATTTCACAAGTTGACAAAATTTAATACTTAAAAGAAATCATTTTAAGTTTTAGAGTTTATTTAAATGGGACGATGTGCTATACACTGAGACGAGAAATTGCTTAAAAGAAGTGAAAATTCCATTCGTGCTTGAAGGCTTCTATCACTCGTCGCCCGAAGACTAGAGCGTTCTTAACTGAATAGCTAAAAAAAAAAACATGGACTTCACTGAGAGGAGCTGTCTGCCACGATTTTTGTACTTAATTTTCTGTTTAAATATCATGAATATATTATTTAATACTACTCGTATTAGGGATTAAAATATACTATTTATAGAAGTATTTTGTGACCTAAAACTATATTCGAAATCAATGGTTTTTGTAAGCTTTGGACAACTTTTTACATTGAAAATATTCGATGCAATTCAAGTAAAGTCATCTTAAGTTAAGTGTATTTATAAAAAGTGTTGGCTTTGATTTAGTATATAGTATAGTTCATTTCAATTACTTTATATCTTTCTACTTTAAAAAATGACGTAAATCGAATACTTCGCATACTCAACGTGGGAATGCAAAAAGTTTCGTACAAGTTCATCAGATTCATTGAGGAATATCCTGCACGCGAGGAAACCCAACAAGCGCACTACCTCCCGACATGTGTACACATTCATTCTTTGCATTATTTTGATATAAACTAAAGATCCCAGGGTTAACTTGCGGGCTTTCATATTGTGAGCACTAAACAAGTGTACATTGTTATGTAACTTTTTGTCACTTAGCGTTGGATCCTGAGACCAAAATATCTATATAAAACATAACGTCATTCCTGTCATTATGTTTTACAAAACAGAGATAACAGTAAGTTTTAAATGGAGATTTTAGTCTCAGAAACCCACTGAATGACTGAATATAATATTTCAGATCGCTTTTTCAGACTATTATATTTTGTAACCGTAAAGTTCCACTGCTGTTGTTGTTTCTGATTTTATTTCAATCTAGCGAGCGCCCGCGACAGAATTCAGCGCAGAATTAAAATAAATTACATTAAAATAAATAAAGTTCCTTTCAAAGTCCCGTCAAAATCGGTCCAGCCGTTCCGGAGATTACCCGGAACAAACACGGGCTTGCAGGACAAACAGAGAGACAGACAGACAAAGATTAAAAAATGTTTTTACTTTATAATTATCTCCAATACATGTTCACGAAATGTGATATTTTTTTTGTTTGATATCACACACAGACAAACTAATTTTATTATTTGTATAAATAGAATGAGAAAGATGCTTTTATGTTTTCGTACAAGTGTTGTAACGATGGAAATCCACAGTAAGACAGATACAATACAAAATAACGATTAAATAAATTAGGTCTTGCATCAATGGAAATTGAAATTGATATCACGCTATGAAACAGATGAGTAAGTTATTTATCAAGATAAAGTAGATGGGCAAAGTTATGTTGCCCAAAAGCTTTTGTGTTATTTCGGAATCAGAGAATGATATTTATCAACACGACACTTTCATTCAAAACACTTGACGTATCTCTTTATCTCACATTACTTGATAAAATAATGCTCGACAACAAGAACAAAACATTTTTATAACAACGACAACTAGGGTGACCAAATTTTAATAACATTGTATAGTAACAACATTAGAGGTAAAAGAAAATATGTACAACTTTGAAAGAATTATAATAATTAATAACCTAATTAATTAATTAAGAAACGGCTTAACTCACGTTTGATCGTCCGGTGACGGCACCGACTAGTTTCGAACCCATCGGGGGTCCATCTTCAGGGCGAGTGTTTAATCCGAAGACTTCGCGGTCGCGTCGCGTCTCGCACTGCGGGCCATAGCGCGTAGCGCGCGGCTCGAGGGGGCGGCGGGCGCGGGGGGCGCAGTGGCCGTTGCGTGCGTCGGCGACGGCGATGTCGACGAGTTCAAAATTGATGAGTCACTGTTGTTGTTAACATTAAACGGGGCGCAAAACGTACTGACGATGTCCGACACGTATTCAACACCATCTTCGTTGTTCTTCTGCTTCGATCTCAGCAACACGGGTTCCCACGCTGGAGACAGAGACCAACCCTTATCTCTGTTAAAATTAGGTCGACGTCCGATTTCAATGGCTTCGAGTAACTTACGTGACACAAAGTCCTTGTCACGAGCCAAGACTTTCACTCGATCAAACCTAATGTAATGAGAGTTGGAGGTAAGGGCGTGTTCCGCAACCGCTGACGTGTTGCTATCGAGTTTGCGCCCCGTTTCCCCAATGTAGCTTTTGCCGCAATCGCATGGAATTTCGTAGACGCCTGGGCCATCTAAGGGGGTACGATCTTTCGGCGAACGTAAAACTCTCCTTATCTGCGTAAGGGGCCGGAAAATTGTCTTGATACTATACTTGCGGCGTAACAAGTGTCCAATCTTATCCGTCACCCCCCGCATATACGGTAGATATGCCGGGACTCGCTCCACAACCTGAGGCCGTGTCTTACTGGTCGTGTTTGCTAGCCTAAGGCTTTGTCTCCATTTATAGCCATTGTCCTCAAGAACTCGTCTCACGTGCGTCAGTTCCGACTCTACGAACTGAGGATCGCATAAGCGAAGTGCACGATTGATGAGAGTGCGTGGCACGGACGATAGGTGAGACGGATGATGATGGGAATCCGCCTTTAGGTACCGATCGGTGTGCGTCGGTTTCCTGTACACCGTGTGCACTAGACATCCACTCGATTCACGCTTAACTAATACATCTAGGAATGGGAGGGTTCCATCTTTTTCCTCCTCCGTCGTAAAGCGTATCCTAGGATGTATTTCGTTCAAGTGATCCAGTAGCTGCCCTATGCCTCGTCTGGAAACTATAGCAAACACATCGTCTACGTATCTCAGCCAGTATCTAGGTTTGACTGGCGCACTGTTCAACGCTTCCTTCTCGAAATGTTCCATAAATATGTTGGCCACCACCGGCGCTATTGGCGAGCCCATCGCCACTCCATCCACTTGCAGATAAAAATCCCCTCGCCAGAGGAAATAGCCACTCTTGAGGCAAAATTCAATCAGACTTATGTACTCAGTAGGTAAGTTGTTAACAATAAGGTGTTGTTTTATTATATCAATAGTTTCGCAATAATCCGAATATTCTCGTTTTACCGGCGGACAAGGGCAACGCGACTGTCATAATAGATACAGCTGAATATGAACAAAAAGTCGATGAACTAGTTAGTGATACCAGTACATATAAAAAGGTAAACTACAATCCGACAGCTCGAGTTACGTCCAAACTGAACAAGATCTTGTCCTCGCTGTCAGATGGAGAGAGAAAACGACTACGTCCCTTGAACCCTACACCTCCAAAAATACAATCCACAAACCAAATTGGCCGCTACGTCCCATTGTTAGTCAAATCGACTCGCCAACGTACAAGTGCTCACGTCACATGGCGGATTTTTTGCAAACTTTGACTGGGAAAACGACGAGCTTCATAAGGGATTCCACACACTTCAATCGCTTATTTGCGAGATATAAGAATTCAAGATGACGAGGCAATGGTCAGTTTTGACGTGGCATCTTTATTCACTAACGTACCGGTAGCGGAAACTATTGATATAATAAAACAACACCTTATTGTTAACAACTTACCTACTGAGTACATAAGTCTGATTGAATTTTGCCTCAAGAGTGGCTATTTCCTCTGGCGAGGGGATTTTTATCTGCAAGTGGATGGAGTGGCGATGGGCTCGCCAATAGCGCCGGTGGTGGCCAACATATTTATGGAACATTTCGAGAAGGAAGCGTTGAAAAGTGCGCCAGTCAAACCTAGATACTGGCTGAGATACGTAGACAATGTGTTTGCTATAGTTTCCAGACGAGGCATAGGGCAGCTACTGGATCACTTGAACGAAATACATCCTAGGATACGCTTTACGACGGAGGAGGAAAAAGATGGAACCCTCCCATTCCTAGATGTATTAGTTAAGCGTGAATCGAGTGGATGTCTAGTGCACACGGTGTACAGGAAACCGACGCACACCGATCGGTACCTAAAGGCGGATTCCCATCATCATCCGTCTCACCTATCGTCCGTGCCACGCACTCTCATCAATCGTGCACTTCGCTTATGCGATCCTCAGTTCGTAGAGTCGGAACTGACGCACGTGAGACGAGTTCTTGAGGACAATGGCTATAAATGGAGACAAAGCCTTAGGCTAGCAAACACGACCAGTAAGACACGGCCTCAGGTTGTGGAGCGAGTCCCGGCATATCTACCGTATATGCGGGGGGTGACGGATAAGATTGGACACTTGTTACGCCGCAAGTATAGTATCAAGACAATTTTCCGGCCCCTTACGCAGATAAGGAGAGTTTTACGTTCGCCGAAAGATCGTACCCCCTTAGATGGCCCAGGCGTCTACGAAATTCCATGCGATTGCGGCAAAAGCTACATTGGGGAAACGGGGCGCAAACTCGATAGCAACACGTCAGCGGTTGCGGAACACGCCCTTACCTCCAACTCTCATTACATTAGGTTTGATCGAGTGAAAGTCTTGGCTCGTGACAAGGACTTTGTGTCACGTAAGTTACTCGAAGCCATTGAAATCGGACGTCGACCTAATTTTAACAGAGATAAGGGTTGGTCTCTGTCTCCAGCGTGGGAACCCGTGTTGCTGAGATCGAAGCAGAAGAACAACGAAGATGGTGTTGAATACGTGTCGGACATCGTCAGTACGTTTTGCGCCCCGTTTAATGTTAACAACAACAGTGACTCATCAATTTTGAACTCGTCGACATCGCCGTCGCCGACGCACGCAACGGCCACTGCGCCCCCCGCGCCCGCCGCCCCCTCGAGCCGCGCGCTACGCGCTATGGCCCGCAGTGCGAGACGCGACGCGACCGCGAAGTCTTCGGATTAAACACTCGCCCTGAAGATGGACCCCCGATGGGTTCGAAACTAGTCGGTGCCGTCACCGGACGATCAAACGTGAGTTAAGCCGTTTCTTAATTAATTAATTATGATGTCTCACGAAAGTTTAAACAATTTAATTAATAACCTATATAAAAGAAATTCGTGTTAGTTACACTATTTATAACTCAAGAACGGCTGAATCGATTTGACTGAAAATTGGTGGGCAGGTAGCTTAGAACCAGGAAAAGGACATAGGATAATTTTTACCCCGTTTTCTATTTTTTATTCCGCGCGGACGGAGTCGCGGGTAAAAGCTAGTTTGTATATAGAATTGTTTAAAGTTTTGGTTTAGTCCAGTTCTGAAAATCCGACGGTCTCGAAGCTTGTCGGTGCCGACACTGGAGTAACTGTACGTGAGTGTAACCGAATTTATTTAATTTACTAGTATGTAATTAAAGAATTATCATTTCCTAATTGAGATAAAATCCTGAGATGAATTTAATTAAGCTCGTTAAGTATTTAGGTATTTATTTATTTATTTATCTTTCGAACCTTTTTTTTTTATTTAAGTTTTTGATTTCCGAAATTCCGCTAAAGATGGTCACCCTACTGCCAGCACATTAGAAAGCGAAGCGATCACATTTATCATACTGATAAACATAAAGGTCAAGTTCCAAGTGAATAATTGACTTCAAAATAGTCGGGACAAGTCACGTTAAGCGAGTTTCCGCGCCACAAAACAGTTTTTAGGAAGACAAATATTAATGATCGAGTTTCCATAATACTGAGCGATATAATCTCGTCATTACAAATCTAAAACTATCGTTTATTTACGTAACCACCGATCATTACTTTTCATGTTTTTATTTAATTAATTCGAAACATTTGTTTAGGTAGTTATTTTTATAATGTGTACTAATGTAAAAAAGAGGAGAGATTTGATTGTTTGTTTGGATTGAATCGGCTTCGTAACTACTGAACCGATTTCTGTGCTGTTTTTCAAAAATTCTGTTTTAGACTACGTATTTTTAAATTCAGCGCGGACGAAGTCGCTATTGATAAGAAGCTCCGAAAATATGACGAATAAAATGTTTTTTTTTTTAATTAAAAAGCTTCGGCTTGTTTATAAAATTTCAGTTTCTTACTTTTTTTTTCTTCGTTTCTAGGATGTTCCATCACAAATAATTAGTTGTTAAAATCTGCTTAACAGTTACACATTGAAATGAATAAAACGGTTTATTGTTTATACACTAGTTATCATGATTTTAAAGTTTATTTCTAAAGCTAAACACATTTATGAAAATATTTTATTTCTTAACCAAAACATAATCAGATTCTCTCCATTTCAAAAATAAAAAATATCCTCTTATACATTGTTGCTTTTTCATTAAAAGAGAAACAGTTTTTCATTAAAGTAGAAGCTTAAAACTTCATTCTTAAACGAATTCCGATGTAAAAACCGCCTCAAGGGGACATATGAAATGAATGAGCAAACTTTATTATTCAAAATATTTTTTAAATTCTTTATTTTTCTAAGGAATATGTAACAAGATTTTAAATTTGGAACTACTAAAATTTTATTTATTTATCTAAATACTGTATTAGTCAATAATGGTTTTAGATAAAATGTCTTAAAACATCGTGCGTGATGCGAGGAAGGAATAGGCAAGTTACCAGCTTCAGTGTTGCCGTCACTTACCTTGCCGGTTTTCAAGAGACTGAACTTTTAAATACCGTACGTAATAAAAAATCTCGTGGTATTTTAGCGTACACAGCTCGGACACCCTGTGTAAGACTGGATTTGAAGCGCGTCGCCCCCAACTGCAATTACACCGTGTGCCACCTGTCGACTGCAGTGGCGACACTCATTTGCGATAAATTATATTATACACAAAATTAAAAGCTGGTTCGTACACTACTATATTGAGCTCTTAATCATCCTAATAATAACTTTATACTCTTAAAATGTATAGCTTTGCATAATGATATGAAAAAACGTAATTTTACTGACAAAATCAAAGTAAATAGAACCATAACGAGCATTTTGAGACACGGTTTAAATTCTAATAAGTTGCTCTAATTTCATATCTACAGATCTATATATTTAAACATTGAAATGAAGGACAGAAAACAAAAAAAAAATAATAATGTGAAAGCTAAAATCGATTAAACGCTTAAGTACAAAACCAGTCAATCCATCTGCTTGTGTAACCGTAAAAGAACTTGATAAATATAAAATGTACAAAAAAAAAGGTAAAAAAAAATGTTTTAATTCGAAATTCTTTAATCCTTCACCGTGCGGCTTAAGTAGCATTCGTTGTATTTAATTTGCGAACTGAATGAGAAAAATTGGACGGCTCCCGGTTTAAACAAGGCTTAATTTGTCGTCATTAATAAAGATGAAGTGGACGTATCGCCGTGTACGTCTTTTATATTTTGTCTCGCATACTAATCAACCGCATTTTTATTTGATTCGGTATTAAATATAGACACAGTTCGTTGACTAAGATTATTAATAGATTCGATCTATTCTTAACGATTTATCAAATGACGCGTGGTTAAGAAGCTGTTAAACAATATTGATTGATATGTTCACAGGAGACATAACTAACTAGCACTTATTTCTATCTACTAAAACTTTCGACAAAGGTCAACGTGTCAAAACATTCACTTTATCACCGAGGAAAATGAATTACGATTAAAAAATTATTACAGTCACAAATATAATATTTTATATTATACTTATCAAATAAATTATACAACAAAACATGTTAGTTCCAAAATTTACGATTACGTTATGTAGTTAAATTTTTCGAGGAACAGTCTGGCTATTTATTGTTTAACGCTGTTGTGACTAATTTTATTGGGTATGCTTATCTATGAAGGCCATAATAAAGTTTAAGCACTCCGCAGTGTTCCATTCTTCTGGAAATTGATAGACGTGGAGTTATCATTTGACAGCGTGCGTGCTGCGGCCCGCGTCACGCAACGCCGCGTCGACACCGCACCGAGCCGAGCCCAAATATTCATAGAGTATAAAGAAAAACATTGATTTATATTTAACACTGATTAAATTGTTTTAAAACTGTTCATTTTATTTTGCTGATGTAAATTTATAAAGAGATGTCAACAATATTATGACATAAGAGGCAACTTTTAACCATCTGATAAAATCAAATCCCGAGTTATAGAGATGTATGGGTGGAAATGGATAAAGTTGAAGAAAAAAAAAATATGCTACTTATTTTAAAGTGGTTATTAATATATGAAAATCAAAAATTTATGTACAAAATATTACAAAAAATAAATATAAGTAAGTTTCCTTACTTCCTAAATATGTTGTAACATTAAATTGATGTAAATTTAAATTAATTTCACTTTAATATGTTACAAATTACTCGTGACTACCAAAACGCAAAATTTATTAAACACTCAATAAATCTAAAACCGGTCTTTAAAATAATCTTTGCCATAAACAAAAATATTTTAAGCTATATTCGTCAACGTGTCGTTTGTAATAAAATTCGTTGAACGCGTCAACTGGGCAAAGGCCCCAATTTTTATTAGTTTTTTTTTACTCGCACCCCTTTCTGGTAAAAAGCTCGTGTATGAGAGACATAATTGAACTTTAACTGTATTAGTACGTTTTACGGCTTCCTTATTATCTAGTAAAAAGTACTAAAAGCTATTTTCTTACATATCCAATATGTGTTTAAAGTGTACCGCTTAAGAGGTTTTATTGTAAAAATGTTCCTGGGTAAACACTGACGAATTAACAACCTACTATTTTTGAAGTCGGTTGAATTTGGTTTAAAATAGTTTTTTTCGTTGATTTGATTATAAATAACCTGTGACATTTAAACACTTTAAAGCTTAAGTAAAATAGAGTTTATAAATGACGATAATCTTTTTACGATTGAACTGTATTGAGAGCTTGTAACGTGTATATGACCCAGTTGGCACATTTTCTTATTCCAAATTTGATGTGACTCGCGAATCGCGAAACTTGGGTCTCTTAATGCATTTCATAAGTACCAGCAGAGGGACAAATAAAAACACGATAACCCCTTTCAAAAGGCTCGACCGTTGTTTCTATTATCATTGGTTGCTTTTGTCGAGGGGCTTGATTTTTTTTTGGTGCGGGCGAAAAAAGAACAAACGCTCCGGATATGGGAGCCGTTTCCCATCTGTTTTATTAAAACTGCGATATTGATCTCAATCGGCCGTTTGTTCGAAGGCGCAACTTGTGGGTATTTCACACTGCGCGGAATTATATTAAATGGTTCGTTCGTGCATTGAGATCGTAATAAAAAGTGTGATATATTAGTTTATAGATTAAATTTTTTCTCGATTTTTTGCTACGATTCACCCAAATATCCGAACCGAAAAAGCGTACTTGTTTATGTTGTTTTGCATAAAGTTTAGCGTGGCTGTGAAAAGCAAGTTAAAAAAAGCTTTACATATGCCATGTCTAAAATTATCTACCTCAACATTTATTTTCCAATTTTATTTCTTATTGATATATAAAGTACATTAATAAATCTACATTTACGAGTATCGATTACGATATGAACAAACCTTCAAGATAGCCGTAATACGATCGGACACTCGGGGTTGGCAAACATTGAGGAACAGTCAAACGTTCAATAAAGGTCTTTGATCTGGTATCCTTTCAGTGCGAAAATGGAACATTCTCTAGACGAATCTATTCCAGTCTGGTGGGCATTACATTGATTAATACTAGTCCTTTTTATTGACAGCATAACTAAAAGTTTGCAGACTGTTTATAAATAATTATTATGAGTATTGAAGGTAATTAAAATAAATCGACTGGCCAGAACAAAGGTAGATGTCTCTCTGAAAAAGTGACAAATATAGATATTACTAATTTAATGAACAACTAATATAAATCCCTAAACTAGAAACAATAGCGTAATGGAAAATGCTTTTTAAGTAATAGAGAATATTTTATCAAATCGATTGCCAGTGTCACATAAAGTTTTGTTTCTCTGTTTTCCAGTGTACAACCAGCACTAGTCCTTTTAATTGAATAACGCAGCCAATCCAAACGAACACAGACCGATTATTTAATATGTAGACTTTGTCGGATTTATTGGTATCATAAGTTGCGGGTTCGGTTCACGCCTTCCCTCCATGATGATTGCGGCTTATCGATCCATCGACCCGAAGATAAACTCCATACATTTCTCACGTATTGATATTACTATCGGAAACCTCGATCATATGCAATATTTTTAAATGCAACATAACATATATCTCACCAACATATTATTTGAAGATGGTATCGCGAATTTTTTAAGTATTTTTCAATTAATCTTCTTTTATATTTCTTTTTGTGTTTTTGTGTTTGGATGTTTGTTTTATTCGTTATCATGAACCTACCCATGTCCATTCTCTTACACAGCCCATCTATAGTTTCCATTGAATTTCTTTTTTATTAAATTATCTTATTTATAAAATAATTTAAGATTTCAATCAATTACCTCAGCAAACGATGGGAGTCTTCATATATATGGCTGCTTAGTTGACATGGCGAGATGAGCTCGAGTGATCCGCAAAAAATCCACCGGCGATGTTGCTTCGAATAAAAACTCCTCGGACAAGTCGACGGTCGAACGCGACAAAAACTGTCCATACCCCAGCGCTGGATCGGAACCTACAAAAGAAAACAAACCTTTTATGGATGCGGCATCTTGCATTTACGGAAAAATTTTGATTGACAAAAGGAAAATTAATGCGCTTACTTCAATAACCCGCAGTCACAATGTTGAAATAAAATAAAGTCAAAATGTTGAAATAAAGGTTGATAATTTTTTATGTCCTCGTAAGCCAGTATTTTTTTCTGTTGCAGAATTTTTTGTTGGTGAATGATAACTACGCACCTTTTATCAAGTGAATTCATTGCTTGTTTTCTATATTCGATCATAAAAACAATCCAACAGGATTCCAAGTCGGTATTATAAAAGTAAATAATTTAAAACTAAAAAGCTTACTGTTTTTGTTTTTAAGTGGGCTCGAAATAAACGCCACCCAATCCTTGGTATTTTGACCAGAGCCATTGAATATTGTTACAGAAAACTTAAAATTCGGCAATTTGTATTCTTTGTAGCAACAGATCTCCCAGTAAAACAAAAACAAAAAAACCCAAGCCTTATCTCTTCCTACATCTTGTTTCCTTCTAATGAAATCTTGTCGTAGCAAACAAGCCGGCGATCGCATCAAAAAGCGCTTACCGCGCTCGCTTTTTTTCTTCGTCTAATTGTAAGTTATTTGACCCAAGGGTATCGGTATTTACGATAGATACTAGAACTTGCTTTTTAAGTATAAAATAGACAATAAATCACGTTGATCGGTGACTCAGCTTTATTGAATAATACATTGTGTGCACGTTTTGTCTAAAATTTATAAATTGAATATTTTACCGAAAATCTACTAATGTTTTTTAAGTAAGTTTAATTTTTTTATATCAGCAATAAGCAACTCAATTTTAAATAACATTGAAGACATGACAACTTCTATCCATAAGATTTACAACATATAATTTCCTAAGGAAGTAAAACGACCACTTGAAGCACGTACCATTGCACTAACACGTGTACCGTGAACAACATACGCATTCATCCGTGGACAACAATATATCAAGCTTGAGGGCGACGAAGTAGTTCCGAAACAAAAGTCATCGAACATCCGCAGATACATCATGGGTAGTCCGACGGCGGGCGGGAAATAGTCCGTAGTGGTAAATCGTGCGTCCAAACACGCACTATCAATGGACTTGCAGCGTCATTAGGACGCGCCATTGCACGCCACGCTTTGTACGGCCCTGTCGTCTCTGATAGCCGCCCAAAGAATAGACACAAAATAGACGTGTCGAAATGAAAATCAAAAAGAAGAATTAGGTATTACTCATTTAGTTAATAAAAACAATTATGTACTCTTAATTATTAAGTCACCTGAGGTAATAAATTTACAATTTAAGAATGAATTGACATTTCATATCTTCAGCGTTTGTACGAAATGTTTGTTTATCACCATTATCGCTTGAATATCGGTGGAATTTCTGATATTTTCTTTTATTCTTATTACTCACTTAGGTTTTAAAAAACGGGTTTTTGTAGAGTCCCGATCCTTTGAGAAACAACACGCGTATTCATCGAACTAATTATTCATCTGTGCTTCATACCTTCTGTACCCATATAGTGTAACTTAACCTAAAATATGTCTGTAAAATAAAATAATGTTCAAGGATTTGAATAACTTGAAACCGCCGTATATCTCTTACGCTACCTTTGAACCTTCCTGCGATTTTATTGCCCATACATTAGCTACGTGGATTAACTGAAGGGGATCATGCGCCTGTGCTTTCGTAATTGCTTGAATGCTTCCAATGTCAAGTATATATATGTCTGTTTGGTTAATGTTATTTCCTTTATTTATAAAAATTAAGTATTTTTCTTAAGAATATGTTTTACTTTAAGATGAATACAAATACTTATATTGTAAATCTGGTTTACTTTAAAGTCACGTTGACTTCTCGTTGAACGCGTTCTACAATAACGCGTAGCCATTAGCGGGGATACTTCCTAGAAGTTGATACAATTTGGATGTCAGTGCTTACGGTAAACTTGACTCCAAAACCAACTTAAAACATTTATATGATAAGTGATATTGATTCCGAATCTATATATCTATATATATAAAAGAAAGTCGTGTTAGTTACACTATTTATAACTCAAGAACGGCTGAATCGATTTGACTAAAAATTGGTGGGCAGGTAGCTTAGAACCAGGAAATAGCCATAGGATAATTTTTATTCATTTTTATATTTTTTATTCCGTGCGGACGGAGTCGCGGGTAAAAGCTAGTTTGAAATAAAGACAAACCGAGTCTAAAATGTCTTTTGAGAACCGTTATAAATAAGACAAAAAGTGTAGAAAAAACATCTAGAGCTACATTGCTGAAGATGTATGTTTAAAGATTTTAATATCTTTTACTTTCCTTTGTTTTGCTTTGCCTCAAAGAACGTCTCAAGGAATATCCGGCTCAACAAAAACATTACCATTTCTAAGGGCCCGTTCGAGCGTGAACCTTCAAAAACAAATTGTAATTAGGAGTAATCTGGTGACGTAGGACAATTCCATTTAGAAAGTTAACAAGAAAAAACCTTTTGGATAAAATTAATGTTGTTTAGAAGCGCAATAATAATTAAAATTGAAAGCCGATAAAAATACATTACAGTTTAACATATAGAATTACTAGCTGTCACCCGCGACTCCGTCCTCGCGGAATTAAAAAAACTTAATTAGTGTATGTTTTCTTCCAGACTATGTTCTACATCCATGCCAAATTTCATCCAGATCCGCTGAGGCGTTCTTGAGATACCTTCAAACAAACATCCATCCATTCATTCATTCGCATATATAATATTAGTAACATTCAATTGAATTCAACGCATCACAGTCTATCTAATCTCAGAGAGAGGTTAATCCTCTCAGTCCTTCTATCAAAAATAGGTATGCCACCAATCGCCAGGATTCAACTAATCAATTTAAATCTTCATTCATTCTACATGAGGCATAGAATTTGAACCAATTGTTGGCATGTTGACTTTGGTGCCTTACACCATTGCATGGATATTTCGAATAGAAGAATAAATAGGCTAGTAGTATTCCATTGCGATACTGAACTTGATATAATACTGTAAACAATACAATATTAAAATATGCGAACAAAACAATATTATGTTAATTAAAAATGTAAGATTAAAAAGCTTACTTCTCTTGTTTCTATATATTGAAAGACTAGAATAACTAAATGTATCTCGACAAAGCTGACCCACTTAGTTGCATTGTTCTATATCTATACAAAGTCGGCTCGCATTTTTGTGTAACACTTATGCAAAAACCAACCCGCTCCAGTTGCGTTGGCACAGTTGTGTCTGTGGTCAGATGTTTACATTTTAAAAAGAATTTCTATTGTAAGATATTCAGAGTTAAAATGTTAGTTTCATTTAATACGAAACTTACAATACATAAATAAACGGAAAATATAACATTATTTTAATTGTAAAATCAAAAAAGCAACATTACACATGTTTTACTAAACTTAATATTTAAAAACACTGTGCTAATAACATCTATTTCGTAGATATTACAAATTCAGTCCGATTCCGTCTTATTCACAGCTGTTGTTTAGGGGTCAAGCAGGTGGTCATTTTACTATAAACATAATAAATTTATATCTTATTGTCCACATTTGATCGTTACAAAACGTTCCCGCTTAGAAGTATTCATAAAAAGATTGTTTAAATGCCGTAACGAATATAATCACTTAATAAAGCTGCGGTGAATCGCTGAGGTCTAAATTTATATTCTTTATATCTTAATTTATTGATCAAAATTATACAGTTTTATTGTTGAAAACATTTGTTACGTTCTCGCGTATCCCAACAGGGGGCACCGCTGTATCTTAAAATTAATATTCTGTCAACGAAAACGAATTTCGGTTGCGAATATTGTGATATCAAAGTGATTCGATCAGTAACCTCCGATATATGATATGGTTCAGTATTCGGAGTTTGCATGAGCTTTATCAATGTTTTTGTCTTTACTCGGATCTCAGAAAAAGGCAGTTCAAAATTTAACTGTGGCAAAATAAACATAATCCTAAACTGATGCAAGAATACGTTAGTTTATAAATGGAACATGAATACTTCTATTTCTATGATGAGTGAGGAATCACTGTCCGTGCGTTTCATTTATTTCTCCTCAATCTTTCGTTGTTGCCTATTATAAATTTTCTAACTATTGTAAGTGACGCTCTTTGCTGTTTTACTCTCTTTGACCATTAAAATGCAATATTTCAAGAGGACTAAAAGAGCGGTTAGTAGTGCAGTGTTCTTAATAACAGCTGCACATCTTGCAGACCTTGAGATCAGAGTAGTTACTCGTTAGGAAATTTAACCCGTCAATTGACAAGGAAGAAGGTAACATTATAATGAAGTCAGAAACATCGAGGACAGTAAACAGAGCTAAATTTTGGAACAGTCGTAGAATATGTCGTATATAGGATTACCGTCTGTGTCTATCTTCCTAGTGTTAAATTAGTAGTTCTATTATTTTTAGGTTAAAACATATCTTTGTCACTTGATATACTAACAAATTGCAGAAACGGAGAGAAAAAAATAAAACATTTATGTATATAGATTTTTATAAACGGGATACTATCTGTCCGTTAAAAAAGTCTTTCAAAATGGAACAAAGAGAGATTGAGGGTTATTCGCAGCTCTTTCATTGAAATCCGGTAACAGACAGCAACTTTGTCCGCATTTTGAGCAGGAATCGTAGTTGTAGGTTGCCTGTTTTGTTATTTGTTTTACATCATATCAACTCTATTGTATTATAATATGTAGGATTAAAGAATAATATAAACTCTATATTAATTTAACTGGAGACGATATTAAGTACCTTTTAAAATAATCAATAAAGCTGATATAGTTAAGCCTAAAAGTAATCAAATATGAATTCAAGTTATCAAAAAGCTAGTGAACTTCTTATGTCCTCAAAATAATAAACTAAAATCTTCAACCAACAAAAGTAATATTCCGCTACCCATTTATCATTGTTTAATAGCATTTTTTCTTAATTTTAAATTAATGTTAATCTGCTAAATGCACGAATTAACAATCCGCTCACGTACTGTACGTGTTTACATACAAAGTGTCATATGTCAAATAAAAAATAAAACGATATCATACGAGATGCGGCGATATTGTCGAAGGGCGCGTAAATTATATGGTTTTGCTTTGTTTATGAATTCGCGGTATCCGAACGCGTTGAGATTATAATACATTTGGGAACCGCTGTGTAAAGCCTTAAAACTAATGTGCCGCGATAAACGCACGCGATAACACTCCCACTTTTAAGCCTAGTGACTCGATTCTAAGAATATTTTATGCAATGTGAACGACACGGAAAGTTTTTTGTCATTCACATTTAGATAAATAAAGACGTGAGAAAGTCTTTTTAATCTACATTTCACCGAATTAAAACTGTATTTTTATATGAGAATTCGGTGAAGAAAGAATTAACAAGACTTTTTGCCTATAGTTTTAAAGTTATCTTGTAATGTAATATATATTTGAATTTCAATGCTTCAAGTGATAAATAAACAATACTCTTAGTTTGAATCGAACCGGAGAACTAATGTAATAAATAAATCGCTGTATTATTTTTTGGTCATGACATTACATATTCTGCTATTTCATTATTTGATAGGTAAAGGTACAAGTAAAAGATAATATTAATTACAAAATTATTATAAAAATCTTAAATCATCAAATAAAATACATAATTAAGAAACTACCAATGCTTGTAGTAGCGAAACAGGCTAAAATTAACAAAGGGTGTTGATAAGCGTTTGAAAATGCAACCGCGAAGGAAGTGGGCGTCGCAACCGCCGCTCAGATCGACACAAAGATATAACGAGGCCAATAATTAAAAGACCTGATACAGCGAACTATGCGCCGAGATATGAAACGGTGGACGTTAAATGGAAATTTTTAATTTTTTTATAACAATCTTTTTTAATTTAATATAGCAGGAGAAAATTAATATGTTTCTTTCATGTTAACGTCAGTTATGAAAAACTCCATAGAGCTAGGTAGATAAATTCGCAAATGACCATTTAAAACAGCAATTAATTCATAATCATCAGCTCACTATACGTCTCCACTGAGGAGCTCGCAGCCTGCCCAAGTTAGGGGTGACTAGACCATGGTCAACCATACTGGCCTTTGCGGTTTGGTTAGGTTAGGTTGACTT
This sequence comes from Papilio machaon, assembly GCF_912999745.1. Lineage (NCBI taxonomy): Eukaryota > Metazoa > Arthropoda > Insecta > Lepidoptera > Papilionidae > Papilio > Papilio machaon. The sequence continues at coordinate 6,483,483 of NC_059996.1, read as the reverse complement.
CACACATTTATTTTGATTATTCCTTCATAGCAATTAGTTGGTCGATTTTTTTTAAATTACGTATAAGTACATTCCTTTCCAGAAACTCAAGAGGACGTCGGCAAAATGTTTGGTTAAATAGATGACAATTTTAACCGAATGATCAAAACGTAATTTAAACAAAGGAATTCCAATTGAAGCCGTATCGCTTTTGATGACGGGGGCAAAAGGCTTTTGATTTGTCCCGATAATGCGGCGAGATCTAATTTGTTAATAAATGGGTCATTATACCCTTATTTGATGCTCGCAAAGGGCTACCCTTAGAAAGCAATGAATTTTAAATTCAGTCATTTGAAACGTTTTAAATATTTAACAGAGTATGACATGTTTCCGGTTCAACGGTATCCTCGAGAAATTTGCTTTAAAGGGGAATAATTTAAAGAGGTTTATTGAATGCTTTTGTATTTTAATAAAAAAAATTGAAATATTTACAGCTGCAAGAAATGTTAAGTGTTACAAAAATCGACGAATTACAGTTACGGATATCGTTTAGACATCGAAATGTTTTCAAAACGCGGTCACGTTCAGGAACACTTTTAGATAGACTTACTTAATGACCTACAATCTAATTTACATTTTTTTTATATCTATAATAGAAGTAAAAAATGATACTGAACAAAAGTAAAAATAATTTGAAATTTTTTTATGTTCTTCCTTGGTAGAGTCGGCACAGAAACGTTATCGTGTCCGCATCGTACTGAGATTAAGTCTGGGGCAGGAGGTGAGTGCATCGTCATGCCTGTTAGTGTTGAGTGCAAGGTATAAGAAACTCACCAGATAAATATTTACCGTTCCCCTTAGAATTATATTGGACTAGTCATAGGAGCAGTAGTTTAAGACTTAAAAGTTTCATTCCTGGTATTTATTAAAATTTTAGTTAATCATAAGCTGCTGATGATGATAATGGTAATTTTGTCTATGAATATGACTATAAAACTATTGTAATTATATTGATAAAGGTGGTGATGATGACGTAGCTTTAAAGACATATAACAGGTTCGGAAACCGTTGTACTTTCTCTTATGGAATATATGCAAAAATATATTTTTTATTGAGGGAACGTAAAGATGTCTGGAATTTGAGTAATTCATGCAATGAACCGTTTTCCGCTTATGCTTTGTACAGCATTCCTAAGATACTCTAAGCCTTAGGGAATGGACAAAATAAAAATGAGCAGCCTCCTTGTTGGCTTATCGAAATAGATTACTTTTCGGAATGTCTATAGGGGAGTTAAACACGAGGGTATTTATACTTTTTTTTTTGTTTTAATTCCAACGCTAAAATAGGTCTTAATAGTACTTCGTAGGCACTTTTTCGAGCAGAGAATTTCGCAAGGAAATTTACTTTTAAAAGAAATTTGAGGTCGCCCACAGAAATGTCTTTTGGGTTCTTTATTTTCTTTTTTGGTTTTGTTTATCCTCACGTTCGGGCACGTACTAAACTTGTGTGGGCGGGTTTAAACATAATAATCTATTTTACAAACGTCTCAAACATCGCCTACCGCATACATAAAAACATATACATTTGACAGTTAACGCGACATTGTGCGCTCCTACGAATTAAATCTATTTCAAGTGAAGTTGAAGTCTAATAAAACAAACCATTAGTGTAAATGTTAAAGTGAGTTTCGTTTCGTTCGGAAAAATATAAAATTTACTAAATAAATCATGAATATAATATTATGAACGTTATGGAATATTTGTGATAACATGTAAATACCCTCAATTGTGCGGCAGAAATTTGCACGGCCATAACAGTTGACAGTGTAGTAAGCGAGGATTCTTGTCTACCTACATCGTACTATTATTTCTTTGGAACGTAAACGGTTCCAGTGTACAGTGTAACAACTTAAAAACAATTAAAAAATATAAAAATGTTTTGTTCTTCTTGCAAAGCCACATTGCTTCTGAAAGATAAAATAAAGTGCCTGACATGCTCAGCTACATTTCATTACCATTGCGTTGGTTTTACCGTAAACACGTTTAAGAAATCTTCACAAAACGTTAAAGCATTCAAGTGCTCGGCATGTCTGAGTAATAACCAGTCGGATGACTCAGAGGTATCGCCTGCCAGCAAAAGCGACGACCCATACAGCTCTTCACCAAATCGGCCTCAAGTATCCTTAGACCCAGCCATTATAACCTTGATAAGTCAGCAAATAAGTCAACTTTTGGATAAATCAATAAGCCCCGATATTAAGGCTATTAGACAAGAGCTGAGTGGTATTCAAGAAATAAAAAATAAAATGGATATATTACAGTCGATGTACGATAATCAGCAAAGAAAATTGGAGGAGGCTATGCAAGAAATATCAATACTAAAATCCGATATCCTAACACTTAGACAAAATCAAATACAACAAAATTCAAGACTGACCATTATGGAGAAAGAAATAAGAGCAAGCAATTTAGAAATACATTGTTTGCCGGAAAACAGGAATGAGAATTTAATCAATATTGTAAAAGAAATAGGTAGAACAGTTGGCGAAAATGTGGACAATGGCAACATCTTGAAATGCACCAGAATCGCTAAAATGAACAAAGATAGCAATCGGCCGCGGACGGTTTTAGTGAAATTTGCGTCACCCCTATTGAGAGATAAATTCTTAGGAAGGGTTATCAATTTCAATAAAGCCAACCCTTTAAATAAACTGAATACTTCACATATAAGAATAGGAGGTGAAAAAAAACCAATATATATATGTGATCATCTTACTCCGGAAGCCAAATCGCTACACGCATCTGTTCGACGTTTTGCTAAAGAAAATTCCTACCAATTCGTCTGGTCGAGAAACAATAATATTTATATAAGAAAAGAGCCGCACAGTGATGTCAAACTCATCAAAAACTTAGAGTGTCTTAATGAACTTATTTAAACTTTTTACTTTGTGTTTCCTTTTTCGATTATTGGTTTAATTTTTCTTGTGTGTGTGTTTAGTGCAAATCTCTCACTTTACATAATTTAAAAATATTTTTAACGTACCGAATTTGTAATTGATGCATGACATCAGTGTTTTTTATCAAAATATTAGAGGTATAAAAACAAAAACTCATGAGGTGTATAGGTCTATTTTAAATTCTGATTTTGATGTGATTGTGTTAACTGAAACTTGGCTAGATGAAAGCATATACAATAATGAATTCGTAGATGATCGCTATGTAGTATATAGACGTGATAGGGGAACATCTATCTTACATACTAAACGAGAAGGAGGAGGAGTTTTGGTAGCAGTGTCTAAAAAATTTAAAAGTTATAGATTAAGAAATTGGGAAAGTGAATACGAGGATGTTTGGATCAATATTGAGTTAACAAGTAGGCTTAGTCTATCATTATGCGGAGTTTATTTGCCATCCCCTTTAACTTACGAATGTCTGGAAAGTTTTTGTGATAATGTTTCCAATGTTGCTCAGGAGCAAAGGAACACAATTATAATAGGAGATTTTAATTTACCTAATATTAAATGGAGTCAAAATAGTGAAGTTAATTATCTAAATCCTATCAACTATCAAAGCCGCACAGGAGATTATTTTATAGATTTTATATCTGAAAACAGATTTAACCAATTTAATCACGTACAAAATTCATTTAACAGAATATTAGACTTAATATTAATAAATAATGAAAGCGAGTTAGTAGCTAGCGAAGTAATTGAGAGTTCTTATTCTTTGAGCTTAGTGGATCGCCACCATCCTACTATTGAATTTAAAATTGATTATTATGAAGCTTCTTTTTTGAAATCAAATGAGATACAAAAAATGAATTTCCATAACGCCGATTACAACGTTATTTGCCAAGAGATTGATAATATCTCTTGGCCAAATCTATTTTCTGAATGTAATAATATCGATGAAATGACAGAATGCTTTTATGATAAGTTACGCGGAATAATAAACTCTAATGTACGGAAATGTAAGAGAAAAGTCGACCATTATCCACATTGGTATTCCAGAGACTTAATTAAAAGATTAAAAGAGAAAAATAGGTACAGAGTTCTATACAAAAAATATAAAAACCCGCTAGACGAAATATCTTTTAAATTACTACGTAAAAGATGTAAAAATTTAATTGCAGCTTGCTATAATAATTATATAAAAAATATAGAAAAGAATATTGTTTCAAATCCAAAATATTTCTGGTCTTACATAAAACAAGTGCGAAATAACAGGAGTGAATACCCCTCCTGTATGAATTATAACGGACAAAATTTTTCCGTGGGTCAAGATATATGTAATAGCTTTGCTGATTATTTTTCCAGTATGTATAAAAATCACTCTAATACAGCTTACCAAAACAGCCCTTGCAAAGATATAAATCAGTCAGTGTTATCAGACATTTCTATTAGTTTGGGTGAAATTGAATCAAAGTTGAGAAACATTGATAGCACTAAAGGATCTGGTCCCGATAATATTCCATCGATTTTTGTTAAAAAATGTGCCAAAGCTTTAGCAGTGCCTTTATGTTACTTATATAACACCTCTTTGAAGGAAGGGCACTTTCCTTCCGTCTGGAAGGAGGCGAAAGTGGTTCCTGTTTTCAAAAAGGGGGATAAAACTGACATTACTAAGTATAGGCCTGTCTCATTACTATCCATATTTTCTAAACTATTCGAAGCAGTTGTTTGCCCTTTTATCAATTGGCATTTAAAATCTTTTTTAACGGATAAGCAACACGGTTTTCTGAAAGGAAAGTCGACTGTCTCGAACCTTTGTGAGTTTATTGATAAAATAAGCGTATCTATAGACAACAGAGAGCAAGTAGATGCGATCTATACGGACTTTTCCAGGGCGTTTGATATTGTGGACCCATCAATTTTAATTAAAAAACTAGAGCGATATGGTTTCCACGGTAACTTATTAAATTGGCTAACTTCTTACCTAAAGAACAGAAAGTTCAGAGTAGTTATAAATGGATTCCAGTCTGATGAAGTTAATATTCATTCCGGAGTACCGCAGGGATCGCATTTAGGACCTATTTTATTTAATATCTATATCAATGACATAGTAGATTGTTTTCAAAATAGTGACGTACTTCTTTACGCGGATGATTTAAAAATTTTCAAGGAAATAAAAACTGCTGCTGACGGAAATTTACTTCAAGAGGATATAAATAGATTAGTAGATTGGTGCAACCTTAACAAAATGACTCTAAATCAAGATAAATGCTATCAAATTTCATTCAACAAAAAAATTCATCCCCTTGAGTTAGATTATAAAATTAACCAAAATAGTATACAAAAGACAACTTTAATTCGTGATTTAGGCATTTTAATTGACAGTAAATTAAGCTTTGGTACTCATATTGATCATATTATTAAGAAGGGTCTAAAATTTCTTGGGCTTATCAAGCGAGTAACCAAAGATTTTAAAAACACACAAACCAATATAATCCTTTTCAACGCGTTCATTCTTAGTACTATGGAATACTGTTCGGCAGTCTGGAGTCCGCATTATAAGACGTACATAAACAGAATAGAGAGGGTTCAGAAAAAATTCATTAGACACATAACTTTTAAAGATAAACTATTAAATACACTACCTACGTACAAGGAAAGACTGAGTCACTACAAAATGTTGTCTTTAGAGAACCGTAGAACACTACTAGATATAAAATTATTGCATAGCATTGTCAACAACAAAATACGCTCTTCTAATCTTGTTAGTAAAATCTCTTATATAGTTCCGAAACCATATTCTAGACTAAAAAATTATAAATTGTTCAATACTAGACTATCCAAAAGCAATACCGGAGTATCAGCACCACTTAATCGTATATCACACAATCATAACAAAATTTATAAGCAATCCAACATTGACATCTTTAAAGACTCAAGGGTAATTATTAAAAATAAAATTAAAGATTATTTTCTCAATTTAGATCAATCACCTTAAGAGTTTTTTAGGTTATTTATCTTATTTACTCATTTACTATGTTAAAGTTTTCTGTTTTTCTGTCTGTTTTTGTATTATAATTTTGTTAAAATGTTGTGTTAGCCTTTAAGTGTATTACATGACAAAATGTACTTTGATATAAACATTTTTTATTAGATTGTCATCTTTCATGTAATATGTTGGCTTCCTAAAATAAATAAATAAATAAATAAATAAATAAATACTCCGTGAATAGTCACATTTTAAGTACCAACTTAAAAGCCATGGTTATTTTTAACACCAATCATGTTTAAGTCCATTGTTTTCTTTGGAACTTTATTATTATAGCCACCTTACTTTAAAGCACTTCAAAATCAATGTTTATCCAAGTTGTAAAATTAATGCGTAGGTCGAACTCTTTTTTATGACTGAAGGCGGCAAACGAGTTCACTTTTTAAACAACGACCTTTATCATTCAAAACAACCAATAAAACTTATGATCAATAGCTAAGAGGGAGAAATTAAGGAAAAGGATTAAAAGTATTTAATGAAGATAGCCAGTTCTGGATCTCTTAAAGTTAATCGATCATTGCCTCTTATACATTCGTAACAGCAGAGAAACTACAAGTGCACTGCCGGCACCTACGATACGCTACATTCCTTTTTTTTCTTTTACTTAAAAATCGGCATGATATAGACGTTTTGCAAGTATCGATTAAATTATTGCGTTTCTTTTATAATTTAGTGCCAATACAGATGTTAAAAAATCCAGTTTTATTTTCAATAAAAACTTTGATTAGCAAAAAACGTATTGCTTTCACATAACAAAACATTTTTTTCCAGTACCATATGTTTGTAATATGATAGCTTCATCATTTGTTATAACACTCTTTTATACGGTTTTTTTCTCATTATGTTACACCACAGGACGCCAAATTTCGGTTTGTCTGTTACCTTTCAACAATATAGCCGACTAAATTGTTTTAATAGACGAAGAGAATCGTAGAGTCATTACGCTTTGTTGTCTCGGAGGAGTATCGTCATCTGAACATCTGGCTTCTATTGCGATTCTTATCAAACGTAATTAAAATTACTTATAATTGTTATGTTCATCACCTATGAATTCCTTACTTTCGTTTTGTACTAAATATTTCTTTTAAGAAATACGACAGTAAATTTACTGTCTGTACTGTTGTACTGTACTGTCTGTTTACCACAAAATGATGAAACCTAAATCATCAGTTATTATTATCTAGCTGTCGCCCGCGTCTCCGACCGCGCGGAATCAAAAAAAAACTTAATTAGTAGCCTATGTGTTCTTTCAGACTGTGTTCTACATATATGTTAAATTTCAACCAGATCCCTTCATCTGTTCTAGAGATATCTTGTAACAAACATCTATCTATCCTTCCATCTAAACATTCACATTTCTAATATTAGAATATAGTAAGATTTTAAAATTAAAAACGAATATTCTGTTTTTTACTATTAAAGTAAGTTTAATCGTAAATTTTTCTATGACTTATTATCGGCTTGTATTTACCTTTACAAATATATTCAAAATTAATGTCAATTAATTAATGTTTGAATTTATTTAGAAAAATAATCCAAATAGAATGGCTTTTGTATTTCCTTTCCGAGAATAGTTATTTCCTTCATTCCATTTGCCGCTTTCGATTCGGCTTAGCTTAATCGAAATGGAGACAATGTTAGCTAAACGTACGGATCCTTTGTTTTTTGGATTAGAAAACACGGTATAAGATGAAATTACAAAATATCTACATTACTATATTTGCCTAGCCATTAAGCCAATATCTAATATCCGTACGTTGAGTGCAAAAATCCGTTCCTGTTTTTGCATTTATCTTTCAAACAGACAACAAAAAATTTGTATTTTTGTAATTCACTAATTTTGTTATGTTAATTAAAAAAATATTAAAAAACAACAGAGTCAAAAATATGTATTAATTAGACGTGACTTTGTCACATCTTGTAGCTATATTAGAGTCGCGGAGACTGTACAAAGACTTTCAGAGGGCTTACTGTTCCCTTTGCGTGAAACCAGTGGACAGCGAAATTGCCTCAAGTCAGGTAAGCCGCTTTCTTTGATAGTTATGTGAGGCTGTACCAACCAGCGATAGTAAACTGAATTTTATTATTATGCTGCAGTCGCTAGCACGGCCGCCATACAATTTTATGTTACAACATTTAATTTATATTAATACTTTTGAACGATATTTTAAATTCTATGGCATCTGGTGAAGACGTTTTACTTAAAGTGAATTGATCCGTTCTAAAAAATATTACATTTTTAAACTGAAAAATAGTGATTCGACAAATTTTGGAAATGCATGACGACAAAATTAAAATCCAGAATGACTTTACGTTGCTTATACTCAAAGAAATGGTAATAAAATAGTTGAACCATTCAGTTCGATTAGGAAACATACGAATTATGTACATAAGCCTTATTTTTACAACAGCATTTTTATAAGCACAACGAACCATTCACAACTCACGATGAATAAAAGGTTATTAATAGATGTAGGTACCGATGTATCTGGCTGTATAGAAATGTTTCGGAACAACAAAGACAATAAGTGGTGTACTTTATTTCACTTGTCAACTACAAATCTTCGTGGACCCACCCATGTCTGCCATGTGTCGAACACTCACATGTTACGCAGTCAACACACGCAATTATATACTTTCTTGACTTTTTATTTAATTCACAAGCTTTAGCGAACGCGTATTAAAATGTAATTGCAATTGAACATTATATTACGATTTTCTTATCAGAAAACTCCGAGAAAGGAAACTTTATAATTTTAATCTATTCAAAAACAAGCTCATTCTTTTTCTTTTTTCTCTATCATTTTAAAAGAAATATTTTCTCAAATTACTTATTTTATGAAATGAAGTCGGTCATACAGTAGTTAAAGGCATGCAATTTTCTTTTAAAATTATACGTCAAGCCTAGATTCTCAGATTTGATTGAAAATCCTATGACAAGAGCAATATTTCTTTATTCAGACTGATACTTGTGGCACACATTCGTGTGTTAGAACAACGTTGTTTGTCTATAAATAGGCTCAATCGATGAGACAATACAATCCAATCCACTGAGAACAATAACAACGTATACAGCTGGCAAGGATGTGCGACTAGATTGAGTCCAGTTAGTTTCATGTCGATTGCCCGCTTACATCTCTTTGTTATTTCATTGAGTTATTCTTTGTTATCTTAAACTCAAATATATATGATTGAAAAATGTATGATAATTACATTTTTATTTCCTTTAATTTTTAACAAATATTATAATGCTCTATACTTAATTTTGTAGTTCGACCACATTTTATAAACAAGTTATAGTTTTTAAATAAACTTAACAGACTCTTCCTGTTAGAATTATCTATGAGTTGCGGTCGCTTCGTTATTTTGTCGAATAAAGGTAGCCACGTTCTCGTTTCCCACCTTACAATATAAAAAAGTGATAGATAATAAATAGTTTATGACTAAGTTTAATTTATTTCGTTCTGTGATATCAGTAAAAGAATTTAAATTAACTTAGCATGAGATGGTCGCGACTTATGAATCACATACTTATAATGAATATAAAAAAATGAGCCCAACAGTCGCCGGAACGGCAAAGCACCAACTGTCAAGAGTTCTTTAAAATTTATTTCTGTTAAATAATCTCAATAATATACTTAAGTTATAGTCCGAATATGCAGAGTGACTGAACTCAACGCGCGATAACCATGTAAATATCGCTTTTATCACTTCATAATATGCCATTATCATTTTATATGAGCTTAATCTTTCAATTTAATTATGTTAATTTTAATTTAATTAATATTTAATAAAACATTTGAATTTAAAACTGGCCTCCTAATTATTCGGAAAAATAAATACTACAAAGGTAAGGGCAAACTATTAAAGTAAGATTTAGAATAAAAATTGTAGACAAAACTCGACTATTAAACTATTTTATATTTGCATCGTAAATGTAATTCGTAAGCGTCGGTGGCTCAGGGGTTAAGCACTTGACTTGCAATCTGCAGGTCCTGGGTTCGAATCCCGCCATGTACCAATGTGTTTTTCGATTTTCGATTTACATATGTACATTTATCCGACGTTCTTACGGTGAAGGAAAACATCGTGATGCAACCTGCACATATCTGAGAAGAAATTCAATGATATGTGTGAAGTCAACCAACCCGCACTGGGCCAGCGTGGTTGACTATGGCCTAGTCACCCCTAAATTGGGGTAGGCTCCGATCCCCTCGGTGGGGACGTATAGTGAGCTGATGATGATGATGATGATGATGAAATGTAATTTTGACGATCTGAATTCGCCGCAATAGCGAAGTGACCGCTGCCCATGGATAATTGCAGATGTGTTGCCTACCTTTAAAGAACGGAGGACAGAAAGAGGATATATCCCTTCCTATGCATCTCCTCCTCTGCCAAATCCTCTTCCCCTTCCCATCACTTTCTTATAAGAAAAAGGTGGGGTGGGAACGTGGACTAAAATTAGGCCTCCGGCACGCAATAGTGTATGTTTTGTTTACTTCAGTTTGAATTTCGTCTAAATTTAATATAACAAATTGAATTACAAACAAAACACAGTAAAGTTAAATATTTACTCTACATACGGCTACATTAATAATACTCACAATTAAGTTTCACCCGAAACCAAAAATACTTAGCTAGCACCATAAATAAAACGTGGAAACTGGCTCTGTTCGCATAGAATATTTAAATTAAATAGCTATTGTACGCTTTATTTGTGGGCTCTTGTACTCTCTATTATTGTTGAAGTAAACCATGTACCGAGTGAAAAGCTGAAAGCTAGTGTGAGCAATTTACATATATATTTGTTTAATTACAATATAATGGAACTACACTTTAGTTACAACGTTATTTTAATGACGCACACACATTTGATACGGTTAATAAATTACGATCTGCAATTAAAAGAATACGACTCGTACGAATATGTTAATTAACAGGAAGGTAAAAAACTTTATTCGTTGAAGTCTTTTTAATGCATTTAGCAACTATTTTTCCAAGTATTTATTAAAACATATTACATACATAAATATATGAAAAAAATTATAACTTTGTACTCGTATAATGTCTCTATTATGTTCTCAAATCACTGAGCAGACTTTGCAATTTTCATAGAGTATTCCTACTGAAGATAGGTTAAAGGTAGGAAGGTATATTATGTGACTTACTTTTATCTATTAAAAGACCTTATTTTATTTGTAGGGTTCATTTAATTAAGTTATAAAAAGTTAAATAACATCTTGTATCACAGTTCGTGTTGAATGGCATCAATTCCTATTTCACAGTTCATAAGCTCACGAGTAAATCAGTAAGCAGAATGCATTTGGCTGCCGCATAAAAGGCGGAACAAATGTTATGTTATGATTGATTCAGATGCACTTACATAAGTATGTAGGAGGAATAATTTGTACTCTCGTGCTTCTGAGATGTGGAGAGCTTTTATTTGACCACGATGATAATGTGGATCCCTTATTAAATTCAATAAATAGCTTTAACTATTGTTGTGACCAAAAAATTGAAGTGTGTAAGAGTATTTTTATCATAAAATATTATTTATTTCTTAACTCTTATTGCTATTAATATATACAAAGACACGACTAAAAATAATTTACATGGCAAGGGCGGTCTTGTCGCTATAAATATTAAAGTATTAAATGTTACTTTAAATTACTTTTGATAGTGTCTGTCTCTGTGTCTCGTGTCGGAGGCCAAGACCCACTTTGAGTCGATGCGCCATCATAGTAAGTGTCTGTAAACTAGACAATTGTGGTTTAGATGAACTTTCATGACTGTTACTGATTAGTTTAAGGATCAGTACGTTTTAAACATACCACAACGACAGGTGACATTACAATATAGATATGACCAGTAGTATTTATAAAATTATTAAATTAAATTAACCAAATAGATAGAATATCCTTACTAAGCCAACGTTTAGAAGCGGTCACTATCCATATCGTACAAGATATCCGACGCAGCATTATGTCAAGTCATCTCCTGAGCGTTCGTCAAGACAGGTTACATTATTCAAATGCATATATTTAGACCGTTGCTATTCCAGCATTGAAAACATAAATTTCAATACTTCTTAATACAAGGCTGTAGAGTTCAAAATCCTTTAAAAATTCATTTGCGTAAGTGAAATATAACCGTTGGAGAATGTAGTTATAACGAGTATTCATAACAAAGCGTGGTCATGTTAAAACATTGGACATTAGCAAGACAATGAATTTCGTTTTATAGATTTTTTTATGTCATACAATGCTTTGTGATTTTAGGAAGTATCTACATAGCATTGTAGCTGTATGGACATAGAAATACATAAATTAATAAATAGATAAGATTGCCGCGAAATTTATTATTTTCTATTAACAATGAGTTCTGTTCTTTATATAAGGCAAGTTCTGTTTTTTTATAAAAAAACACTGTAAATAACTTTTCTTCACGATGTATGTATTCAAACATACGTGGATGTAAGATCACTTGAAAGAACGCTGTTCCAAATACCTTGATTACGCTTACACCGTTATTATGCTACCGAATTCAAATATTTCTTAACGAAATGCCTGCTCGGACATAAAATAGATAAACGCGTTTTAAATAGAGCATTTAAATTCTAGATTAACTATTCAATAGGAAGATAGTTAAATAACGAAATCCGAGCCGGTTTCTAATAATTTCCATTCACGGCTTAAAAGCCTCCAGTCTTAATTACTCCATTGGCTTAGATTATGCCGTTGAACTTGTTTCCATTTTACAATGTTGTGCGGGCATTTATACTTTATATGCATTATACGAAAATGTTTGTAAAATGGATCCTTTTTTTTGGAAGAAGTCTTGTCAAAAGTACTAAATATAATACTTTGAAAGGATTTTGTTAAGCCTATAATATTATAATTTATTAAAAGATAATAAGCTAAATGTTTTTCTAAATATAAACGGGTTAATAAAAATATCACGGCGGTCGAATTCAACCACAAACATACGTTTTATAAAATAATCATGTTTGTTCAGTATAAAATAGGTGGCGATATCAAAATATTGTTTTTATCGAACGCCAGCGTTTAATCCTCTGGCATGGCTCACGACCGCAGAATACTAATCGAGAGATGTGCCAGTTACCGCAAGCCAAAAAGCCTATTTACCGTTCTGGGGTTGCTATTTTAGATGCTTACTTGATATCAAAAGGATTTAATTTACGGGGATGTTGTTTTAATATTTTTATATCGGAGTATTTCATAATCTGTTCATCAACCTTGTCCCACTTACGTAGGGTCGGTGCACCAGGTTTCTGTCCTCCAAATCAATCTGTCTGCCATCATCTCCATTGTCACCACCTTCTTGATCATGTCACCTTTCATACAATCCATCCATTTCTTCCTAGGCCTACCTCTACGGGTATAACCCTCCACTCTTATACTTAACGTTCATAATGTGTTATATATTATGAATTCATTCATAATGTATAACTTACATTTTAACTTGTAAAATATATAGTAACCAGTATACTAATTGATAGTATATAATTTTCAGAATGGTTACTGGTTACTGCTACAAATCACTTAAATTATCTTATTACCTATACTAAAAATGTCGTTTAATTAAGATTTATATGTCATCATATATCAAAACTAGTTCATCAAATGAAGCGTAATAAAATTCTAAAAATGAAATTTTCATACAGAAGTGAAGCGAGGTGGAATTCTAAAACATACCGGGAACTAAACGAACCGCATGAAACCTGTCGTTAAATTGCTTTCACTAAAATACAGTTACAAAACGTTTTCAATTTTTCACAGACAAAAAGCGGAATCACTGCTCACTATTCAGCTTTTGTGTGCTGAAAGAGTTATCTATATTTATAACAGATTTAGAATGGAGTCTCTGTCCATTCGCGGGGAAATTTTTTGGAACAGTTTTGTTTAAATTCGTGAAAAGATACGCCTTTGTAATTTTTATATGACTTTTAAAAGATTGGCGAAAACACTATATCCAGTTGATAGCTCCAAAGCTTAATAGATATATTTTTAACAAACAAAAGACATTTTCCTTTCATTTCCATTATCTTTTTAGCCGACTTCAAAAAGAAGGAGGTTATAGTATTGACAACTCAAGTGATTTAAACATCTAAACATTCAAAACTTTTGATTGTCACGTACAACTGAAGCCATTAAAAACAGATATCAAAAATATATTCTTACAAAAATATGTTATACGTTTGGGTCCACCATTAAAATGACACGAGAAACGATCAGATAAGTGGTTCACAATGGAGGCATAACATAAAGACATCATATCATTCCACGACAATAAATTTACAGAAGGGCGGTTTGAGCATACACAAAAGGCTGAGGTCGGGGGCTCGGTCGAAGATTTTTTCACGTTAACTATGTGTTCTGTTACCTTTGTGCAGTGTTCTGAAAACAAGAGGGAGTGATCAAAATATACGGCTCAAGGCGCGTAGTTTACGGTTTCAAAGAATACTATAAGACCACTATACTTTATGTCCCTGCTCTATTGTAGTTATCAGATATTTATTACTTTTTTTTTTCATAAATATAGGTATATTATTATTTATTTTGATTAATAATGTTATACTGTAACCAAAACATTTAGTGTTTGAATAAAAAATACTTGTTTATGGTTTTATATTCAGCAATATTTTGATTCAAAATTTCATGGGCATGTTAAAGAACGGCTTTGCATATTAATTATTCCTGATATTAAATATGCAACAATAAAGGCATAACATAGACTATTTCGTACTAGTTATACTTCGATACCTTGATAACTATACTCCACTAGCTATCGCCCGCGACTACGTCTGCGCGGAATTAAAAAACAACGTATTAAGTAGCCTATGTGTTCTTCCGTTGAGCCGTTCTGGATATTCCTTTAAAATAACATCCATCCATCCATTTAAAAATTTGAATTTATAATATTAAGATAGTAAGACTATTGATGTGCACACGTACGAGTATATGCTTCTTAAAATCATATTTTCTTAACTAACAATACTCTAAGGGGCCTGAGAACGACTTAATAATTTTAACTTCAGTACAATTGTGTCATTTAACCGCATAGATACAGTCGTGGACCCTTAAATATTGTGACGGCGTCCCGCTGCGGTTTATTTGCCAAAATGCGGGTGTTTTATCGCAACACTGCATCAACCGATGCAGCTGACTTCATTGTACACTAAATAAAATATCCATTATACTTTTTCTGTGACATTTGGTGGCAAAAACCATTTAAACATAATAGCCAAATTTTATCAACTATTTTAAAATATATATGCTTGTCTATTTAACAACGAAGAAAGTTTTATTTTTCATGGGATCACTTATTTAAGCCTATATAAATCCAATTGGTAATATAAAAATACCATTAGATATAATATTGGTATTCTGAATTTTTATCAAAAAATGTGTTATAATTTTGCGCTCGAGATTTGTTATCTTAACTTAGAGAAATTCACAAAAACCATAGGAAACATTGGCTGTTAACAATTTAATGAACTATCCTTAAAAGAAAAAATAAAAAGTAACAAGTCGGTGTAACACGTTTAGATCACTTTAAGCATTAATTGTATAAATTTATACGCTACGTGTTAAAGTTAATACTGATAGCATTTTCTGTGGAAGGACGTGTAAGAATTTCTACGGAGGGCCGCTACGATGTCAAGATAACAAACAATATTTATTTCGAACGCCCCATCTCACGCGATCTACACAAATAAAACGCGTAACTTGATCTGCGGCAGATATTATTATGATATATTTATTCTTATTAATAACTGAGTGTTTAAATCAATGTATTGTATGGATTTTAATGCAATGAATAAGGTATTCCATTAGGAACTAAATTAACTATTTTTTAAAACAAAATGTGTTGCCATTTCGAAAAAAATTGTTTTAATAATAAAACGAAAAATAGTAAAAGCCATAGACCACATTTATAACATGGTTGAAAATGAAACGGGTGCGTGCAGTAGCCCAACTCACTCAACGAACCCACTCCAAGCACTTAAAGGTCGTGCAAAAACTAAAACGCCCCGTGTACCAAGCGATGAGAAAAAAGCGCCAGGTGTCTACCGAAAGCTCTCATTGTTCCAGCGAACGAGAAAGATTAATAAATCTTTAGAGAGAAAAGTATATCTGCGGTCGATCTCGCGGGATGCGAGCTTTCGGCCGGGACGCGTTATTGCGAGCCCATTCAGATGCCATAGTTGAGGCCAAACAGGCCCTTTGTCATGACAAAAGGTGTCGCGCAAAGAAAAAGGGGCCCTATCGACGATCTGCCTTATCAGATCCAGTTTCCCTTCCGAGAGGTCTCAATAGGATAGTCGGTTATGAATGCGTCGGATCTAATTCCCTTGGCCACAATAACCCACACGAATTCCAATTTCGTCGGGACATTAAATGCACAGCAATAAAAAGAATCAAAACGCTACAGGATGCGTTATCAAGCATCGCCTGGATATGTGCCTGCGAGACTCTCGTTTCATATTACATTGTACGACACGATAACTTATCCACTACTTTAATAAATACATCCTTTTAATTATAAACATCGTCTGTTTGTTATCACTTAACGTAAAATTCAAACCCAAACTATTCACAAAAAAAAACTTTTGCAAGCAACGCTTGGTTGTTTTAGAATAACACAAAACACCATATTTCTATGCACTGCGAGCACATGTTAAGTAAGTGTTTTTAATTGTCATTACTCATTGATAAGAAACTTAGAAAATTGTACTAAGTTTCCAAATACTTAGTTATTAAAAGATTCGCCTTGTGGGACCACAATGTAAATGTCGCAACACTTTAGTGTGGTTCCAACATAACAATGCATCAATTTTATCACAAGCACATAAGTAAATTTTACGGGTAGCTCTCATTAAAATGATTTCCTATAGATCATCCACGCTTATCTACTATTTAACATTAGCCGAATGTCACTCGACGTCAAATGATTGATGCCTCTCCCGAACCCCACATTCCCGTATACACTTCACGCTATTTCAGTCCATTCGTTCGTTTTTTCGCTTTCTAAAAAATCGACAGTAAATACAATACTAACAATTGGTACGATCAAACGGAATATTAAGTTCGCCTGTCACTTTAACGATGCTTCTCTTGCGCATCACACGATTCTAGATGCCACATAAAATTTAATTTTATACCTTACTAACAATAATATAGAGTTCCTTTTCTTTTATACTTTAATTTCGTCTAGGAAGCATAGTGAAAGAAAGAGGTTATTGTCAGGCGAGTTTTATGGGCTATGATTTATGACCAATGACTCCCAACGGGTTTTAACCTCCTGATAATCTTATTCAGACGCACCTCTT
The DNA here is from genome assembly GCF_912999745.1 of Papilio machaon. Taxonomy (NCBI): domain Eukaryota; kingdom Metazoa; phylum Arthropoda; class Insecta; order Lepidoptera; family Papilionidae; genus Papilio; species Papilio machaon. The sequence continues at coordinate 6,466,149 of NC_059996.1, read as the reverse complement.
GTGAGATGCACAATGCTACTTAAATTAGCCACGGCCGCGTCTCGAGCAGTTTTGAGGTTAAGAAGTCGGCTCTTTACAGCGACCGTGTGTGGTATTCGTGTACAAACAAGGCGCTAGACACTTTGTTGTGTATACTCTTCTATGTGATCCACTCTCTTGTTACATTGACAATGATATGCTTATTTACGATTAATGTTGATTTAATAAACTAAGCTGATGTTAACTGTTCTGTGATTTTATTGCTACTAACTATATGTTTCTTTTTTACAGGAGATGCGAGCAAACGAGCAGCGGAGATTAAAGATCCGACGCCCATGGTCATCAGCAATGCCAGAGAAATTGCAGTTGCGTTACCCACCTTTGAAAAACTTTTCAAAACAGTCTGATAAATTTAGTTCTCATTAGTTAACGGCATACATTCCTTTAATTAAAGTTGTATTTATTCTTGGAAGAACATTAAGTCGTATCGTTTCCAAAGTACTATTGGAGATGGTTAAATTTAAATCACACTACATCTTACGTATTTCAGATCTTTAATTCTAGTAACCTCAATTATGAATGGTATTAACGTCAGATATTTTAACGAATAACTTTTTTCAATACCAAAATTAAATCAAATTAAACAAACAAAAATCATGCTTAGACAGAAAAAATGAATAAATGATCTCTCACATACAAGTATAAGGCCGATCTGTCAAAGGGGACGTTGCGTAGGGACTTAAAAGTAATAAAATAAAAAATGTCCCATTATTCGTTTCTCTATTGTAGTTGGAGTCGAGACTCGTCCCGACCACAGATTAGTCCCCACTCAGTAAAGGGATAACATCTTAACGATGTCACGTAAGAGGGTAAGTTTATACCGGCCACGTCATTCTATAAATTTTATTCAAACATTTCCCTTACGCAATTTCTAAGATATTCGTTGAATAAGATTATATTTTAGGCCGATATTATTTCACGAATATTGTCAACCAAAAGATCTTGACTTTTTAAATTCATAAAATACATTGCCCAAGAGATAGAACAGTTACATCCAAAAGTATACTGCTTGAATTAACATGAAAACTACATGAAGTTATGCAAATGGCATTGATGAAATTACTTAAATATTTTCTATCCGTACTCGTCTTATAATTATATAATACAACTAGCTGTCGACCGCGACTCCGTCCCCGCGCAGTTAATAAAGTTAAAAAATTTTATAGCGTCAACAACACGTGGTAATTATGCTATTAAAATAAAATAAACTATCTCTCATGTTGGATCGAACTGCACATGGTGTGCGAATTTTATTATAATCAGTTTAGTGGTTTAGGAGTCCATTGAGGACAAACATTGTGACACGAGATTTATATATATTAAGATAGAGCCAACGTTAAATTACACTCATAGTTTACTAACGGATTCGATTTGCGTTTTATCACAGCTTTATAAACACACTATATCATAGCTCAAAACATTCATAAGTTTCCTTTGATGTGTTAAAGATACCAATCACAAAGTCATCGCGGTGTAAATCGGTCATGATAACATCATCATTTCCTACAGGAAGTCCTGATTTACCATAGAATCTTCTATCGAATCGCTTTTTCTTTATATTTACTTTGGACGCCGCGCTTAATTAGTTGGACGTTTAAAATAAAGTTAAAATATTTTTGTTCATTTTGTGTCCCCATTCTGTTCAGCGAACCGGATCACAGCGTTCATTGTTAGTCGTTGTTGTATAGAGACTTGATGTTTTAATTAATTGGTATACATTTTTAAACCAAACAGAGGTACGTCGTTTAAATAATTTAAGTTTGTGTAAAGATTCGTTTGATTTTTTTTCCTATAAGTATTTCTTAAGGGGTGTTTCGAAAAGGCTGTTAATACACGTATTTTTAAATTACGTATTAAAAGTATTAAAAACAATTCATGCCGTTGTTGTAACTGTTTTCGATATTAATTGATTTTGGTTAATTTATTATTTATTTAATTGATGACAAACATCAAACATATAGGACTAGCAACGGATATGTCTACAGTTAATCTATAGGTAGAAATACTGTTAAAACAAATTGATTCAATTGTTTGCTTATAATAGACAATTTAAAACAAAACGTTGGCTGCGCAAGGGAACATAATTTACGGCTAATTTAAGCTATCTATCCAATGGACACCACAATGGTAAGCAAAAGCGATAACCGTGCCGCAGACTAGTGGGAGCAAATTAAACGCGTAGGAGCCGGCTTATATTGAACTAGTATTAAACGCATAACTTCACTTATCTTGCATTAGCCGCTACCGGTTCTATAGAAAAGCACATCCAGTTTCATTATACTGGACAGATCATTTTTTTTAATTATCATTATATTTTTAATGGTCACAATGTTTATGATCAAAGGTATATTCGCACAGAGTGTTCAGTGTTTATTTTTAATTTATTTAATTGCTTTGTTTTTTTAATTTTCATGCTCTATAATACACAGGATGATTCAGTCTTCCTTTGAACATTTCTTTCTAGAAGCAAATAGTTAAATAAAATTAAGAAATGTTTTTGTATTCCAAAAGTTTTTGTAGACGTAGTGAATTTCAAATGTAAAAATATTCTAGAAAAACACATTAGAGCAAGAAACCTTAATTACAGCAACGTGAAATAAAATTCCGCCTGCTACACTAATTGCAATTTAAAATCCAAAAGTTGTAGTCTATGAATGTAGTTGGAAAGCGCTACATAAAAATAAAAATCTTACTACACTTTTGAACCGAACTGTACTCCAAGATCCCTTCATCTCAAGTTTCCGTTCATCGGTAGACTGAGAGATGAGCACGAAAGATATTTTACCTTTTTATTTATTGACATCTAAAACAGCTTCTCTACCATTCATCACGACAGATTCCAATACGAACACTTCTGATAACAAGTCTCATTGTTTGCCATATACATAATGGATTGTTGATAAAATACGTGGGTGTTCTTAATCTATACACCGAGTAAAATCTACTGCAACGTCTCATCAAACGAAACGAATAAAGGTAAGTTTGAAATGAACGATCGAGGATAGATATTAAACGGACACGATTTATAGTATTTTTGTCTTCATGTAAAAGTTTGTGATACCACACCGACTCAGTTAAAATGGTATAACAGTAATTTACTGAGTAACATCGCATGAACACATTATTCAATATAATGATTCTGGTTTCTCTTAGATTAGCCAGCGGTTGTTTAAAAGCGAAACGTAATTTTAGATTTCATTGTAAATAAATCAAGGGTCATAGTTGTCAATTTGTCTTTTTAGAAATTTTATGTTGTATTTGATGGGACTGGGAAATCGTTAAAGTGATAGTTTTAATCTTGATAAAACTTTGATTGTTTGACTATTTTTATCTAATAAACAGCATTCCCACATTTATCTTTTTCACACTCAATTATTTTACTATGTATATTTTGATATAAAAAATCTATTCATCGGCAACTTTTTATTGAAATCCGAAACGCTATATTCTAACTTAGAAGAAAAGTATTACGACAGAGTTAAATCGTCTTTGTCCCCAAATCTGTTTCGCTCATATTAAGATAATATTTCGTGTAGACGAAAAACCGCTTCAAGGAGAAAGCGATAATACAAATGTTCATTCGCTCAAGAAAAATAGGTAAAGACATGCAAAGTGGGTTGGGCAGAAAAATTTAAGATAACACTGAACAGAAGGCAATATTGTAAAGACGACGCTTGGAAAAGTTTTAAGTGAAGTCGACGGAACTCATCGTAGATTTCCCTCGAGCAATTATCGAAACAATAAACCTAAAATTGGTGCAGAGAATAACACTACCGCGGTTACCGATCCAGAGTTCGAGCAATTACGCGACTTCCCGACTACGACCTACTTGCAGAATAGCAATTCATTAAGACCTATTCAAATTATCACAATATGACTATTAGTACTCTATTCAATTTTTAATTAATCAAGAGACGTTCCACTGGGAAGGAAGCACGGATGCAACTGAAATAAAAAGAGTCTATTCGCACCGTAGCCGGGCAAATGTGTTTGCGGTTTCATTGAACTAACTCTTTGATGTTGTACTTAATTACAAGAAATGCGAACTATTAATGTCTCGTTTATTAATAATTTATATGCGACTTAAAAAAGAAGAGTGTTTTAACATAAACGTAAAAATAAATGACGTCAACACAGAGATAAAATACCATAAAACTTTAGCCGTACACTTTGCATATAATGCAAGGAAGACGTCAGTAGTGAATATGAAATTTATCGCGTTAACACTTTCGTGTAAATACGAATGAATTATTTGAGAACCCACAAAGTGAGTAGTATTAAATGCTGCTTTGTAAAATGAAATATGTATGTGAGGTAATAAATACAGACGAATAAAAATCATTATTGATGACATTATTTTATTAACTTTCTATCCATATTTTTAGCCGACTTCAAAAAGAAGGAGGTTATCAATTCGTCTGTATTTTTTTTTTTTTATGTGTGTTACCGCGATACTCCGCCCCTGGTGGTCCGATTTTGATGAAAAATATTTTAATCGAAAGGAAGTGCTTGCAGGTGGGTCCCATTTTTTTGTTTTTTTTTTTAAATAACTAGAAGACTAGTAGATTTTGAATATAGCTTCAAAATTTGTTACGAAGATTAGGGACATTTTTGCTTTCAGCGCTTACGTAGGCTAAACTATAGGACCTACATAAAAATGATGTATGGCGAATTGTAGCTCTTTAAATGTGCTAAATAAAAGTCAGCGATAGCATATATCTATCTTTTATAGTTTTCTCACAATAACCATTTTTTTCTTCAGAAACATCAATTAAATTCATGCCCTATTTCCGACGCTATTATTCGAGTTCAGTATTAACCCTTATGTAAATAAACATGTTCATTATCAAGAGAATTTAATGTAGATTATATTTGCAATTGAAACTATATCATTCTGTCTAATAGTTTAGGAGATATCGTAAGAATAAAATTACGCGGAAACGAAAAATGCTACATGAAAAGCACAATTTTGCTTTCTGGGCTTACGTAGGTCAAACTATATGACTTACATAAAAATGATGTCTGGAGTAATTATAGATCCTTAAATTTGCTAAATAAAAGTCTTCGGTGGCATATATCTATCATCTATGGATGTCTCACAAAAACCATGTTATTATGAACAAACTTCGATTAAATTGCACACGAAAAACAGCGTCGTAAGCTTACGGCGCTATTATATTATATTCGATATGAATCCTTATCCAAATAAATATGTTTGATGGCTAGAGTATTAAATGCAGATTACATTAGCCTTTAAAGTATGTAATTCTGATCAATAGTTTGGAAGATATTAAATTATTAAAAACTACGCGCATTCGAAAAATGCTACTGCGGCGCGCGGCTGGACAAAATTAAAGGCACGCTACGATGTATTAGTTCGTTAATTTTCAATTTGTATACCGATTTTGATAATTATTTCATTGTTTAAAGGATAAGTGGTTATCTGGTGTATTCTAAATTAGTTTTTGAATTGAAGTACACACATATTAAATAGGAAAGTCCTTTTCTTTATTTGTCTTATTTATGTCCTTATACGTATTAAGGAAATTTGTAGTTAAACTTCAAATTCACTAAAAATTGAGAAATAAAACAAACATTTTAAGAAAAAAAAATAGCCGACTTCAAAACAAAAGTAACTTAAAAAAAACAATTTCAAACAAAATGCACTCAAAAGTAACGTAAAAAAACAATTTCAAACAAAATTCACTCAAAAGTAACATAAAAAAACAATTTCAAACAAAATGCATTCAAAAGTACCATAAAAAACAATCTCAAACAAAATACACTAAAAAGAAACAAAATAATGTCATGAAAACTTCTTTCTTTCTTTCTTCTCTCTTTCAAAAACCCTCTAAACTCTAAAGAAAGTTCTCTTCTTTCTTGTAACATGTCTATATTGTATAATTATTGTTATTTTGGAGTCGGTTTCGGCCTAAGTAGGGACATAAACGTAAGTATGTCTAATACATCTCAAATATAAAATGTCACTTATTTACTTCGGCCGACACCGACTGCGAAATAACAATAATTATACAATATAGACATGTTACAAGAAAGAAGAGAACTTTCTTTAGAGTTTAGAGGGTTTTTGAAAGAGAGAAGAAAGAAAGAAAGAAGTTTTCATGACATTATTTTGTTTCTTTTTAGTGTATTTTGTTTGAGATTGTTTTTTATGGTACTTTTGAATGCATTTTGTTTGAAATTGTTTTTTTATGTTACTTTTGAGTGAATTTTGTTTGAAATTGTTTTTTTACGTTACTTTTGAGTGCATTTTGTTTGAAATTGTTTTTTTAAGTTACTTTTGTTTTTCAAGAATAAAGAAATACTCGTAATGTTCAAGGAACTATTATTACTTGAAAAAAAAACATTAATCTAGTAATAATTTTGATATGTATACTAATCATACACGATGTGGTTATATTATGATTGGGGTTAAAATTATTTAAAAAAATCCTTTGTCCCTACGACACAGTATATACTAATCTTCCATACAGCTCTATCAGTCGTCATATCTGAATTCACTCCCTTCTTAAGCATTAACTTTTACACACAGTCCATCCATACTTTCTTCGGTCATTCCGTACCTTTGTAGCTATCCACATTTTCATTACTTTCTTATTTATGTGATCATCATCTCTCCTCTTAATATGTTCATACCACGCCAACCTTTCGCATTATTACGTACACTTATATGCAGCTTTATTTTTGAAGTGATTAACAATTTATCAAAGGGAAAGTGTGATCAAAATAAAACGAGCCTAGTAACTGGTACAAGAAGTTAATGAAATTCTCAATTTGAACATATAAGGTAACATTTCAATTTAAAATCAGTCTCTCCAGTTGTTCATGCGCGTATAACTTACTCGGAGCAAAATGAACCCTAAATCGTGAGCCGCCGTATACTACACCAGCTGAGAATTGAATTTGCTTAGCATTCTTCCCCGTGTAGAACTACTATGTTCTGACGTAAATTCGGTTTAAAACGGTTTCCTGGAGAATTAAATTATTTTAGATCTTTTACCGTTTGAACACGATCCAGAACTGGTATTTGTAATAAAGAAATTGTTTTATCACAAGTAGTTCCAGTATTTTATTATTCAATTTACAAATTTCAATTTACAATTTCCCTCATAAAATAAAATTATAAACACGTAACACGTGTTATTACATTAATTCGTGCCATTATTTTATCATGTTAAGAGCTTCTAAACAGGAAAATAAAAAAGAGTCATTTAATTTATTTATGCAACAAATATTCTCGAGTCCATAAAATCAGTGAAGTGGGCATTTCAATACGACTTTATTACATGGACTCATACTAGCTAGAGTATCTCGCAACTTGAATTAAGTACCCTGCCTATTCAGTAGAGAGGATGTTAATTAAGCCTCTGAAAGCATTAGTAAAAAGCTGCAGCCTTTTGAATCTGCTCCGATGCGAGCTCGCTCCGTGTGTTTATACCAGATGAAGCGCGTTTGAAACAAATATCAAGTATGTTAAAGTCGATTTTATTTTCTGATCTTACCTACGTATGTTTTAATATTATTTCTATATATGTACAATAAAACGAGTTAAGACAAAAAAAGCTATCTAAATATTGCTGTTAATAAAAAAAATAATTTAGAGATAAAAAAGAGCTACAGACATTAGAATCAAAGTGTAGATATCATAATTAAAAGCAACGCCATTTATAACAGTAGAATAAGTAATGAAAAGCAAACATATGAAGCCACGAGTCAAGCATGAAAATATAAATCATCCAATCTCGATAACTAAGTTGATTATGATCTTAAAATAAGTTTTCATTCGAAGAGCAGATAAATTGGTTCCACTTGTCCCGAACGTAACTTGTTCATTAGCGCTTAAATAAATTCATTAATAAGCTTCACTAGAGACAAGCAGTCAACGGACAAATCTATAAATCAAATAGTGAGGGAGTGTCAGCGACAAAGGACTATAGTACACCATGGTGTGTATCGTACACACGGGTATTTAGATTCAATTAAATTTACGACAGTATTTTTAAGTATAACTTTTAATTTACAAAATTTAATCAAAAAATCGCCAATCAAAGCAGTTATGATTATTGGAAGAAATAGTGGTTACGCAAGAAATAGAATTAATTAAGGAGAATTGAAAGCTAACCTTCACTAGTCAAAGAGGCTTATTGGAAGAAATAGTGGTTACGCAAGAAATAGTATTAATTAAGGAAAATCGAAAGTCAACCTTCACTAGTCAAAGAAGCTCCTCAAGAAGAAAAAGAATCATAAAATCAACTTAATTTTTATGAAAAAAATATCCTTAGTAATCTAACTTCCCTTTCACGTGTATTTTAAATTCCAAAAATTGAGACTAAGTAAAGTATAAAACTTAGAACACAGATAGAATCTTAATTATAATATGTAAGTTTTAGAACGGAATTGTTTTACTTTACACAAAAAATCAGAGAATTTCTTTATTTTGTAATGTTCATCAAGCGAAACATTTAGGCCGTGTGTCTCATATTTTACTCCATTTCCAAAAGCCGTTCCCACAAAGATCTTTCTTCACATTGGATGCGGTGCGCACATTAATCTGAGTAACGGACGCATATACAAGTGTAAACAACGACGTATCTTTCCATTGTCTTGTCCTATATAATACGATATCTTTATACATTTGTTTCAATGTTTTATAGATAACTTAATCAAGCGATACTTATACAACGACGAAAGGAATTGAATCAACATGTTTAGTTCTACTTAATTTAGTCAAACGTATAAAGTGACAGCTTACTTTAATGTAACCTAAAAGTACAATAGACACAGTCTAGAAAAGGAAACATTGGAATTATAATACGAAAGATTCCAATTGCTTTTTTTCATGATAAACTCTTCTAAAATAAAGTAATTATTCTAAAAATAAAAACAAACTTAATCTGCCAAAACTGCACCAAGCTGCTTTTATGGTTCGAAATATACATATACTAGAATAACAAACAGCCATAGACCCGGCAAAATATATATCAATATATCCTTACAACAATATTATTCCAAGCGAAATAACTATCACAAAAGCTCGCAGAGAGCAGCGTTCGAGCCGCGCAAATCTCTACCACAAAGCCTTATTTATAAGCTCAGAAGCCATTCGATCACGTTCGTAAATTGAAAAATATGTAAACGAAGAAGATATTCAATGTGTCGCATGGAAAAACACAATGCTGTCATTTTTAACACACGGTAGATGGCGCTAGGTGACGTCATACAAGGATAAATCGCTCTCCGCTATATTGCTTTCCTTAACGACTTATCTTCTGGCGCTTAGATTGCTTTGTTAGAACACCATTCAGTATACATATAAAGGATTGAAGATTTACGTTAAACGCGTCTCATAACTCATAATGATCCCAAAAACAGCTAACTTAGTAAGTAGACAGTATTAAAATAAACCTCTCCTAAGTCTTAAAAATGTGCCAGGGTGATAGTGTCATATTTGAACATCAAATATTATGTGGTTATCAAAATAAAAATAATCCTTAGAAATATTAACCGCGTAACATTTATTATTATTAACATTGTTCAATGTGTATAAAACCACAATATCTTACTAATATTATAAACTAGCTTTTACCCGCGACTCCGTCCGCGCGGAATAAAAAATAGAAAACGGGGTAAAAATTATCCTATGTCCTTTTCCTGGTTCTAAGCTACCTGCCCACCAATTTTCAGTCAAATCGTTTCAGCCGTTCTTGAGTTATAAATAGTGTAACTAACACGACTTTCTTTTATATATATATATAGATGCAAATATTTAGATGGATGGATGATTGTTTGAATGTATCTCCGGAACGGCTCAACGGATCCTGATGAAATGTTTCACAGATGTATAACATAGTCTGGAACACATAGGTTACTTATTGCGTTTTTTTTTTTAATTCCAAGCGTACATAGTATAAATGTAAATAATTAGGTTAATGCCTTCATGGTCACTTCCTTCATTTAAATCGTATGTTGGCTTTATGGTACAAATGTATTGTAGGCAAATTGTACATGCGATGTAACCACGCAACGTTATAAATATCACTCCAGTCTTTATGACACCAATTTTATTATACAACCACAATTAATCCTTATCTTTAATCATTTATTAGCTTTTACAATAATGGAAGGAATTCTCTACAAAATCGATTTATTTTTAGTATAAATTTACTCATATTTTATTGAAATGAGAATCCAAAAACAGTGAACAAAATTCACACCCAAAAAGGTCCGTTGATTCGCATTATCGACCTAATATAATATTTGGAAGCCCATAACTATTTTAAGGTATGTAAATACGTAAGGTACGTTTTCTCTGACGTGTTTATCTAGAACGTAGGACCAAGGACTTATTGAGCAATACCTAGGTCGTACTTGTATAATTCCGCTATGAAGTCACGTTTAGTAATAATAGTCTATAAAACTGATTTAGTAGGTATGCCGTGTTAATTTACTTTCCAATTATATCCGCTTACATACCCTAGCTTTATCTCTGAATCGGTTTTTAACAAAAATGTCATTGTATCACAACAATGGTTTTTTGTTTCACAAATAAATATTGATAATATTAAACTTTGAAATAATTGTAGTTTATCTGTTAGAATCTGGTCACGATTCAAACGAGACACCTTCACGGAGCAATAACTATGTAATAATAGAGAGGTGACTGGACGTTTTGTTAGTGATACGAGGCTTGATAATATTAGTTACGGCAATAGATTAAACTCGCGTTTTGATGTTGGTAACACTGCTTATCACCACAGACTAAAGATAATTATTTTTATATATTAATTACTGTCGCTTCAATGTAATTAGTCTGTGATCAACCGACTAATTACATGATGTTGACAGTTCTGGCTATGACCCAAGCAAGACGTTTGTAAAGTAAATCTTTTGGTTTATTCAGTTATTTTCAAATATCTTGGGGGCCCAAGGTCATCGACGCTCTGCGCAGTGCTCTCCCCTCAAATCCTTCTACGACCTACTACACCTAAAATTGTGTTCAGCACAGCGACTCGCGTGAAGTTAAAAGCAAACAAGATATTATATGAAAACATTTATACTTGTGGTGAAAATTAATGTTACCAACAGAAATAAAACATTAACTCGACCGATGTAAAAACTAGAACTACCAAGGAATGTGCAGCTTTCCACAATGAACCTACATCTGGTCTACCCGTATCTTTTTTCTTACTTCATACACGGTAACTCATGAAAAATTCATGATATTAATTATTATCGCTTCAATAGATTTTAAAAATCGATAAACGATTTGTAAAACTCGATTATTTAATCGTTTCATACCATGACCAAAAAAGAAATGACACATATGCTACGAAACTCTATGGTAAATTTACTAAATAGCAATGCGTCAAAAACAGCCAGTACGACGTATGTACGTACTATAAGACCATTGGCTTTGGTAGTATCTATTTGGTTACATCGATGTAGATAGCTTATCCCAGATTAATTGAATGAAATCATTCCTGGAATGAACAGGAGATTAGTTAATTATAATAGACTTACATTAATATGATTCGTTAATATAAGGCGCGTTAGCGAAGATATTGCTTTGCAAAGTGCAGTTTAAAAAGTTAAACTCCTTTAAAGCTTTGTGTGATAATGAAACAAACAATTTATCTCATCTATAAGAATGTAACCTCAAACTGACCCTTGCTAAAACCGCTCTTTTGTTAAGAAGCGTGACACCGAAAGTAAATTTACTATAGAGAATTATCTTTATGTCGATCTCCGGATTCAATGTATACAAAGAAAGTGATTTCGAGTGAAACTCTTTGATATCGGAAACTGAAAGTCCAACAGAAACCGCAAGTATCTACACGCAACCTTCCGAATTGGAGCTGATTGAGTGATCACGTTTATAACGGCTGTCACGTGAAAGTTTATTGACAAAAAATAATTTTAAAATGACGCCATCTCAGATTATAAATATAAAATCAATCAAATATTTTGGGAACTGTAATAATACGCAAAACTTCTTAACACAGTCTTTACACCAACCATAATATTGTGTTATTTATTGAGATTTAAGCCTGACTGACAAAACATGTTCTTCCCGATTTGTATCTATGTTAGGATATGCATTTTGTCCTACTTTAGCTCAAAATGCGTCAATAAATACTAGTTAAATTACATACCGCTTGTTGGACAGAATTCTTGTATCCGAGTTTGAATGATAAAAGTTAACATCAACGCGATTAAATAGAAAACGGTACGATGTTTTTTGTTAGCTCAGATTTATGTAGACGGCGCGTATGCAAAGGTGGTATTGGTGGCATAGGTCTCCTTGCGCACCGGTGATTTATAATGTGAACTCGAAAGAGGTTCCAGCGTCGCGTTTAATATCTTTGATTTACGATAGAAACTACGCGCATAAGTGCCAGTTCCCGCGATGATATGTGGCGCGGCTGTTACGATTCACTCCTTTTTTTTACTGTTTCGAGAATAATGACATAGTGAAGCCGTTTTAATAACCCGTCCCCGGCTTACGTTTAACGTTCTCCCGCCCGGCCCGAGGCAAGAGACCGACGATTTATTTCGAATTGCATTTTATTAAGAGCCCAACGGTGATGATCAAATGTATTATAACAAAAAAATGAGGCAATTACTCATTACACTATGTTTATTGCTAATGTCTTAAAACATCTCTGTATAACCTGCTTTAAGCACATCAAATAAATTTAATTCAGATAAAGCTGGCGCGTTAACGATCGAAAGAGCTTTATAATCTAGTTGTGGATGGCAATGTAGTCAGATCAAGCCGAGTCATTATAAAAAAAGGTTTTAAGCCAAGTTGATAATACGTTTGCTACAATGTGGTTCCGATACGGGTAATCAAAAAGGAATGTTGCCATTTTGATCAACTTCTAATTCAAGCCATTCTGATCAACTTCTAATTCAATCGTAGAATTTTACATTAAACAAAACCCTCATAAAGATTGCAGAAACAGACAGATGTTCAAACATTCCTTATCTTGTTTCACGAACCAGTTGCTAATGTAACTTTTTGTAAAGTCTTCATTTAGTTGGTGTAATGCAGTTAATTCTTCGATATTTATAAAGTAATAAATTGTATATGATATAAAGTTTTAATATAGAGTTCGTTCACTACACGTGATACATGGACGTTGTACCGGCGATACGAGGGGATGTCGCAATAACTCACATCTCAACTCGCCGGGGAAAGTCGCCAAGTTATTTCTAAGACAAATAGTTTTATACTCACATAGAGGGCCGACTATCGAATCAAGAGCCTATACTCTCCATGTGCACGCTCTGTTTAAAATCTTCTTCAAAGACAAATACAAGAAAAACATAGTTATGATTCCGTATCTAGTTGGTATTGCTTACATTACACTTCTCTGAACTACTAATTTAAACTCTATTCAATTGGAATAAAGATCTATTTGAAGTAAATGGGTATATGAAAGAGTATAAAAGTCAACGGTGCTTTAGTGCATGACGATCGAATTTTGAATGCTTCGTTTTATTTGTCTTACAGTCAGTCAACGAAATTGATTCGAAATTAAATAAAAATGATGGCTCATTTTAAAATTTGCCTTTTCTCTTTAAATTTAATATAAGTCTAAACTTATTTAGAAAGTCTAATTACTCACGTTACAAAAGCAAACTTGTAGATAATAAATATTTAATGGAATAAATAGCTGGAATATTCTAATTAAACTATGTAATTTTGAATTAAAGACATACAAGATATATTCCGAGAATACTATTTTAATTTTCTTTTATAATTACGTCTGTAATTATAAATATTTCAAGCTTTTCTATTAGAGCAGTTACTTTTTTATTACTTTTAATATTTATCTATCTGTCTACTCCAGCGAAACATAGGCTGATTTCTAATTTTAATTATTCAGTATTACTCAAATAACATCCGCTCAATATTCTGTGTTTGAAAATATGTGTTTACTTTGTCACAAGATAAAGTTATTTTAGGATATTAGAAGGAAATGACTTATTCCTATTGTTACATCAAAAACCAATTGGCAACGGATTGCAATATTTACTTAAGGCAAGTACGTGCAAAATCTTTGACAAAATGTTGTAAAAAGTGTTCGGGGCAGATGTTTTTATTAACATTCAGGGTTCTGTATACCCTTTATTATAGCTATTTTTATACTTAATTTATAATAGGAGTAAAATAAACCACTTCTTATTTATTTTGAAACGACCACTGAAACGAAAAAAATAATAAAATAATGACGCATTTTAATTTTATTCCATTCTTCACTACGTTACCAATAAGGTTTTATACTGTTTGGTAGATTTGTAACTTAAATTTCTTGCCGGTAATTGCATTGTTTATGGATAGGTATGAAAATATTTATGAAGTACGTGTCTAATCAACGAGCTACAGTACCAATTTTTTTTTTTGAGATTAAAATAAATTATAAATATTGCTAGGAATAACGTTATGATTTAAACATTGTCATACGGAATCCTAAAATTTCGCTCGCAGTTTAAAATACAAAGACTACGAGTGTTTATTCAGAAGTGGCGGGAACGTTCAGCTACAAAAACAAGTCTTCCTTGTTGTAGAAAAAGCAAAGTAGGTAAGACGGTTGAAAAGTTTATTCTCGCATTGCCGCGTTCTTATAAGGCTTAAATTCGTGAACATGGTTTAACCATGCGAGGTACTGAGGTACTGAGGAACCGCTAGAGTTTTATTGTTGCGTACAAAGTACCTAATCCTTTTTGTCAGTTAGAAATGCTTGTCAAAGTTGCCAATTGTTTACAGCTCTTTCCCGAATAAAGAGACCGTAAATGACATGCTTTTGTGTTCGCTTTTGTACAAAATAAACATCGTAAATTTTCGTTTGTCATACTTTTGTTTATTGTAATGTCACATGAATAGGATTGGTTATTGTTAAAACACAATGTCTTGAATAAAACACTTTTTTCTACAACAAGCATATAAAATTTTGCTTACGAGTCGCGCTTAATACTTTTACGTGATAAAGAATACATAAAACAAACTTGTTAAAAGATAAAAAAAATAAATAAAAGGTAATAAAAACCATATTAAAATTTGGAACACCGTAATAAACGTGTAAAAACACCGAGAAACTAGAACCAATTTTGAATAAACAAGTAAATCGTTCCAAAATTCATGCACTTGAGCCTTGCATTGTTATTAAATTGAATATTTGATTACAAACATGCTTAACTTTATATTGAAACATTAATAATAATAATACAAAAGTCGAACAACACAAGCTGCAAGAGCGCTGACCGGAACAATGATTTACACAAACATAACACTAATCCAAACACATGTTAACCGCGATTCGAACTCGTTATATTAGTTCGTCGATATAATTTAAGACGATAATAAACAAACATACCTTAAACCGCTTCGACGTTGTAGATCGCTTTTAAAATTCTGAGCGATATGATTTATGAATATGATAGATCCGAATTTGGAATTCAAAATTTTTACTACTCGATTTAACCTTTGTACACAAATCTAAAGATTAGAGCTTCTTTGTATAATTGAATAAATTAAAAACAACACTTCGATGTGTAATTTGAATTGAGGACTTTTTCCGCTATGAATCAATATTTAAGCCTCAGCTTAAATTTAAAAGATTTCACCATTTCATTTTTGATGTATGCGGTGATGATGCGATGATTAAGAAGGGATTGAGAACTTAAATATTTGATGATAGATTTATGAAAGAAGACGATTTCTATGCTAACCTCACACAAAGTGGGAACGGTGCAGAGATGATAATTCTTTACACGTTTTTTTCTGATGAATAAAGTGCTATAAGTGGTATTACTTTCTCCTCTCTTCTTCTTCTGACTTTTCTATTTCCTGTCATTAGCAATTCTTAGTCTGATAACTATTGTGCAAGATAGCAGATAACCATTTACTATGAGTCGAGGCATTAACTTGTTTACTTCCTATAATGGAAAACATTATGGTGACATCTAAAAGCAAATCTATATGATAAATTCACAATTCTTAGATAAAATGTTAACGCTAAATCTATACAAATGTTTAAATTTGGGGAAAATTTCCAAATTGAATTTTTATTACCAACATTACAAGTTATCAGTAGCCCTAATCTTGCTTGTCGAGGCTAGCCAACATAAATAAGCACCTGGGAAAAATTTTATATATTTACGTCGCAAGTTCTTCGATCCAAGCCCGCGGCGTTCTGGACGGTAGGAATGACTAATGACGGTAATCCGCTTGTGGTCAGCCTAAAGCGAAGGGTTAAGGCTCCTGCAAGCTCTAACTTTTGTATTTATTACTGCTAACTTGTATCGGATCAGTAGATATGCCACATCAGTTTAGTGTTAACGAAATTCAAAGTAATGTGATGAATATTACATTACTCTTTTAACACGTTAACTGCGGATTGAGGCAGGATAGGCCCAAAGCGTGACTTCTCGCTGGTGCGGCAGTCAAAATCGGGTTGTTTCGCTCTGTGCGGGAGGCTACTAGATCAGTATTTCTATGAGTACGACAGAGACAAATATATAGAAATGTTTTTCTTGCGATATCTAGCCCAATAGCGTAATTAGATAAAAATGAGGTCCCACAGGCCCCAAACGCACTAAAAAGAAATAAATTACGCCTAGTGCGGATTGAGGTCAAATCTATCTCAAAATTTGAAGGCCTCATGGCCGCACTGCACGAAGCGCGGGCGGCGCGGGCGCCGCGCATCCTAGCTTAGTGTTGTGGAAAGTTTCGATAACGTTTCGAGTTTCGAGGATGTTTTGGCAGGATTTATTAAAGATTAAGCGTAGAACTTTATTTTAAAATCCTTAACGTTTTAAACCAATAATGGTACTTCATCTGACTTATTTGAAAATGTTTATTGGAGTTATGAGAAACTATGTTGACCTCGGTAAAAAATTTACTTATACCATACAAAACCTAAATTACTGCAACGTTGAATTTTAAGGGGGTGGCCTGTGTCTATGATGAACCAAAAGTGCATAAATCGGACACAGAATGTATTTACGAGCCAGAAACACAACACTAAAAGCCAAGCTACTATTAACTAATTCTACTTAAATAGCACGATTAGTACGTCTTATACTTAATATAATATTCGCACGCACGCACATTCACCACTAACAATACTCAATTATCATCATTATTTTGTTTTGCACATGGGTGTTGCCTTAAAATGAGTGCTCAGTTGTGGATTATTCTTCACTGTTGTTTTAAGCAAGTCACAGTTCCATTCGAAGTTTAGTCCATAGTGGCAATTTTTACCATTGTGTGCTGATCATCGTTTATGTACAGAGAACGTTGAATGTTTTTGCTGATGATCTAAAATATATATTTTATTCCAAGATTTCCTATCGGCAGATGTGCTGATCATTTGTTCCAAAGAGGTGGTCAAAGAAAGCGCTGCGTAGGTTGCTACGAAAAATTAAGATTGACATTGAATGGCACGCAAGCTGCTAAGAAAACTAAAAAATTTGTGACGTTTTGTGTCCAGTGTGACAAATCTTTTTGTTTACCATGTTTTAATGAAAAACATTTTCTGTGATTAATACTCAATAAACATTTATCGTAACAACAACTCTCTTTTAATCCCATCACTAGTCGAGGCATAACATAGTTAATAAGTGTTTTTACTAACAAAATTATGAGCATAACATTTTGTAGCTTGAAATAAAATTATTATTATTATTATTATTATTATTAATTGACCTTCCTTTCAGTGCGATTTGAGGCAGAACCGATGACAAATTTTTAATTTTATTTTATTCATTAACGAAACGTCCTAACTCCAGGCGAAGCTAGATTCATATTATGCACATATTTAAGTTCATAAGAGTGAAGTTTCAAGCAAATATCGTCTAATTTGGATTTTTTAAAAATGTTTTTCGAAAACATAATTTTGTGAGGCAGGAGAGGCCTCAATAGCACTGGAAAAAAGTTCAACTTTGCCACGAACAGGCCTCAAACGCACTGGCTGAAAGTTCCGCCAAAATGGCCTCGCAGTTAACGTGTTAAAGCTCTTTGGAATGTTTTGATTTACTACGCTCACCTTACGTCCTATCAGAGTTCTAGTACTAGTTAAAGATGCTAAGAGTCATGAATTTTCGAATCTAAATAGTGTGTTAAAGGGTAACAAAACTATTTCAGCTTACGTTTCTTAATTAAAGACTTGCACATTTTAGTAATATACAATTTAAACTCTGTCGCCAACACCAATTTAGATAAATTAAAGCTAAACTTAATAACAGCCTAAAAATTTGAATGCTTCGTCAACAAAACGCATGTTCAAAGGACACGGTGGCAAGTTTTTTGGAAATCGAAATGTTGGAGACGACGCGTTCAATTTGTTAGAGCAGGCAGTGATTAATACGGCGTCTTGCGTTATTCCAATCGAGTTAATTTTACCCGGAACACGGACGATAAATAAAGGACTGTTCGCTACATTTGTCATTTTGAAAGATTGCGATCTGATTCAGTAGTTCCGGAGTAGACGGAATAAGATTGTTCAAAATAAACTTAAGTAATCATGAATGGAATACTTGTTACTGAGAATATTTCATATTTATCAAGGAAACGGCGATTCGATTAATTATTTTCCAGCGACAAGTTAAATAAGGTAGTTGTAACTAAGTTCTACTGAGTCAGGGGAAAAGAAATATTTTGCACATTTTTTTAATATAACAGAAGAGAGCAAACCAGAAGAACTGTAGATGTGTTGCGGACCTTCGAGAGAAGTTCGCTGCTTGAAGGATCATAAGTCGTACTGGTTTGGAAATACCGCCGAGGACAGACCGTTAGAAAACGCGGCCGTGCGTAGCAGGAAAATTTACGAGAATCGAAGTTTTACTAAAATGGCAGATTTTATTTTGCACATGAGTAGTGTGCAAACAAATTATAAATAAACACGACAAGTAAAATAACTTGTTGATGTAGCATATTTTTCTATCAGTTCTATGCTATCTATCCATATCCATTATCTATCCATATTCTAAAAAGTAAATGGAGTCATTATTACATACTTATTACTTAAGTTAAATGCAGAAATTGTAATTTCGGTTATACATTACTACATCATAGCTTTCTACAATTCAGAGATATCAAGATTAAAAAATTTGAAATAAACGAAATTTAGTTATTTTATAATAATAAAGAATATCATCAGACAAGGTATTCATTTCAGGGAAAATTTAATTAAAATTTCGAAGTAACGATGTTTAAATTACAGACAGAAAAAGACATTCGCGGGCACTTAATAATCATAAAAAAAATTTGAGCATCCCAATAAAAAATACAAGTTCATTTTCGCTGCGGCTGTAAAAATAGCACTCTGTATTAATTCAAATAATCGTTTTATTTCTCTTGCCTCAATTTACTTGATGGTTCGCTTCGTGATATTGATTCCATAAAATATTCACAAGTCGATTCGGAAAACGTCGATTAGAGGTAGTTGTGTTTGTTTATCATTTTCAGCCTTTTACAGTTAAGGTTCCGTTTTATGTTATGTACATACTAAAATACTCAATTCTTACTTATGACTGATTGACATTGAGAAATTATTATAATTGATACTGTTTCAAAGTTTATTTACTAGCTTTGTAACAGTTGAAAATATCTTGTTGTAAAGTTCTGTTCATGAACGTAGTCACACATATCGATGGCTCCTACAAATAAGAGCCGATGTGTAAATTGACAGCTTTTCAGGGGAGGCTATATAAGTTTCAACCACATATGTAAATAGGCCGCCTTGTAGTTCAGAAAAAAAAATCAGTTACAACTGTAAATTAGTATTTGTAGTGTATCTAAACTAAAAGATTTTAATATAAAAACGTAAAAGTCGTCAAATTACTTTGCCCATATAAGTAGAACCCATTAATATATGCAGTAAAAATAGTTGATATGTAAATCAGCTCATAAATCAAATATGTCTATCAGAGACTAACTATGGTGATGTATGTAATAATCTCAACGGATTAATACATATTATACCACTGCTACAAATGTGTAACGATGAATTTGTATACCATAAATTAAAACCAAATGAATGTCACAAATAGATGGAAGAATTTAAAAGTAAATTTGCGTTTTAATCATTTAAATTTTTGCCATCAATTCTTAGAAGATTTTTCGTTGAAACTGTAACCGAGAAACGACACAAATCCAATCGAATTCTATCTAAATAATGCGGATACGAGCCGCCGCGAGCCCCGCATTAAATCACAGAGTCCGATGACATCTATAAATTTTCATTGTAATTATTTTAGAACGATATGCCGACTAATAAAACAACACGGCTCCGAGCGTTCGAAAATTAAGCCATTTAAATTTTGTTAAAGTTGAAATTAGTTTATCGATTACGACAACCTACGCATATTGCTTTAATAAGTAACAAAAGCTAATAATAATAAGTCGAAATGAAGAAAATTAGGAAGGTTTTATTACCACATGTAATGACATAATTTTATTTTATTTTGTACTTTAAGTTTTTTTTTATTATTTAAAACGTTATTTAAAGTTTTCCAAATTCCTATATTGAAGTCATGTTGACTTATTCACAGAAGTAATGCTTCAACAAAATTAAAAATTTATAACTAGAAGTTAACGAAATCAATTATCGTTTGTTTTTTTAATTAAATTACAGATTTTACGGAATGGTCGCTATGATCCATAAAATTTCATAAAAGATGGAAATTTTAGTGGCGCCATATTGTGAGGAAAGGCATTCATTTCGGTAATATTTTGCATCTTAAGAGTGGTTTTCATGGCGGAATAATTTGACCTCCTTTCCACTTTTTATATTCTAATATAGCATTATTTTTTTCTTACGCCTTCATTATACTTTTACAGTTTTAATAAAAGAAAGCATTCGAAAAGTTTCTGTGAATGTTATGAAATGAAATATTTTTTGCGCAGTCTGATTACGAATAGGTATGATTTTGGCGCGCCTCGTTCAGTTATTTGTATACATTGAATCAACATAAAGCAATCGGGTTCGAGTTTAAATTCAAAACACACGGACGCATCAGGAACCCAATCACTTAGTCGGTCAATACGGATCTCTCGTAGCGGTTAAATTAACATATTTTCCCTTATCATGGAATATAGCCCGGCCCGACTTTATCAAAGATGTTTTAACCATAAATACACAACAAGGGTGAGCGCCACGCTTCGGCTTCGTTTCGAACAAATGTGTACACGCCCACAAATGACAAGATTACGGCGTGTTCGAGCATAAATCTTCACAGACAATAGCATATACTTTGAGGTTAGCTACAAATAACATTCCCTTACTTCCCCAATTTCGTCTCCCCCATTGTTAGAAATTCTTTTAGCTACAGTAAATATAAAAGTTCTCTAAAATTAAAACGATGTTTAACCAACAACATAAAACTACTTTAAATAGTATCCATTTATCTGTTATATTAAAACAATTAACTATTCGAAAACTATTTTCCTAACAAAGAATAGTCTAGAAAGGAGTTTAATAGTAGTAAGATAATTACACCTATATCTCAATACAACACATAGTATATCAGTATTTTTATTTAATAAGACAAACTTGAGCTTTTCACAGCTTTTTGATTTATGTGTCACTCTATAAATATTACTTATCGCAATTAAACATATGTACCATTGATTTATAGCCATAATTAAACTGTTCTGTATCAAAGAATACTTTGATTTATTAAGTTAATAACATGTAAAGCGTTAAATTTATTTAGAAGTTAGATATAGATAACGTTTATGTGCATTTTACTAACCTAGATAGTAAAAATAATATGTGGTGAACATTCCCTAACTACTGAGTTATTCTTTGAAGCATGCAATTTCTTAATGGAAGAGATCCAGTATACACCTCCATCTATATATTGTGAATTGTTTTATGATTTAACGATGTAAATAATGTCAAATGACGCAAAGAAAGAATTCAATAACAATGTTCATACAATTTGAACATTTCATTATAAGCTTTAGATGGGTAATTTATTATCAACGAAACGGTAATTTACGAGCGCTACGACCTTTGCCCGGGGCCTCTCTCCGAAATGGAATTATCATTGAATAGTGACTGTAACAATAATTTGGCTGTGGCCAATGCAATTATTATTCCGTTTTACACACCCCCGAAATCTCATTGTCGATGATTGCGTCAATTGTCTGGAATGCGGGTGGCGACAGCTTGTTGGTTTCCAAATAAATAACATCGAATTATATCTTCAGTAAAAATCTCCAATATAGGAACCATCATAATTTTCACACTTAATCTCATGATGATCATTTTAGTTATGTTTTATTTCACGATTTTAAAAATACGGTGGGCCTAGCGCGAATTATTTTGACAGTCGCCATCGTATCGTATACGAGAAAATTTCTTTTAAAATTTACATTAAAACCCTATCAGTCGTGAAGTGCACCAGATCTCATGCTAAATTTGACATAATTGACGATGACAATACGAAGTTTATTGTCACATATATTCGTACTACTGATCCTCCGACCGATCATCGTGGCGATCTTTGGGGGAGGCCTATGCCCAGCAGTGGGCGTGACGAGGATGAATGGATGGATGGATGAATGGATATTCGTACTAGACCCACGGTTATTCATAAGAATACAAACATGCGTTGTTAAATTACCAACTGAACAAATTGTTTAGACAACAAGAAATATAAAACTTTTGACTTACTGTCTTAATACAATTGCAACATAGTTACAATAATAAGTTGCCTTTTAGATTTAGCAAATTTAAGTTTTACAATTGTGTTTTATAAGAATTTCATAACAAAAATATAAAACGATCAAAGTATTTCCTGCATCCTAATGGATAAATGCTGAAATACATCATCGGCTTATCAAATGATGGGGGTCGTCCTTTCCAAATGAAATGTTCTATCCTAATGCTTGGTTTTAAACACTATCTTTCTCGCTCTATCTTGACTATCGTAGTGTACAAGAGTGAGATAGAAAATAATTTGAAGAAAAACATAATGCAGGGTTAGAAGCGACAGGATTCGTGTCACCCCGCAGGTAGATCAATAAAACTGGCTGTTTCATTAGCTTTGTGTAAGATAGCACTTATAAAGACATTAAAAAGTCCAATTTGTGGCCGTAGCGATACGTACAGGGTATCCGATGTAATAGCTTTTTTGTCCTACAGTTTATCTCTACCAAAATCTTATCTTGTAAAATATTAGAAATGGTTTGTTAACAAATTATTTGAAGTGTCTACTCAAAGAGTAAAATAGCTTTTCGTTATGACAGATAGAAAAAGGTCTAAGCCTTTAAAGAAAAGCCATAAACATAATATCATGGCTATTCTTTAAAAGTGAGAAAGGACACATAAAAATAAAGTGAGATGAGTTATTAGTTCGTTAGCAAAATTGTCAAAGTAACATTTAACCCAGTTTGTCGCATTAACGGCACTAGACGTCTGCGCCATGCAAAACGGAGCACCAGCACTCGACTCTCAGATACCTCTCTAACAAAGCGTGTTTATTGTCTCAAAACAAAGACTTCTGTTAGGGGCTTAGCGACAGCGTGGTCTACGCCATGCCAGATATAAAGCTAATGCCCGCTCGAGTTGCTTGCCCAACACTTGATGTTTTGTCTTAAAGCGCTAGTCATCTCGCGTAATTTGCTAAGCTATTAATTGTATTTGTTCATATCAGACACTAGATGTTACTTTTGCAGAGTCGAGTTGTAAAAAGCTGGGATTAAATTGTGTTTATACGAAAAATAGATTGGATTTAATTTGCTAAAAGTTGAACTAAGTTCAAATGAGCTAAAAAGGAGTAGAAGCGGCAAAGAATCTCGGAGAATTCTTGATCTAAATACTCGCCGCTAAAACACCCGGTTAAGTTATAAATCTTAAACCTGTAACGTAATCTATGTTCCATATTTAGTAAAGGTACTCCCAGTCAGGAGTCCGCATGCATATTGAAAATATAGTTTGCAGAAACGCCCTAAAGGAAACTCGAACATTTCTTTACGATCACAGCTTAGTCGTTACCAGTGCAACAACTTCCATAAGAGAACAAGATTCTTCGGTGTGACACAGCCAGCAAGTTTATATAAAATATTTTGTTTTCTGGATAACGAAAAGACCTATTTAGGAGCTCTTTTGGGCACGTTCGTTCAATCAATCATACTAAACGAGTTCATATTGGCACGTAATTTTGATTTTTAATTGTACTTACTTATACTGCATACAATTACGCTTACGTTCATTATCTTGAACTCTTATATTGTAAAAATGCATGCAAATAAAATCTCGGCCATACATGTTTACAATGCTTTAAAAATGTTCCGCTTAATTAAATGCAATGTCTAAAGAAGTTGTACTGCGGTTTCTTACTCTGCGACCGGACCACACGGCATCATTTTGTATTATTTGTATCGAGATGTAGTATTAATAAATCAACAAGGATATCGTGTAATGGACACCACCCGAAGAGAGTTCCCTTTGAGATATAAATTTGATTATGTACTCTTTTTAGTAAATCATTTATTTCAAAGTGCTTCTATTTGTGTTGTTAAAAATAATCAAGTGTTATGTTCTTGTCTTGCTTCTTTTTGGTAAAAGTGAGAAAGACAACAATATGTTTTAAAGAATAATTCGGCAGTGGCAACTCAGAGTATAACGTTTATGCGTACAAAACAAATAACCCAAGTTGTGCCTAACATTAGCGTATTGTAAGTTTATTCCAACCGCACCCTAACCTTGTTTCGATTAGACAGGATCACATACAAAAGAGAATTTATTTCTTAATTAAAGGTGGATTTATTCCTTAATTAAACACGAACCGCTTGTGTAATTTGCCGACAGAACGAGCTCAACCTCGACGTTACAACGCGAAAACATTGCGATGTCTGTACTGACACTCTACCATAACAATGTTAGCATATCTTGTTTATATTATAGTTTATCACGTTTTAAATTAATTTAATTATGTAAAAGGGTATCTAATATGTATTTTTATCTTTACCTGTTCGTATCTGCTAAAACATTTTCTAGACTTAACTGTAATATATTAAATTAATATATCAAAAATTCATTATTATGCCAAGATTATTGTTTTGTAATTTTGTATTGATCATTATTTCGTATTATATTTTTGCGTTACGAATATAACTTCCATCTTATGAAACATATTCCAAGACGTCGAGTACAAAAAGTAAATGTCATTCGCTGATTCGTATAATTTACTTAGCACCTAATTTCAATTTAATGATACAGGCGTAGTGGTGGGCTGTGAACCGAAATGCCATATGTTTTCCGCCTCAGTGTCACCTACTAATTCAACTTTGATAAATAGGTTCATGCGTTACAAACTACATAAGCCGCTATTACAACCAGTAATAAATGTACCGATCGCTTTTTAATTACTATGTTAACAGTTTATTATATCAAGTTCGGAAATAACTTTACACATTGTAACAAAGTGTGGACCTATATTCGTGAATTCGTGACAATTTTTTTTTAACTTTTGAATTCTAATTTGACCCATACTGTCACCCATACTGTATAATGATTACTTAAATAATATACTTTACGTATTTTTTTTTGAAATGCTACTTTTTTCAATCGCCATTATTTTATTTCCATGATTTTAATTAATTTCTATTTTCTAGTTCTCGTACCAGAAATTTTCTCATCTAAGACGTTTCCTGTAATCCTTTTAAAACATCCCACGGGAAGAAGAAAAATAACTCCTAGTGTTGATATTCTAAATTGTCAGGATTTATTTGAAAGCATTTCTCACCATCTTCTCACTTCATATCAATGGCGAGACATTATCATAGTAAGGGTAATTGTACATAATGCGGTTATTCACGCCTACAGCATATGTTTGATGTTATGAGGGATCTTCAATTGATTGACGCGCCGGCTGGCTTCTTGGCTTTGAGAATCGACATCTGTTTTGCTAGTGAACTATAACTGTACCATTTGACTCAATCAAAGCATTAACATCTACATCAATCTTAATGCGTTTATAAATATTGTTTTTCTCTTTTGTATACAATAAAATTGTCAAAATAGTCTTTTCAAAGTCACTGGAGTACTATTGCTTACCTTTTGTAACGTTGAATCTCAAAACAAATCTCAAAACATAGGCCACAAAGTCAATAAAGAGAAAAAGCTATATTGTGTTGCGTTCAAGAGGAAATTTCAGCATAAAATATTTTTTTTTAATATTTTTTGTAAACCTCTTTATTCTGTATTGAGCGTGACGACTAAAGAACTAACTGAATAACTGTATCCCAATAAGAATTATAAAGAAGTTTAGAAGAAAAACATAGCAAAACAAGAGCAAACAAATGGAATGAAAGTCAAACAGTTATTCCAACACTTCTTGCTGCGTTTACTTTAAGCAAATCTGTTACATTTTACCTGAAGTACAAGCTAGAAAAAAAGACTCATTGGTTTAAATTCTTTAAATCGAAAACTGTAAAACTGTAATAATTAAACGATTGAAATCTAGCTACGCATACTAGTAATGTATTTTTAAAATAATAGCCAATTTTCTAAATTAAACTATCTTCAAACGTATATATTATGTTAAATTTTCTTTAAAATAATTTAACAATTTGAAGCACTTAAAAGTAAGATGTGTTTCCAATTTTCAATATCCACCTACAATAATCTTCAGTTTTAAATACAATGATTTAATTGTTCAACTAACGATGTCTTATATCATTGGTAACAATCTAATCATTGGACTTCTGACTCTCACAGCGTGTTGCATTAAAGTCAACGAGTTGTACAATAGCTCTTACAAGTCCGTACTTTGTGGGTGGTCCAGTGCACCTTGCACAACGGAACACTCATGCCCGTAACGATAACACTCCTTATTCAGACACCGAGGTGACCATAAATGTAAGTACAGACTAACGGGATTATTGTTTGTATCTATGATGTTATTACCTATAATACTATTATTGTAACTATGTAACATAGCGATTAACTTTATACAGTCTATAATCATGTTTTTTATTAACTTATTGTCTCGAAATTTATGTTATCAATTAATAGAAAATCAGTAGATACTGGCATGATTCGTAGGAGGTTGATAAAATTCGAATTTTTCCTCTTTGCATTTCTCTTTGTACTTACTTTGTACTCTTTGTACATCTTGTATTTATTTTTATAATGATGAAGAAAAAAAGTCGCAAAGGTAAGTAAGCTTAAGTTATTTAAATTTACACATATTCATCATCATTATTTGATTGCTAACATACTTTTTTATTTTTACACAAACTTGTCTCAGAACTATTTTTTTTATTGTCAACCTAGTGTTTTATAAAAGTACATTAATTTAGTATAGACTATATGAGTAAAGTACTTTATTGTTCTTAATGTATGTAATTGTTCTGTACTGATTATGTACTATACATTTGAAACACATGATGTAAATGGAAGGAATGAAGAGGACACAGCTCTTAGGAACATATTAGAACTAACAATTGCTGCTTAAATTTAATAATAGTACAACTTGCCTAGGATTTATTTTTACATAAAATATGTAATTCATCTATGTAGGTTTGTGTATTAACATTGTCATTTTCTTAATCTTGATATTGTGCTATTTTTATAAATTGAGTATTACAATTAACCCAATAAATGTGACTCCGAGTAACCAATACAGAAATAGATAATTAAAATTTTTCCAGTGCAGTTGGATAATATTACTTTTTGCGACAGAGAAATAAACACTAGAGCCAAGTTACCTGGCTCACGTCCAGCCATCCCGAGGTTTCTCTGCACCCAATTTTCTTTTTGTTAAACCTTATCTCTCTTAGACATGAACTTTATTTCACACTTCCCCGTTCTTTTGTATTGTAAGATATTATTGCAGACGTACAAAATTCTTATCACTTAAACAAATGTATGAAAACCAAAGAACTGAACGAACAATGCCATGTCACAGATAAGGGTGGATTATTTGTGGAGTTTTTTGCGTGAACCCTTTCTTGTGAAACGTATTACAAAACAAATGTTGGTGAATGAATAAAAATCGTAAGATACTTCCTTTAAACATTTTTCATTTTAATCCGCAGATAGCAAAGGTTGAAGAATAATCTCAACAGGAAGTGTTTACGTCGCCGATTGTCCAGATGGTTATTTAGCGCATAAGCGGCTTTAGTCGCCACTTTAGACAAGGTGCATAGTTTTTTATCGTACGCCTCGGCGCCGTATCAATCCCGACCATAAAATATTCAAAGGGCGTCTGCTGTAAATTTCGTTAGACGCCCGAATGCATTATGTTAATGCTGTGATTTCCTGTTAACGTTTAGAGAAGCTCGGACACGCCGAATACTTTGCGTGACGATGACTATTGTTATTCCGTTTGATTGTTTTTTTCGATGCCATTCCCGAGATATCTCGAGCTCGAAAAATAATGGCAAGAAATTTGCATGGATTATTTATTAATACGGGTTCTAAGACGAAACATATTTCGTTGTCATCTCAAATATTATTTAAAGCAGTCCTTATTTTATGGAGACATTAAACTAATTTCGTTGGGGTTCTTAGAATATATAACAAAATGTCGGATGAATGATTTAAAGACGTTAAATATTCAAATCTTCGGCCCCGACCGAACCATTTCTGTTAATCGTTCATTAGTCATTAATAGGTTTTTGATTACTAATCTTTGTGATGGCAAAACATTATACTTGGAACGTTTAATATTCATTTAATTTATAATCTTTCTGATAAGTTCATCGTAAGAATGAAATAAAATATTTTTGTGGGCCATTACGTCACAGACTAAGGTATTTCGTTTCTATATATCTTTATGTTTTTAGTTTCGTGCGCGACGATAAATCTTAGATACCTTTTATCCTAACTTTTACCCGTTGGAGCTACGTGTATTTAAGTTTATTTTTTTTAACTTATGATCAAACAAAATACATAAGATACTAGACTTTTTCAAACAAAAAGAAAAATGAAAACTAATGTATTGTTGGAGATAATTGCCGTGACAAGTCCATCATTTAAAGCAACTCCTAAAACGTTATTATGGCAACTTACAATGTGTTGTTGTTTAAAATTCTTTTTTCCCCGATTATTCGGCGATCATGCAAGAAAAATCACGCTTCAATGTCTCGCTGCGTACGACACGCGTCCGTTTCAAACTCAAAGGTTTTTTTTAGAAACGTAACAAAAGCGCTGACATTAAACACAGCCATTATTTCTTGTATAGTAGACAAAGCGTTTTTGTCCGAGACAATAGTGCCAAATAGTGTAAAAGTTGTCATTAATTTCTAGATCTCTGACATTTGTAACTGTGCACGCTTTTGTATTTGACGTGAACGTTTTAAGGCGTGAAGGCGAAATTATCGCACAGCGTGCCTCCTGTCGGCGTTTAGGCAGGAAATTGATAAATTTTAATTCTGTTAAAAATAGAAATGTATCAAGGTACAGTTACATTTCGTCTATACATTCGATGTATTATAAGTCGAAGTATTTATTTCTGTTTAACATGCAACGAAATATACGTAAGTGAATGTCTTATAACAACCAGCTTAGATAGAAATAGGTAACATAACAGAATATTTCATAAGAATTTACCAGTGCCTCATTTACGTTAAGAACAGATACTAAATTAATTACTGTTTTTGAATCATACATTAATATAACACCAAATAAAACTGAACCTTACGTAAATTAAAGCGATAAGTCATAAAAATATACGAATATATTTTTTTGTACAAGATATTTTCTAACGAAACTATTCAATTCTTTAAATTAGTCACACAGCAGTGTCACCTGAGCCGAAAGGGAGACCGTACACGGCACAAAGATGCATATTTTGGTACCTTACGGTGTCCATTCAAGGTATAATGAAATATTATTCGACCCCACGGGAAACGTACGAGACCCACCAAGGTACCCTTTTTATGTTCATACCTCACCTTATAATTGTAATATACGATCGCAGTGTAATTATTTATGACATCTTAACGATTTTAATGTACTTAAAATTAATATGCTTACAGATTAATTTTCACTATCAAAATATGTACGTATTCGTTTACGTTGCATTTTGTAGCGGTTAAAGATTATTATCCATTGTTAATTAAAGATTACTAATGTGTGGTATTTTAATAATATCGTATAGTAAATACGCTTAATCAATGACCATGAATCTGTTAAGGATCATAACGAAGTTGAATTTGACTTAATACTGATTGACGCCGCAGCTGAGGGAGTTTATTAGCGTTAACACTATACAAGGAATGCTCAATTGAAATGATTTAACTATAAATGATGTACAAATAAAAGCCTAATTCCAGATCATTTTTGTCACTTTGATTATATAATTTTTGAGGTTTTTATTTCTATCGAGTATGCAAACTTGAGTAGGCAAGTTCTATTATCCCACAGAATATTATTTAGAAGAAAAAATATATGTAATTCTGTCTTTTTTGAGATGTTAAAAGCCACAACCTATATTATATATTCTTTGTCTTTCTTTTCCTTACCAACTATAGAAATAAAGGAAAAGAGAATCGAGTGAACGGGCATAAGAACCTTTTCTTTAGGTGTCGAACACCATCGCATTATCTATACGATAATTTTGTTTTTCAGAATGTTTTGCTTTAACTTTTCATGTCAGCTAACGACTGTGTGATAGCAATTTTATTGGTTTAAAAATGGATGGATGCGGCAGCAGAATTTTAGAATGTAATAAAGATATATTTTGCAGCAGCATCTGGCGCTTAGATTGTGGCACAAAAATAATTGAAACATACTATGATAGTGGAAAGTACGTAGAAGGTTAAATATTTTGAAAATAACAATATAAGATATACATACACAAAATAAGTACTAAAATCTTATATAGAGATACGATACAAGATAATGTATTCAACATCATTTGTTTATCATTCAACATTTTTATTTTAAAAGAGGATATCAAAGTCACATTTCTTATGGTTCTTTTCAAATTATGTAAAACTAGTTGAAGAACCGAGTATGAATATCTAAGTATATTGTTATGTCTCCTAGGGACGTAACTATAACAAGATTTGAAATAAACAGAAGAATAAATAATTACCTTGGCTTTGCTCTATCTACTGTTTTGAAAGCAGTAAGCTAGTTTCCTCCGTTGTTGCAGTATACAAAACTTTGGTGCTTTACGTAAAAGTTATCCTATTAATCTACGTGGTTCTTAGAGCAAATAATTTTATTGCAGGTAAATTGTTTCAGACTAAATTATATGAGCATATTATAGCAATGAGTGAATATTTCGGTTCATTCCATTTTGTAAACAAATTAAAAATTAAAAGTATCCTACAACTACTTACTACCTTACTTCTAAATTAACCTTGCGTTTCATATTTTGAACGGTAAGACGCGTAGAGCTCTAAATTCAGGGCAGGTTATTTAGATACAGAATGAAAATAGAATTTTGCAATGATCGATTGCGTAACAAACAGAAACAGTTCTGCGGGCACATAAAGCGAGCTCCGAATGATCCAGAGTGCTGGTCGTAATGGATCTTAGAGTTTACGACGTGCTAAACTCTGGATGCGGATAAAGTTATGTTCATAACACTCAACTGTGTCAAGAACTCGAATGAATTCCCGTCTCTAGACACGTATGCGCTTTCGCCTCGGATTAGATACCTGATGCCTTGTTGTTTTGGCAGGAAGCGATGTTTGCACCGTTGATTAGGTATTACCGTTGTTGACTTAGATGTACAACAGTATCTACCAACAGTGTTGTTTTGTTTTTGCGGACTGAATATTTAAGCCATCATACTTTCTTGTTTCGTGCATTTGTCATAAACAATTGATTAACTCAATAGAAAACGCTATATTCATATTAATTAATACTCAAATTAGTACTTACTGAAGTTACTGGGCAATAACATTGTTTTATTGAAATGAAACGTTTTTTGTTTATTTCTATCTGCATGAATTTTATGCAATTGAAAATATTAAATAGTAAGCATAAAAAGCACATCGAATCCTTCTTACTTCAATTTCACATCCCGCTGGGTGTCAGTGCTAAAGGAGCAAAGGCGGCTTCGAGACGCGCATAAAGTCGTGCACAAAGTGTAGGAAACGCTTAACGCACACATTCTGAAGATCAAAGAGCGCGCAATCTGTGCGAAAAAAATAACGTCCCAGTCCCTAAAGGGCGGACCCGTTTACGCGACCCAATTCACGCGAACGATTCGGACGACGAAGAAATTGAATTGAAGTCAACCCGAACAACAAATTCAAACGCGTATCGAATTGTTTTACGTTTGACGAATTCGCTTTTCGAAAATTTTAAATTCGTTACAATAGGCTATAATGATGCGCGAGCGTTTCTTTGTGACCGTCGGAATACAGCAGGACATGGGGAATTCGAGCCACGGCCTTTAATACGAAACTTTTGTTTTTTAATCCGACTGATAGTGATCGTGTTGTGATAAAATAAATAATATAGTCGAAATGTTTGTGCCATTCTGTTGTTAGCTAAATAATTCACATACCGTTGTGGCTGCTTCGAACTGGAATTTCAAATTTATTTCTTAAAAAAGTCAACAAAGTTAGTTGAAACTGTTTTTCGATTAAAAACGTTAATTAAGATTAGTTACCTTATAATTTCTGACAAAATTAAGCTATTAAATATACATATATACGTTTTTTGGATTTTCACTTATAATTTTTTGCAATAGAAGACCATAAACGAGATTAACGATATAACGACCGTTACCGACATGTGTAATTAAGTCATGACATGTCATAGTTTGTACAAGAAAGAAGGTGAGAGGACAAAGAAGTAAGACGAAACCGGCTACATAAGTATAGACTGCGAGATAAGACCTTTTAACACGGAATACTTTTGAAGCGATATAGCTAGCAAGTGTCCTGCAGCTACTGCAGCATGTTCCGTGATCACCGTCAAATCAGGAAGTAATCCAGTACATCAAAACGGGTTTGGACGAGACTGGCTATTCACCTTTGCAAGAGCGAAGATTACAATCCATTGTAGCTGCTAATCCGCTGCCATAAAATAACATATACACGATAACTTTATGCTATAAAATACTTCTAATAAAACATTACAGAAATCCATAAAGGAATTTACGATTGATGGACAGAAAATCCAACTACCATTTGTTATTATCTTGTTTAGAAAATCACATCTGCTAAACTTTATTAGCTGGTCTTTTGACAAAGGCCAGGATGATGGAGGCGCGTATCAAATCGTTCGATTCAGCGCGCTCCTTAGCGCAGATGGCCGGAGTGAGACGAATCATTCCGTTCATTGTTCGTAACATCTTATGGGACGCGTTATTTATGAAAATTTTAAAAGATATTGCTTCTTGAGAAAAAATATTCCTTTTCTGGATATATGTCAGCTTGCAAGAAATTTGTTACGGACGCCACTGAAATTATTATTTTCAATACACCTTATTTTATGTTTTAAAAGTATACGCTCCTATGTGATGGTAGATTTCATTTCATCATTCAGTAAATTCATTTACTTCTTCGACAGCACCACATTTTAAATTAAAATCGAATGCAAAAAATATTTTTAATTACCTTGAAATGCGTTATATTTTTACGGTTCAAAATAGCAATAAAGTTTCATTATTTCATGTTATTACGAAATGAAAAATTTCAAGCTGATTATTTAACAAGTTAAATCGTTCTAAGTAGTGAGCTAAAGCTTCGTTGTTATCGCTAGTGGAGGCGGCCGTTACCCGAGAGTTCGGTCCAGCTTTTTTGCTGCACGGTAGCTGCAACGATTTGATTGAACTGGGTTTTTTGCTCGCCTTCACAAAATAAACTAAAGTAATTGTTTGTTTTAAAATCCGTAGATTGAGCTCGCCGCGTGCGATTCGTTACGGATATTTTTCTATTTTAGAGAATTGAGACTTCAATAATGGTATTATGTATTATATTGATACTAGTTACTTTATATTATATCGTATTACTATTAAATGTCCAACTTAACCTTTATATCAAAATGCTAAGGGGCACTGGAATGTGCTGACAAAGATTCGGTTTTACCTACTTTGTTTTTAAAAGAAATATCATAATTATTTGTGGTATTTAAAAATGTTTTATTTATAGCCGAATTCAATGGAATTGGGGAGATGTAATTGAGGAGATCCTAATGACACATTTCACTAGCTGACAATGTCATTCATAACTATCGATATATTTTGTAAGGTTTTAGTGTTTACATTGATGATACAACCATGTCTGTTTTTAATAAGTCTGTGATACAGTCTTTTAAAGGTAAAATTATTTACATTGTGTCGTTAAAATTTCTCTTATCTATAGAGTTCTACGAATTAAATTGTTATTTTGACAATTCCAAATAACTAAAATATAAGTAACTTGCTTTCGCCTGCGACTCCGCCCGCGCGTATTTATAAAAAAACTTAATAAATAGCATATGTGTTCTTTCAGACTATATTCTACATCTGTGCCATCAGATCATCAAGATCCGTTGAGCCGTTTCGGAGATACCTTCAAACATCCATCCATCCATCTAAACATTCTCATTTATAATATTACATAGTAAGATGTTTAGTCTATTGAAATACTTCGTAGTGACATTTTAACTGTTATTCTATCAGATGTAACCTCCACGGTACGTAACGATGAAGGTGTGATTACTCAACACACACACGTGTGATGCGGGATTAACGCAGACAACCCGTTTCCTGTTACCTGCAGTGGAGCAAAAAGCGGACGCCTCCCGGTAACTCGGAATTAATTTCACATTTCATTTTAAAATGGTGCACCTCGTAGAGTCTTATGTTACTTCTACGCTTAGAATTTGTAATAAGAATCAAGAAATTATGTTTAAAAATTTTATAAAAATTTAAGATGTAATTTAAAGTTTTTATGATGAAAAATACGCTCAGGTAAAGCTTTAAACGAATAAAGATTTAAAAACAAAATTGATCGCATTACGAATTGTTTATGTTATAAGTACCAAACAAACCAGGAGAAATAAAGAAAAAACATAACTTTTTAAACTTGCAATTGTTTGATCAGATTTTGAACATTTGATTTGAGAAATTTTACATTTTTAGGGGACTTGTTTTTACATTTAGCTATTCACTAATACCAACATAATTAATGTTCATTAAAATACCAGTTGAAGTAGTATATTTATTTGAATTGCAATATTTCTTGAAAGTATTAATTTTAGAATTATTTATTAAAGCGGTGACTATGTTTCTTTCAACAAAAAAATCCTCCAGTAAATTGCATCAGGAACATAATCATCTTTGTCACATAATTCTCGACTCGGTCCGATATCTCGTTCAGCTATTAGTTATGTTCTTAAGCTATGTTCAGAATGTCTATGATTTAGTTTAGACGCTTGGAACCGGCCACGTTTCTCAGGCCACTTGCAACTGGTTTGCTTCCGATAGAACTAAATATGGCTTTCATGTTTTCACTTCATACTTCTGCTGGCTAAGATAAAGACAGGTCTGCATGATTCATTTTCATCTAATACCTATAAATCTATGTCGTTATGAATTCAATGAAATGATATCAGTTTTCAATTATTAATTCCAATGTAGAGAAAGCTTTTTGTTTCAAAATTTCATTTAACTATTGTGTACTGTTACAAACTAGTTTCATATTCATTTCCTAGCTATAAATATAAACATTTTAAATCAATAGATATATTTACTAAATAAATGTAATCAGGAAGACAAATATGACTAATTAAGTAAACGAAATCAGTTACATACTGAATAAATGAAATAAACCTCTATGACTTTATTAATAACGTATGTATCATTATTTTTTGGAATAAATAAGAATTTATATAAATAAAGTAATTAAGAATTAATCTCTTCGATAAAGTAGAAATAATCCCGAAGATTTCGCGACCCTAACTCGGGAAAATATGTGTTTATTCGCTCCGTATCAATTTCCACATAAATGACTCACTAATCTCATACCAAAGGCAGCTCTGATGAGTAAGGGATGCCTGTGAACGGATAAAGTAAGCAAACATTAATCCACGCCGCTCTACCTGTCCAACGCGTTATCAACGTCAAAATTTGCTTAGCATTTTTAACATCAGGTGCTAACAAACAGCTGTAGAAATATTAGCTATCAAAATGAATGAATGTATAATTTTTATGATCTTTTGATGATTTTTTTTTTTGATGGGAAAAGACAAAGAGGACGTCAAGTAAAGAGATGGGGATATGATCTACCGAAGGGGTGGAGAAAATTAGCCCGGATCAGGGAAGTGTGGAATAATCTAGGGGAGGCCTATGTCGAAGGACAACCTGACAAAGAAACTGGAAGCTGAAAATTTTGTTATATAGTTATAATTGTTTTGTTTTAGTTTTATGTAAGAAATAAAAAATGTTCTGGTCAGTGAATAAAGGCTTATCTATCTATCTATCTATCTAATAATTTTGATACAATGAACCTGACCAGTTAAGACACAGCAGATCAATTATTGCAACGCATTTGTAACTTTTCGTTCTATATTGGACATTAATGTGACATTTAAAATGAGTTTTGTTGTGGATGAGATAGCTTGCAAAAATTTAAATTATGAATGGCATGAAAAGATTATAAAGTCTGTTTTATATTTCACATTATTTTCTTGAGTGATTCTGTAGTCATTCAAAGACCTGTAGTAAGAAAAAACAAATCCAATTTCATTATATCCAGTATTATTACTGGCGGCAGTTTG
The DNA here is from genome assembly GCF_912999745.1 of Papilio machaon. Taxonomy (NCBI): domain Eukaryota; kingdom Metazoa; phylum Arthropoda; class Insecta; order Lepidoptera; family Papilionidae; genus Papilio; species Papilio machaon. The sequence continues at coordinate 6,429,394 of NC_059996.1, read as the reverse complement.
ATACTTTAATTAGCAAACAGTTTAAAACTTCTTCGAAATGTTTGGAACTAATAAACAAAAATTACATAAGAATTAGCCCTTAAGTGTTTTCTCATATATAATTAACTAAAATTAAATTAGTGCCAAGTTTAAGAGTAAATAAAAAGCTCTAGAAAAAAAATCACCCTAATTCCCAAATAGACTTTGATGTATACTCACTCTGTAATTATAATAATGACCCTAATTTTCTATCTCTTTCCGATATAGCCCCACCTTTACCTGATTCAACGTTATTTGCTAATGACTTCGAGCTCTTAAACCAATGTTTAATGTTTTTTTTTCCTCTAAGAGCAAATAAAATTACCTGAGTTACCTTTTTTTACCGCGAATTGGCCTTTGTTTAAACACAAGAATGAATCGTTGCAGATAAAATTAACTGGTAAGATAAAGTCTAATATCAACAATAATACAAAAAGAATATGTTTTTTTTAATGAATATAAAGTAATGTTTATATTACTAATGATGGTTTGTTGCGTAGTCAACACTTGGATTTACAAGAAATCAAAGTTGTTCTAAGTTTCGATAATTTATCTATTGTCCTTGGAATCTATATTAAGATTAGGGAATGAAGGTGTCTAAAAAGGACTAAAGAATACAATATTTAGGTGATTACAAAACTCTGATAGCGCTACTTTTATATATTATTTAAGTTTTTGTGTGAAATGCACTTGTGACGAATTATAATTTTATGTTCCATGTTTTTTTTTGTACTTAGCTATGGAATGTTTAAGAAAAATGACTCAACTTGACAACCCTGACGTTAATCCCTCGAATTCCGACCCAATTCTCGGTGGGTCTAAAAACTTACGGTAACAACATAATGACAGCGGAGCGATGTCCGTAAAACGCGACTCCTATCCCAATTTCGAGCACTCCTGGATTAATGTCGATTTAATTAAACCTGTATAATTTTGATTCGAGCCTAAGGGCGAGATGAAATTTACGAAATATATTGGACACGACATTATTAGCTTTATACTTGAGGTTTGGGTCCCTTATTGGTTTTGAACGATTTAGATATATGCGAAGAGATCTGTCACAGGCAGAATAACTAAAGTTATCGTTGTATATATGTACATATAATAATTCTTTTTGATTAATATTTAATCCAAACATCTAGAGATCAAAGTTTTATATACAATCGTATCTTAAATAAATTCAATATAATATTTCGACAGGTGACATGTTTTAAGGACGATGTAAAATATTTACGCCGCGTCCATAATAAAGGCGGGCTTTCTATTATCCGGTACGGGATCGAGCATTGCGTGGGTTCAGCTTTAAAGAAAGCTCCGTGTTGTAGGCGGGCTGACTTTATCAAATTACAACCTGTGCCGTTTTGTACGCCGACAAAGGCACCGATATTCTTCAGACCGCATTTACAGAGACAATTCGACTTCGACTGTGGGACATTACGTCAAATTGAACAATCGATGTTGTTTCTCTTGTTCTAACAAGTGTTAAGCACGAATCACACTGTGTGAGTTACCGATATCTTCTAAATAAACGTTTGACCAGAAATAAATATTAGATACTTTATGTAACATTTTTCTTTAATCTATACGTTAAATAGTTCGCATCAGATAATATATGAAGTTTAAGTGATACGCAATCTTACTAATATTATAAATGCGAATGTTTAGATGGATGTTTGTTTGAATGTATCTCGGAAACGACTCAACAGATCTTGTTGAAATTTGGCATAGATGTAGAACATAGTCTGGAAGAACACATAGGTTACTAATTCATTTTTATTATTCCGCGTGGGCAGAGTCGCGAGCCACAGCTAGTGTAAAATAATTATACGAGAAACTATTATTCTATAAATATTGTTTCTTTGTAAATATGAGTATTACAAATAAGAAAAAAAAACGCTGCTTTTGTTACTTATGAAATACCATAATTAAAGCCATACTTTAAACTAACATATGACATAGAAATATTCGTTAAAATACATCGAGTTAAAAATAATTTACATACTGGTCGTACCCTAGCATTTAAACACTAGATATAACACCAGGTATAAGTTTATAAAAGTTAAAAATTTATGTAAAGGAAGCAAATACAATATTTTAGTATATAAAAATCATGGGAATCAAATCCGAGACTTACTTTGACCGCCTACATTGCCGACAACCGACAAGCCTCATTTAAGCTGTAATGCACAAAACACAATTGTAGTAGTACGTTGCTGGGATTTCAAATCGTATTGGCAGATGCATCTTGTGCATTGTACTCATTGGTATTGCTGCCGCGTCGCACTTGATTAGTATTGAAAAGGTTCTTTGTCCGAGCACGGAATACGTAAAGCGACTAGACTTCAACCAGACAAACAAAATTCGCTCTAACAAAATTGTCCCCTGAAACAAAAAGAAATGGATATTGTATTGAGATTTACGAGGAAATCGTAATAGCTTTTTGTTTGCATCAGCTGCATCGGAAAAATATAAAGTTAAAATAAACATTGTACATTTTCACCAACAGTATTTCTGTCAGAGCAAATTGAAAACAGACATTGGGAACGAAGCTCTATTATTTGAATAGAGATAATATTGTTGATACAAAATGTAGGTGACGTAATGCTTGTGTTTGTCTTTGTTTAACAAATTCAATATAAAGCATTTGCAAGTCAAATATTTTACAATTTTGATATTTTTGTATGCATATTAATTGAAATGTGCAAAAATTTAAATAATTTTAAAATGCAGATGTTGCCATTTTTCTTAAGTTACTTACAATTGACACTTATACACTTTTAACTAATATTTATGAAAACAAACAATTAAAATTTAAAATCAAAGTCCTAGCCATTTACTAACAGACTCACATCACACTAATTTTCACTCGATTGTCTTTTGTTTCTCTTGTTACACGACCTTTTTATTTTAAAACGCGTTGCATGGCGTTTGACCTTCTGGGAAGCATATGAACTCCTTGCTACTACTAAAGAGGTTAAATGTACGCATTTAATTTTTTCAGCGTTACAAAAATAGCTTTCTATTAACACAAGTATTAAGCATTTTTTTCGTAATTTCTTCTTTCTAGATTCCTTTCGTAAATAATATTGATCAAAGAACGAAAACTGAATTAAGGGTAAATATTTGAAGAGGTCGATTTGACGTATGGGCTAGGCAAAAGCAATTAATAGACTTCTTAAAATAATAATTAACCCTTTTGTATGTATTAAGAGAAATTACCAAAAACTCTCATTATGTCTTATCAGACAGCCCACATGATACGGTATTAATTAAACTCGCCGCCGCCTGGACTCATGAATTATCATGAGGTTAATAGTCACCAATGAGCTTGGAGTAATTATGTAGATGAACCGCTGCGCTAGCGCAATGGTGGGGAGCTTGGAAATACTACCAAGGTCAGTCGGTTTGTCATAGACGGTGAATTAGGTATTAAATGAAACAAATTTCAAATTTGTCATAATAATAGATTTAAATAAATGAATGTTTGAAGAAAATTGCAAAAGCGCAAAATGTTGTTATTTATATAATAAATGACGATATGCAAATATAAATTTTTCTTCATTCTATAAGTATAAACGGGAATTAAAAATGTAAGAGGTAGTCTAAACGACTCATTAGATTAGTTAAAATGCTGTTATAGCTACGTGAAATAACAAAAAAAAAAAAATAGCGATCGTTGGTTTTTACTATTTAATTTTAATTATTTATAATTACTGATTAAATTTACCATACCTATGAAATAGAATCTTAATCATATTTAAATTCCTGTTACTAAAATTTATTACTCTTTGATGTATTTAAAAAGTTTTTACTTATTACAATGTTTATACTCTATGACGAGTGTCCGGTGAGAGGCGGTACCGAGACCAAGACAACCGCGCATCGCTCTCGTGCTCCGCGCGCGCCATCGCTACCGAATGTACTCGAGATATTCTACGAAACATTGTCTTCATTTTTTGCGCTTACAATTTTTTTTCTTTATTAATCAGCATATTGATTGCACAAAATCATTTTAACATTTTATTAATCGCATCTTTGATCTGAAATCAATCAAGGTGACGATTGCATAATGTCGCAATTTGATGTAAACAAAATATTTACTAATATTATTTCAATGATAATAGATTTAATTACTTAAACCTACGAGAAATTAATTATTTAATTAAAGTAAGTGTAAACAGCAATATAGAAGAAAACATTATACACTTACAAGAAAGTTTTAAAAGTAGATTTATCGTTCTAACATCCTAGTATTTTACAAGTTTACTGCAACAAATTTTTATGCTGCTATATTTATGGGCACATTTCGATACTGCATCTTAGATATATCTTGTGGCTTGTTCGAGACCACCTTCCCGGCTCAGGTGTGCGATGAAGGCATTAAACTGAATCGGCCATTATGATTAGAGAGAAATTGCTCGCCTAGTCTATGTTTGTGATCAGCTGTAGTCGTTTTACCCCGAGGTTCTATTGATTAGAAACTACGTAATACCCAGTGGTTTGTCAGGAAGGATACATTGTAATTATACATTGTATCTCTGGTTAACACAATTGACGATTATAACGGGTAAACATAAAGTTTCGCATACGCGTATTGACAAGATAATTATTTACTAGCTAGATTCTCCTGTTATTTATCCCTTTCGACAAATAAATATACAGAATTCGATAGTCAGAACAAGTTTTTGAATTTATATTCAAGTGGACAATAGTAACAAAGATTCATACATGAGACATGATGAAAATTCATGTTCAATCTTAAATAAAAAGGCTTCTTTTTGCTTTAATAACATCGGTGACTGTGTAACATTAGTAATATTTTTAAATACCCTATCATCACGTTTTGTATGTGATTTAAACGCATTCGTCATACATGGTAGGGCATAGAGTTGTCAAAGGGTCAGTAAACTGTGACCTATCTATGCAGATCGTCATTTTGCGTTAAGAATCATTTATCATCTTGAATCGTAAATATAAAATCGTGACAGAAATTCATTGGAAGTAACATAAGCTGGTGGCACATCTGGCATTGTTTAATTAAACAGTTTGATTACTGATACGTTTGCATTCCAACGCATTCGGCAACTGATTTCGGTGTCACCTTGCAATTTCCATCGATACAATCTTACAAATGCGACCACCTAGAGCTGTGGTAGATTAATTTCAAGAAATTCTCGTGTAGTTATTGAAATTATAGAACTAAGATGTTAGCGCTTAAGTGTTATTAATTCTAGGGCACTCAAAACAAGTCTATACAACTTTAGGCAATTAGCAGACTAACATTTCTCGAATACACTTAGAAGTAATGCATATACATTTCACTTTGAATCATGATAACTATTAGTATTATTATAGTTATTGTTTCTTTTTTTAATTTAATGCAAACATTATGCAAAGGTGGTCAGTTGTATCTTATTTGGCTACATGAAATTATAAGTTTTTTTCCTTACTTCGAAATATTAAACGCCGAACTTGCATTTTGAGTTAAAGAGTGAGCGCAGAATGTACATTATCGTGATAGGCAAGTACAAACGTAGAGACGACAAAGGAAAATGATAAATCTTGACGGGGGAATAGAAATCGTTTAGCATTATTTATTTGCAGAGTAAGGAACCTCGACACTAGCTTCGTGGCATGTCGCGATATTATCACGCGCTTAAACGCGAGACGCCAACGAATATATCATAGAAACAAGTCAGATTTCTTCGAACAACATGCCGAACGGCACGCAATCTAAAGCCAAGCCAATTATCTTTCAATGAACTATCCCTTGTACCAAAACAAACCCTTAATATTGTCGACAATAAACAAATTGTAAAACGTATAAATTCGTACATTCAAAAGTTATACTTGTAAAACAATTTTTCGTAAAACCATAACCTCATTACAAAAGCTTGTATTCCAACTCTCGAGTATCGATTGAATTTTCCTACTACAGTCGAAACTGTATAAGTGAGAGTCCAAAGGACCGCGATATTTTTCTCGCTTTAAAAGGTTTCTCTTTATTCCGAGTATCTCGCTTATCCAGGTTCATATGTGTTAATTAAATTAAGAATTAGGGAACGTAACTCATTTATTGTGATAAATTGTATTCCCTGTAACGGGATATTGTCTCATTTTCCGAATATGTTATCATAAAACCGTTTATGTAACGAATAGAAGCTCTCGAGGGATTTTCGATATCAGACGACTATCAAAGTAAATATTAAACAAGATATATTCTTATATTTCTCAAGGATATGTTGCCATTTAAATAAACCAAGCGGGGATTTACAATGTAAATAAGATTTTTGCAATAATGAAAGAGTTTTGTATGGTGATGTCTCTGGATCATGAATAAACGATAAGGGACGTTCATGATTTTATTTCAAGCATATTTATTTATATTTCTGTATACTTTATGGCTGCAACAATATTTTATCTTTATTTGAATATCCGTTCGATAAAATAAGGATAACAACGTAGAAAAATGTATCTTAAATAACATACATTTAAGATAAATTCTTCTTTAACTTAACCGTACGTTTACAGTTTACAAAATCTAATATTTCAGTTTTCTTAAATAGAACAAGAGAGAAGGCAATGTGTTTTCACAATAATAAGAACACGTAAGTCCGCATTGTAGAAACATTATGAGAGGTATAAAGATTTCATTTGCCTGTACCTGTGTACCAATTTACCGTATCCGAAATATTTCATTTTATAAATTCATATTCATAAAACAAATGACCATTTCCTTATAAACGGTATCTCCTACGGAGCACAGCAAAACCGTTATACGGAGTGGTCAGCACGCTAAAGCGTTCGTGCAAATTGCATACCTATGCCGCTCAAGATTATGTGTAACGACCATAGACTCTTTAAATACTTACATAGTTTACAATATGATAAGGTAATTATGAGAGTAAAATAAAGACTTTCTCTGATTGATCGTGACTTTAAATCCTGATTTAATTTGTTCTGTTTTGTGAACACACTCCGTTTAATACCGTGTGACTGAGAGAAATGGTATATTATGACAATTCTTTGTTATACAACTTGTCTGCAAACTCTTCCTGTTATGTTGTAAAACAAACAGATCGAAGTGTGGGATCAGCGGTCAATTAATAGTTCCCGTTTGGTGGAATATCTTTCAAAATTTCTCGTTATGCGGTATATGTTGTATATAGTATGTACAATGGCTCAAATCAATTACATGAAAACAAAGACAATCAGATTTATTCGTCTTTATAAAATTATCATTTAAAAATCAATAAGTCCATCTGATTGTATCCCTTTAATTTTCCGGGAAAAAATATAAATCGAATAAAAACTCATTCTTCAACATAGACTACCCATTTAAAGTTCAGGTCACAAAAAAACTAACAAACATCCATCTAGTGGAAAATATTACCCGTCTTTCTGTCAGGCAAAAATGGCAATCCATAAATCATAATTCCCTATTATATTGATAAAGTTCTTCGTACTATGGCACTAATATGTGTCAAAGCCTTGTGTGTACGAGCAAAAATATCATTTAAACCGCACAAATAGCTTCCTAGATAGTTTTATCTCGATTCAATCACAAAAATGTTTAACGCAGCATTCTCCTTCCGCTATAAAAGGGCAGTAGCCACGGGCGCTAAGCGAAATTCATGCCTTATATGTGTTCTTTGAGCAGTAAACTCTGTCTCGGTAGTTCACGTGAACGGAATACCCCTTAAGGGATTGATTTAGATAAGATTACGATAGAAAATTCTTTTGATACTGAGATATCTTTATGAAGAATTCTATTAGAAAATTATTTAATTCTCTAAATGAATTGAAATTTTGTTACAAACGATTAATGATATATGACACAGTTTATGTAACCGTAAAATTCTAGCTTGACACTTGTATTAATATGTATGTAAAGGTAAGACGCTTCGTACATAAGGTAACGTAAGTCAATGCTTTTACCCAATACAATGTTATAGAGCTTCGTATACATCTTGCGTCATCGACATTTTGTTCTTTGGTCGTCAAAACCAGTCGCTCGCAAAGACGACTCGCGTCGTCGATTCCACGTTGAGTGTACGGAGCGCGCAAAGCGATACACGCGACGCAAGGATACAATATTTGTTTCGATTTACATTGCCTTCTGTACTCAGGGGCTAAGGGATGACAATATGTATTAATACAAGTATCACAGCAGTCAAAATCTAAGGTAAGATTGTTCCAATGAATGTTGTAATAATCTTACTGCATTAAACTTTTATAAATGGCATATGAAGTAAATCATATAAACAATTTAAAGACTTCGCAAACGAGAAAACAACAGAAGGAGGCATTACATCTTTACAACATCTTGGACTATAAAAGTAATGTAATCTGAAATGTAATAGGCCTGCAGACGCCCTGTAAAAGCTTAAACGACTGGATAGCAATAAACCTGAACAACCATTTACAAGGACTAAATGTATTCCATGATTCCATTACGTAATATAAGCTTAAATTACTACATCGTATACCAAAACGTATTAATATCAATGTCGAGCACATACAGAAAACATTGAACCCATATCGTGTTCAAATACTCTAGAAAATATTTCAAACTGCATAATATATACTATTTCATTACAAAAAAAAACATTATAATACTAAAGTGTATATTAAAAATGTGATACTTACATATTTCTATTTTTAGCCCGCATCACTTCTCCCCTAAACAAATACCACTTGACCTCTCATTAATATAGCACTGGATAATCTTTATTTATGTAAGAAAGTAGATTTTCTTCGTAAATGAAGAGAAAGTGATAAGGGTAATATGAAACTTAATTAAGAACTTTAATCATGTTGATAATTAAATAATAGTTAATAATAATGAATATATTATTCTAACCTTATTTAATACCTAAAATTATTTTCTGTACACAACAATTTATTCGAGGAAATTCGTACATGCAACAAACCTTATACATTTTAGTACAAAATTAAATCTAGTGAACATTAATAAATTACACAAAGACTGAGAAACAATTACTTTTAATTAAATCTATAAAGATATAAAAATGGAGCTAGAGTTACAAAACAAAGCTATGCAGTCTATTCCTCTAGATTTCAAACTCTTGCATTGATTAAAAGAAACACCAATTGAAATATATATCTTATAAGCATAATAAACTAGAAGTCCTAATAATACATTACATTATACTGGTAGATTCGCTGCATATATTACTTTCATCAAAGCATGTTAAAGCATATAGCGAGTATGGGAGAGATATTCTCGACGGACAATAGTCCTTTCAGGCTAAAACAGAAGCACCGACAATAGCGGAGATAGACTCAGAGCCAGTCACGACAAACGTAACTCATATTTATTAAGCATCTTACTTCAACATCATGTCAAAACTTTTACCATTGTGCTTAACTGTAGTAGTGTAAGTCTAAGTTATATATGATTCTTTTGGTACTGTGCTTTTGTCAATCATTTTTTTAACATTAAAAAAATTAGCACTAACATTAAAGAATACTAAGTAGTTTCATTAACATCAACTCTATTTACCTCACTGTAATATGTACGAAAACAATCAGTAAACAATTTTTTATATAATTCTCGCACTGTTACACAATTTAAAACAAATAATATCACATCAAAATAAATTAAATTTTATATTATTACGCAGTACACATGTTCAATTCATTTTTATTACAGCTGCCTGTACGAATGTTGGATAATAGGAGTCAATGGGTGATATTCTGATTTCGTTAATAAATTAGAGCCTCGTTTTTCAGTACATTGATTTTTATGATGCATTCGGACTTCACAAACCTGCATACAAATTGCGTTACACGATTTAGTTGCTGGCTCTCTGACTACTATCGTCATAACCAAGCTCGCCGTGTTTGTTTGTAATTAACGATGCGTACTCCTATAAGAACATTGTTTTAACATTGTACGTTGCGTACTAATTCAATAAATAATCCTCCACTTGTGTGGTAATACGATCCCTTGACGTCATAGTCTTGTAAGGCAAGAAGCTTTGAGAACAGAACAATCGTTAATTGTTTGATCGTTGATGTTTTGCTTTATCTTAAATGGGCGCTTGGAATTTTTTATGATATGCTCTTGAGTATATGATAGTGGATATATTAACAACAGTGGATTAATGTATTTTAAAAATGTATATGAAAAAGAATGTATTCGGTGTTTTCTGTTACTTATTTCGCATACTACTCAATGTAGATTTTTAGTCGTAAAGGGCTCGTATTGTGGATTAAAATCAGCGTACTTCACTAACAGTGGGCGACCAGCTGTTTGTGTAATTAAAATAAATTACATGATTACTTACGTGTTTCCTTTGTTATTCTTCACATTTCAGTTCTTTTATTCTGTTAATTTTCAACTTATAAGTTTAAATATATCAATTTCTAAAAGTTAAATTCTTTAAAAAAAACTATTAAACAAAATAAAAATAAAATTCGTAGCGTCCCGTTCAAAGAAGTGCATTCCATTGCTTCGGTTGTAATGAACGAGTATCAGCGGGTCAGCCTTGTACTACAGCAGTGGAACACGGTAATTCCTTGTCATTAGACTATTATTTATAAACCGGAGTCGGCGCGGGCGCAGAGCAAGCGTTGCACGCGACGCTCCACAAAGTTAATAAGATTCGTGACACTGCGGAGTTGACATGCATGACTCACGTTTTTGACGCCCTCGAGATTATTAGAATGAAAGTGGCAACCATTTTGATGGTTAATGAGGTTGGTTATGATTAATTAAAGAATTATATATCAAATAAAAATATCTATAATGATTACTTCTACACTACTTACAATTTAATAAAAAAAAAAATGTTTCTGCGAGTGACTTACAAAATTATAACCAAGTTTGTGCTCAGAAGGTTCGATAGCTTTTGTAACCTATCTTGTGATACTACTAATACACTACCGTTCGTGTAAATACCAGTAGCTCTTAGCAACTGTCAGGAATTCCAAAATTATTTATGTAACTTTCTCATCGTTTCCTCGATTGGTTTCTTACCTTCTATGATCGCAACGCATCAGGAATTCCTTTGCTTTTTGCGATGTTAACGTATAGCGATAATCGCGGAGGTACACATTCTCTTATAAGAAAAACAACCTATATTTTCCTTGCTTACAACTGTTATTTTTAAATAATGATGGCTATTAACTGAAAACAATGAATATTTCCTTTATTATATAATACTAGCTGTCGCCCGCGACTCCGTCCGCGCGCAGTTAAAAAATGGGGGGGGGGGGGTATGTAAAATAGATGTTGGCCGATTCTCAGACCTACTGAATATGCTCACAAAATTTCATGAGAATCGGTCAAGCCGTTTCGGAGGAGTACGGGAACGAAAACTGTGACACGAGAATTTTATATATTAGATTAGATTTTACCAAGATGTTTAGAATGTATTCGATGAGGTAAGTATTTTAATAGATATGAATCATTACGTATTCAAGTTCTCCTTTCTGCTTTAAAAATGATGACCTATATTAAAATTAAATCATAAAAACAGAGCTACACAGCAAAGTTATAAAGCGACTTATTTGTTGGCTTCTAGCCGGCGGCGTCCCAACCTGTTCTCTAGGAGAGTCATACGTCATTGGATCTGACTTTAAAAATTATTCCCGCGTTGTACAATAAATCATTGTAAAACCGGTAATTAAGACAGTCATAACCAGAACCTTGGAGTAGAAAGAGTTCTATATTTTTTTTTTTCAAATTAAATAACCATTTCGGGCGAGACGGTGCTTAAACGAGCATCGATAAGATTTTAATGTGGACTTTTTTCTGGCCTAATACGACTGCCGTAACTGTGTCGTGAATGATGTGCCTGTTATTCGGCTTTGATAAAACTTATATCCAAAGGTGGGCATTAACTCGTTAATCCGTTAATCGTTAATTAACGAAGTTAACATTTTCCTTAACGGATTAACTTTTAAGTTAAATTCAAAAAGTGTTAACGCTCTTGTTAACTTCCGTTAAATTCTACTTCCGTTAATTTAGTCCGTTAATTGTTACAATAGACACTTATTGACGTGTTGTCATTTTATTTAAATTATGCATCAGGCTAATTCGTAAGTTCGGCTATGTTCGGCGACCGTCGGCGAGTCTAATGGTGACCGAGAACAAGAGAGAACGAGAACGAGCGAGTGTGATGCATGTTATACAATACACCGAGCAGCCGGGATAGACGTGATCAAAAGAGTACCACAGAATCCTTGTTAGAAAATAGTGACGGTTTAAACAAACTTACCTCTATCAAATATTGCGAAGTTTAGGCGCTAGACACCTTCAAAGTTTATTTATTATTTCACATTTACACAAATATCTCGAAAAGTCTTTATTACATTTTATTAAATAAAAATAAAATAACATTTAATCCTTCCCACCATTACAACGCAATAAAAACTAACATATTACAAAATAATTATAAATACATAAAACAGAATAAAATTAAAATTACACTAGCATAAAGAAACATTTATAATTAACGTTGCAATGCTGACCGGATAGGGTCCTCCCTCAGCTTTGTATGCTGGGTGCTCCTCTCTGGAACACTCAGCGCTGATCTTCCGCGAAAACCCTCACGACTATCCGCACGTCAGTTGCAGCGGTGGATAACCAAACATAAATATTTATATATAAAGATAAATAAAAATTTCAATATTACAAAAGATAAAATAAGATAAGAACTAATAAATAATATAAGAACTATGGCATAAAAAGAAGTTAAAATTATGTATAATTAACGGGTCCTAAGTTCAATATGCAAGGTATTTAAAACAATATTAAAGAAAAGAGAAAAAAAAAACTTATTCACTATCATTACTTCAATGTAACTTAAAACAAATAGAAATTCTGGAACAATATTAGTCTCCCTTTTACATATGTACATTTCGATAAGCAGCCAAAGAGTGCAGGAAAAAAAAAAAAATTAGAAAAAAGATTTATTATAAATTTTCTGCTTTTGGACTTCTAATAAAAATACTTTTCACATTAAAACTGGTATTCATTTATTTAACATCACTTTTTTAGAACAAGACTTTGTTATAAAATCAACATAAGGTTCGAAAACACTTTACTCTTAATACAATAATTGTTATACGTGAGACGCAAAATCTATTAAAAAAGATAAACTCTGCGTTGAATAGCAATCAAAATAATCGAGAGCGCATTACTCTTCAACGTCGTATCTAAAATACAACTAAACTTTGTTGCAGACAAAATGTTTATTTTAATTTTGGAGTTTAAAGACAACAAAAAATAGTTTATGGTTCATTTGAAAAAGCGTACAAATAGGATTTTTTTGTCATTGCGTAGATAAGAAACAAACAATGAAAAATAAATTTAAAAATTCGAAAGACGAAATGTGCACGCAATAAACATTCCTCAAAAACAAAAGGGATTTAGGTGGTTATTACCGTCGTTTGTATGTTTGTGTTGTTTTTTGGGGCTTCTTCATAGTCAACAAAAAATAATTTTACATTTTAAAAATATGAACAAAGGATCAAATGGACAGCCGCACAGAGAATACGATAACGAACTCGATGGATTTATGGCCCCAACCCTTCTAATAGTCGGGGATGCACGTGCGCTGTGCAAAGACAATAGTGAAGATAATTTGTTTGTTTACAAAAAAAGTACACGACAAAACGAGAAAGAATGAGGAAAAAGATAAAATAATTATGTTAGTGAAATAATGTTAAACTGTGTTATACTAATTTTAATATATGAAATGTCGCCACAAGTGACCTTTACAAAAAGACATCGATTTTTTTACGTATATCGAAAGTTTATTTTAAAGTTAATCGAATGTCGTTGAAAATAATTCAAAACATATTCTTACTAATCAACTATAACGATTTTATAGGTGATAAGAAAGAGAGAAGACATCACCCGCGATCGGTTGTTTTCGTTATGTCGTGTAACTTTCTATACACTGAGAGTAATTTAACTTGATTTAACATATAACAATAGATCGAACGATAGATCATTAGATGATAGAAGTTATCGAAGGCATCTCAGTTGTATGGTTTGATGTGTTGAGACGTATCACTGGATTGGTTATATAGTTTATTTATCAATGTTATAATAAGTTTCCTCTGATGTTAGAAGTTTTATTAATAAATCTATATTAATAAATAAAAAGTACGTAAAAAATGATAAGTCTGTTCGTGGGTCCTTAGCTAAATTAAAAAAAAAATATTACCAAATTATACATAAAATTAAATGTTCAGTTGTTAGAGTATGAGCAAAGGAATATCCGGGTGCAAATAGTAATAGATAAATGTAAATACTGCACAAAAGTTTTGATTGTTTTTTTTTAATATTATCACATGTCTTAACTGTTTAATAGAAAATTTGTGTTGTCCAAATTTAGTTAGCTCTCTAATTCCGTGACGTGGGATTGTCGATAAAAAAATTGACTGAAAAAGTCAATTGTCCATCATTGTCAGTGTAGTATATAAGTGTGTGTAACTAGTGCATGCTATGTCATTATTATGGTACAGGCATTAGTACATCGCTCCTATTGTCTAAATTTTATTTTAGTATATTATATAACTAAACTATAAATAGGATTAGCGATCGCCCGAGATTTCGTAAGCGCAGTAAAAAAAAAAATAGCCTAAGTTGTATTGAAAGTCTCGACAAAATCGGTCCATACGATTCGGAGATTATTCGTATGGCCATTTCCCGCTTGCGCCTTATACTCGTAATACAAACAAAAATTAACTTTAACTGTTAACTTTAACTTGCGTTAAATTTTCGTAAATTAAACGCTTTAACGATTAACGAAGTTAAATTTTTATTTAACGAATTAACGATTAACGAAGTTAACTTTTTGATTAACTGTGCCCACCTATGCTTATATCTTTGTATATTAATAAAAGTTTAATAGGCTCACTCTGAATACAATAAAAACTTTGTTCTAAAAAATACTGCTTTAGGAATATTTAAGCATACATAATTTATATACATTAAGCAAATGAATTCGTTATTTGAGTTCATTTTCAGCGCAACGATAGAAAAGAAAATGGACTCCCAAACTTAATATACGATTAGGTTGCTATCGTAAAAGCATTTACCGTTTTATTAGATAAAAAATAGAATTGAGAAAAAACGTAAAACAAGAAGCAAATTGGACCTCGTTTGGAAAGTAGGCGTAAGTTTCAAGGCTGCTACCATTCAGAGCCCTGAATAAATTAGTTTTCGGAATGGCCGCGCCAATAAAAGTTTTAAACAAAAGAATAATAAAACGAACGGCCTAACTTTAACTTCGGTAGCCGAGCAACAGGAGTACTCCAATGATTTATGACGCAATGGGACACAAGCATTTCCGAACTTTTCAAATAAACCAACTCTATGAATAGACAAAGACATGTGTTAGAATATTCCCTAACGCCTTTAATAAGGGACGCATAAGTGGAGGAGACAATAGGGGAAAAAACAGACAATGGGCAAATTAAATTTTATTTCATGTCGACCGAATGCTACCGAACGTTTGGAGCGGGAGGGGTTGTAAACAGGACGTCACGAAGCTCGCTACTGCGCTATAAAACTTGGTGTTTGTACGTTCGAGCCGAGCATTGGTTCTGGTCTGGCGATTCTGCATTTGTAATACGCCGACAGCGTGCTACAAAAAACTAAAAATAAAAAATATACCCCTTTCAGAACTTTTTGTCCTATAATTGCCGACGCTATCACACAAATGCGTGCGAATGGGTTACTAATTATATGTGATTCTTGATAACCAGTAAAGTATGAATTAGTTGTAAATTAAAAAGTTACGTCCGTGATAAAAATAAAATATCATTTTTAATCTGTGAGAATACTCTTCGAAGAATCTTCGTCTATGTTTATTTATCTAATCGTGAAGATTGTTGATTCCGGAAATAAATAACGGGTGTGAGATGCCAATATATCTATGGTACCAATTTGTTATAACTTTAGATCTCAAACTATCCTGTTTTGAAGGCTTTGAAGATCAAAAGATGAGTACCTCTCTATTTATTATGGTGTTTGTCCTTTTTGCTCTTATTATTCTAAATATTTTTACTATAAACAACAGATGTATATTTCAGAGAATAAAGTAATTACTAAGATATCTTTGTCAAGGATATACCAAACAGTAGTAACTGAATGCCTTTCACAAATTTACAATAGCGCAAAACAGGTAGCAAGTCGAACAATGCGAAGTGAAACATTACCGAACTTAAATATCTATCGGATGCCTTTTAATGAGACAGAAGCTCTTGTCAAAACAGTAATGACGAAAAAAAACACTACAGACGCAATACAATGTCGCAGTAAAGTTGAGACGCGTTTTACAACATCCCAAATATTTCTGCACTGGTAGCTCCATGACTTTTGTCTTTAGCTCCATCGGGCATTTATGGCCCATTTCGCTTTATTTTTTCGGCGCGACCGATTTTATTTTGTCGTGTCTTAAATAAGACATAATGTTCTTAGAAACGGGACATTAGAATGGACCCCGGGGCTTTCTCTTTTTGTGAGGGACACGTACGATGGATTTTATGGCCAATTGTTTTACTTAGTTGTTGACGTGGCAAAATATACCTCTGCCGTTTGGTGTTGGCCGCATTGATTTAGTGCCGTATGGAATTAAAAAAATATTTTGTAGTTTTACGAACTTCTTTTACTGTGTAAATAAAGTAGTCGAGTGTAAAAAAAAATAAACTAAATGTTGCTAGCATACAAAAAAACAATTTAAACAAGAGTTGTGGATATAATACTTGCGAAAAAATAGAATTATTGACTGAGATATTTGGACTAATGATGATACTCGTACAAAAAGACTCGAGCTCGATACTTTTGTGGTAATAAAAAAGTTTGTGTGAGCAAAGTGTAAATCTAGAGTAATTTCTTTCGAAGTGAAAGCAACCAATTGAAGCCACAAACTATTAGACTATGACAGATTTGCAATGGCATTATAATGTCAGGTGAAAGTACAACCTTAATGTTCAAGAGGAACAAATTTTATTGTCAAATATCGTATTAGAAGCGAACTCGCGGACAGTATACTAATGACAGTAAGAAAAATAACAAAAAGAAAAAAAAAACTAATTCAATATTTTTTAAACAAAACAAAACGCGAGATAGCAACCTCGTCAAGCGATAGTTTGCTCGGCATAAATTTATTTTTATTTATTTGGAAAGTCTAGTTAACGCTGGTTTCCTGGTCTGATTCCTCTCTTCAATGCGGTATTTTCATTGAAGACCAAAACTTGCTTCGTGACATGACAAGGTCCTGCTATTTGGGCGAACATAAATTGTCAACAATGAAATAAATAACAAACATCACGTGCTATATTTGTCATTTACGTTATATGAAAAGATTTAGGCATCATCTAAAGACGGACGTGTCGTATAAAGTTTTAAGAGAATTTACAGCTTTGTTGACATATCCGAAATGGTAAAGCCAACATTTGTCGCAGGTGTCAACGCCGTATGCAAACATTTTGATTCGTAAAATGTCACACAATTCATGTTAATTGTCAGCCGCAAACACGAGTGTGTAATTTTCATTCAACAAATAGATGCCGTCATTCCCACGCTTAGTTGCAACAATTTTATTCTATATTATAAACTAGCTTTTACCTGCGACTCCGTCCGCGCGGTAAAAATAGAAAACGGGGTAAAAATTATCCTATGTCCGTTTCCTGGTTCTAAGCTACCTGCCCACCAATTTTCAGTCAAATCGATTCAGCCGTTCTTGAGTTATAAATAGTGTAACTAACACGACTTTCTTTTATATATATAGATGACAATATTAAAAAATATCTAAAAAATATAATATCCTAAAACTTGAAGTCTATAACTTCGCACGACTAAAATTTCAGGGTATATTTTCAAATAATTTAAAAAATCGAATTTATTATTACAATTAAACAATACTTTGTTACTACGCTATTTACGACAGGTAGCGGGAAATGGATCAAATGATTCAAGAAATGTATCAACTACATAATAAAATATCAACTGAGAATTTCTACTGCAAAACAACTAGAGATGAACATGTTGATGTCCCTTTCATTCTCTTCGATGCAGTGGAAACTCACTCACTCTAACTTCACATTAACAAGCGTTTGCTAATGACATTAATTTTATAAAAATAAAAAATAATTTATCTTCCTGGAAATTAATTACTTGGCTTTTAAAGGTATTCGTTCCAAGAATACTTATTAGAATGATTTAAGACCTTTAACTGTATTAACGGTAGTCAGAATTATCAATCACTATGTACGCTTTTCTCTGAGCTTGTACAAAAGCATATTATTATCTTCTTTCAAAATCAACATAAAAATAATGTCATACAGTTTCGCGACAGTTGAAATTCACGGTACTACTAAAAGCAAGTCCTGTGTTACCATCCCTTTCATTTGTTTTAAAAACAGCGATAACAAACATACTTGGTTCATTTGTTTCCGCAGTTAACACCCACGGTTACGCAGTAACCGGATTTAAACTGTCAAACGAAAGTTCATAATACTGTCACTATAATTCGACATTATAAGTACATTGTTATTCTAAGCACACATTTTATGAGCTAATAGTGAATTAAGTATTCCGTCATAGCGTCGAGTTTGTACAAAGCCGCTGGACTAGGAGAGGTTACTCCGATCACGCGCGACGGCGGATATCGCGTCCGGTGACCGAAGTGGAAAAAAGCTTATTATTTTTATGTTTATACTAAACGTGAACATTGTAAACCGGCGCCTAAACTTGTAATTTTACAATTGAAGTACAATTTATTATTTTTTATTATTATTAATTTATCATCATATGTACTTCATATGGTAGTGTGGTCCCTTTTATTTGATAGTCATTCTACCATTAACATTTTTGTGAAATTTAAACTTATACATTTATTGAAAATTTATATGAATTAAAATTAAAATTCATAAGTTGAATTCATAACACGATCACATAAACATTACAATTCAGTTTTAAACCAAAATAATTATGAATTTTCGACAGATTAGTAAAAAAAATACTATATTTTTACTATGATTAAAAAAAATTATATATCCCTACTTTCGACGACAATTTGGACTTTATTTTATTTAACAAAATATCGAACACAGAACCAGTAACGTAATTCAAATCATTAACATGCAACCAATCATCTACTTCTAAACTACTAAAATAAAAGGCTACTACTGCTATTTCTAAGCTACTAAAAATTACATGTTACCTGAAACCTGTTGTAATAGTGTCCAAAACTGATGTATGAACACTTGTACTTTAGTTGATAAACCAAATAAATAAATAAATAAATAAAGACGCAAAATATAACTTACGCCCTAAAACTTTATTGTCAAACAAAAAGACATTGCAAAATAGACAACAGTTGCCTCTGCCTACTCTACGCAAGTGCTTTTAACTTTTTTTTAATTTGTCAACTCTAAATATAGCCTACCGTTTCAAAACACTTGTAGTAAATTAATCCAAGTACTCAGAAACCTGATTGTTGTAAAACGTATTGTAGCACTATGAAAATAAAGTTCAAAATAGAATGTTGTATTCTTAGATACGTCCAGGAAGACCTTCTTAACCGCCTTGTCCACATAATAATCGCTGCGATGACTCATTTGTACTAGGAGCGAATTCTGAACAGTTTCTCTATAAAACAGGAAGAGGTTCCCAGTGTTGGACCGGAGCCAAAGTAAATTTCCGATTATGGCAAATTATTTCAATTTGGCTTCACCAATTTCAATGAATAGTTATAAATTTTAATTTATGTTCACTGAAATTCAATATTGGTTGTGAAATTCAAGGAAAAGTTTTGAACATTGCAACTTGCAGATCAATATTTCTTCGAAATAAAAATTAAGCGTAAATTGCTAAAAATAATGTAAAAATATTCATTAAATTTAATGAACCCCATGATAAAATAAGTACGCATTTCCAAAATAATTAAACAATTTTATCTCTAAAATCTTAATTTTTTGGGAAACCTTCTTTGACATCCTAAAACACAAAACAAATAATTAATGAAATATATAAAAATAAATACAAATCTCAACATTAAATATGTTGTTTTTTATTTATATTATATATCATGTATACGGCATTTTAAATTAGGTCAAATTTGTAGTTTTAATTAAATACCGCACTATTCCTAGCATTTCACAATAAGCGTAGTTCTTTTGTTGTTCTTTACAAAACAATAGCTATGTATTCATGCATCGTGCACCATGCGGGAACTTTTCCCAGTGGATTTTCCTTTCATTTCAAATAGAACCATTTTAATATTTCTACAAGCCATGTAGTATATTATAATATTTAAAATAAATAAAATATGTTATAAAAATTACGTTACAATGACTTTTATACTGAACAGAGTCAATTCAGGAATTCAAGTGCATTTTTGTAACATGACGAGTGAACAATAACATAACTTGTGTTTCTTTTGAGTTATCATCAGTTTTTACCAAGCTTTTGACAAAAGCTATAATGTAAGTAAAAATATAACTTGCCTTTTATTTTAAAGAAAAAGTTTATTTTATTATCTTTAACAATACAGACTATATTTAATTATCTAGTCTGGTCTTTAAAAAATCAGTTTTTTAAAAGGTTTTACTAAACTAGTGTGTATTTTCTATAGTGACGTCAACCTTTTTATGGAAGTAACTTTCAACTCTATGTAATCGTACGGAAGGATCATATCACTTATGATCCATGTTTACAAAAATCTTCATGTAATGAGAGCTCTCTTACAATGACATAATGTAAGTAATGTTCACTTTATAAGGCTTTTACTATTTCAAATGTAAAGAGTTTCATTGGTAATAATTTGCATTTTGTCAACTAACGTGAAAGTTTACAACTTATGTAAATTGAAAACTAAAAGTTATTCTGATTATGCAAATGTAAACTTCTATGCACAGTTTCTACTAATATTTGATGTATTGAATAAGTTATTTTCTACTTATTACAATTTGCGCCAATAATGTGAGCAGTATTAAGAACCAATATTTAAAAAAAGACTTCATGCGGTGATTTAAATATATGTCATAAAGATAAATTTTTGTTTCTTAGTTACTCTAAATCTCTATAGTATATGGCCTTTATTATTTCAATTGTATATTGTGTGTTATGTAAATGTTATTTGATATAAATCTTTATAACTTGTAATTTTATGTAATGCCTTCTTAGACATAAAGGGGTGTTGATAAGAATAAAAGTCTTATTTAAAAATCTTCATCATTTTATTTTCATAGTGTATAAATAACGGCATATTACAGATATTAATTTAATACGATCACTTGTCCTTGCTATTTACAATAATCATATGCTACAGCAGTCTTTAAAATTTTAATATGAAATCTATTCACAGGATAACGAACAGGCAATAATAATTTCTCTTAATTAAAATTTTGGTATAGCACTTAATACTAATAATTACAATATTTACAGCGAGCTAATATAAACATCTACATATTTACATAGTTGTGACTGGAAGTTGGGCGTGGGCCCTCTAGACTAGGTAAGCTTGCACGGTGCTACCCGTGTCCACCAGGGGGGGCGGCGGCGGCCACTGACGCAGCTCGCGCCGTCTGCCGGCCGTCATGCCGTGCTCTAGCGAGGAATAGTCTGAGTCGATCGACGAATAGATATGATCTGATATAGGTCTCCCGTCTGGACCGTACGCCACGGCCTGCGTTTGCCTAATAGCCGAAGGTGACTGTCGAACCTCCGTACTATATTCGGGTGGTGCGCTCGCTCCCTGACCCGCGATCCCTAACACAGGAGATTTGTCAGGGTAAGACAACGTGCGATTCCCATTAGGTACTGAAGAATCTAACGTATACGTATTTATATTTTTTCTATAACCTTGACTTCGCGTCTTATGGTTCTGGTGCGATACATCCGGCATCATGTATCTCAACCTTTCCCAGAACCTTTTTTGACCCCATTGTAGGCGCGATCCCGTTTTAAGATAGGGTCGTAAATCCGGGTCGCGCAGCGCGTCCGCCACTACCGAACATTCCTCTATTAGCACCAACTTATAAATGCACCCTTTAAGCGCTTCGTGTAACCCTTGTCGGAACTCATACCGGGACCATTCTGTTTGCATAAAATTTCTTGTTAAAACGAGTATTATTCTTTTAGATGCCTCCGCAGCTTCGACAACTGGCGGGGCACATTGTATGTATTGTTGATTTGCCTCGGCATGGTGTTGGAGGATATCGCGCTCACTATGGTTCTTTATGATATCTCTATAATGTAAACAAAGGTGGTACGATGGATGACCGTTTTCTAATTCAGTTGCTAATGATTGCACGACAAATTCCTCATCTTTAGGACTATAACAAACGTAAGCGTCATATAATTTTTCATTCTCTTCAAACGTACCAGCAAATGAGAATACTCTAATGCCACAATTTGTGTAAAGCCACACTCTAAGAGAATCTCTAAAAAGAAATAATACAACAAGCGCCAATAAAATTAACATAAACCCAGTGAGAGTCGACACCATCATGGGAACGTAGTTAGAGACTAACATGTTTCCGATAACTGAATTATCGGCATAATAATCACTGCAGGCTGTGCCGTTTAAATTTAATTCCTTCTTCTGTGGAGGCTTTGCATCTCCGTTCCAACACCATACGTCGGTTATATCAACGATTTTCTGTGCATTTTCAGCCAGATAGGCTGTTAGTTCTTGTAAATAACGACACTTACAAGACCACAAATTATTACCGAGAGATAATGCTTTTAAATTTGGATTGTTATTAAAAATCCATACACCAAAATCAACAAGTCGATTGCCCTCAAGACGTAAAACTTCCAAAGATTTTAACGAAGTAAACGATATGTTTGCGATATGACTAATAAGGTTATCTTGTAAGAAAAGTTCTTTTAAACTACTGAGCTGATGAAATTCATAACCTTTTAAATCTTTTAATTTGTTATTACCTAGATGTAGAATTTCTAAAGAATTAAGACCAGCAAACGTTCTATTTTGAATGTTATCAACATTACTGTTATTTACATACAAAGATCGCATTTTTTGTCGTCCAATGAATACATGATTTTGTAATTCTTTAATATTATTACCGTCTAAAAATACTTCAGTTGCGTCCATTGGTATTTTACTTGGTATTTCCAAAGATGATTGTCCGGAACAATCAACAACGTTAGTGTTCCACAATGGATCGTGATAACAAGTACAGTTGTGAGGGCAAGTCATTTCACAGTCGCACGCGTCATAGTCGCAGCAATGACATATAGCAAAACAATGAGTCTCATACTCACATAGAAAGTCCGTTGTTTTAAGATTAGTTAAGGGCACATGAGTTCCACTACGTGTATTTGTCATTTTGCACAAAACATTTTCCAAATCCATCACACGAGGATACTGCCTCATGGCAGTCATATTGTTAATTATCGGTAGCCATTCCATTGTACAATCACACTGAAAGGGGTTGCCACCGATATAGAACTCTGGTAATGTTTTGTTACCTGGCACTGAAGATAAACGTAAACTATTCAACTCTAAATTAACAATTTCATTTGCATACATATCCACACGAGTTAAATTCTTTTTGTCGAAAAACGTATTCACATGAATATTATTTAAATAATTATTATTTATAAACAACAATTCTACACTATTAGGAATGGCCATAGGCCCTATATCTACAATACGATTATGACTAACATCTAAAGTCTTTATATGTATTTCATCTTGCAACTTATAATAGTTGCCCAAGTGTTCAATAAAGTTACCGTGAACGTCCAACCACTTTAAATTACTAGGCACAAACGCATAATCAAACCACACTAGATGATTTTCCGACAGGTTTAGCCAGAGCAGGCTGGCGAGCGTCGCAAACACACCGTTGATGTCCGACAGGAAGTTTCCGTCCAATCGTATAGCCTCCAGTTGTCCATTGCGGCTAAATGTACCTCTCTCTATAGACTGTATTTTATTTTTCGCAATATTTAAAACTTGCAAACTCGGCAAATCCCAAAACATGCCTACGCTCAGATTCCCAATTTGATTATCAATCAGGCGTAATCCAGTTAATTGATTTAAATTCTTAAAGGAGCCGTTTCTAAAGTCGGATATTTGGTTTTCGCCGAGATCGAGCGTTTTCAAGAAAGGAAGTTCCCACAATGCGTCGGGTATCTCCATTAGTTGATTAGAGCTCAAATCCAGTTCTTTCAAGTCGGAGCAGTTTTTGAAAGCTTTTCGATCAATATTGACAAGTAGGTTGTTATTCAGAGTCAACTTACTTAGCACAAACAAACCGTTGAATAAATTCTCATCAATAGTGTGAAGTCTATTTTCCGCTAAATTAAGCGTGTGAAGATTATAAAGAGGCAAAAACGCGTTGTCTTCAATATATCCAACGGAATTATTTTTCAAATTCAAAATTTGTAGAAAGAATAAATCTTTAAATGTTTTTCCATCTATTCTTGTGAGGGCGTTATTTGATAAATTTAAAACTATTAATCTGATCAGTCCCTTGAAAGTGCCGTCGTCGATATGATTACTTGTTAATTGATTACTTGATAAATCTAGAACGATTAGTTGTTCTAAATGGTGAAATATTCCTCTTGCTAATTCAAATAAAGAATTTTCATTAAGATATATTTCTCGTAATTCTTTTGCGTTGGAAAATAGTCCTTCAGGCAATGTATGTAGACGGTTGTGTGATATGTTCAATACTCTTAATGAGGTCAAACCATTAAACGCCTCGCTCGATATGTCGCTGATGTTGTTATGTTGTAGATATAAATGCTGCAGACTTCTTAATTTAAGTAACTCCGTCTCCTCAGGTAATGTTTTAATTTCATTGTAGCTCAAGTCTAAAGTATGCAAACCCGAACCACAGCCCTGGCCAAAACCAATTTGGCCGACTGTTCTAATTCTATTGTTCGTTAAATTTAATACATTCAGATTCTCCAGCGAACAAAATACTCCGGAAGGAACGAACTTTATGTTATTTTGAGCAAGATCCAACGAATGTAGTTCCGACAATCCATTGAACGCGTTCAGAGATATTTCCATATTCTTGGTAGGGCTCCACTCGGAATTCTTCGAACGAATTTTTAGCCTTTTTAGTTTGCTCACATCTTGAAAGGTGTAGTCTGGTATATGTAACAGCTTGCAGTTAGTAATGGACAACTCGCTAAGGAACTCAACTGAACTAAAGTAGTGAGCGCGAAGTGAACTTTCAAAAAGGAGCAGGTGGTTACATTCTACTGATAAAATACTAGTATCGGAGTTAACTGAGGTGATGCTGCTGCCGTCGCCGTCGAGGGTCCGTATTTTGCACAGCACGTTAGTGCCGGAGACTCGGGCACACTTGTCCGAGCCGTACTGCACAGTCCATGCGGCGTGCAGGAGCGCACATAGTACAATCGCTATAGCATACATTATCACAGATTTTTCATTTCACTAACAAACGTCTCATAAACACTCCCTTTGGGTCGATATCACCATTTCCGAAACAAAGTACATGGCACGTTTAACTGATGAAGAAAAACTTCGTAACATTTCACTTCACTTCAAGTCCAATGTCAGCAGCATATATAGAGTTCGCAGATAAATGCTAATTTAAATTTTAACATCCCTGCTCTTACGATAACACTTTATTTAACTTTTGTGTCTATTAAATATTCACAACGTGTGATAAATACCAGCGCGGGTTGTGGTACGTCCTGTCCGCGGCGCGGTTAGGTTGCGACTGTCAAGCGGAGCGCTTAACTCATGGAAGTGGCGATGGAACGCGCAACTTAGTCCCCCTGCACCCTGCACCCGCTCCCCGCATAAGCTCATTTCTAACTCAAGCAGGCAGATCCATCTAGTGAGGAATGGAAGCTACTGCAAAAGTTTTCGTCGAAACATGAATGCATTACAACGAACGTTTAAATAATACACGAAAAAGCTTTGAGTACTTACTATTTTTAATACATTTAAACGTAAGTTTTAAAAAAAAAACGAACTTACAATTAAAAATTATACATTAAAACATTTAGTTACATTTGAAAATGGAATGTTTTTTGAAAATGGAATCTATTTTTTTCTATTGTTTTTGAATAATTATCTTTTTAAGAAACACCATTTTGTTCAATATTTACTTAATTATATTCATATAATAGGCAATAATATGTATTTAAATTTGCCATAAATATTATTTTAAATATTACAAACGTGTAAAAACTTTAGGCAAAATTGCATTAGATTTGACTACTCCACCATAGATGGCGCTTGTATTAAATGTTTCTAAAATTCGTTGAAAACGTTTATACAGTACAATACATTAATGTAAATTTAATTATAACAAAAAATACACCGTATTTAGTAAACAAGTCAAGTAAATAATTTGTTAGAAACCTTCTAAGAACAAAGTAAAGGAAGGATCCTTGGTCCTTAATATTTAATTAGACGTTTACGGCGTCTGTTCCTGCCATCGTAAGACGATAGGCGTAACTTTATTACTGAGCTGTGTAGCTGTAGGTACATACAATACTTATATTAGGGGATTTCCACAGATTCCTTCAGAGCGAACGACCCATTTACATAAATCACTTCTATACGCTCATAAAAGCACTCTCGAATTTAACTGACACAGTGCTTAATGTCTAACTTTCGTGCGAAATAAAATTTCAAATTTAGCTAAAATATTCCACCGTAGTATAAAGGTATGTTTTCACTTGTTACAAAAGAAAAATAGTTAAAACTGTGATTGCGGTTATTTTACATTGAATGTGTTCTTGATAAAATTTATCGAAAGTTTATTATTGTTATGACATGTACTGTCTATAAGAATGTACGAGTAATATAAACGGCATATTACGACTTAGAGTGATAAGCATTTTGTGTTAAATAAATGAGTCTATTTACGACTTAAATATGAAAAAAAGGGATGGAGAAAGGGAATAGATTTAAAAAAAAATTCTTTTCTTTTCTTTTATGTTTCATTTTGTTAACATCTAGTATGTTGGTATACGGCATAAAATACAATTAATTTGATGTTATTATTTTTGTAGACAATGTGAAACTGTCTTTATACGAACAGTTGAAATCTGTAACGATACGCAGAGTAGAAAGAATGGAAAAGTCATGTCTGAGACACGCAGGGTAGGCTTCCGTTGTTATAACAATCTGTATGCGTTAATGTTAATTCTTTTCTTTCAAGTTTCGATTTTTTTCTTTCTTATTATTAAAATCATCTTTTTTATTTAAAAAGATAACGATCTGTTGGGCTCCATAATTTAGGACACAGTTCAACAGTTCAAGGTTTATTATTATATGTGACAAGAGCACAAAGATCGGGAACAAACCCGAAAAAAAATTTGCAAATAAAAGACACATTTCGCTTAAAAACTCAAAAAATCGTATGGGAAAATATTATAAGTTTACTGGGAAATGTGTGAACGTAAACTTTATACAAAGAATAGGATAAAACGATTTTTTCTGGAATTGAATATTTACGCTAACTGACTCATCTCCAAAGTTGTGGTAAACATGACGTCATAACAATTGTTCCCAGTATTTGTGAAAGAACCGATAAGCCGTCTTCACCTGAAGGGTTAAACATAACACCGGATGGGATTACTTTCCTTATCTTCTTCGTGAAAATATATTTTGCTTAAACAAAGCATTATCACATCGACCCCAACTAATGCGTTTTTTTTGGCAGCGATAAAAAAATCTTTCAATTGTTTTTATCTTAATTTGTGATAAAAAAATGATCCTTAAGCTTTAGGTGTTAACTTCACCCGATATAAAAATTATTTTTACGAAAATTAGAATTGGAATTATTTAACTGTTGCTCGCGACTTCATCAATGTGAAATAAAGAAAAAACGTATCCTATAATACTCCCGCGTACATCAGCATACAGACAGACAGATAGATAGATAGAGGGACAGACAAATATTTTAAAACATGAATATTAGATAAAAATAAAGCAGACACAACATGTTCGCGAAATATGTATTTTCCGATATTCCATACAGATAGTCCAGATAAATAAAAATGAAAAATATTAATTAAGTTTAAAAGACCTAAGTAGAAATCTTTTCCTTATTATATTCTAATTTAACTACAATAATTTTTTTTGTTTGTATAAAACAATTTTTACAATTTTGTTTATAATCTTCAATAATAACTCAACTGAAGTACACAAAATTGTATTGAGAAATCCATAAATTTCCTACAAAAAGCTGAAGAGGTCTCGAATAAACAAATTTGGTGCTCGACTTCGATCCTCCTTGCGAACTACTCGTCCTTACATTAAAGTGTTGACCTCATTATAACATCAACAAAAAATATACAATGCAGAAAACATCCCTCTTTGGAAACGTTAGGAGTTAACTTGCGCGGGCACAAGAATTTTTTTTTTACATACAATACTTACATTTTTAACAATGTGACAGTAATTGTTTAAATATTCTTTTTTTAATTTCCAGTTAATCATTTAATTATTGTAAAAATTCGTGAACAACCCTTAAAGAGATTTTAATATGAAACTTAAACTACGGGATCGTTTTCAATATACCAGTATAGATTAGAGGACAACTATTGAATATTTTTTACGTATTTTTTTCTTATAATTTTTGTACATGCTTTAAATAAATAAATAATTTGGTTGAATGTAAGCCTTTGCAACATTTTGTTATCCATATCGCTCCATAGAATCGACATCCGTATCTTTAGACCCAAGATTTCCGGACTAACATCCAGTCATTTTCCAACAATACAAAACCTCCACTATACAAGTAGTGGGGAATATTCCATGTTAAACATAAGAATTATAGGAAGAAATATTTGCCATAAAAATACTTTAATTGTTTAACATTTTTTTTTACAAAAAATTAATGATTATCATGAAACATTAAAATGTAACATATTGTTAGGACTGTTGAGGGTAGTCTCAAAAAAGGTTTTATAAGGAAGCGTGCGCTGCTGCTCGAGGCAGTCTCTTTCCATCGGTTATTGCGGAACGTCTGACATTTTTGTTTATTTACGTTCGGTTTGAGTTTAATACTACAGCGAGGATTATTATGAAGTAGAGTTAAATTCATTATTTCGCTGTTAGTTTAATTCTTTTAAAAATACTTTTGCATCAAATATCTTACATCAGAAGTGGGATAGGATCCACGTGATTCTATCCACTTTGCTCACTCTGTGTTTGTGTTTGCATTTTCGTAAAAAATAAATGCAAAGAGAAAAATGTCAGATCGTTACCGTGATAATTGTTATAGTCGTAGCAAGTTGAGTCGATATCAAAGTCGTACCAGTGTTCGCGAAACAAGGGTAGCGTGGACCAAGCCGTGTATTCTGCATGGGAATATGTGAGTAGTGAGGCTCACGCGCTGTCTGTGTATTTCACAGCAGACAGGATTGTGGACGCGATCTATTCAATTTGTACTGCGGTAAGATCGAACCAATATTTTTATATTTCAAGTTTTGATGCCAAATAAGTCAACATCAGACTTTTCATTTAATTTAAAGATGTGTTCTTTACTAAATACTGAATTTGAATACCTCGATCAGTTTATTAGTGAGGGTCAGGTAAAGCCGAGTCGTGGCAAGATTTAACACGTTACATACCAACATGATTTTTTCATTTTAAAGTGAACTTGTAAGGCTAGTCGGTTGCGCTGGGCGTGTTAAGCCATTACCTGAGTCAGACGTATGTCATTATGTCATAATAGTCATTGATGCCCTTTATTAGTTCAGTTTGCTTTGTCCATGTATTGTCGAGATGCTCTGCGTTGCGTAGACTGCGGGATACCCAACTGCAGAAGTGAGATTGTGAACGGAATGTGAGACGTTCTGTATCAGGAGATGCTTCTAGGGTATTTTCAGGACTGACAAACTGCGGGTTGCCATTAATATCATGTAGAGGACGGACTGCGGGACGCTTGCCCTACATGGTGCCACGGTGAGGGGAGTTGACTCCCGAGACATGCTCTGCTTTCTTTTTTAACGGTGAGACATCTTATGTTCGTATGACACGCAAACGTCGTGCCTATGTTATACGAACGATTGTGTGATACTACTTGCGTATAATAAGCGAACGTCGTGCCTATGTTATACGAGTAGTTATGTATCTGACATGTGTGTAATAAGCGAACGTCGTGCCTATGTTACGCACATGTAGATGACACATGATATGCGAACGTCGTGCCTATGTCATGTGCTGAAGTCATTTGTGTAGATGAACTATGCAAACGTCGTGCCTATGGTTCACTATGTTGTTGTAAACGAACTATGCAAACGTCGTGCCTATGGTTCACTAAGTTGTTGTAAACGAACTATGCAAACGTCGTGCCTATGGTTCACTATGTTGTTGTAAACGAACTATGCAAACGTCGTGCCTATGGTTCACTATGTTGTTGTAAACGAACTATGCAAACGTCGTGCCTATGGTTCACTATGTTGTTGTAAACGAACTATGCAAACGTCGTGCCTATGGTTCACTATGTTGTTGTAAACGAACTATGCAAACGTCGTGCGTATGGTTCGCAAAGTTGCAAAGAAGTACAGGAGGACGAGGACGTCCTCCAGTCAGGAGAGGCCGTGTTAGGACTGTTGAGGGTAGTCTCAAAAAAGGTTTTATAAGGAAGCGTGCGCTGCTGCTCGAGGCAGTCTCTTTCCATCGGTTATTGCGGAACGTCTGACATTTTTGTTTATTTACGTTCGGTTTGAGTTTAATACTACAGCGAGGATTATTATGAAGTAGAGTTAAATTCATTATTTCGCTGTTAGTTTAATTCTTTTAAAAATACTTTTGCATCAAATATCTTACAATATCTATTTCTATGCTTTGTAAAAATAAAAAAATAAAAACTAATTTCATTTACAAAATGAATTTTACTTGAATAGTTATTTATTAAGTTTTCAATTAATTTTGCAAATATTTCAAATGTAATCTAAATTTTTTATTCTGCATTAAAGAGAAAAAAGACGCTCAAATGTGGTTAAAAATTTTTCTTATAAAGGCGACAAAAAACTTTACATTAAATATTTTCATTTTTTTTTTCAGCTCCATCCATTAATCTCTAATAGGATCGATACTTTAGTTTCTTATTTTGGTATACTCATGAGAAATCGATTCATCTCATGGGACTTCAACCTTTACCTATTTTTATTTTCAATGATACTGAAAAATATCAACATTTTTAGAAAACAGTTGACATATACATAATTTCTCGTCCCCTTTTAATTCATTGTTTGACAATAAACACAAGCAGTTAAAGAAACTTTAATTAATATAGATTAATATGTCACAGTTTAGCTCTACCCTAGAATAATTAGCTTAACAATTATACAATCACATCGTGTTTAAATTTTTTACTCTAAATCGCCCTAAGGAAGGGCGAATTTCGTAGATGAAAACAAAGAAACTCGATTTGGAACCCTTACAGCCGTAGGGAGCGTATTAAATTTGCATTAGACGAAATTGAAATACGCCCTTCGATGAGCTGTTACCGTGCAAGACTAATAATGCCGTCAATTTCCATTTGCTATATTCTCAAAGTCACGGTGAGACTATTTGATTAGTTATTTTTATATCCCTCCATTGCGAGGAAGAGGTATTTGTCAATTTTATTGTTACAGCTGACGTAATACCGTCATTAAAGTGACAAAAGGCTTCTTTTAGCTGATAAAGGCGAAGTGAATAAAAACGATAAAGTTCTAACTGGAGTGTTAAAGGGAAACTTTCATGGATATCGTCCAAATGGAGTGGCTTTAGGGGTATGTGAAGGAAAAAATCCTCTGTATTAGTCTAATGGTCCATTCATCCTTATTATACTTCAATGTTTTTACACGAATCAATGCGATTATAACACACAACTATTAAGGTTTTTTAGAGTGTTAGTATTCTAAAAGGCGTTACCTACTTTCCTTATGAAAACCAGGCTACATAATACTAGTAACAGATCTTATCAACCTTTTAACATACTAATTTTTTAATTACTATTTGTACAAAAGCTTAAGGTACAAATCTCTACATAGTTCTCTCAATTATTTCAAGGTCACGGGAAAAGCTATTAAATTGATTACTAACAAACAACACAGTTGTAACCTTAAAACAATTACTTATAGTAGAATAACTTAAAGCTGCTGGCAGTAACTCGACTCGTGACAAGCTCAGTCACGTCTGGGGCACGCGTACCACATTATCGCTATCAGGACTCAAAATCGATTGTACACGTACTATTTTTATTTAACTAATTAAATGTACGTGGTTGTATAAGTTTGGCATGATGATAGCGAATTCTTAAATATATAATTAAGTACGTGTTTCATACTTTTAATGAAATTTAAATCCTAAATTGTGACTAACAAAACTATTAGGAACACGTCAAGTTAAAAAGTCGTTGCATTTTCAGCCCGATAAAGGGGCGCTACGAACTCTTTCTCGCAAATTTTCGTGCTAGGCACATAGTTCCTTATTTTAATGACAAGAGAGTTTACAGTTGGAAGTTTTGAGAAGCTCTGCAATTCCTCTGGTGTTGCGGATGCCCATGGGTGTAGATGATCACCTTGGTGTTCCCGCCGCTCGTTTGCCCCCTTCTCTTATAAAAAAAGCTCACGGCTATAATAATCATAAGAATTCGACATTGAGAAATTTGAAAGTGAACTTCAATAGTTGATTATTTTAGGTAAGTTTTCTGTGAAATACTCTACTACTAATATATTCTATCATAATTACCCTACCGGTTTTCCTATTCCTACCTATTCTGGTTTTAACCGGAATAAACCGGTTTGGCAACTCTTAAAAGCAGTTAGCTCCCGTAAATCGCATTCCTGAAACGAGTGATTGGGAACTATTTTATGTCGTAACTCAAATGATTTATAGCTTCTAATGCCATGAGACCAATCATATTTAAATAGAAAGCATCATTGACTTTTTTATCTGAATCATGCTGTTCAGTATTTACATCTATCTGATGTCAGACCAAGGGCGTGGTACGTGTGTCACGGATATCGGAAGCACGTCCGCGCCACGTGACATAATCACGTCTATTTTGTCACGCAACTTTGTAACCCGCTTAATTTGTCGGAATTATTTTAATATTTACTATCGTCAATGACATGCTAATAGTACTACTTGGGTGGTACATTTTTTGACAATGTTTATAAGGTTGGTATTGAAATTGTGAGAAATTTTCGTTAAGCACGCACAATTTGCCGAATAAATATCGATTGTCTACTGCTTACCTTTTCATAAATTTAACTTTGTTGAAAGGTATTAAAATTTGTGCATGACTTACTTGAGAACTTGTAAAATTTTCTTTTCTCTTTTTACTTTTTCATTTATTAACTTCCGATACTTATTTCAATGTAAGCTTATACCCTTGTTCCAGTCAAAAAAAGAGTCTTAACCGAAATAACTCCGCTCACTCCCCTCTTAAAGCGTTGATGTAACGCTAATGATCTTTAATATTATTTTTATCTTTCCCAACCGATGAAAGACAGTTTTGAGTGACAGTCACCGCGGTAGGTATGGCGCGGGGAGTTAGCTAATGACTTGTTCCCGGCACGATTCCGAACGAGTGCTTGATGCACCTCCCCGAGCTTCCTCTCGTATAATTAATGCCTTCCGTTCACTCTCCAACGACACAACATCGTTTGCACATTTGCTATAATTAATTAATTGCGAATATGAAAGAAATATTTGCTTCAGTCTCGGCGGGGATGCGATCAATATGTTGAGTAATATTCAACCAAGTAGTAATACATTTTGTAAAAACATCAGAACTTGTGGTGCATAAATCATTTAGTAACAAAAAAAAACTGTTATAATAATATTGATTCTTATCAAATCTTATCGCGCAATAAACTAAGAAAACTGTGTCGTGTATTAACAATAGTGTTATGAATGCATCAGCGACCTAATTCCCAAATAAATATTCACGTTA
The DNA here is from genome assembly GCF_912999745.1 of Papilio machaon. Taxonomy (NCBI): domain Eukaryota; kingdom Metazoa; phylum Arthropoda; class Insecta; order Lepidoptera; family Papilionidae; genus Papilio; species Papilio machaon. Next base: position 6,395,461 of record NC_059996.1, on the reverse strand, counting down.
TATGCAAACAGTGTGAGAATGTTGGCAGCCTACATTGTTTAAGCGCCTAGCATGCAATCTATTGCAATCTGTTTCGCCATCTAACACCATTGCATCTTCTCTTCTTGGTACAAGATTAATGAAAAAGATTTAGTAAGAATCAAAACCTTATAGACTTCTTCTAACTTTCAAAGTTTCGGCCAGACCTAAAATGGTGGTGCGGGGTAGTGACAGCTATTCATATTAGTTTTAATTCTCATAATCTTTCATTAATATAAAATTATCTTGAATGTTAGGAAGGAATTTTAAAGAAGGTTCGAAAATGCTTAAATAACATTTTCAATGTCCAACGACATACAGAAGACATACAGAAAGATGTAAATGGGTTTCCATTTACTCGAAAATATAGGTCAGAGAGTATTCAGGTGAATCTGACCTTTCTCCTGATCTTATCGCTTCAGTTTTGCATTTGATACAAGGAGGTCATGACGAGTAAGCAGATAAGACATGTTGTTGACATGTTCCGGATAAATAAAATATGAAAATGCTCGCGACCAGTTTCCTATTTTACATTATATTTAACTTAAAAGTATTTTTCATCTATTTAAAAACTTTTATAATTCACATTTTCTAAATTTACTATCAGGTCTTCTGATTTATTGGTATTCTATCTTTCTATTGGTAATACTAAACCTGGTTTCCAATATTTCACTTGGTTCAATGTAATGTCTAGTAGTAAAACTGTAAATCACTGTGGGTGAACGATTCCTAACAGTTATTTAAGAGAATTTTTTAAATTGCATTCCAAACTGCGAATTAAGCTACAAACTTGTAAATGAAAATAGTTGTGATGAAAATTGAAACAACTTTAGTAAAACAATGTGTTACCCCACAGTTATGATCCTCAGTAACGATACAAAAGTATATTTTAACTTCTAATTGCATAGATATAAGAAAAGTTTTAATGTGAAGTTTTATATGTTTGTCTTTTAATTATTATTACTAAAGTTATTTTACTTTTACCGTCCATCTATTATTGAGCTAGTATAAAATTTGTATTTCTACCAGTTGTTACTTTTTTATTAGTCTTTACTTATTGCTTTTTGCGTTATATCACGAAATCGTTGGATATCCGTTAAAATAAATTCTTCCAATATCAAGAGTTTTATTCATCATTGGAGTTTACAACGTACATTAAAATTACAAGTAATAATAATATGAATGTAAAGCACCTTAAAGCAGCAGTTGAAAGCGAGAAAACAGATTATAACAATGATATTCATGACGCAATCAAAACAAATATCTGTAATTACACTGCACATTTGTGGAAATCCTGTCGCGGTTCGTATAACAATGATAATATGAGTTTTATACAATCTACAGTTATGGTTCTAACACATTCTAGACATTTTTAATCTGTGAATAAATTTCTTGTTTCATGCAACTTCCATAGAGGTAATGACTGAGACAAGGAACGTGAGACCCTCCTGTCAGGCGGACCAATGACCTCGTGATTATGATAGGATGTCGCTGGATATAGTGCGAAGGGACCAGCATACTGTGGAAGGTATTAGGGAAGGTCTATGTTCAGCAATGAACTGACACATGCTAACGATGTTGATATGATTTAAATTCCGAAACAATAATTTAATCATTGCTTAAGTTGGTACTCTAAGTTACATTGGATAACGATCTCCGCGTGTGCTTATCAAACTAAATAATACCCATGAGCTTTAAGATTCTTTAGAAATGCTAAAGACTATGGATTCAGAAATTGATGACCCAATTTGCTCTTCCTTAATCGAGCGTAGAATGGACCAGACGCCATGAAATTAGATCGTTCCGCCGCCATATTGGATGTAAATGGTAATAAGTTAGAGTTAGAGTAACAAATGCAAATTCGAATTTGCAATTTTTTTAGACACATTTATCATATCAGTTAACTCCATTATTAATTTTAACAGATATATAGTTTATATATATTAATAAAACTAGTTACTACTAAGTTTATAACATTTGATGTATGCATCGACGTCATTATAAACTAAATACAGTGGCAAATTATAAACGATCACAATTTGTGCGTAACCAAATATGGTCTTAATCCAGAAAACTGATTTAATAAATTGTCAAAATAACAATTGATGCACAATTTTTAATTAACTCAGTTATGATCCTTAGAAAACAATTGTTAGCATTAAAAATTTTCGCGCAACTGATTTTTTGCTCATAATGTTTTAGCAGGTTCAATGAGCAACATCAAAGCAAACGTTCGGTTGGAAGAATTCAATCGATTTAGCTAATTTTGTTTTTGTAAAATCTCATGCAATGTAACATTGTTTGTTGTTTCTTATCTCTATATCTATTTATAATCTTAATTTTTTTAATTTTTTATATTATTATTATTGTAATCATACTGGGAGAGCACTATTAAATCCTTTTCAAAAGTTTTTTTTTTTAATAATTTTTTTAACCAGATACAAGTTACAATGCCTTGTATCCAGTTGTACCTTATTATTATTTTAAGGCAGCATAGATACATATTTTTGAAACATACTTCTTATTTCATTAATGATGTTAACAATGTTTTTTTAATGTTATCACAACACAGCGGTGCTAAAATGGGACGTAACACATTAATTTTGATGCCCTCTATCATATACTCGAAGCCTTAATTGTACCAATAAAAATATACATCATTTAACGACGCTGTCAACTTGTTAGATCAATTACAGTTATGTTTTCTTAATATTGATTGTAAAAATGTACTATTTGTATATAACCTAGAACATTTCTAGTAACGAATGAGCTGAAATTTTCAAATTACCGTTTCTTTAGTAACATGCAAATTGGAAGAGTACAAAGAGAGTGAGCTTAATTAGAAATTACTCACATACGATGTTTCCAAACAAATAATATAATTAAATTTTAAAAAATGTATAAATAATTTGAGTAATTCTGATACTTAAAATATCATAAAAATTATAATAGATTGCTTGTTAGTAAAGTTAAATTTGACTTCATATTTTAATTTAAAATGAAAAACTGAAATTAACAACTTTTGTTGCGCTTAAATATTTTAGTAAATTAAAATTCATATTTAATTTAGGTTTACACTGTAAGGGCCTGGAATGTCATATTTTTTTTAATTTTCTGTTCATTTTTAAAGAAAATATCGAATTATCAGCCACAGCCCTGTCGACCCCTTGTCCCCTAGACACTTTTATAACTACTACAACCCATCTGCATTATGTATATACAATATTATCTATGTAGTAGGAGATAGATAACATAAAGGACAAATTTTATGTTTTTATAACATGAATTATTAAACATCTAGTAATAAATATAGCCTATGTTATTCGGTGATAGTGTAGCTTCCCAACAGTGAAATATTTTTTATCGGTTCGGTAGTCTCAGAGCTTATTCAATGTAAATAAACAAACAAACAATCAAAGCATTCCTCTTTATAATATTTGTATAGACTAGTTGTTACTGAACTAGTAATTATTTTAAAATGTATGTCAGTACAACATCAGAGAGAGATTGTTTGCTACTATAAACATTTTTGTTGTATGTACGGATGGATGAATGTTAGAAGGTATCTCCAGAACGGTTCAACGAATCTTGATGAAATTTGTTACTCATGTAGGACATAGTCTGAAGGATGGAGTCGCGACGGGTAGTGTAGTATAAATATTTCATGCTAATATACAAAGTAATAATTGTTTAAAAAAAAATGTTGCTTTTAAGTCTATTTTTGCCTCAATTTTAGTTTTTAATATAGGAATAAATTAATTGCGGTTTTTAAAGTACATTAATAAACGAAGAAGTACTTTAATTAAAACATTCCTTTTTAATTATTGTAAAGCATCATTACTCGGTAGATTTAGTTAATTTCAGGTTTTAACCAAAATATCGTAAAGCATACACTAGAGTAGTCACGTGACCAGCTAATCACATGATGGTTGTTTAGTGAACAAACACTACAGATACAATCATAGCATTTAATCGTCTACAAATAAGAAGTATAGTAAACTGAATCCCACAGTAAGGTTGTCGTAGAGCCGCCTGAGGCTTCACTGGTACAGCTTACCGTTATTAAATTTCGTGACCCCACATAAATAAAGAGGATCCAATCTTACACCTCATCGGAACAAGAGCAAAAGCTCTGGTCCAATTAAAGTTGACACCGAGAGCTCCCAGAAGTCGTCGCCATCACTCGCACGCGATCTGAGAAACCACAATCGATTTAATTTTATACGTTCCGATTTTTAATAGAATACATTTGAGTTTGAGGAACTTTGAATTATCTTCATTAGTGAAAATGTTCTTGGAGTTATTGATAAATATGGTTCATACATAAGGTTATATGTACGTTCACTGCCAGATGATCCGATGTTGGTTAAAATATTCTACAGAACGTCGTAAACCATCTCTTAATAAATTTACTGTTTGAAGTTAGAAATTAATTGGTCAAAGATTAATCTGGTAAATGTCTTACAGGCCCACGTAGATATCTTGAACATTTATTTATACTATCTTATCACATTAGTACTAGTAATTTTAGTAATTTTTCGGGCTTTATTTCGAACTAAAGAAGGTAACCGTTTTAGTTGTTCTAACTAAGCGGAGTTAAACATATCTTATCTTAAAAGTTGATATCCATTGAAAATTCTTAATGGCACTTAACAAAGTCGCCGTTATTAAGTTATTGTAAATCAATGGAGCGACAAATAAGGGGCTCAAATATTGAGAAACTTGGCTTCGGGTATCAGGAGCGCTTGTGGCGAATCTCAAATTAATGACGGACTTAGAAATTGCCAAGTTTCAATGAACCAATAAATTGTCCCTCTGTTACTCCTTCTCCCGGACTCAGATTAGCTTTGAAGTCGCATACTTTAACGAAATACAACTTAGTAGGAGACGTAAAGACTCTCTGATGTTTCAATAATCACTTAATAGTTTTAATTTCGTTGGAGATAATTTAGATTTGAATTTGATAGTAACAAGTTATTTTTAAACGTTTTTATGTTGTTTGATTATAATTTCAGGACAATTCACTTGACTCATCAAACGAATTAGGCGGGAAGGGACTACGGATTTCTATGTGGCATGATTCTAGCGCCTACTTCTCGGTTCTTTTGCGTTCACCTCTATGTCAGATATTTCTATAGTAGGCGGCGATAAACTGACACGTCAGGCAAAAGAGAACCCCTGTTTCAATAAAGAGACCGACAATTTACTTATTTGTTTGTTTATTTGTAACATAAAAATATGCGTATAATTTGTTCATAATAGAATTTAAAAGAGTTTGTTTCCTTTGAACTTGAAATAGTCATAAATTATTCTGTATTTTTTTTTTTGGAATTTCAAAAGCGCGATAGTGGAAGACATTATTTTTAACTACTCACGTCTAAACAAACAATAGCGTGATAGCGTCCCAGGAGGTAACGGCTGAATGAGCTAATTATTTACAATCCGTCACGCGACCAAGACCCCACTGTGGAAAAAAAAAACAAAACTGTGACGTGAAATCACATTTCCTAGCTCTGCCTTTGTTCTTGCAATTAAAAAAGTAAACAAATGACCCCCTGTGATTCGCCGCTAAGCCTTTAAAATGTCTTGCGTAAGTAATTTTAGTTAGAAAACATAAAAAAATTCTTGATAACACACTGTGATTTTATCGGTGGCAATATAGGACTGGCGACGAAAGGTTTTCGATCTTGATATTAAAAAAAAAGAAATATATTATAAAAATAAAAAAATAAAACGAACGTTCGAACATAGGACGATGCGTTTGTTTGCGTGATCGGCTTGCGTGTCTCGTGCCGGCCTCAAATTAAAACCGTGCCGATAAGACACCATGCACCTCACGACTGTCGCTTATGTTTCTTTTTAATTACGCATTGTACACATCGCCGCTTGTATTTTTATTTATCCACCCTTTTATATAAAATTAAATTAAAGCCTCTAACGGTAAGCTTTTAAATCCAAACAGGAAATTTTAATTGAAAGATAAGACTTACATTCAGTTGAGTCAGTTACCGATGTTAATTTTCTTTCATATCTTCAATTAATAGGGAAAAATATTTGATGATTATTAAGTTATCAGGAAATATTGTTAGATTAATATTATTACAGAAGTTTACGAAACGGCATCATTCCAGAAATTCCAATAATCGAGCGGCAGATGTCAACAAAGAGGGCAAACTTCCGAAAGAGTTGGAAAGTAATATCGTGCTCCCGCGAGTATCGAGTCAATAATAAACAATGGGGGCGTTTGATACACTTGTAAACTAATAACTCCGCCCCTTCAAACGTCTACGGATCTTATTAATATACAATAAAATCGGGACAAACAATCCAATAGAAAACATAGGCTCGAATACGACTTGATTGTATTTTACGTTTCAATGATTTGTTGAAATTAGTTTTATTTTTATAAAAGAGTTTGAGTCTTGTGATTTTGCAGGTAGAATCGTTATGTATAAAATTGTAAGTGTTTGTTAGATGTGAAGACTCCTATACAACAATATATGTTGGAAATTTCGCATACACGCCCGTGCTCGTTATTTAGATATGAACAAGCACTAAGCAAAATTACTTATCTAAAACTATTGGAATATCTTCAGTGGATTGGTAAATCAAAGTAAGTAAAACTTCAAAATGCAACAAAAAACAACAAATCACGATTGGCAACTTATCTATTTTTTCAATGTTCAGTATCTATAGTTATGGCTTCTTTAGACAAATATAAAAGAAAATAAAACAAAAATGTCTTGACAAATTATTGTTAACATGTTAGGAAAAAAGGTGGCAAGCGAGCATCATAACAGTAACTCACATTTCATAATATACGTCATAGGGCTCCGGCGCTGCCATCCCTCGTCTTTACGACCACGCCTGACCACTAATCTTACCCATATTAGCTTGTTAGCAACACACGCCTTTCTTTCTAACCGTAAATGTTAACATTGTTTCAAAACCGACGTAATATATGAGTACCTACTTAACTTGAAAAAATAATATATACATTAAGAATTAAATGTCAAAACATTTCAAAGAATATAGTGCAATATCTTTATGGATTCGTTCGAAATGGACAATTCGTTCGATACTGTAGATATTAATGGGTAGCTGTGACTTATTTTTGCCTTTTGCTATGTTCGATTGAAACTAAAAGAAAAGCTGTCTTTAACACTGCTTAATTGACAGTCTTCGTCAAACAATGAATAATTGAGAGCAATCTTGATGAACTCCATCTTGACTTGAATATTATCAAACTTTATGTTAAACATTTAGTCTACGATCAATATTCAACAATTATAATTATTCTCAAGACGCCGGCTTGCTCTAACGCGGGGAAACTTTAAAGTTTAATCGAAGTGTTAATTTGCGCTGATAATGTCTGCGCATACCGCAATCATTTTAACAGTGGTAGATCCCGCAACTACAATATTTGTTGGGTGCACGAATGGGCCGGGTCGGCCGGTGAAATACCACGACCACAGAAGATGTTCCGTACTACTTCACCTAGAGGCGTGAAGTGGAAGAAATGCCGCGTTTCGTCTGATGAGTGTGGTGCCGGAGGCCTAATTTTAGTCCACTTTCCCTTCCCACCCTTTTCTTATTAAAGGATGGGAATTAAAGGAAAGGATGGGAAGGGGAAGTGGATTTGGCGGAAGAGGGGACGCATAAGAAGGAGAAATATCCTCTTTCTGTGCGTAACCTTCTGCGTTGATTAAATGTAGGCAACGTATGTGCATTTGCGAATGTCTATGGGCAACGGTTGCCTCGCTATTTTGGCGAATCCTGGTAGCCGTTTGCTAGTTTGCCACCTTTTGATATGAAAAAAAATTAATTATTATGATGGTTTATAATCATACTAATACTATAAATGCGAATGTTTACATGGATGGATGGATGGATGTTTGTTTGAAGGTATCTCTAGATTTAGCATAAATGTAGAACATAGTCTGGAACGACAGCAGTCGCGGGCGACAGCTAGTTGAAATTAAACGGATTAAACAACTAGGTATTGTTAACACGTGGGCGCCAAAAAACCCTAACAAAATTTTAAATAATTTTGTTAAAAATCAAGTGCCTAAAAAAGTAAAAATATCCTAAATAAGAAAGTACTATCAATATCAATGATAAATCCTTTGAGTTAACGCATACAGAATAGAGGGTTTAGTTGATAAACAGTGCATTAAATCAATCATAATGGTTGGCAAAAATTAAAATAGATTTGTAAATTTACACACATGTAAATTTTAATTGCTTATTCGTAGATCAGAAAGAATGTACATAATTCACCATAAAAGAAAATAATGGCTGCCATAATTAAGAAACCACTATGTAGGCAAGATAATTATGCTAAGAATTAAACTTTACCGAAATTAAACGTGCAAATAAAACTGTCTAGACAGAAAATAACAACTAAACTTTTAACAAAAAAACTCGGTATAATTAAGTAGCAATTTAAAAGTGCAATCAAGTAAAGATTCCGGTTCGTTGTAGAACTAATCGAAGTGGAAGTTGAGCTCATCACGCGCCGGGGCACGAACAATGAAGGCAATTGCTTACAGCACCGCGCGATAGCAAACCGCACGCGACAGCTCACTATGAAGCTGTTCTTTGACACTTGATGGTACGAATATTATAACGCTAGTGATGTACCTTCTCTGTAAATAAATTAAAAGTATCAGACATGTAAGTCAAATCAACGACCAGACTGCCTTCTTTCACCACACCATCGTTATTAACTAAACTATATAACTAAAAGTCGCTCTGGTGACAAGCAATCAAATGACAACATCAACACGGACATAAAACTGTGTACTAAAAAGCGGATTGATTTTAGGAGATTGTAATTAAAACGTCAGAGTAGATTAATTCCCCTTTGCAAAAACTAGAATACTTCCAAACCTTACACAAGAGAGACGACGCTTTTACCCCTTTTAATCAATGACCAAAATGCTCGTAGCCTTTGACGAACATGAGTTCATCAATGTATAATTATCTTTTAATAGGTATATCGTATCCCATCCCTATTAGCGAATAGATTGACGCGTTGTTTGAACCGTTGCCAGCACAGACGTAATTACTTCGCGAACAGTTTGTCAGCCAATTAAACACCTTTGCTTTATTAAGAAGCCGCAGCGAGGGCTCGTAAATACAGAATCAAAAGGTTTCATTGCAATTTAAAACGCTTCTGACTTTCTACTGCAATGTCTGCAGTTATCTTCTGATAAAATTATTTGTTTATAATGAAACTAGTTGAATGTTTTACCGTGAAATTTCTCTACATACATTGTTGTATTAAATCATAATGCTTTTTTAAAGAGAATACTAAGATAGATGACTATATATTGTTTTAATAAAATTGAAAATCGCATAATTGATGCTTACGTTTATCTACGTAGGAGTCATCGATGACAGGAGTAGTATTTCAATAAACGAAACCGACTACTATTACGTATTTCGTAATCACAGGTATTGTAAATGTTTTTCCTGACAATGTTCTAAATGTATCTTACATTTCATCAAGATCCATGAAGTCGTTCTGACGATACCTTCCAACATCCACAACACAAACATTCGTCCATCCAAACTTTCGCATTTATAATACCTACCTATTAGTAAGAAGTAAGAGCATTACACAAACTATCATCTATATATATATATATATCTATATATAGATGGGGAAGAAAGGTCCTAGAATGGAGGCCACGGCAGGGGACTAGGAGTGTGGGGCGTCCTCCTTCCAGGTGGACCGACGACATAATCCGCACGGCAGGAAGTTGTTGGATGCGAAAGGCGGAGGACCGCGTACTGTGGAAGGCATTGGGAAAGGCCTATGCCCAGCAGTGGGCAGATAAAGGCTGTTGATGATGATGATGATGATGATATAGATATATATATATATGTATATATATATATATATATATATATATATATATATATATATATATATATATATATATATATATATATATATATATATAAATTAATGTGAATTTGCCATAATTCTAAAGAATTATTATAGATTGTATCCAATCTGTTAACAATGAAATGTATAAAGTCCCGAGTAAAATTCTTGCAATTTTTCTTTCGTTGGAATAAAAACGCGGCTTGTCCTATTCACACTACCATAAAATAAAGGAAGAAGAAGCAATGAAAAGGATTATTGTTTTAGTTATATCTTAATCTAGCGATATAAGTGTTGAACCGGTTGAATATGGAATAAAGAAAGCGTGGAGTAATTAGACAAAAAGTTTCAATTTGTTTTCCTCCTTCGCGTCTTTATTTTAATAGTTGGAGTAAATACAACTTTCGCACTAGTTTTACGCATATTTTTGAGTAACAGTAAAAATTGCGTTTAAACATTTTTTTTTTTTTTAGATTTGTATAGAGTTTGAGTTTGATTTTTATAATAAAAGCGCAATGTAAATTGAAATCTTGACGTAAGACACTAAGACTAACGTACTCATTTACGTTATCACCGAGTGATCGAAGCGTACCGTAGATTAGGGGTAACTAGGCCTTTATATGGTGCACCTGTTTGGACGAGGGCCTTAACAGGACATACCGTCGCCCACCTCAGGCGACCACAAAGGACTATGGCCATCGGAGTTATACGTGGCTACCGTACGATCTCCTTTGAAGCGGCTTGTGTGATGGCAGGATCCCCTCCTTGGGATCTGGAGGCTGAGGCACTTGCGGCTACATATCAATGGCGTGTTCAACGTCGAATAGCTGGCGAAGAAATTTCCCCTAGAGAATGGCAGTTACAGAAGCGCTACGCCCAGCAATTGTTGCTCGATAGGTGGAAAGAAAGGCTAGCCCACCCTAGAGCAGGTTACAGGACAATTGAGGCCATAGGACCGGTTTTATCCGAGTGGCTAAATAGACGACACGGTTCACTGACTTTCCGGTTGGTGCAGATTCTGTCGGGGCATGGGTGTTTCGGCAAATACCTTTGCCAGGTAGCTAGGAGAGAGCCGACACCAGTGTGCCATCATTGTGGTTGCCAGGAGGATACAGCGCAACACACGCTGGCAGAATGTGAAGGGTGGGCTGTTCTACGCCGTGATCTGTCCTCAGTTGTTGGGGATGACCTCTCACTCCCAGTATTCGTTAGGGCCATATTTACGAGCGAGAGATCTTGGAGCGCCGGTGTTGCCTTCTGCGAAGAAGTGATGTCGCAGAAGGAGGCTGCGGAGAGGGTCAGAGAGAGGAACAGCCGTGACCCGATTCGTAGCCAGAGACCTGGACGCAGAAGGAGAGCCTACCAGGCTCTCTTGCGCCCCCCATGAGCGTGGTCTGGACGGCAATAGCCATATGCCTATCGCTGTCCAAACCTAGTTCCGGTGAGGGACAGTTAATGTTGTGCGCTGGCGGGTATGGGAGTGTATGCCGGAACTCGTGCAGAGTTTATGCCGTCAGGATCACGGTAGTGTGCGAGAGCGTTCCCGTGTTCCTGGCACAAGGCAAGAGAAGGTCACCGTGGGGTTTTAGTCGGTGCAAGCCCGACATAACCTCCCTTGTTCCCGCAAGGGTGGTATGCGTAAGGCATTTCCCCACGTAAAAAAAAAAAAAAAAAAAAGGGGTAACTAGGCCTTAATTAACCACACTAACCTAGTACGGATTGGTTGTCTTCGCACATACGTAGAATTTCTTCGCGGACTTGTGCAGGTTGCATCATGATTTGTTTAAACCAAAAATAGACACTTTAAGTAAATTTTAAATTTATGTGTTATGGTAATTCAACTAAACGACACGGCACAATCAAATATTTCAATTTAAAATTTAGTGGTAGTACGAAAAAAAAAATCTTAAACCTTCTCCATTCCAGGTCCTATTCTAGTGTGAGGTCGACGTAGCGAGACGACGACATTTCGTGGTCTCAGCCATTAATTAAACGAAACTCATTGTCCTGAGGCGGCGGAGCCCATTGTGACAATATTCGGGACGGCCTCTCAAACTCGCTACGAACAATAAGCTTCAACATAGACAGATCATTTAGACGATGGGAAACGTTGCAGGCACGCTTGAAGAACTTGTGACAGTTCGTAATTTCTCAACGAGAGAATAGCCAACAATTTCATTCGTTTTACATCAGTGAATTATTATATTTATTCATATGTACTTTTCCTACCACGTAATTGAATTATTGCACCGACTAACCAATACAGAAAAACTAATACTTAAGCTACTAAGCTTTTAAAAGCATCTATCTTTTAACTGGAATTGTTTAGTGCTTTTTACGTAAGCCTATTTTACCTTCTATTTTTATAGATGAATCTTCTATTTTCTACAACTACAAATAACATTTAAAATCTTATATCAACTCGGATGAAGATCATGAAATGCCCTCGAGGTTATTGGATTCCGACTTTACTACTTTAATTTGTCGGGGAATCTGTAACTTTTATGTTTTCTCTCCAGTGTGCTATTATGTTCAAATACACTTTTCATCTGTATAACAAATGATTAAAATAAAAAGAACGTCACTTTTTTTCAAAAATAAGTAATTTGAGATGACATTTTGATGAATGATAATGAAGTTTGGATTGATATATTTTTGTTGCAACGTAACTACAGAACTCCTGAATAGATATGAATGAAATTAGGCATAATCAAAATTACAGTCTTAAGTAGCGCATTTACTAATTTGTTTTTGTCCAAATTCTACGCTGACAAAGTCACTGGCGACTGCTCGTAAGTTTAAAGTTACTACCATAGCTACATTTTACATGGACATACTTTGCATCTTCAAAAGAATTTTTTTATGGGATAATTAAATTTTAATAAGTTCAGTACGCTAATAGACAGACGAAATGATAAATATATACCTGTGAATTATTGGAATTTACAATGAGATGCAGAGCAATAATCATATGCGACATAATATTTGGTTTCACTGACAGAAGTCCGCACTTGTATTTGTAATAAACTCTCATAGTGGGACGAACATAATTTCACAGTAGAATTCACGGTACCAGCGTCGTGTTTCATTCAACAATATTACCTTAAACTAGTACACAATTTTAGTACTAGTATTTATGCAGTGGTCTATGTTAACAAATAGCGGAGCAATACATTAACGTAGTACAATTTGATAATGTTTTAAGTACGAGTAGTACTTAAATAATACGACAGTTAATCATTATTTACTCAAGTTTTGAATTACATATAACATATACATATATGTTGTTGACATACATATTTACCTCGCGTTTGATATATATAAAATTCTTACGTAAAACGTTTTTTCTTTTCCATTTTTATATTTTTCACAAAAATCTTTTACACGAATTATTCGGAATTCGTTACAGAATGCTATTTACTAAAGATATCTTATATAAGAGTAAATAATATATGTACTTACTCTAAATCGCGTCCGTACAGGGAACTGTCACGTCTACAAATTTTACAATTGAATAATAACAGAAGGTTCATAAACAATTCTGCAAACTTTATAGTGAAAGAGCATCGTTAATACAAGAAGAACTACAGTAAGGTCCGGAACAGAGGCTTAATAACGTGCAAAGTATAGTAGATACAAAATATGCATGTTCAATTAATTACTTATTAAGTGTTACGGCAATTGTACTCTAATGAATGGGCGGGTCTCATTTATGTGTCAATCGACGTCGGAAGACGGGTGCGACTAATTTAGTAAGACACCCCGTTTGCATGTTATAATAAAGTAAGGTAGTACGTTTACTAATATAAATAGTAATACAATTATTGGAGGAATTTCACTATAACGAAAATCCTAATAATGTCTGTTAGTATGTCGTTGTTACCAAAATTTAAAGAAATATACAAGTAGAGGTTATATATGTTACTGTACATAGCTTAAATTTGACTAATATTGGATGGATGGATGGATGTTTGAAAGTATCTCTAGAACGGCTGCATGGATCTCGCTGAAATTTGGCATAAATGTAGAAATGTCTGGAAGAACACATAGGGCACTAATTATTTTGTTTAATTCCGCGCGGACGGAATCGCGGGCGACAGCTAACTAACGATAAAAACAAGTATCAGAATATTTAGTTCAGGTAAATTATAAATAGAAAAAAAAATATTTTTAATGGAAATTATTTTATTATATGCATATCTAGTAATAGCTCGTTTAATTACCATCAAGATCACTTAGAATCAGAGTTGGCATTTAATCCGTATATTTCAAAATATGAAAATGTTAAGCAGACATTTCATAAATTTAATAAAATTATTAAAATTATAAATATAAAAATATTAGAAATATAAAACTAATTTTATAACATACGTCCTAGACATGCAAGTAAAGTAGTACAAGATCACTTTGTATGACTTCTTTAAAAAATCACTCGTAAGCATTTCAACATCACGTAGTAACTGACTGAGTAAAGCTATAGTCGTTACGAACTGGGTCAGATTGTGCTGTTCAACATAAAACGTCGTAAAACTAAAGTTTTTATTGTGTTCCAATTAAAATATTCAATGTACACAGCAATTGAAGTAAACAAATATTTTTATGGTTTCTCTCTTCACATTATTAAGAACTGTGCTCGGATTGTCAACCTATATAAAGGTAAAAAGTATGATTGGACATATAACACTAGCTGTCACCCGCGACTATGTTCGCGCAGAATTGAAAAAAAAAGTAGCCATGTGGTGCTCCAAACTATGTTCTACATCTGTGCCAAATAGAATAAAGATCATTTGAGCAGTTCCGGACATACCTTCAAATAATCCATCCATCCATCTAAACATTCGCATTTATAATATTAGTAAGATGTACCTAGAAGTATGTAGGTTCATTGAACTCTTTTTATTAAGTCTTTATGCCATTACATTAGTAAAAATTGGAACCGTAAATAACCTATTTAAAAAGTAGCTATATACAGTCCATTTCAAAAGTATTGTATTTTCATCGTAATCTTTTAGCAAACAGCGATCTTTAGCATTGCGAATACTTTGAGCCTGGCTTAAGGAATAATTCGCTTACCCAATCCCAGTCCCGACCTCAGAGGTCGGGTAAGTCCATTTTATCGTTATCCTTTCCATTCCTACTATTCAAAGATATATTTTGGTTAAATATTTAGAAATCTTTTGATCTCACTAATATAAGTTTAACATATTCTTGTTGTTCTTTATTGTTCTTGTTATATAACTGACAGTGGTAGACGCCAGCAACAACAACATCTAACAATTGGCCGGCTTGCCCGGTGAAATACCACGACCACACAGAAGACAGGCGTGAAGTGGAAGTAATTCCGCGTACAGTCTGATGAGTGTGGTGCCGGAGGCCTAATTTCCCTTCCAACCCGTTTTTGTATAAGGAAAGGATGGGAAGGGGAGGTGTATTTGATGGAGGAGGAGATGTATATGAAGGTTAAATATTCTCTTTTTGTGCATCTCCTCCTTCGTCGATTGAGGGTAGGCAACGCATCTGCAATTGCGAGTGTCTATGGGCAGCGGTCGCTTCGTCATTTCGGCGAATTCATGTGGCCGCTTGCTCGTTTGCCACCTTGTAATATAAAAAAAGGTTGAATAAGTGATTCAATTCTAATTAAATATACAAACGATAAAATGTCTACGAGTTATAACATTATTCACCAAAAACATGGATTAGAAAATTATCTCCATATGATGTTCTTATTCACGAATGTTTATTTTGGGCACTTGAAAAAATAATCTTCTATATAATAAGCGAATCTTTTTCGTTCCATTGAACAGACGGATTAGCGGAGTACAAACATTGTTTACAATACGATATAACAATTCTTGTGAAATTGTCTTCGGGAGATTAAAGGACCTTTCCACTAATGCTCACTACAATGGGCCCCAAGACTGTGTTTATACACGCTGTCAGCCGCAAAGATATTCGCACAATGAAACCCCGGGACTCTTTTTTAACCAAAAATATATTTACCCCATAACAATAATATCAAACGGCACGTGAAATGAGCAGTATCGGAAATCTGTCTTAGCAGATGCGGCCCTTTTTACGAAAACATTACGTTGTTTATATAAGTATTTATAAAAACATTAGTAACATCTGAGTATGAGGGATGAAATGAGCGTAATGATGCAAAAGCTAGGACTAGAAGTTTGGACACTTTTAAAAAAGTTTCGGAAATACTTGTAAGTTTGCGTGTATCTTATCCTCAAAGGGCAGAAGCTTAAAATGTAAATTCTAGCTAAGTGTCTTCAAATCTAATGTCTCTATTGTGATGGAGAAAGTTAGAGTCTTAACCCCAAAAGGGATGTATGCTGTATCCGCCGTAATCTTAAAACGGTCATTATGAACAATTAAGGCCGCAGCGGTCTCGACTCTAATCCTGAATTGTATCAAAGGCATTTAGATAATCAAGCACCGTATACGCAGGAATACGGAGAGACGGCATTTAATGACATCGTGACGTAACTTCGAGGGAATTTTATAAGACATTCACTAGGTTTTTGGGCCATTATCGTGATTCCGATCAGTGATGCATCAAATATAACCACACACGACGCGTCCTCACAAGCAATTAATGCACGCAACGCCTTTACTCTGTCATGTCCATTAAACTTCGATTTTTTGTTCAAAGCTTCCACGTTAAAATGAATACATGTTCATTCTTAAATTTGTTTTATATAATTCATGCAACTATGACTAATAGGATGCCATAAGGACGTAAAAATATTTCAAAATCTAAATTTCTAGTTCCATTATAAAAAAAAAAAAAAACATTCTTCTTATTTACCTCTAAACAGAGAAATTTTTAATTCGACTTTTTATACATATTCGACTAGCTTACGCCCGCTACTCAGTCCGTGCGGAATTAAAAAAAACTTAATAAGTAACCTAGGTGTCCTTCCAGACTATGTTCTACATCTGTGCCAAATTTCATCAAGAACCGTTGAGACGTTAAGGAGGTATCTTCAATTCTTAATTCATGAATTGTACAAACAATATCCTCAAACATAATTAACAGTCGCTGACAGGGAGAATATTGTAACAAACATGAATTCTCATTGCAAAGCTTTACAGCAATAATCGGCTGCCCTATCATATTAATAGAAACCCGAGGCAACAGCAATAATGGCTATTTGACATGCCTTTGTCAATGTGGGCCTGAATGGTGGCCGGAGGTGGGCACGTCATTATTCTGTCTGTTGAATCGATGCGTTAAGTTTGGGACAAATTAAATAGTGATGTGCTGCAGAATAAATGTTGTAACCGACACCCATGGGTTTTCGATCATAATTAAGCTAAATTTTGTACAGATATTAAACTTTATCCTAAGTTCACAAATCTATTTCAAATAAATTAACGCTAAATTAAAGCTTTTTGACAGGTCAGTAATAATAATACTAATATTATAATAATAACGTTTGATATGTAGTATGTTTATTAGTTAATATTTCGATCATTTGTTTATATAATTCATTATATAAAAGCAGCCAGATGGACACAAAATAATGAAATAAAATAAAATAATGAAATAAAAAAGTAGACAAAATAATGAATAACCTTATATATAACCCCTTAATTGTCCATTTGCAATAATCTTCATTCAATTCTCTGTTTGTTAAAAACGGAATAATTTTTGTTTATCGACACTATTCTTACATAAAACAGTACATCCCTATAAATAACACCATAGTTCCCACATTTTTTGCCGGCACGCAACCGACGAGGATTACCAAACAATGACGTGCGTAGACGCAGGCCACACATCATCTTTGCAACGAGCAAAAACATGTATTTTTTGCAGACGTATTTAATGGGATACCGCAATTTATAATAGAATGCTTTCAGAAATAAAACTATTCCATTTTAACAAACAGCGTTTGAAAGCTAGTACTGACAGAATCATACAGAACATAAAATTTTAGTGGTTTCTTTTTTAAAAACTTATATAGTTTCTGTGAATTAAATAAATATTACTTTTTGGATTTTATTGAACAAGTTGGGAAAGAAATAATTTTCAAAGTATTTTTATCGGCTTCAGATTAATTGTTTTATGTAAAACTAGCTTTTACCCGCGACTCCGTCCGCGCGGAATAAAAAATAGAAAACGGGGTAAAAATTATCCTATGTCCGTTTCCTGGTTCTAAGCTACCTGCCCACCAATTTTCAGTCAAATCGATTCAGCCGTTCTTGAGTTATAAATAGTGTAACTAACACGACTTTCTTTTATATATATAGATAAATACGTACTTAATTATTTTTTTTACTTTTCATCGCGTTATCCTTAGCAAAAGGTGTTGTAATGTTTTCACAACATAATTAAAAAGCGTTTTAATTGATCAAACTTTATGTAATAATATACATATTATTGGAAATACCCGCAAAGTTTTACGTTTTGTCAGTGAATAAATAAGTATATTTTGTTATGTAATAATATACATTAAGTTGCGTCAAAAAAGAATATTGATTGCAGTTTACTGCGAAAACCACAACTACCGAAAGGCTGTAACTGAGTCGAAGGCTTCTGGGCATAATAGTTCAACCAATGCCCCATAGATGTCGCTTTTATTAATTCTTAATTTTTACCAATAAAATTAATTTATAAAAAAGATAAATTATAGCAATACTTGAATTGTTACATATATTAAAATTCAAAACACAATATTTTTATCTTTTCTTATAGATATGTGTACATATTCCCTTTTAAAAGACCAGCAAAAAGTTTTTTTTTAATTATAAATTTGTTTGCATATTTTTATTACATTTGCAAGGAAAAGGACCTTGATTAAAATAACAAAATATAATTATTTATTCACTGACAAAACGATAAACTTTGCGGGTATTTGTAATAATATGTTATCCTTAGGTATCCATAGTATCATTAAAAATTAAATCATAAAGTTTAAAAACAAAAAATGAAACTATTCCTATCTTAATATATTATTATTATCCTTCCTCAAACAATATTGATCATACTGTCAATAATTTGATTCTCCATGATTTACAATAAAATAATTTTAGCGAGGGTTAAAAGTCTGCGCGTGTAAAATTTTATTTTTCCGAATTTTATTTATCCGTTACAAAGCTACGTTTACATTAAAACTTTAACTAACTTTAATTAAATAATATTCTCTGAATAGGTAACAATGTATTTTAGGGTTATGTTCTGCAATGAAATGGTTAACAAATTCTCAGTACCTCTGAGAATTTGTTAACTGAATAATAAAGATGTTATTAAATTTAAAACAGTAAAAACTTTAAGATAAACAAGCTTCGTAAAAACTTGTCTAAGCATATTTAATAAGATTGAAGGTAACAATAACAATATTATACTAACCTACTATAAACAAAAGATTTTAATTAAAAAGCGTACGTAAAATATAAAGTTTCTCGAGATAAGACTCCTAAATGTGTATTCCCACGAACAAATTCAGCCAAAATCTGATAAAACTCTCCGCCGATCCATTTTGTGTAAACTTTCCTTTTATCTCGCCTCGCGCGGGGATCGGACGTAAAGCCTAAATTTGTATACATTTATCGTTGACTGAAAAACTTCGCCGAATTTTATTTATATTCAATATTTTTTGTATATGCAGACGACTCTGCGATAAAACTAAGACCGAGCTTTGCTAATTTCTTACTCAATATGTAATTATTTAAACGGTATGTTGGCATAAATAGAACGCAATGATAATTTTTTTGTTTTTTTATGGCTACTTTTCATAATATAAGGAATGTAAATATTGATAGTGACACTTCCCCGCTATAGCCATGCAACATTTTTAAGCTACGTGCTATGTATCGTAGAATATTGAATAAGTAAATAATTCAGTGCTTCTATAAAACTATTTTTTTTAACTATACTGTTGACGAAGAAATTTATAGTATAGAAAGAAAAAAGAAAGAACATTAATTCCCACACATCTTAATAATATAAAAAATCGAATGTGTGGATGGATGGATCAATAGATGTTTGTTATAAGATATCTCTAACTAGGCTTAACGGATCTCAATGACATCTGACATTGCACATAGTCTGGAAGAACACATTGGCTACTTATTAAGTTTCTATTTTAATTACGCGCGGACGAAGTCGAAATTGATAGCTAGTAGAATATAAAACATAAAACACAAGGCACAGACTTGATTCAATACGTAGTTACTGACATTGTGGTAAGACATATTTGACGTTTAATTTTTATTTAAATATAACCTATGTAACCTTCCCTAGATCACAATTTGCATAATGTTAATTTAAATAGTCTAAAAACATTAAAAAACACAGTCGAATTGTTAACCTCCTTCTTTTTGAAGTTGGCTAAAAATAAAGAATATCGTTGAATTTCAAAAAGGTGTTCCGTATCACGAAATTTTGTGTGATTGTCACGTTTTTCATCTACGAGTATAATTCGAGAAAAAATGAAATTGTAGCGGCTAATTTCTTGTATTTCTGTTTTTTTACCATCTAAGATTAACAAACGTCTGATCATTGGAAAAATATAAATGAAAAAGTGATATCTATCACTAGTTTTCGTACAGTACTTGACTTTAAACTATGCTGTACTCACTTTATTGGATTTAATAACGCTATATAACTCTGCGAAAGAGATGTCACTACACTTATCAGGAATCTAAGCGTGTGTTCCCTAGGACTTCTGTTTAAATAAAATAAATCAATAAGGCCATCGTATTACTTTGCTATTTCGAAATACTCAAGCATTTCGGTTACACCGGATTAGAGGGCGTAATAGACAACAAGATCACAACGTGGGTAATATAAGGCTTAATTGTATTTGGTATCGTACACCTTTTAGTGTTCAGAAATATTCATACATACACAACTCACGCCTGTAACCCAAAGGGGTAGGCAGAGATCACGGACCTCCGTTTGGCAAACGAACCTCCGCAATCCACTTTTCGCCATTTTGGGAGACGGAATGTGACAGGTGGCGGCGAGCCGCGTCGCCATCTTTTCTCCCGGAAAATCACACATATCTTTGAAATTTCTTTTTGATGATATGTGCGAGTTGCACGACGATCCTTCACCGTAAGAACGTCGTATAAATGTACATAATGTAAATTGAAAATCGAAAAACACATTGGTACATGGCGGAATTGAACCCAGGACCTGCAGATTACAAGTCAAGTGCTTAACCGCTGAGCCACCGACGCTCATAATAACTAGATAAATAATTTTATTATATAAATAATTTTGAAAGGAAACTAATATAAACTATTTAGTTTATTTAATAAAGATTTAATCTCATGTACATATTCATATAGCTAAAAAATATAAATAAAAACAAAAATTACAAAGTAATAGATTATTTTTAAAAAACTTTATGAAATTTAAAATAATAACTTTGTATAAATAGGTTTTAATTCAAGAAACTTCTTATTCATTGAAACTAGAATACTGGACGTGGGTAGTAGTTCAACATGTCTCGTTTAATTTTATATCTCTTTTCATTGTTCTGTTTCATTTTTGGGGCAAAAAGTAATCCAAGTAAGTTATTATTGAAATATAACCAGTACTTAACCAATACTTTCACTTTAAACTCTACTTTACTTGCTATAAGAGGCTATCTAACTAATATTATAAACTAGCTTTTACCCGCAACTCCGTCCGCGCGGAATAAAAAAATGTACACAAGATAAAAAAAGTTCCTATGTCCGTCTCCTAGTTCTAAGCTACCTCCCCATCAATTTTCAGCTAAATCAGTTCGACCGATCTTGATAGTTACACTATTTGATGTTACAAATAGTGTAACTAAAACGACTTTCTTTTATATATATAGATGTAACTAATAAATCAATTATATATGTATGTTAGAAGGTGTCTTCAGAACGGCTGCTCGATCTCGATGAAATTTGGCTTAGACATAGAACATAGTCTAGAAGAACACATAGACTTAAGTTTTTTTAATTCCGCGCGGACGGAGTCACGGGCTATATATAGCTAGTAATTTATAATACTAACCCAAGTTCCAAATCTATTTACAAATACTGGCATAAGCGTTATTCGAGAGCACAAAGTAGTCATAGTACTACAACATTATTTTGTAACAACAGAAACAAATTAAGTTTTTTAATATCACGTGGTCACTATCTATTTCGCGTCTTAGGTCAATAATGAAACTGCAGAAACGGCCACTGCTTACCGTAAATACTCATTTCTATATAAAATCTGGTGTCTATTTAAAATACATATATCGCTATTTTTAATAGTATAATGTAATGTAGACTACTTAAATACTATAATAATAATACCCATACAAACTATTTCAGACTCCATTATCGTTCCATGCAAGATTAATGATGAAGAATGTATGACGAAATCAGCAAACATAGCAGCTCGTCTCATAGGAAAAGGTGTTCCGTCTTTGGGTATCGAATCTACAGATCCAATAAAAATTGATTTACTCGATATTAAACTTCCTACCATTCAATTAACATACAAAGAAACAACTATTAAAGGATACTCGAAATGTGAAGTTCAAAATGTCAAGTAAGAATTTTATTTTCATCGTTCCTTAATAATCAATTGAAATGAATTTTATTTTGAATATGAAATTTTGAATGACTATTGTTTTCAGATTTAATATGGATGCTTTAAAGTTAAAATTTGATTTGAAATGTCCATCGTTAGAGGTGATTGGACACTATGTGGTCTCTGGTGACCTATTATCACTTCCCTTGGAAGGGCAAGGACCATGTAAAACCACCACAGGTAAAAGGTTTTTATATTAAGTAAAAGTGGCAGAGCAGTGGAGCGGGCCATTTGTGCAGCAGCCAAAAGCTGTTGCAGATTCTACCCCTACTAAAGTGCTGAGTACTTGAAAGAAAAAAAAAACATTCATATTTTGATGTAATAAATATTTCAGGTACCTTTTTAATACGTATAGACGCTGATTTGAAACGTGTCACTGGCGACGATGGAAAAACATATCTGGCTATAAAGAAATTTAAGCAAGTTTCAGAAGCTTTAGAACCAGTTAAATTTCAATATGACAACTTATTTAATGGACAAAAAGAATTATGTAAGTATAACTATATGACAGTTCATAGAAATATGATAAAAATTTTCTATTGCAATATATTTTGACCCAGAAATATATTGGAATATATTTTGACCCAGAAATATATTGCAATACATTTTGACCCAGAAATATATTGCAATATATTTTGATACAGAAATTAATTTTACTAATACAATGGTACTGATACTGACTTGAATTCTTAATGATGTCAAGAGTCAGTATAACAGTATTTATAATAGTCAGTGGTCAGTATACAAGATATTTCCTAGAAAACAGTGTTCTGGTTCATAAATATTTTCATGAATCATTCAAGTCTTTTATAGAAAACAAAAGAAATAATAATAATGAGATAATACCGATCTTTTACATTATCAGTTACATAGTAATTATCTCAAATGTTGAATCGCGAACATTATAAGAACATTTGGTAAAGAATCATTCTAGTTATCTGCGTATTTGTTGGTAATGTAGAATTGGCTGATTATGTTTTTTATCAAACATTTTGTCATCTCTTACAATTCCATTGAAAGAAATAAAGACAACAATATATTTGGCAAGTATCACGGCAATCGAAACCCATAATAATCAGAGATTGTTCATATAATTTATTCCTTTTGTTTTCCAGCGGACGCTGCTCATGCATTTGCACATGAACATTATAAAGAAGTAATGGCACTATTTCAAGATCCTATACAAGATGCAAACTTCAAATATCTATCAAAGTGCATCAACCAATTACTTAAAACTACGCCTATTGATGATTTGTTTATTCATTAGTTTTCTGAAGTTAATTAAATAAACTTTAACATTTAATTGTTTTATTTTAGAAATTAGAAATCTATTTCATCTATGTTGTTGTAAGTGGGTTTCCATTAGGTAAATATATGTAGGAAAAAGTTTTACGTCGTTTAGTGTTACACAAAGGTTACACTTACCTGCACAAACACAAATTGTCATCTCTCTCAAAATTAGAGTGTGTTTAGACAGTGGACTCCCAAACTTAACACTACCTAGAAAACACACAAGTGGACATTAAGAATTTAGACAATGGTTAAAACAAATGCAATCTGATACAATAAATGAAATTAAAACAAAGAAAGACGATGATGTAATTAATCTTAAATGAAACAGATAATATTTGTTTACTATGAAAACAGAACTGATTGCTTTGACATTTACAAAGGACTTATGAAGGGCTCAAACAAGATTGTCCAGAATTTATACCCAATTTATACTACTTGTCGAATTCTGGTAAGAACTGTAACAATTATAAAGGTGAAAAACAAAAAAAAAATACGAACATTGATAATATACCGGAGTTATGAACATTGTAAGAGCGGTAAGTTTTTAAGAATTGTCGGAACACCATTATTATGTAAAACCTGAGAATTCCCCATCGATCCCGTATTTGGAAAATAATCAAGCTCAATTGTTACCCAATTTTTATCTACATGCGAGTTATTGTAGCATTAATACTTTAAATTTAAAAGATTTTAATGCACAAGAAGAATTATAATCACATTTCTGTATAATTCTGAGATTTATTTATGAACGATAATTTTTTTTAAAATAGACAAAATAAAAATGAAACTTATATTTCTCATGAATAAAAATGCAATATCCACTTATAATATGAATATAATTTTCTGACCGGGTCCAAAAAACATACTTAATTCAGCGAAACGTCTACATGTGTATGATTTCGTGCCTTCCGTTTATTTCATTTTTGGCAACGAGAATATATGGTTGCAATAATGTGCCTATGGAAAATTTGTTTGCTATCCTTTTGTCTTCTATTCGAGCTGATACATTCTAAGTCAAGTAAGTGTTCAAAAGAAAGTTAAATATTAAAATTATTTTTACTATTTAAATACTCAAAACTTTCAGAATATAAAAAAAATATAAAGTAGACTTTAATGCTTTTATTTGTTTCAGATTATGATATAAAACGGTGTGGAAAGAATGACGAGATTTGCATGAAACAATCTGCTAATCATTTTCTTAAATACATATCAGGCGGCATACCATCGTTAAATATTAAAAGCATCGATCCAATAATACCCAATGACGTTGAAGGTGACAGTGCAAGATTTACGTACAAATTTACGAATAACTCTATTACAGGGTTTGGAAGATGTGAATTCAATCATATTAAGTAAGTAGTGATACCCTTTTTTATGTAAACGGACCTATTTTTATGTAGCGGAGGATAAGCGGAATTAAAAAAAAAACTCAATTATGTGTTCTTCCAGATTATGTTCTACATCAATGCCTTATTTCATCAAGATCCGTTGAGCCGTTCCGGAGATACCATCAAACAAACATCCATCCATCCATTAATCCATCGAAACATTGGCATTTATAATATTAGTAAGATTAACAGATTTTTGTTAATTTACTTTATTTAAAATTATTTCTTGTAATCTTTCCTAATAAACTAGGTTCATGTTAGGATATGGTTTATAATGACAGACGAATGGCGCGATTCGAACTTCGACCACATGATTGGACATCCGTACCCTGAACAATTAGACTGTTGGCGCATTTCATTATTGATTTGTAAATCTCATCAGTCGAAACGCGGAATAGCTTCTACTTCACGCATGTCTTCTGTGTGGTCGTGATATTGCACCGGTCGACGCTATCCATTCGTGTACCCAACAAATATTGTTGTTGCGCGATCTACCATTGTGGCTAGCTAAATGTTAACAATAGTTTTATTGTATAAATATGACTGACTAAATTTCTGATTAGTTATGCAAAGTTCTCATAAATACTTGACCAAATTTTACATAATTACATAGTCTTTTGGTCAAAAATAAAGCAGAAAAAGAGCTAATAAATTGTTTACCTTTGTCTATAATATCAATTACTTATGTGTGCTTTTAGATTGAATTTGGATTTGTCAACTTTACTTTTTGATGTAAAATGTCCTTCATTGATCATAGAAGGGCTATATGAAGTCGCAGGAGAACTCGTTAATTTGCCATTAAAAGGAATGGTACTTACAAAGTCACTACAGGTAAGGTTTTGGTATTACAAAGCGTTTCTTAGGCGTATCAGGAACTTAATTCTAAATAATTCTCTAAATAGGGTATTCTATATAAGTTTGCTAGCTTTACAAACCTGTACCGTCTACAAGAAAAATGAATAAAAAATGGTAATGCAGCTCAAATAAATTTAAAAAGAAAATGGGTGCAATAACATTTTTTCATATTTATTTTTACCAAACTCTGTGGACCCGAAAAAAAAATTACTCCTTTGTAAAGTGACTTTAAATTGCGCATGAATTAAATAAGCCTGGTTAAAATAAAGCATATTTTAATGCTTATGTTTTTAGATAGAGGTAATGATAACTTGCTTTATTACTGGTAAATAATTTTAACTCATATGTAATTGTTCCGTTTTTATAATAACTCATTCTTCATTTTTTTAATAAGCGAAGGCTAACAAGTCTTTTTTCACATGCGGAGATACATTATTACAATTTAAGGGGTTTTACACAATTCTGGGTTGACCTTTCCGATGGTCGATTAAGAAAGATATTTTTAAATCATAAGGAATACTGATGATTGTCCCTCCTTTACTTAAATCCACTTATACTATTGTTTTTATTACTGTTTTACTGTTGTATTATAGTTGTAATGTAGAACTGCAGAAAAAAAAATTGTACTCATTTTGCTGTTAGTGATTGTTTCCCTCTCGGGAGGTTTTACTACTAACTGCAGTGATTATCTTGTTAGTTGTCAAATGTTATGTTTTATTCCTAGGTTTATATTTTATAAATTTCAATACGACGATCGAGAAGGTTTTAGAAAGTGACGGGGAGCATCACTTGGCTATTAAAAAACATGTTGTTTCTGGACAGCCAAAGGAGCCTATAGATTTTGCTTTCTATCGCTTTACACCGGATGCAATTGCATCTCGTGAGTATAATATTAAGTTAACAATATATTAGATAAAGTACATTAAAGTATAAATGAATTAATCTAATGGATTTCTTGCTAACATTTTTTACCTATCGTTGTGATTATTTGTTTGATCCGTATAAGCTCATAACACAATGGCTATGTTTAATAACATTTTGTCTATCTATACCGAAGATAGGAAATTACTACAAATACTAATTGAAGATTAGTGAAAAGTAGACCTATGCATCACTTGAAGACTTTTCGGGACGAAATGTCTATAGGAGGGGGGCAGTGTAACGTGAATTGTTCTTTTATAAAAAGGTTTTATATACTGACTAGGTTTTACCCGCGACTCCGTCCGCGCGGAATAAAAAATAGAAAACGGGGTAAAAATTATCCTATGTCCGTTTCCTGGTTGTAAGCTACCTGCCCACCAATTTTCAGTCAAATCGATTCAGCCGTTCTTGAGTTATAAATAGTGTAACTAACACGACTTTCTTTTATATATATAGATGTACATAGTTTTATATTGTCTTTGAATGTTATTGTGGGTAGCTATGGGAGAGTTTTTGTTGTTATTGTCAGAAAAGCTAGATATTAAATAGAGATTTTCGAAGACTGAACTTTTTGTTTGTTTCATTTTTCTTAGTGTCAATAAACTTTATTTACTTTGCAACTTACTTTATTTACAATCTGTGTTTTTATAGATGTAATATTATTATGTACACTATTATTTTAGGCCAAGCGCTGATTCACTTTGATCAAGATAGATACAAGGAATTACATGTATTGACCAGGGACGCATATCGTGCAGCAGTTTTTGGACCGTTATTTACATACGTCAACAGGTTTCTTGCAAAAATTCCTTACGACGAATTATTTATTGATTAAGAAATTAAAATCGATTATTAACTTTGTTTTTACTTTACCCTAATAACATTAAATATTGATAATTTATCATCAGTTAATCACTTCACAATCAATCAGTTTGTACGTTACATTTATTCAATGGGGGGTAAAAGAAACATGAGAATCATTGAAATACTGATTGCACAGCCATCGCTGATATGTTATACGTTGTTAATAAACAGTTTGACCGATTTTTATGTGTTACTAGCTTTTACCCGCGACTCCATCCGCGCGGAATAAAAAAAAAAAAAGAAAACGGGGTAAAAATTATCCTATGTCCTTTTCCTGGTTCTAAGCTACCTGCCCACCAATTTTCAGTCAAATCGATTCAGCCGTTCTTGAGTTATAAATGGTGTAACTAACACAACTTTCTTTTATATATATAGAAGATTTATAATTCGATTCACCAGATTTCATTTTTTCATTACTGTACCTCTTCTGTCCTATACAAAGGCTCGTAAATATTGCCGAATCATCTGTTTTGCGAATGTCTATGGATATCTGCTGTGTTTGCCAGCATGTGTTTCTTCCATATAAAATACTAGCTGTAGCCCGCAACTCCGTCCGCGTGGATTTAAAAAAAAACTTAATTAGTAACATATGTGTTTTTCTAGACTATGTTCTACATCTATATCAAATTTCAGAAAGATCTGTTTAGCAGTTCTGGAGATATCTTGAACCAAACATCCATCCATATAAACATTCGCATTTATAATATTAATAAAATGGGTAGCAAAAACAAGAAGTTGTTATCGAACGTACAATTTCAGTTGCCTCGTGGAAATTACATTATCATAGTAATAACTCATTAAAATACAATACTAATTAATTTTAATAATGAAGCCTTTATTTCAAGTTGTTAGTATTAATTTTATCAATTACACAAATTTTACTATTGTAATTACACAATTAGAATTTTTCAACGCCCTTTTTATTCTTAGGTATCGACTCGTTTTGTCGATAAATTCTGTCATCTTGTAGCTCAGACTTAAAAAGATTTGGAATACCAAGATTCCATTTGATTCACATTCTTCCCCGGAGTGTTATGGTCACACTGAGACTCCGGGTTATTGATTTATTTTTTAAATCGTTATTTTTCCTAATATTTTTCTACGTTTTTGAAAAATGAGTCATTATACAACTTTAACCTCAATTATTAACCCAGCCTTTTTGTAGAAACCTCTAAAAAAGTTATTGGACTAGATCGTCGATCATTTTATTCCCAAGTAATATTGTTTCTTAATTAAATAAGGATAACTTCTAAAGCTTTTAAACTTATCTTAATTAAAATTCGAAACTTTGTATATATTCGTTCAATTTAAATAATAAGATAGTTATTATCTCGATTATTTTCTTGCTTTATTTTGGGAAACATATTTATAATAACATTGTGGTTATTTGTTGTGGGCGAGTCAAAGCCCGATTACAAATTAATAGGTGGATAAACATAGGAATCGCAACTGACAACCCGAAATACGGGTTTGTTTAGTTTTTGTTACACTAATCATCAAGGTATAAGTTTTTCTTTGGGACCACGTGAGAAAAAAGTTAAAGCGGCAAGTCAAACCTGTTTCGTACAAGTCATAAAAAATACTTAGTTTTTTTTTTCAATTATTTTGTTTTGCTCATAGTCTTTCGTGACTTTTTTTACTATTGTTGCAAAATTAACGATTAAAATTTTCCGTTGATATTTCTGTATAACTATAGCCGCTTTCTGTAGGAAATGACCTTTGCTAACAATCTTCAGGAAAAACGTTGAGAATTACAGACTACATTAATCTTATTATGTCAATCGTACTGACCGTTGGTTTTGAGACCAAAATCTTCGATTGAAACCTATTTTCACCCCTATCATTAGCATTGACAAAATAGAGACAACAAATTGTTTGAAACATTGACAAAGATTTTAGTCTCAGAAACCCATGGTAAGTGTGGGTAAAACCGGACCAGTTAATTTGTCAGACATTAGTTCTGCTTGCATTAATTAGTTAAACAAGTAATAGTGTATAATAAATAGTACCTACATAACTCTAGTATTTTTACTACTACTCTATTATAACATAGGTAATCGTAAATGAACATTGCAATGCCAAGCAATATAATAGATAGAAAAAAAGTATCTAAAGCAACATCATGCAAATAATATTGATTTAATGTAGTAAATTTTGTAAACCTTTCTTTATTTTAATTTTATTGAAACGAGGATAGCTAATTACATCTGATATGACGTTATTTTTTTCATTCAAAAGAAGACAGGTCATTGGCCACGCTTCATTATACTACAAAAAGCTAAAGAAGCATTCGAGAATTTAGAAGCCTGTATGATATCTAACCGCAATAAATAATCGATCCTATTACATATAAATACTTCAATGTCATACAAGGTTAATGTTACATTTTTTTATTTATTTTGTCACTTGGTGTTAACTGACCGACGCCAATATACTTAGGTTGTCTACCTTTATTGGACAGAGGCAGGGATTTTTTTATATCCTGAAGTGGCATACAAGCAACTAATCACCTGAATTCGCCGAAATAGCGAAGCGACCGCTGCCAATAGGCATCCGCAATTGCAGATGTGTTGCCTTCCTTTAAACGAGGAGAGGACGCAAAGAGGATATTTCCTTTTCCTATGTGTCTCGTCCTCTGTCATCCCCACTTCTCTTTCTCACCCTTTTCTTATAATAAAGGATGGGGACGCATGGGAAGGGAAAAAATTCTCTTTCTGTGCGTCCCCCCCTCCGTTGAGTAAAGGTAGGTAATGCGTCTACAATTGGGGATGTCCATAAGCATCGGTCGCTTCGCTATTTCGGCGAATTCATGTGCTGCACCTAAATATAAGGTAAATAAATAAGTAAAGTAGGAGCTTTGGTTTCCACAAAAATTAAAATGTTTAATCAAACTTTTCGCTTGCACTCTGATGATATTTTTATACTTTTTCTATTATTTTGATTAAGGCATAACACACAAAAACCTTTATAAATAAATAACTTTTAAAAGCCTCGCACTCAGTAAATAATTTTGTTTAATGGATATTTTTTGAGTTGATTTAGGTACTCAGAAATATTCCTTGATTCAAATATCTAACATAATTTTTTGCTTTATAAAAGCTGCCAACTCCAACAAAAGGGTCGCAGAATGAGTATTATTCCATTTTGTATATAAAAAAAATATTATTTAACAATCTATTTGCTTGTCAACAAATCACTTAACAGTTGTTGAACAAATAATTTATCTATACCTAGTCAGTTTTTATTTTATATTTACATTATGTCATCTTTACATTTAATGACGTAATTCGTAAACACAAAAACTAAAGACGATGATCAAGTATTCGTAATGTTTAACTTCTATTATCTAATTGCCCGACAGACAGAAGGGTGTTTTTTGCGAGTATGTGATATTTATGTGTATTACTTTGTATGTATGTCCATTCTGTTAGCATTTGTAGTCTAAACATAGTGAGATCATACATTTATTTATCTAGATGGAGTGTTCGGAGCACGGTAGAGGCGTGTTGCAACGAATCCGGGGGCATTTTTTATGGTAAATGTCCCCAGTGTAGTCATTTACATTACAATCTTACTAATGGTACTAATATTATATGTAAATGCGAAAGTTAAGATGTATGGATGATTGTTTGAAGGTGTCTCCGGAATGGCTCAACGGATCCTGATGAAATTTGGCACGGATGTAGAACATAGTCTGGAAAAACACATAGTCTACTTATTAAGTTTCTTTTTTTAATTCCGCGCGGACGGAATACCACCTCTTATTTTAATGGTTATTGTTTGTTTCTTAAGTATTCTTTATTTTTCCACAAGTCATTAATTTTTAACATCAATAAAACATTATTATGGTAAATGTAAAAAAATTATATGACTGTTAAAACTATTTTGAGTTTAATTTGGTTCTGATGAATATAAAAATAAAATAACAATAATTAACATATTAACAACTGTTTTAGTTTATTGTACACTTGTTTTAATTTTTATACAGCAGATGTTATCGAAAATGGGAATGTTTTTCCTTATACTGTTTTATATTTTATACATTTTTGTCACTCACAGTAATGACATTTTGAAAATGGTCTTACGATTAATGGCAATCTTGTATGAGACACTCCATCTAGATGTATTAGATTAAGTTCTGTTTCATCCAATACTGCGCTATTCTTATCATAAAGAGACGTAGCGTGATTATCTTTAGGTTAACCTAAATTGTTCTGTAATATTCCATTCAAACTTGAATAAATTACGATTGGTTGATTCAAACAAATAAACACTTCGGTTTTATTATAATATTATTATTTATCAGCACAGATTAAACATTTATATAGCAAACGTGAGCTATGCAAAGTCTCAAGTACACTATTAAACTATTTGCAATGATTCAATGACTTCTGAAGTTGGTGAATTGCTTCCTATCCAACAACTTCAAGATCAAGGACCTAACCGTTAAATTCCTGCCGTATAAGTACCGTGACACTTGTATTACAGCAAAATGTTGCTGTCTCTGTATTTTTTAAAAGGAATGAAAGAGTTGATATTGTCTTTCGTATGTGGAAACCAATAATTAGGTTGATCTCAAGCGTGTGTTACTATGCTCTTGATGGTGTTAATCAACTCTATATTGTCATACTAAAGTTATAACAAATTTTAAGACGTTTATACAGATCCAAATAAAACTATACCATGTTCCAACACACCCACATAAAAAAAGCTTGCGATCACTAACAAAAATTAGTAAGCAATCAAATCAAAAGTAATCAAAAATACAAACTTTGCTTGTGATTGCAAACTTTTTTGATGTGTATAATTAAAGAATACCTTCTGGAATAGCAGTTAGACTACTTTTTATTCCGTAAATAGGTAACCATGTGACATATTTATTTTCGATTTTCATATGTATAACGTCACGACGAAATAAAGGCTAAGTTTTTTTTACTCGAAGACAAAGACGTGAGTGGACAGATGAATACCTAAAAAAAATTAATTAGATGCAAGTTTCGCACAAACATTAGGACTGAGAATCCTTAAAGGTAGTTCGACGTTGGACTGACGAGGTCATTGATCAAAGATCTTTGAAATACCCTTGTCAACCTTGCCAATTGAGTCTTTTGTCTGATAAATAAAATATTTAACGTTGTATTCAAGTTCGTAAATACCAGTTAAAATTGCCATTTACTCTTACTTAACTTACCTAGAGATTACCTCTATGATGTATATGTTCAAGAATTAATATAAATGTTAAGACGAGGCTTTTAATACAGTTTGCAATGAAGACGTAATTAAAATAAGAATAAGTACCTCTATCTACGACTAGCGGTCGCTTGCGACTTCATCAGCCCAGAAATAAAAGAAGTTTATTTTATAGCATGCCAGTATGCATTAGCTACTTTCCCGTCAAATTCCCGTCTGAATCAGGACAGTGGTTTCGGAGATTACCAGTAACAAATACAGCCTTGCGAACAGACAAAGATTTTAAAAATTAATTTTTGTTACGAGCAACGCAAATACTATTTCCTTCGATACTACGTACAGACACTCCAATTTAATTAATTGTAAAGATAGTTCGACCTCATCACTACCTATGCCATCGAGGAACAAGCGCTTGTTTATTAATTACATGAAGGTTAATAAAAAATTGACATGTTTATCGATATTAAAATCAACTTTATAACGTATTGTTAATTATATATTACTAGTTGTCGCCCGCGACTATGTCCGCGCACAATTAAAAAAAACGTAATTAGTAGCCAATGTGTTTTTCCAGGCTATGTTCTACTCGTATATCTGTGTTAAATTTCAACGAGATCCAAACATTCTCGTTTATAATATTAGTAAGATTATCTGTAGTCTAATTAACTTACATAAATTACCTTTAGATTTCTGCTACAAAACACACGTACGAAAATATATATCTATTCTTATCAATCTTTTTAAATAGACAGAGATAACCATATGTTTCAGTACAGAAATTCTGAGTAAGAAATCTTCTGAAGAATATAAACTTTATATTAAGAACTGTAATTAAAATATTCCAAAAAAACACAGTACATGTCTTAGTAACTAATTGGTTCATATAATTTTTTACAATAGTTTTTGTTGTACATATATTGTTATTATTCAAAATAATAATTTTCAGTTTTGATTGTATCAGTATATTTTGTTGATTTAGATTATATTCAAAACTAGCTTTTACCCGCGACTCCGTCCGCGCGGAATAAAAAATAGAAAACGGGGTAAAAATTATCCTATGTCCGTTTCCTGGTTCTAAGCTACCTGCCCACCAATTTTCAGTCAAATCTATTCAGCCGTTCTTGAGTTATAAATAGTGTAACTAACGTGACTTTCTTTTATATATATATAGGTAGATATAGATAATATATTCATTATTGATTGGCGTAAGAAAAAAAAATTAAAAAAAATTGTAGTGCAAACGATCATATGCCTACTGTTAAACTACATGATTAATGGAGGTTTTCAATTAAAAAAAATAATAAATTCATTTATAAATTTGAAAGAATATAAGCAATTATTCCACTAACGAACTAATCACAAGTAATTACTTTCTTCCAGGCTTTTACGAAATGCTTGTCTCACTGTTTCCCAATTCAAAGGAAAATTATAGAGAGCTCTCCATTGAAGCATGGTTGGAGCAAATATTACTTTGTAACGATAACTATCAATCTATTTACTTTAACTATTGTATGACTTGAAATCAAATAATAAAATAATTGTGTAATATATAAATAAAATAATAATGTAATAATAAAATTGTCAGATAACCTCTAGAGAGCATAGAGAAAGCGCATCGAAACCCAAATTATTCTTTATCAATTTCCAATTCTTCGATCCCGAAACATAAAGAAACTACTTAATTATAGTCTGGCTTAAAGTATGTTAAAAACAGCAGAGTTTCCAGAGACAAAAATTGAACGGAACCCTAAAACCTCTTAAAGGAGTCATCACACATAAAGTTGTTAATCTGGTTTTGACAGCCAAGTATGTATAATCATATAAATACTGGCATTTTAATAGAAGCGCACATAACCTCAGTGGTACTGGACAAGAGCGTTGTTTTTATTTTAACAATCTCCTATCAAAATGCGGGAAATAAGTTTAATTTTAACGGTCTTTTTTGCAGTATTCTATTCTATTGAAGCAGGTAAATGGAAACATATTTTTTAGAACATAAACAATATTTATATTTAATTTAATAATTATTTTGAGGTAATATGAAATTTGCAGCAATATTTAGAATTACAACAAGAATATTTTTTCTTAAACTAACTTTATTTATTGTCTAATTATGTCATTTTTTATCTAATAATACCGTTGTTCCACAAATTGTATTTCCAACATATTTGTTATTAGTTAAAATTTGTTAATCTACTATATTACATACTAGATGTCGCCCGCGACTTCGTCCCCGCGGAGTTAAAAAACCTTAATAAGTAGTCTATGTGTTCTTCCAGACTATGTTCTACATCTATGCCAAATTTTATCAAGGTCCGTTTAAAAAATTTAAAAAAATTTCGATATCCGATTAAAAATTAACATTATTTAAAATTCGAATCGGTTTATAATATTGTTTCTTAACAACTTTGCTCTTGCAACGTGACTTTGATTTTTATTTAATCTGTTTTTGTTCCAATGCAATCGATGACAACAGCGTCAAACAGTTGGCGGTAGGCCTATGGTTGCATTTTCTCGGCGACTGACAAACTATGATCCGTGTATGGCAAAGCTAAATTTTCCATAAAAACTACTGATTGCATAACGCCGACTACTTGAAGCTGTCGGAATTTACTTCATAATGCAGTCCGTGTGTGGCCATTTTAACGCAAAACATCTTTCCACAGTGCCCCTCATCAAAAAATGTAAAACTGACGATTCAAAATGTGTGAAGGCATCGAGTGTAGATGCGATACCTATGTTTGCGGCTGGTATACCCGAATACGGTGTGAAAACTCTGGATCCCATAACCTTCCCCAAAATCGACGCAAGTTCACCAAATTTGAAACTAATTTTAACAGATGTCACATTCAAAGGTCTTAAAAATTGTCAAGCCAAAAAGGTCAAGTGAGTAACTTTATTTTTATGTTTATAAATTTGATACTTTTGCGGTTTTACCAGTAGCAGAGTGGGTCTAGGTGAAATATCAGGAACACGCAGGAGATAGTCGTCAAGTGGAAATAATGCAACGACTTGTGTGATGAGTATGCGTGTTGAAAACCAAATTTTAGTCCTCTTTACCTTCGCACCCTTATCTTTTATTAGAAGTAGATTTGACGGAGAAAGGGACGTATAGGAATGAGAAATATTGTCTTTCTGATCGTCTACTTCTCCGTCGATTAAGGTAGGTAATGCCTCTGCAATTGCGTATGTTTATTTGTAGCGATCTCTTCGCTATTTCGGTGAATTCATGTAATAAATAAAACATAAAAATTGAGCCTTGTCAAGTAAATATATAAAAATGTATATTAACGACAACAGATACAGGAAAAATATTAAAAACCTTGTACTTATTTGATTCCGTTACAGACTTGATAAATCGAAAGGAAAACTTTTGATTAAGTTGCTATGCTCTGTCGACATGGATGGGTCCTATGAGATGAATGGAAAGCTGTTAATCCTGCCTATTGAGGGCAAAGGGCCAGTTCATGTTAAGCTAAGTATGTTAAGATTTCCCTAAATTCGACACCTACTCGTCGTCAGATCGTACACGTTCCTTGGAAATATATTCGTTCTACACGTAAATATGAACCCCCCGCACCCATCCGCTGAATAAAGGTAGGCGGCGTATCTTCAATTACGGATGTCTGCGAGAAACGGCCGTATCGCTATTTCGGCGAATTCAGTCGGCCAGTTACTCGTTTATCGTAATTATCAGTCCACTATAAGTGATGACGTAGCCAGGACTCCGAGACCTTCAGTGATGACTGAGGGGGTCGGAGTCCAGATAACTTTACACATGTAAATCGTAAATCAAAAAAAGACATTGGAACATGGCGGGATTCGAATCCACGAACTCGCGGTTCAGCTTCGCGCGGAGCAGGCGCTCGTCTACGACCTTATAATATGAAAAAAAATTCCTATCTGCAATATCGCTTGCCTTCTTAAAAATCTCCAAATAAGTGTACCAGTTTCTGCCGACCTTCATTACTTAGTTCACACAGACAATTGGTATTTAAATTATAAGTAAATTGTATGAGTAATATTTACGTTCATTGTTAATTGTTTCCGTATGTATAAGAAAGGTCAGTTTGTTTTTTTAAGAATTAAAAGGGTATTTTAATAAAACTTTTGTATGAGTTAAAAACAATGAACTTAAATGAAATCATGGGTTTGAGGGACTCGAGGGTTCTACCCTTTGTGAGATTAGATTAAGCCATAGTCAACTACGCTGGCCCAAATCGGATTAATTGACGTGACACACCTCTTCAAAATATGTTTCGTGTATAATAATACCTCAATATAGAATTATAATTAAAATAATGAAACCCAATAAAAATATTATAGGGAAAGCGGAAGTGAACGTCGAGGTGGACGTTGATTTCCAATCCGCCAAATGGGAGATCAAGGAATGGAAACACTCATATGAATTAAAAGATAACTCAGAAGTTGTTTTCGAAAATCTATTCAACGGTAACGAAGTTCTGGGTAAGTTTATGATTTATTTAAATGTATCTCCATAGTTAAATGATGTATTTAAAACAAATTCATTTAAAGGCTTTTTTCGACAAGACAACGGAATATCTCAAACCTAGCGCCAACTACTTTCAATTAGCAAACCCTATATTTTACTTTAAAGACATACGACAGATGTACCAAATTAAAATTTCTTTGTTGTTCTACGCTCTCTTTTACCTTAGATAGAACGGCTACCTGGCCCTGCTTTCCTATTCTGCGTTCATGAGAAAGCATAAATTCCTTCGCAGATGGTTATCATTTCCCTTGCCTTATGCATATATTAAATCCATTTATTTTTCTAATTCAATTCATTTTATTACCAGCGAGTGCAGCCCGTGACGTCATCGCAAACAGCGGCAATGAAATCATCACAGAAGTTGGACCACCAGTCATCAAAACTGTTGTTGACGAAGTCGTTAAGTCCATTAAAGCTTTCTTCGATGCTGTTCCTGCAAGCGAATTGGCCTTAGATTAAAACTATTAAATATATAAAGTCTATTGTAATATAAGTAATCCGTTTGTAATTTATGAAAAATAATTGACTTTATTAAATTATCAAATGTATTAAATATTTATTTCATTTAATAGTTTTTACAATGAACGTAGTAAAACAATACGGTGAAAGTGCAGACACTACCACGCCTATAAAGGCTTGAAGCAAGGAGTGGCAATAGATAACTATTGCCACTTCATCTTGCTTTAAGTCCTCTCCGGTTTAAGTTTTAAGATATAACAGGTTATGTATAGGCATACTAAAAGCTCATAACTTTCATAATATAAAACTATAAAAGAATGGCGTATATCCCAAAATATGACATTACCACGTAGACAATTTTAAATTTAATATTCGGAACATGTCCTATAAATTGTTATTACGACATCAAACTGTCATCAAGAACTAAACACTCGGCGTTGGTATTATATTAAACCATAAAAGAACAATTATTTCGAATCTTCACACAGAGGAGACGAGAATAAAAACGTCAACACCGCACTGAATATTTGAAACACATGGTAGACATTAATGTTTTCTATTCCGTCGGATAGGAACAAAAAACAAATGACGAGACACCGCTTCAATACGCAAAAGAAATGCAACGATCATTTGAATTCGAATACCTTATTATTTCATACAAAGACATCGAAGTTGTGAACAAAGACGTCACACTACATTTCCCCGAAACTTTTTACACGATTTATTTTTGTTGCATAAAGTGGCAAAAAAAAAACAATCGGCATTTGAATACGCTGAAATAACGAAGTGACTATTGCTCTTTATAACGCAGAACGCACAGAAAGAGGATATATCCCCTATCTATGGTTCCTCAGCCAAATCCGCCTAATGGATCCGGCTAGCACACTCATCAAATGAAACGCCTAGTTATTTCCACTTCACACCTGTCTTCTTAGTGGTCTTGGTATTTCTCCAGTCGACCCGTGCAATAGTGCTAAAGATATTATTGCGCGATAGTTTTTACATACATAACTTAAGGTAGGACTTAACTCAGGACTTAAACTCTATAAAATTATTATAATTAGCTTATTCAATTGTTGATTTGTTCCATAAAAGATTCTAAGTAATTATTACGACATCAATATGCTTTATTAAATACTTAAAATGTAAGGAAATATATTGAGGAATAAAATAAAAATGTACTAAAAGAAAGATGGTAGACATTAATGTACCCTAAGCATACGAGGACATGGATTTATAAAAGATAAAGTATTACTTGGGGCGTTGCTAACTACCAATCAATAACCGAACAATTTATCTGTCAGGGGCGATACTAACCGTATAATAATTGTCAAGTGCATTCTACGTTCACAACTAGGGTTCCGTACAAGGTTTAACTGAAAATAATTATTGTATTGTCTTTATAAGACTACTAGCTGTAACCCGCGAGTCTGTCTGTTCGACATTCAAATAAAACTTAATAAGTAACTTATGTACTCTTCCAGACCATGTTCTGTGCCAAATTTTATCAAGATCCGTTTAGCCGTTCCGAATATACCTTCAAACATACATCCATCCGTCCATCTAAACATTCGCATTTATAATATTAGTAAGATAACACAGAATTTTATGTTAAACTGCTGAATAACCAACACTAATATTTAGTGTAAAATATAATAATTGATGAAAAATATGGATAAAGTAAAATATTCAACTCTGCTTTGTCTGCAAGTTTTATTTCCTGACAATTTATAAAGATTATTCCGTTTACGTCAATTATAGAATGAAATACCTTTATAAATTTCAGTTAATACTTGATAGCATTTTAAGGTAAACTATGTTAATACACAATATATTTATTTTCGAGTAAATGAAATGGGAACCCTAAAATCGTTGAAACGTTAACTCAGCCGGTATGTTTGCAAATCGTCTAGCAAATGTTTGCAGCTATCGCGGGGGTATCGGCACGTGCCTGAGTCGTTTGCATGACGTTTGCTGGGATTTTCTCTTGTTAACCAACTATAACCATCAAATGTGCTGCGGTCTGCATCCAAAGGGTCTCGAGGGGGAAGTACAAAGAATGTTCGCGTCTTAATGCACCCCATGTTTTATGCAAAAGTACCTTATTCCATTTTTTTGCCCGACTGATAATGGTTTTCGTGGGTATGTCCGTTCTGTTGTAACCTTTGGTAGAATTAATGGTCTGGTCTATTTTGGTTCTTGAGGTGTTTCGATTCGTATTTTTTCTCGAGGTGTCATCGTGGTACAGTAAAGTTTGTTGGCATTTTAAATTAATTATTAATTTATCTGAAAAGTAAAATCGGAGAATAATTGTGTTTGAACAAATTACTTTAACAAAAATAATATCCATGAAATAATTTATACATCCTGTATCAAATAAGGTACAAATACTAACTTAATATAATTACTAACATAAAATTAATCGTTATAAAATCCACTTTTTTAGTTTTACTAGTTGTCGCTCGCGACTCCGTCTGCGCAGTATTATAAAAATAAAACTATACAAGTAGTCTATGTGTATATAAGTAATGTAATGTAATCTTTATAAGTAGATCCATTGAGCCGTTTTAAAGATACCTTCAAATAATCATCCATCCATCCAAACTTTCGCATTTACAATATTACTAAGAAGTAAAATAATAAAAACCAGATATTCATTTGTTATTATTGAGCAAATTTTCCGAGGTCTTAATCATAAAATAAAACTTATAAAAATAGCTTTATTATTTCCTTGAATAATTTTCCTCGTATAAATCTGAGAAGTCCGTAAGTTACAAAGTTGAAATAACAAGTTTCTTATTATTAATGTACGCCTATTTAAGTATATCATATCATTTTGTTGGCAACAAATAATCAATTTGCAAAAGTTTAACTCCACTACCATAATAATAGTCTAGACTTATATATAACAAAGTCAAATAGGTGTTTGTATTAGTACTACAGTTATTATAGTCAAAGTTTCATGTCCAATTGTCACGGCACTCGTTATTTATATCGCATTAGAAAACGTGACCCTTGAAGTATAATTATCCAAATATGCAAGAATAGCGGGTGCATGACCATTGCGTGCATGCATATTGTAATTAAAAGAACAAATAACCAGCAAA
The DNA here is from genome assembly GCF_912999745.1 of Papilio machaon. Lineage (NCBI taxonomy): Eukaryota > Metazoa > Arthropoda > Insecta > Lepidoptera > Papilionidae > Papilio > Papilio machaon. Next base: position 6,354,381 of record NC_059996.1, on the reverse strand, counting down.
CAATTTGCAAATCACAATTTGTCGTGATTATTGTAATTTTATGTATAAGAAAGCTTAAAATTCTGTCGTAATTTGTGTATTATGAACAATATATAGAATGAAAATAACGCCTTAAAATTTTTAATTCCAAGATATAAAGTGATGTAACATTGGAAAAAACTATCTTGAAGTTCCAGTGAGGTAAATTTGTAACATAAAAAACTTTTTTAAAAAACCTGTCAGGCTAAGTGTATGTAATCCAAAATGCTTTAGTGAGCGTTTCTCTCTTTTAAGCTAAATGTCATCACGTGCTAAATGTGTCACTTCCAAATTCATATTAAAAATTGTAACTAATCGAAGTACTTTGTAACATTTTCAAGATGTTCGAAAATAAGTTGAACATATAACTAAAAACATTGGAAAGGACGAACTAAACCGTAATAATGTATTGGTTAAATGTAAAACCGAGTGTTTTAAAGCGGAAACCCTTTTTCATGTCGATCCTAATGAATATACAACACCTAGCGTGTGTCGACGGAGAATTAAAAAAAAGTAATTCCGCAAACAGCTAACATAACAAGGGGTTTTCGAACGGAGTAATATGTGATCTTTGATTTACAAGAAATAGCGATTTTCAAGTTACACACAAACGAAGAATTGTAACAGTGACTTTACTTATGTTCTCTTTTAAATAAGGTAAAATATTGTGCCTAATCTTAGCTGCCAATTTGCTGGATTGGTCTTTTTTCTGAATATTCATATCTGGTTTACATTATGCCAGTACAGTGGGACAGTAGCACTGGCCTGGCATTGACTGTTTTGGCTCCCTGGTGATAGTATTTACATTATGCCGGTACTGATTTTGAGTGCTACTATCCTTCTATATTGGTATAATATAGACGATAAAGCCACATATTTTTTTTTAAATTAAGCTTCAGATTTAAAATGACGTAAGATTAAATAAAATCGGTATAACATTATTATAGTCCTCGAAACCAACAAAAAAAATTAAAATATTGCCCGCTTTGCGCTTCTAACTTAAAGCCTTTGTAAAATAGGAATGTAATGAAAAAACATAGGTGCTTTTAGGCCTTTGTTTCCATAACGTGAACCGAACGGAACGAAACAATTGGGTATTTTCTTTTACAGATGGCAATAGATGCATCGAAACTCTGCTTTTTGCCGTTATAAAATTTGTGATAAAGAAAAAACTTCGAGCCGAGCGCCAAGAGAAGTATTTTTAAAACAACCGTGTAATCCAGAGAATTGGGTAATTTTTAAGCATTTAGGTCAATTCCAAGTCAACAAAGTGAATGGGTAATAATAAAACATTTTTATATTTTTATCCTTATTAACTGACTGATTGATATCACTAATACAATGTAATGTGTTTTCAAAGGCAGGATTAATAGTTTTTTTTTGTCTTTTAAGCTACGCTATAAAAAATTAAAGGTCTTATATTATTATCTTATCTTACTATTTATACCTGGCTGACAGTTTTTGTTGTTTGTTGTGTTTTTCGCGCGTTTTAATTTGTTTTTTTGTGTATATGGGTTTGCACGTATGTAAATTCCAAGTTGTCGGCCTAAAGTCTAAGCGATTAAACCAATTTTTACGAATGAGGTGTCACTCGATCCGTTCTCTTCCCCGGAGTGACAGAGTATATTACATCAGCACAAAACACACAATGAAAGTAAGAATTAAAATTCTAAAATTCTAAATTGGAAAATGAGTTCTAATCTCACTGCGATAACCTTTTTTTTTTATTCGTAATAATTTTTTCGATGTTTTCGAGTTATTCTAGAATGAAAAAGTGTTACATATAACATTACAGTTTATTTAATTTAAATTACGAAAAATAATTAAATCACTATTTTAAAACACACCTGTAGATGGCGCTATTTCATCCATTAAATCCTCAGTCTTTTTTGGTTTTTAAAGTTAGACTATTATTCTTTTCACTTAAATCTTAACATATAATCTTAATTTAATAGTTAGATTAATTAGTTTGCCGACACACCACAGCATATAATCACCATATACGAGTAGGTACACGTTTTACAATCTAACATTCTATGTTACCAATGACATTGATGTATTACGAAGCCCTAAGGCCGAGTTCACATTGAACTTCAACATTCATATTTAACACTTTACCTTACTATAAGGACACACATTATCCAAATATCCCGCTAACGAAATTAAAAGTTACTTTATAAAGATTATTAAACTTGATTGAGGTTAAAAGCTCTATCTCTGTGTTAAAATGTTAATTCAAATAAAAACCATTATAGACCAGGAGTAGTTTCCGACAATGTTTTGCTTAGTGATAAGTATCATAACTTTAAGCTTACTACTTAATGAGTTCAAAGTTTTATATTTTATATCGAACTAGAATTAATCAATACACTTAAATACGTTTTATAGATATTATAGTTATCAGATATCTTGGCAATTTTAACTTCGCGCGAGTCGATACGCACAACAAAAATTTTGGTTTAGCGTATTTAGCATAGCGGGATGCGGGGTGAGGGCACTGCACAGCGCACCGATGACCTTGGGCCGCCAAGATATATGGAAATAAAAGACTTCTATGAGAAAGAGTAAATTTCGTGTAATTTCACATGCTATTAAAAAGTAATAAACGCTTTTGAAAGTATTTATTCGTGTATTTCATGTGATTAATATGAAGAGTATAATTAAAATGTAGGAGGGGGTGTTAGACTAAAGATAATTCGCGCACCGCCCTACAACCCTATAAGCCTGCAGATAGCGTGACAGAGGGGTGAAAGTACAGAGTGGCGTCTTTAATATTTCATTGGCTTTGCGAATCGCGATAAGCGAGCAGTGACAGGTCGCGTGTTGAGCGCCCAGTGATGACTCACCGTGAAGATGGGGCTGCGAAATCTAATACTTTGGTCTAACACTAAAACGTACACTTATAATCAAATGTATTATATATTTGTTTTTTTAATATTAAAAGATCCTACATAAAAAATCATAGTTTTAAACCTAGCAAATACTGACAAATGACAGAGTAATCTTTAAATAAAAGTAGTATGGAAATCGACTATTTTAAAAATTCAATCAAACTAGAATCATTGTGTAACCAACATGAATGTTTTATAATTTAAATACCGTATGTAAAGAAAATAAAACCTACTTTTCATATGTCAACAAACAAACCATTAGGGAGACGTTAGTAAGTAATCTTACATAACAGGCGATGTAATTACGAGGCTTCTACCATCTTTGATATATTAGTTTTGACAGGACTCATTAACGCTGCTTAATAACCTGGAACTTACTATAACAAGCTATTACTTCGTGCCCTTCACATATCGACCAGCAAACATCTTTATTTAAAGGAAAATTGCTTTTCAAATACACGAAATATATAATTTTCTATGACTTCATTCGAGTAATATTCTTTTTTTTTTATATCTTTAGTTAAGCCTTGACCTACTACTACTTACTATTTTTCTTCTTTTCGTTGTATAAGATCAGTAATTTTTTTTAAATCTAATTTATTTATTTATTCAAAAATTCGTCTTTGAGTTAAGAATACAATATTTTATAACTACATAAAGACTAATAAAAACTCATCGCTATAAAATATTTATTTTCATTTAATGTTGCTTTTTATATAATTTATTTAATAGGTGTAATCGTTGTAGCACGGAAATTAAATTAATAGATGTATGTTAGGGAAAATAATACATGTCTAACTCATGACATATTAATTGGCTCCGTATAAATGCGTAGCGTAATATTATAAGCGTAATTACACATTAGTCCTCTACAACTGTATAGCACCTACAAGAAATCTACACTGAAGGTCACACTAAGTGACCAATTAACTAAATGCGATAATAAATTAACTACCCTTTACTAACTAAAATTTCAGTATAAATTGCAGATTAAGTGTGCATCCGATTTAAAGACGTAAGATATGCGATCAGTAATTGAATCCAACTTCTTAATGTCCTGTTTTATTGTGGGTTTTGACTGCAGTGATATTTATGTTAATACCCGTAGTCTTTGTTTTCTCAAATCGCCTCAAATGAATGACACTGGAGTTCTACGTAAATACTCAGATGACAATTAAACTTTCGCCCATGGAACAACCTCCTCTGTTGTTACCTCCCACGAGGTCTAAACAACAAATAAAGGGCATTAGAAGTGTGTGCCGTGCCGCATGCAATCAGTTTAAGCGACATAAGTGATTGCCGCAAACTTGCAAACTGCCATGCTTTCCGCATAAATGCATATGCCAAGCCAACATGAGTCATTATAAAATAACTCATTAATTTTCAATTTACAATTCGTGGGGTCGTTGGACTGCATAATTAATGTTTAAACATTATAATTAATGTTTACTGTGTAATAAACTGTGAATCCATGCGTCTGTAACCAACGAGCACGAATGTATAGATGCATGATTGAAGAGCGATATAAATAGAGGTGTCCCAAGATCATGTTAAATGGAAATGCACTATTTCTTCACTTCATTTAGCAAATAATAAAGTTGACGTTAAGTGATCACTAAGGAGACCTCTAAATAAGCTCATTCAGTAGAACTCCACCCTAAGCGACAACTTACCATTAAGTGCACCAATGAAAATTATTTAAAGAAACGGACAAGGGAATGTAATAACATACAAATTTAGAAATCATTATCTAAGATAAATGTTTTGCGACACTTTCGGAATAAGTTCAGTTAACTCGGCAATATTTATTCGTTCAATACATCATCTTGGCTTTAAGACATTAAAATATTTGTCTGAAACATATATTATAATATATGTTCTGAGAAAGGATATGTCTGGATTTATTATTACATTAGTTTAGACTGAAATCAATTTTATTTCTGAATCTGCTCTTCTGATTGATCACTGTAGTCATTCGCGTGAAATACTAAATAATATATGGCTGTGGAATAATATTAGAATGTATACTTTCAATATTTTACTAGTTAACTTTAACATTTCATATTAGCGCTAGATTTTTTTTATATAACAAGGTGGCAAACGAGCAAAAACGATCAGTCTTTTTTCTCTCTTTCTTGTTCCCATTTTATATAAAACATTCTTCAACGATCTTTGCGAAGAGAGCATCTATTTCATGTTTATTTCTAAAAGTAAATGGTAAATATTTCAATAATAAAAGTAGCATATCTTCATTTTTTTCTACGCGCAGCAAAGTTTGGAGTAAAATACTTTGGAGTCTAAAATTCATAAAAAAACAGACCGCTAGTTTATAACAAATATTTAATTTCATGTTTTATATCTATGTACGAAAAACCAGTGGAAATAGAGTTTAATATGTTAGTGGTCGCAAATCTTCACTTTTGTCCTTAGTGTAGAATATTCGAGAGAAAATTACAAGATGCACTCAGCTTCGGAGCGTCGTTTCTTTGAGACTCTTGTTGTTTTATCTCAACATAAAAACTACTCCACCTAATGCAGTGTGAGAATTAAATGTTTTTAATTTAATTGTTGAAACAAATATATTCGTGGTAGATGTCCAATGTTCTGTCTCTGAAATGAAGTAAGCTGAAAAAATTATATTAATAAAGAAATTAAAAAAGCAAACGCTTTATTTATGCCAAAACGTTGTATAAATAATGTTATAGCTAAATTATAAGTAGAAGGGCTACTTGAAACAAATAACTAACGACGACGGTTGATAAACCGTATACATAATAATGTAACTCTCTTCAGCTAATGAAAGAACGACTAGTTTCTGTTCTCTCTGCTGTAAAGTATCTTTAAATTAATATTAAACACTAGCTTTTACCCGCGACTCCGTCCGCGCGGAATAAAAAAAAAATAGAAAACGGGGTAAAATTATCCTATGTCCTATTCCTGGTTCTAAGCTACCTGCACACCAATTTTCAGTCAAATCGATTCAGCCGTTCTTGAGTTATAAATGGTGTAACTAACACAACTTTCTTTTATATATATAGATTAAAAGAAACTTAATAGTAAGCGTGAATTATTAACCGAAATTAAACAAGAATTCTGTCAACTAAATAATAGTTTAAGTCAGCGAATAATTCTAAATATGCGGAATCGTTAGAAAAGTTCTAGAGTTTTTCTCAAAGCGCTTGCGTACGTGCCGGATGATTTACTCTCTCGATATTACCGGCCCCAGTCAGGTGGGAGGGACACGGACAGCGGAATTAAAGTTGCGGAGAAATATGACCCTACCCCTGTCCTAACCAAGGTCTCACAATGAGTGGACGAATTCAGAAGCGTCGTTCTAACTTTTTGAGATAACCCATTAGAAATATTTCTTCCTAAACCTTTTAAAACATTTGTCTTCGACTGTTTCGAATCATTGACGATATCATCATCATCTTTGCACACTTGAAGTGTGGTAGGTGCAATAGCCTTAATCATAATGTTATTAATGCGAAAGTTTGGATGAATAGATTTTTGTACTACGTATCTCCAAAACCGTTTAACTGATCTCAAAGAAATTTGATATAGATATAGAACATAGATCTGAAAGAACACTTACCAAGTTTTATTTTTAAGTCCGCGCAGACGGAGTCGCTAGCAAAAGCTACAAATGTTACTATTCTTTAATTATTCAGTGTTAAAAAAGAATTTTAAATGCAGACAAAATAATTTCAGTAAGGTTGTTTAAGTTCATATTCTAGTTATTACAGCAGACTTCATTCGGTGTCCTCTCGATCCTTTTTTTAGCCGACTTCAAAAAGAAGGAGGTTATTTATTTATCTAAGTACCCTTTCCGCCAGAGAAAATTTGGTAACTCATTTGCATTTCCAGCTCTACTAACTTTGCTGCTAAAAAACTCTATGCAATATTTAGTGTACAACCAAGAATATTGTATACAACTAATAATTAATGCTAAAAAAAAATTAATATTATAAAGATTAATAAATCTAAACAGGAAATCATTATTATCCACAGAGTCTACATTAGCCGGTTGGTTTTAACGCACTTTCCAACGTAGAATTTAAAAAAAAATCGGTGGGATAAAAATAGCGGAAAAAGAGAAACAATTTCGCTTTATGGCTTCCGCCCCCGTGCATTATGAAAATGAAGTTTTTATGTTTAAAAGAGTAATTCGACGGCGCGTGTTGATTCTTTTGTTTGAATCTTGGCTATATTATATTTCAGCCGAAATAAAGGCTTGAATACATTAATACTTCATATATTCTTATCGCAACTTTAGTGGTTGGATAGTATATAGTATATATTATATACTTATGTGAGATATTATCAAAAATATATAGTTCAAGAAATATATTTATAATATAAATATTGAACTATATCTGCACTACTTATATACAAATTATATGTTTTAGAAAATAGGAATAAAATAAATAAAATAGATATATTTATAAGTAAATGCATTTTTCAAATAATATGCAATAATAACATAACATAAATCACAATCAAGCCAGTCAAGAAAAAAAAATTATGTTAACCTCACAAACGAGGGTTCGCTAGAAAAACAAAACACAACCGAGATAACCTTTAATTGCGTGGGAAAAATAAATGCACAGCAATGCAATTAAAAATTCTCATTACGAGGAAACTGCAAAGAAATCCCTAAAATGCTGGAGAAATTAAAATATACAGTGCAGTTTAGTTCCAGAGGAACTTTATAAAGAGCAACGGTTGAGTAATTGTTGTAACCTCTCTCCCACACTCGGGATAGAAATTCTTCTCATTGCATGGAGTATACGACTTGCAATTACTGCTACTTCTTCCGTTGAAGACTACAATATACCTTTACTAAGTAAGTATAAAATCTACAGCAAATATAACAAGGCTTTCTTAAATTTCCTTAAAGGCTGGCTACTCTTGTTGCTGATGTCCATGGGTGTCGTTGATCATCTCGGTGTTCCCGCCGCATATATATCACGTCTCTTATTAAAAAAAATCTAAACCAGAAAATAAACGAATCTATAACTACACACATATGTTAATTTCTTTACTTTACTTCATATGATGTATATGTATATTTTGTGTTACACTAATTATAATTACATAAATACTTTATAATGATGATAATCAAAAAATTAAATAAAGAAAAAAAAATTGTGTAAGTGACTGAAGGAAATGTTTACTGTGTTATTTCTTAAAAATTACGAATCTCGAGTCGTCACTGCACTGCACGAACGAACCTCCAGAGACGATCGGGCTCCTATGTTTCATCCATCACCGCTGTGCCGCCTGCGGATTGTTTAACCCTTTTATCCTGATAACCACTCAGAGATATTTAGTCCCGGACTTCGATATTATTTATTTTGTTTACTCTTTCTATTTATGGTACAGAATTTAGGATTGATTCAAATAGAAATCTGTATTTTATGCCACTTACAGATTTCTATTTGGATCAACATTGCACTGAGCGTTAACGTTGTGCTGGCCAAATGATCCGGAAATATCTACGAGGAGTTTGTTCACTTGCTTATAATTAATTAATCAGTAAATCCATTAGCACGTAGGTGAGATAATCTTTATGGTTTCTTAGTGGGATGGCGCCGTATTAAATCACAACGCCTGAGCTCACCTTAAGTAGATATTATCTCACTTTTGCGTCTCCAACATTAATGTTAACTTTTGCCCGAAACACCGCGAGAGCCAAATGATATAACTAATATACGGTCTCGTTTCTCTTTCAAAGTTCTAGTTACTCTTAATGTTATTCTCAAATTAACAAAATTAAGTACATTTTTAAACAAAATTAATTATTATACATATTTTATATAGAATTGGAATTGTTTTAACCTCTAAGGCCCCTCGGAATTTAATTAAATTGAATTTTTTACGTTTGATTTCATTAAAATTTTAACTTTTTTAATCTGGGGTCGTATTTAAAAATTTTCATCAAATAATTTTAATAGTTAAATTATTCGTTTTAAGCACATTCAAAATTAAGTTATGCAAAAAGCTAGCAAAGCATAATGTTAGATTTTCACGAGTTTAATTATTTGCAAATTACTGAAAGTTATTTTTGTTTCTAAGCCACTAATATAACCAAAGCCAATAACAGGTCACTATATAATTGACTAATTAAACCTAATTAAATTAAAACAAATACCCTCGACTATTTGGAAATAATTTTCTTAAAAGTTATTTAAATTAGTATTATATAAAAGCCCTTAATTAATTTGTTTAAGGTAAAAGTAAAACATGCAAAGGCGGCGTATAAACCGTGATCTTATTAAGGTCGAGATCAAGGGTTAAAAAAACTGGACCTCAATTAACACTGGTCTTGAATATATAGGCCACTTTATCTTTTTAAGTTGATAAGATTTATTTTGTTTCACTACCACCTTAGCCGATAAACGTCTTAAAAACAAAAGAAACGTTGCCTTTTTGTAAGGTTGCAGGTGCATTTTACAATCTTCCACGGTCCTTAGGTCGACTAAAAAACCCGTTCTCGTATTTCTTAGGAGACTTGTCGTCAAGGGAATGATCAAATTTGCTCGATCGATTATTGTATTGCGGAATAGAATAAAGGACAGGAAACATGAAAGTCTGGGATCGTGTACACAATTTTTTTTAAATTGAAAATCCTTTTTTGTGTGCCGGAATTGTTTTGTTTTAGACAGTTTCTAATTTGAGACAAATATAAATAACAACTTTATAGGTAGATTTAAATTAAAGATACATGAAATAGTAATGAAAATTGAGTAAATGCAATAGAATGAATCGATAAGGAAAAATAAAACTGAATACACAGCATCAAGAAAATACTACGTAACTTTGTCAAAAACTTTTTATTAATAAATGTGTCAGGACAATACTCTTAAATTAAAGCCAAGCAATAAAATTAAAATAGACACATCGGTAGTAACAATGATTAAAGTCGAAAGATCATTGAGTTTAACCCAATATCGTCAAACTTCTGAAGCATTTCATCTGATTCTTTTATATGATCTCCAAAAAATGTATGTTGACAATGTGGTGGGCGGTGCGTGAACTGTATCAATATCACTGGCACCGACACCACCTGCCTCCGGATTTCGTGCACCGTGACCGCTTTATCTTTATTATAGCTTTTTTGTATAGTGCCCTATACAAACACCTTGCCCCTTTTGTTTCGATGAAATAATATATGGATTAATGTCGCCCCCTTTTATTTTAATCAACTTTTACAACGCTTTTGAATACATCCTCTCTTTTCAACGGCCAGCCTCATATGTCAACTACTTTTGTTTTTGGTTCTGCGTGTGAATGTACCCAACCCCTGGATTAAAATGACCAGGAATTTATAAGGAAAAATTTTATTCACTTCTTTTACCTTAAAACATTAAAATAAATCATTGAAATCTAAAAATTTTACTTTCATTGTCAATCATTTGCTATTGTTAAAATAAGAAGTAAGAAAACTGAAGAAGGAATTCTAGTCCCCTTATATAAAATCTCGTTGTACAAATCTTGAGAGATAATTAATTATTCCCAGCACGCAAGAGATCAAGGAGTATCTCGTTGAATTTATTTCTTTAGGAAGGCTTGCACCACGTCCGCCGGTGCGTGTTGGTGATCGAATGAAGAATCTTTAAACAAATGACTCTATGTTGCAGATAAATTCAAGTCGTATAAATATTCATGATACATCTTATGACTACGAATCTACAGCGACGTGTTTCGAGAATTGGCAAACTCACCAGACGATATGAATTCCCATTCGCACAATTAAGAGATAAATTAAGCTCTATTCACATCAAATTTATGTCAACTCGAACGTATCTCGAATTTGTGTATGCATACCGTAGGTCCCATACTAAGTTTTTAACTAAAACCAGGAATGCGAGAACCGTAACATATTTCAAATAGCTACAGATTAACATTGGATGTTACAATATAACATGAAAGTTAAGGTCTCGGAAGCTGGTTCTTGAAGTCTGGGAATTCAGTACATTTTAAAACAAGATGCCCTTAAAATTGACACACACGAACAAAAAGTTTGTGAAACGTCAACGGTTTCATGGGATTTCACTGTCAAAACACTTGCATAAAAATATTGTTGTTCCACTCATTCCCTTTGCAAAAAAAACGGAGATAACATAATATATCTAAAGTCTAAACACGTAACACAGTATAGCAAATAATGTATGTCAAATTAAGAGTTCGTAAGTATACGGCAAAAAATGATGGCCGCCACTGCACCGCTGCAGACGTTTCACTGTCGCCGCTTTGTCGGCCTTTTTTGTCGATCGTCCCGTGACTGTTTTAGTAATCCGATAGACGACTGTTTGAGTTACTGATGAAGCTTACGATCAGGTAGCGATGAAGTAATTAAATATGAATGAGACGGAAACATGTTCATACGTACTATCGATTTTGAGATTTTATTTTTTATCATTTAGAAAATGTACGTAGCAGTTGAAATATGGAATTGTTTGTCAATAGCAGTGATAGTTAATATGTTTATTTGACTGCAGCTTTTATATATTTATTCAATAATAAGGGAAAACTATTAAAGAAATGGATCGTATAATCCTTACGGAGGGTTATCAGACAGAAAAAGAATGCTAAGAAATACGTAACTAACAAACTTCCTAGTACAGTCAGAGTCCTTCGCGGTGTTTCACTTACTGAAAAATTGCCTTATGCCTTTCAATGAGACAAACTCCGCAAATTTCTTATAAAATAAATAATAAGGTTGACAGTGAGCTGCACAAACGACGGCATAATAGTAAAAAGCATTAACATGTGTACAATTGACCAAACTATTTTCGGACACATTTAAAAGCTGCGTCCAATTTGATTATTGTTTCCGCCTCGTCGTCACAATGTTTACGTAACGTTCGAACTAATGTCTCCTTTAAGGTGGAATACCGCCAATTTCTCCGATAGTACTACTAAAATATAGTTTTTGAAACATTATACGCATTACATTATATTTTAATAATGAAACATACATACGGAAATCTAATAAATATAAAACTTATTTTGTATGTGGTGAAAGCGTTATGAAAGCCATTACCTTATTACATTTACATTAAGTAAAGTAGCATCAAGCTAAGTGAAATAATTAAATTATATTATACCGGGCTCATACATAAATAATAGCAAGTAAACTAACAATGTTGCCGTCGGAAGCCCACAAATGTTTGCCCATTATTAAAAGATGATCTTGCGGTATTACCTTAGAATATACGCAAACAGGTTCCCTTATAATTCAAGAGCTTAATAGGCAATATTGTTTCCCTCTTTAATCCAATTAGTGTGCTCGGTGTTTATATTGAATCTGCTGTCCAATACTACAAGCCTACTAACGCCATCTACTATCGAGTAGATTGTAACTTCTATCACAAATTTAATAGCGTGTGATTTTCTACAAAACACTATTAAATACTTGTATTAAATTATCATCGATTATCAACCACATATTTTTTAAAGTACAATTAAGTAGATTTTTTTTCAAATGGAACTTAAATTAAAAAGAAATTAAATAAACAAAGAAAGAAAATAAAGACATTTCAGCTATTTCAAGTAGTAAAGCGTAAAACATTTTCACTCTCGTAATTATTTTAATTTACACTTTGTTTGACATGATATACCCGTGGCAAAACACTCTCATCTCATAATGAATTTAAACACGACACTTTCAAACACTGGAATAAAACAAGCACCAAATTTTGTAAATGAGTGTCATTAGTTTGTTGGAGCCCGAAGGATTGAGTGACACTCATTATTTGAAATATTATCGCACTTTAAGTCATTTCGTACAAAAGCCAAGAATATAATTTATTTGTAACAAGTTTGTTCAGAAATTACTGTTTTTATCTATTTTATAAGCCATATATTGGACGCAGGTTATAATCAAGCTTGCCTTATACACTATTTATCGTATATTTCTTGCAAAAATTTGGTAAATAACTCGTAACTGTTCTATTTTTTTTATTTATAAATTATGTTAAATTTATAAATTAAAAAAAAAACAGAACCAATAAAGTTTATTATTTTGTTAGTAATATTAAAGTTATTCAAAGTTTTGGGCAACTTCACTTCAATAGTTTCAAAACTGTCGAATTAATTGGTTACAAAAGTTTCTTTAAGTCATATATATATAATAGAATATTTTTTATTTATCTGAAGTATTTGTATGTCTTCTTTATTTCTAATCATTCACTGAATTCGTTTTATACGATCTTTGTTATCGTTTACGCGTTTTAAAGAAAAGCCCGCTCTTTATATGATTACAACGCCTTGAATTTTATTTTTCTCTTAAATCGTAGAAAACATGATACATTTATTCTTTTTAAACTTAAATTGTACTAACTTTTTAATTAAAAATTAGTCCATAACATTAATAGAAAATCATCCCCAACTTGGAGTATGCTCCGAGCCCCTCAGTGGGATACGTGAGCTGATGATGATTAATAGAAAATAACGTTCTTGCAGCCGCAGTAACTGAGTTGTAAATGCAGAAGAACAATGCATGATCAAAATATTATTGATATAACTTTAATGATATATTTTATTTAATCTTGTAAGATATTTACGTTCAGCTTTGATGGATTAGATTTATTGCAAACATACTTATATTTTGCAGGCTTATTGGTATACATAACAATTTCATCCCCATGTTGTTAGCATCCGATTCAATGGTTACTCTAATTGGAACTCAGTCCGATCAAATATTACACAGGATCAAGATATTCATGTTCCTCTGTATGGCAAATACAAAGCAGAAATAATTGATTCATGTTCCAGTTAAAGGTAGGTAACGCATCTGCAATTGCAGATGTTTATGAACAGCGGTTGCTTCGCCATTTTGGCGAATTAAGGAGGCCCTGACTCGCTTTATTACCTTATAGTATGTAAAAAACTATTGAACGTATCGGTACGAGACAATATATAATATGTAATAACTTTACTGTCGAAGCACACAAACACATGTTACTATCTGCGATATCCAGAGTATGAGAGAATTGTTAATATATCTTATTATAAGATAAGGCAGTTTGTCCACCAATACCTTCACGAGCTTATTTCTGTCCGATATCAAAATGACGTGACGGCGGTCATTTATCCACATCAACGATCTCTGGAATTTTTTCGTTACATTTGTTTTGACACACATTCTTCACTTTGTACTAGCTCTATTAATGAGTTATTATCATAGTTAAATTTCTTGGTCATTTATATTTTAATCAATTATCAACTAACTAAAAATAAAAAATAAAACCGTATGTTTAACACGTGAAGGCGCCGGCATGATGAACATCGGCCGTCATAATCTCGTCGCCATTTTACGATACCGCCAATGTATGTGCGTGACGATCGTGCGGTGGACAAGCCGTCATTTCGTTCTCATTGGCTTAACGGTGACGGTGTTGGTGGACAAACGGCCTTACGGCGTAAACTCGGTTATAATTATATAGTCAATTTTTTGTTGGAATTTTAGTGGTCCTTTTTTTTCTTATATTAATATACACTTAGTGATCATTAAATCTAAGTGTGTAAGTTATTTAAAAAAAATATACGGACAACAGCTAATTACTTCACAATTTAATTACCCACCTTGACTTACAATTGTAAATCAAGGCAAAGTCAATTTTATTTATATTATATTTTATAAGTTGAATTAATTTACATATCTTTAATTTGTTCTATGTATTTTAATGATAAAAAAACATTAATTTCTTGGTAAATAATATGCTTAATTAATGTAATTAATACACGATTTTTTTTATACCTTTATTTATAATTTTATAAAATAAGTAGTACCTACTAGCTGTCATCCGCGACTCTGTCCGCGCGGAATTAAAAAAAACTTATTTAGTTACCTATGTGTTCTTCCAGACTATGTTCTACATCCAGATCCGTTGAGGCGTTCTGAAAATACCTTCAAACAAACATCCATCCATCCATTACATATCCATCTAAACATTCGCATTTATAATATAAGTAAGATTTGTTTCATTTTCCTAACAATAAACATTGCTTCATATCTGTTGGAACACATTAACTTTTTAGTTTATTTTTTTGTAACTTTTAATTAATCTTTCAATCAATTATCCCGCCATCTAGCGGATAATGTAGAAAACGATTTCAAAAGCTGCTTCAAACACCGGCTGCACCGGACTCAAGAAAGAATCTGAATAAAATTATGTTTCTAAAAATATCGCAAAAAAATACAGCAGCAATTCCTTTTTGAATATTTTTTATTTACTTTAATTTACGTACATACATACAAAAAGAAGTTTTTTCGCAAAAGGTGACTTTATTACAGAGTTATAAGAAATAATTAATTTTTTTTGAATAAAATCATTTCAAAAACAATTCGAAATTTCACTGGTTATACAAATAATTATGAATGAACGAGAAATTACGAAAGGTTTTTTTATATTATATAGGTTGGCAAACGTGCAAGTGTCAATTTCATAATGACCACTAAAACAATAGTCAGCAAACAAAGGTAAGTATTACATGTACTAGTTGTTTCTGAGTGCAATAAACAAATAGCAGAATTTCCATAACTTTCCTGCCTGTCGCCGAACCTACATGGGAGGAATGTTATAAAATTAACTATTATATAATAGCTAAATAATTCAAAATTACTCCTAATAAAAAAAAATGGGACCCATCTGCAAGCACTTCCTTTCGATTAAAATATTTTTTATCAAAATCGAACCACCAGGGGCGGAGTTTCGCGGTAACACACATAAAAAAAAATACAGTCGAATTGATAACCTCCTTCTTTTTGAAGTCGGCTAAAAATACACCAAAAATAAAAAATACTAATAATACATTGTAAATAGAACACAACTTCAAATTATTTTCTTGATAATCGTCCTGTATTGGTCTTTCAAAACATTTCAAAATACTCGAAACAATAATGCTTAAAAATAAAACGTGTTAAATTATTGTTCATTTTAAAATAACGGTGACATTTCACGAGACGGCTTCCTCGGAGTATTTCACTAGACCTGCCTTTTCCGTATTCACGTGGCGTGCTACACACAAATTTAATTCTGAATTAAAGTACATTTAAATGCAAAAGCCGAGAGAAGAAGGTAATTAAGCCAAAGAAATGTACTGAAAATATTCTTAATTAAGGTCTTGTTCCATTTGACTTCACGACAATTGTAGAAGATTACTTTGAAATAGTTCAAGATGTTTAAAAACAAAGAAAATTACATTTATTTAATCTTTGACAAAAAAAAATGTATCATATATACCGCTTAACGTTATAAGCAACATATGAAGTAAAATGAATTGCCACAAATCTATCTATATATATAAAAGAAAGTCGTGCTAGTTACACTATTTATAACTCAAGAACGGCTGAATCGATTTGACTGAAAATTGATAGGCAGGTAGCTTAGAACCAGGAAACGGACATAGGATAATTTTTACCCCGTTTTCTATTTTTTATTCCGCGCGGACGGAGTCGCAGGTAAAAACTAGTCTCTTATAAATTTTCATATTATCAGTCCACTATATAATACAGGTAATAAATTATATTTATAGAATAGAATCAAACTGCAAATTAATTAAAAAAGGTAAATTTACTATCGTTTCACTAGTCGACTCTATGTATAAAAGAAAAGTGTAGGTAAATTAATCCAATCCATTGATTTACATCGGAAAACAGAAGCTCTTTACTATTTCAGTGAACCTACGCTTTAAATGGACGGAAACGTGCCCTGCATTCACATTACAAATAAAGAAAAGAAATTGAATAAATTGAATTGTACTCTATTGTAGAATCGTTATTAAAAAACAGAAGTCCATCACGGCTTTTAACATGATTGAAAATAACATGAACTATATTTTTTTAAGATCAAAAGATCATACGAAGATTAGCAATGTGTTCAGAACGTGAACATGAAGGTTTGCAATAAGAACTGTTTTGTATTTTTTTTTTCTTTTGCTTTTAATTCTTAATTTAAAATATTTTCATTGCAATTATTATTTTGTTTTTTCCTCACTTACATTTTTTCCTTAGCACAATGTGTTCTATTTAAGTTGTTTTTCTATCTTAAAAAAATTTTTATAAAACATATTTTCTTGCCTAATCATTTACTGAACACAACGCGTATGAAAGTTACCTTTTTCATATTTAACAAATTTATAACAAGCTAGATGTAGGTACATACATGAACGTAAAAGTACAGTCGAATTGATAATCTCCTTCTTTTTGAAGTCGGCTAAAAATTACATTTTCAGACCAGCAAAGCATCTGTAGTTTCTCTGCTGTTGCGGACGTCCTTACGTTAATCACCGCAGTGTTCCCGACGCTCGTTTGCCCCCTTCTCTCATAAAAAAAAACATACCAGCGTCAAAACCCTGAATAAATATTACTCATTAAAAAATATCTAAGCTTAATAAAATAATAAAGGTGTGTTACTGGTTTAAAAGGTTTTGAAATTAAGTACTCAAGCTATAGAAGCGATTTTATTGTCAATTTGACTTCGATGGGTCAGTACTAGCAGTCAATTGCATTCGTTCTTAATGTAGACGATTTATAAAACGGGTCACAAGCGCCGAGCGCCACTCGAGACGCGAGACTGCACTGACCGAACGATTATCGCCTATTCCACTTCAGTTCTTTTAAGTGGAATAATTTTGGCGTTTTTTCTTCTACCGTAATGTACAACATTAATTTTATTACTTTGTATGTAATGAAGTATAAAAGTTGTTCGATGCTTTATACCATGGATTCGATCGTTTGCTATTCTCAGATCAATTTTGCAAGAAAATAAATTAAAAAGATTAATTCAAAATTCTTGGGTCGATTGTTTTTGCCAAACTGATAAGCATAATTCCGTTATTACGTAATATGTATTATATTAAAATGTTTAAAAATTGGACGCATATAACGTTGTTTTAATCTGTTTAAAACTTTTACAGTGGTAGATCCCGCAACAACAACATTTGTTGGATGCACGAAAGGGCCGGGTCGACCGGTACAATACCACGACCACACAGAAGACAGGCGTAAAGTGGAAGCAATTCCGCGTTTCGCCTGTTGAGTGTGGTGCCGGAGGTAGGCCTCCGGCACCACACTCTCATTTTAGTCCTCTTTCCCTTACCACCCTTTTCTTATAAGGAAGGGAAGGAAAGGGGAAGTGGATTTAGCGGAGGAGGGGACGCATGGGAAGGGGGAATATCCTCTTTCTGTGCGTCTCCTTCTCCGTTAATTAAAGGTAGACAACGCATATGCACTTGCGGATGTCTATGGGCAA
This sequence comes from Papilio machaon, assembly GCF_912999745.1. Lineage (NCBI taxonomy): Eukaryota > Metazoa > Arthropoda > Insecta > Lepidoptera > Papilionidae > Papilio > Papilio machaon. Next base: position 6,336,209 of record NC_059996.1, on the reverse strand, counting down.
CGGTCACTTCGCTATTTCGGCGAATTCAGGTGACCGTTTGCTCGTTTGCCACCTTTTGATATAAAAAAAATATACGATTTAATCTGTATTTCGAAAACAAGAGGCATAAGAATAATTTTCTAGACACAAAAAAATTGATGACGTTATAAAAATGAAAAGTAGCCCACCGAGTACGTAACGAGTGAGATTTAGTGATAATAAATTTATCGAATATCGACTTTGTTAGTTTTGTCTCACACAGCGTCGGTCCCGAAAACATAAGTCACTCGCCTCTGCCTCTGGGGAGGTCGCGACCTTCTAACTAAAGTATGGCGCACCAACTTCCCTTCGTAGATATTTTTATACCCCATCCGATAAAGGATCGGAAAAAATAAATTTTATACAGGTCGTTTATCATGACACGAATATGTGAAACAGTAGTTTGTATTCAGATGTCTTAATAGAAACTTTTCTTATACAAGTGGGTTGGTTAAATAAATGATATATCATATTACCTTTTTAAAAAATAATGTGAGATTTATGTTACCAGTACCCTCCGAATGTTTGTCTGTTTTATGAATATCTAAATTCTAGTGTAATCACTTGAATTACGCTAAATCACCTTGTATAAACGTTTACCTACGCAGCGACGTTACCCGTAACGTAGCAACGGAGTCAAATTCTAATTTACTGAGCAATCTCTCTTAATATAATTGAATATAAATGCGGGAAACTGAGCATAAGGTGTAATTAATTTATGTGCGCATAAATTAAAATAGATTTTAATTATTTCAAGCCAAACAAAGGATAGCATAATTTGGAGGTGTTTTGGTTATAATTCCTGCGTATGAAATTTATTAAATTAATATTTATTACTGTAAAACAATTTTTAGTACCATATGGTGATAAGTAGGGACTCTGAAACTATGAGATTCATAAAAAAACAAGTAGGTATTCTTAATAAGATGCAACACAAAAATTTAAGTATCCAAAAATCGACGCTCCTTTACAATGAGAATACGAAGAAGAAAAGCAATAACTTCGCGTACATAATAATGAAATTCTGTCACAATTTACTTCAATAAAATATAAACAGTTGCTCGAGATTTATCGAACTCGCCAAAGTATTCATTATTCGCGACAAGCAATGCAGCTGATACGATACTCCATACAGTTCCTGACAATGCACACAAATTAAATTCGTATTCCGTTCGTGTAATCAAGACAGACACCCCGATGCGCATCTGCGTCCCTCAATCTTCGAGCTCAAACCAAAATTTGCACTGTCGATTCACAACCTTATCACTATGAAATAAAATATAAATTTCTTAACATCCTTTACAAGGCTTTAAAAGGATTACACTGTGGACCACGCAGAGCTGACCCTATCTCGTTATAGCGACGAAATCTTCGCTAATATAGTAATCATTTAGTCAGCTACGAGTATAAAATGTCACTTACTATGAAGGGCTTGATAAATCTACGCACATTAAGACACGACACATTTGATAAATGGATTCGGCGATTACTTCGACATGTCATATAATTTTACAATGATTGTTATTACAAGCTTAAATAACGTTATGCCATGAGCATTACATATCAATTTATTATTCCGTCATCATCACCGACACATAATAATCAGCAGATAGATTTTTTCGTCGGTTTACGCCCAAACAAACGGCTTGCGTTCTCAGAACACACAACCCAAAGTTTTATAACAATCTGTGCAGCACTTTAGGACTCATCGGGGAGATTTAATTTTGTACTTAACCCTATCCCTAATATATATGTATAAAACGAAACTAAAGTCTTAGAAACTTACATAAAATAACGAATGTTTGTTTGAGAGTAATTTAATGAGAAATCTAAATATATTCATAACTGAATTCCAGGAACATATCTCACAAATGTATCTTAGCTTCAGTTTTCGGAATTCCATTGGAATGTAATTTATCTCATGTTAATAAAATTGGAGTGTCTATGTGTTGTAATCTCGAAAAAAAATCATATTTCGCACTAATTATGTATTAGCCGATAAGGAAAAAACATTTTTTTAAATTGTTGTCTGTGTGTTTGTATGTCTTTCCGTAAGGCCGCATTTATTTCGGATTCACAGAACGGCTGGACTGATTATACAGGACCGATATTATTCATTTTAATTCAGCGCAGACGAAGCTGCGGGCGACCGCTAGTATTTAGATTTGAAGAAATTTTCATTTCTCCTCCTATGTAGTTAAATAAAAAAATAACATAATTATTTTTTTTTATTTTGTTTTGTCTCAAATCGGTAGAACGGAAGAATTGCCACGTCACAGTGGAGCTAGTTTGCAAACATATGCAAATTTTCTCACGGTATTTTCCTTCACTAGCCGAGTCCGATGTAAATCTTTAGTTTACGACACGAGAGGCACCATCGAGCCTGCATACTATAAAACTAAGGCGAGGCATGTACTTGGCTTCCAAGAACAGTATTTACTTTCAATGTTTCTATGTACTTTTATTTTTGCAACAGGCTGGTATTATAATCCCGCAGTAATCACAGGTAACTACGGATCGTAATAATTAAAATATCTTGTTATTTCAAATAATACCGTTGCAAAATTTAAATGAAGAGAAAAAAAAATAGTTCAATTTTCTGTATTTCATCGAAGAGAGTGATCACAATATGTTTATGAACAAATGTTTCGACAGTGTAAACCCATGGTATATGTTTAAAAACATATTTAATTACAGTTATTCATTAGAAATATCTAATGAATTCACTCACGTCAGTTATAGATTCCCACAAGCCAAACTGTTTGCTTTTATAAAATAAGGAAAAACACAATTGTAAAAATTACAAATACAAATTGTAAAAAAAAATCTGTATAAAAATAAAAGTAATATTATTTGTCTATCGGAACAAATAAAACAACAAAGTCTCTAGAGTCCTTCAGTTTTCAACAATATATTTGTAGAAATCGCCTTTGATCCGGGGACCTTTTTGCTGACCGCAATAAATGCCTCACTAAAGAGATAAAAGTAAGTCAGATTCCTTTGTAGTTAAACTCGGTCAAGTGACTTCGAACGTAATGAAAATTTTCTAGCTTGCACTTAGACAATTTATTTCTTCCAATAGCGTGTACTTTTTTAACTTTTTCTCCACTGTGGTCTACATAAAGCTTACTAATGAGGTTATTTGTATTAAATAAAAACATAAACAGAATACTGAATACTGAGATTAGATTACATGAAAAGAATATTACAGCTCCAATAATAATCTCTTATTTATTTTGTTGTAAATATTTGTATTAATAATTAAACTTAGGGCCAACGTACACGAACTATTTCTCTCGGAATTGGGCAATCAGTAGTAGACGTTAACCATACTCGAACCTCAATTCGCAAGTGTTTGTATCGTTTTTTCTTCAGATCGATCGGTCATACAATTCTACCTGTTTTGTTTTCTTCGAAAAAGCTCTTTGTGCAAAAAAAAAAAAGTATTGTGTCTCGAAAGGAAAAATTGTAGTTTCACTGTATGTAAATACAACATCCTATATAGTCTAAGCTTCCATAATGCATGTTGGTAGCGAACTGAATGGATTTTCGATGATTTGATTGTATTCCAATACTGTGTTGCTCATGCATTATAAGCAGCCGCTGACCTATGCAAGGCGGCTCAGAAACTGGGCCATCAAATTGATCTCGAGCTATTCAACTGAGCCAACTCTACACAATGCATAATAATTGCTTCTTTCATAACAAATCGAGCATTTAGTTCAACTTCTTGTAACCAGTCTGGTTAATTTATTAAAAGTTACATATTCATGGTAGTTACCTAATGGTACATACTACATGCATACAGGATGTTCCATGACATATGGAGGCAAAGTAGAGTAAATACTGTTGAAAAAAATGACATAGTAAAAATACTGAAGAAGAAGTGTTACTATTAATGCTATAATATCTGTATCGGCGACCTAGTTTTTTTATTTATTGAGTAAAAAACTTTTAATTTTTTTTAAAGTAATTAGTAGAAATAAATTAAAATGTTAATTAACATTTGGCATTACAAGTAATTTCAAAACCATGTTAAAAACATCCATGACTCTAAGCGACTTAAATATTTTACAATTGCAGATTTTAAGATGTGGTTTGAGTCAGCTAACAAAGGGTTTATATCCAGTTTAAAAATCTTTTCTGTTATCCTTTCTCGGACTCATTTGGTATACATATGACCGCAAAACCCATAACAGCATTCCGTTTTAAATCATGTGGTCAGTGACAACAAAGAGCATTTCAGAGGTATGTGGTTATACACAGAAATAATATTCAACTTTCCTTTGTACTAAAATATAACATTCCTTTGTTTATTAAGGTTTCTATGATAAATTTAAACAAAGAATTAAAATGTAATTTAATTTGCTTTCAAATACTTCATTTATCCATTGTTATGGGCAAAAATATTACTTTAAAGTCAGAAATTCGGAACGGATTTGTAAATTGATTTTATTTATTACTAAGTATACACATATGGTTACAAAGGCTGCTGGGAACAGAGATCAGTGAGATCGATGGGAGATGATGGGGGATGCCAAAGGCAAAAATACGTTAGAAAGTGGGAAAAAGCTATTGAAATCAGCATCATAAAAAAAACAAACGAATTCAAAAAATGACAAACAAAAGAAAAAATAGGTGCTTTTCTTTAATAAATTATTATATATTTCGGTAGCGTTTATGGTGGTTTATTTTTTAATTTAGTTAACAGTTAGCGTTCATTAAAACCAATTCGCGTAGAAGTAGAATACTGGCTGTGAACGATAAAGCGCTTAGTCAGAGTAGCTGCGGTTCTGAAGGAAGCTCGCAGCTTGCGGCAGAGAATAGCTCTGTGCTTCATCATTGTGGTGGAAGCTATAAGCTGAAGCGTCTTTTGTTTTAAGTTTTATTAAAAAACTTAACTTGTAAAATAGTAGAATGTATTAAACATACATGTGTGCATTTTTGTACATAACTAAGCATTTTACTCTTAAAGATAAACAGACAATATTTTATTATTATATTGTAAATTAGCAAACGAGCAAGCGACGATTTGAATTCTCTGTAATGGCGAAACGACCGCTGTCCATTGTAATCCGCCATTGCAGGTAAAGAGGGCTTAAATTAGGCATCCTCATATCCTTATACTAATCTGATGAAAAGTGGAATTGCCATTGCTATCTCACGCATGTCTTCCGTACAGTCGTGGTATTGCACTGGTTGAGCCGGCGTCTACCACTTTTCTCTCTCTCTCTCTTTCCTTCTCATTCTATTACTATTACTTGTTGAAGATATGTAATGGGCAACATGTAAATAATATATAATTAACTTAACGCTTTTAAGTTATACCATACCCCAAGTCTTTACTCGTAACAGCTTTGTTGGCTCGTTAAGTCTTCCTTGCACCGGGCGAATAAAGTTTTCTTTGACGTATTTGCATGTGCGATATAAGTTGAAATCTTTTCCGTTTTATATAAAATCATAACTTTTAACATAAGAAAATGTGAACTTTCCACGCCATCCTTTGAATCGTCAATTACGGAAAAAATACATATAATGTCTATTAGAGTTAGTACCTTCTTTCGAACACATTTGGTGGCATCGGAAAATAGAAAATAACTGAAACGAAATGGTATGTATACATGTATAAAAAAAATTATAACGTATGTAAAACATAATTTTGCTTTTCCACGAGCAGAAGCTGCTGACTAGTACAAAACACATCACATGGGGTGACAAGATGTTTTACGATTAGACAATGGAAACCTACATTTATAATCTCGCTATGACAATTACACGCACAATTAAAACATGTTGTGGCGCTCTCTGGAATTTTGCCAGGTATGAAATCTGCATACATGTGAGAACCCCAAGAAGCCATTCAGTGAAGGTCAACCAAAAAATGTATTTGCACTTTTTAATGTTAATTGTTGTAAGTGTCTTTATTTTCAAATGTTTCTACGTATTATATCTGTAACAATGGTAAACATGAACTGTTTCACTGATACATTGTAACGCGACATTTCGAAGACAAAATAGCAATTAAAGGCTCATTGTTTAAAAACGCCGTACAAATTTCATTTTAAAGGATTTACTAGATGAAATTATGACACAGAGTAAAGGAGATAAGTAAATGCATTGTGAAATATTGACTGCACAGAGTGATGCCTGTCCATTGAGAAAAGAGAGAAATGCCTACGGCGTAGCAGATTTGGTAGGCTGTGGTACCTACGCTTCGTAGCCTGGTACAACATTATTACAAAAAGAAATTGACTCATAAAAGCCTCGCTATAGGTGCGAAGATGAATCACTTCGCACTCGTTTTACACATGTAAAGCGTTACATGTAATTTTGTGTAATTTTCTAAATTGTTTGCAGCGCACTATACGTCCCCACTGATGGGTTCGGAGCCTACCCTACCTTAATATTTAAATACGCTTTTCATATCTTTATACCTGCAATAGACAAAATACTGTTTAATAACACGTAAATGAGTACACAAAACATACAGTTAACAGTAAGAGTATTTGAAATGTCAGCGCATGCAGGTGAAAGCCGCGATCACTCGTTGAGGTAAACACCTCGGCGAACAAACGCTAAAGCCACTCTAAAAGATGATCATAAAAGAGCTATGCCTTGGCATTCAGAGTAAATGCACGTTTCATAGGAAAACTTTTAACGCAAAGTATTTTCTATGTGAATTTCAAATGGCATATTTCTATTTTAAAAACCATTATCCGTTGATAGAAGTTCTTTTGTAAAGTTTTTTTTTTTCAAATCAATTTGTAATTGTTTTTTAACTAGCTGACGCCCACAACTCCGTCTGCGCGGAACTCTTCCAGACTGTTTTCTACATCTACACCAAATTTACCAATCTATACCTAAAACATCGAGATCCATGCAGCTGTACTGGAGATACCTTTCAACAAACATTCATCCCTCCTTCCATCCATCCAAACATTCGCATTTATAATATTAGTAAGATTAAGATAATATTATATGCTTGAGAAATACGATATAACATAGATAAAATATTATGTCGAAATCCAAATTTCGAAATCGTTCTAAAATGTAGTGCAATCAGTAAATTCATATCTAAAATGCGGTCGCAATTTTAACACGAAAAGGCAAATGTTCAAAATTTACTATTTTCAAAATGATTTTAACCGAACAGGTGTTGCATTAAGTAGATAAAAGTTTTCCTTTCAAACAGCAACCGTGCCTGTAATTAAAATGATGTGGCAAGTTCACCGCACAAGATGTACTTTGAATATATTCTAGCCTCTAGGGAGCGTATTGCATACGAAACTTTAAAGCATTATTTGCTATCTTGAAACTCATATAAAGTGCACTTTCGTTTTGCATGTTTAATATTATATTATAAGTGTAAATTTTTAACTCCCCCCTACCCCCCAAACACTTAAGAAACTTGAAATTAGAAAAGCTCTGATGAATTTATAAGTACACAGTTACAGCGTATTAAAATATTGGTATATATATTGCCCTAAGAATAACATGTTAACATACCTACTCTGTTCTTTGAAAAAATATTTATAAAAAAAAACGTTTGAGCCAATTTGCTACGATAACGTTTTGATTGTTTATTGTGTTTTCATTTATTTCGTTAAAATCACTAATTTAAAATTTATTTCATACTAGCTGTCGCCCGCGACTCCGTCCACGGGGAATTATTTTTTTAAATTCCTCGTGGACGGAGTAAACAAACATAATAAGTAACCTATGTATTCTTCCAGACTATGATCTACATCTATGCCAACTTTCATCGAGATCGGTTCAGCTGTTTTGGAGATAACTTCAAACAAACATCCATCCATCCAAACATTCGCATTTATAATATTAAGAAAGATATCCTTTTTTAAACATTTTTAAGAATCCATTTTAAACTTTCTGATATAAAATATGTTCAAAAGAGCCATTTCTTAGAAATATAATATTTAATTAATTCAACTTTGCAATTAAAAAATTAAGATTTAATACAAAATTTTCTTATAAAGTAATGTCAGTCAGCTGTAAACATGACTTACAAAAGATCTCTTTGATATCGTACCCTCGTAACATTCGCCGCCTTCTCAACATAAATAGAGAGAAAACTTTCTAAATAATTATAATGTGAGCCAGTGAGCGAGCATTGAGTGTACTTCGCTGTAATGAAGCCCTACGTAAAAAGTTCCAGAGTCAAACTACAGTCAAAGAATTCCTTTACCACTTAAGATTAAATATCATATAGCAAATTGTCACCTAAAGAACTATAGTTAGTTTAATTTATACCTTGCTAGCTTTTACCCGCGACTCCGTCCGCGCGGAATAAAAAATAGAAAACGGGGTAAAAATTATCCTATGTCCGTTTCCTGGTTCTAAGCTACCTGCCCACCAATTTTCAGTCAACTCAATTCAGCCGTTCTTGTGTTATAAATAGTGTAACTAACACGACTTTCTTTTATATATATAGATGTATGTTACTACGACAAATCGATTATTGTGAATGTTAAGTGACATTTATCGAAATGCGTAGAATTACATATTATAATACTAAATATTGTATTTAGATCTTTCAACAATAAGATATTGACAATACAATGTATTCTTTCTTACGAAAACAGATTGATTTAAAAAAAACGCAATGATAAAATTTAACGCATATTTAAAACTAATAGAATAGATATTTCTCATAAACCCTGTCTTTCCCTCAAAAGGCAGGGTATCTTACAAAGATTTCCCCCCGATAAAAAAAGATAAGATATTTTAATGCATTAATATTTCTTATCAAATAAGATATTTAGCTACATATGCTAGTTTAAAATCAATAATGTACTTACGGAAAACATGTTACGGAAAGTACGACAGCAGAAAAATATAGTGAACAATTGCTTAAAAACAATGGATCCGAAAACCGTGCCAACGTTAAAAGAATTGTGCCTTCTGTGTATGGAAGTAAAAAGTAGAACAATATGTAAGTACAAGCAATTGAAAGATACTACAATTTGTATAAATAATCTGTAATATTATCAGAATATATAAAGTATTTGTGACATTCATCACTTTATTGTAAAACTATAAAGCTATAGCAAAATAACACTGTCCAAATCCCATCCATCAACAATAGTGGCATTACACTCAATATAGTAAACTGGCCGTTAATTAAAAAAAAAACTTTTACTGACCTTCAATTTCGAGACGAAAAAACAAAGCAAATGACAAAACATACCGTGAAATTAGTCCAGCGAGGCTACAGGCAGTCATAAACAACACATTTACATACCCACGAAATATTACACTCCTCTAAATCAGACAAATAGTAATCAGTAGAAAGTCGTATCTTGAAAAAATAGTCATTCATCAGTGGTTGGTTTTACATAATACAAACCCCATCTACGAAATAAAACATCAACACCGTTTTACTTCAGTGCCTTTTAAAATGACACACATTTCCCTTATCGTCAACGTAAAAGCGCGATCTGAAAACATGCAAACTTCAATGCGACGCTAAAACTCAGTGGTTCTACAAAGAAACATTATGATTCATAAAAAACTTGCTTATATACCTTTTAATTAAAAAAATGCTTAACTTTTTATTCTTTTATTTTAATTTCCAATTACTACAAATTTTAATGAGGGTTATAAAGATGTTAATTAATTTGATGAAACTGTTCTTGCAAAGTTTTCTTTTCCTATTTTTTATAATTAATGTTTCATTTAACCTGATGCACATTTTTTTTATTTTTTATAATTTAGGACAAATAAATAATTTTGTTAAGGTACGATTACACTACAACACTATACAGCACGGCAGCCTCTGCATATGCATCGAATGTCTCTGTATAAACATGAGTGTCCCTGATTGCTAAATTTAATACTTGATAATTATTGTCGGGTTAGTCTTGTACCGTTGGACAGTATAGACAATAATGTCGGACATTTATGTCGGCATTTATGTCGTAGTCTAATTGTACCTTAACAAAACTGGTCCTGCTTTTGGAACGCAGGAGACAAACTACTATTTTTTTTTATTCCGTTTATGTCCGAGATTTCGTTGCATATAACAATTATTTTATTTTATCCAAACTAAAATAAAACTAAAATTTAAAAAAAAAACATTAATGCCGATAAATTTATATGAATACTAGCTCCGACCCGCAACTCCGTCCATGCGGATTAAAAAAAAAACTTAATTGGTAGCCTGTGTTCTTCCAGACTATGACCCGTTCAGCCGTTCTGGACATACTTTCTAACATACATCCATCCATTAATTCATCTATCCATCCATTTATATCCTTAATATACGTAAAGTGACATAAACCACGGTAGAGTAGTTAGTCTTTTTTTTAGTTCTTTTAATTAACGAAAGCATAATAAAGGCTTGTTTTAAAAAAGTTATTTTCTTTTAACTATTTATTACTAGCCGTCGACCGCGACACCGTCCGCGAGGAATTAAAAAAAAATATGTAGTAAGTAGCTTATGTGTTCTTCCAGACTATGTTCTACATCTAAGCGAAATTACATCAAGACCTATTGAGGCGTTCCGAAGGTACCTTCAAACAAACATCCATCCATACAAACATTCGCATTTTTAATATTAGTAAGATATTATTATACTCTTATTCTCCATGGGTCCAAAAAAAATTGACTCTTTTACGCCGATAAAATAAATTAGTTGTTTATAAGGATAAGAATTGAATATTTTCACATCAATTTTGTTGCTTTGGGAGGCGGTTGATAAACAATATGTTTTGTTCGGATAGCTAGTTGGTATGTTATTTAATTAAATTAAGATTTAAATAAGAAACAAAGTTCTAAACAAAACAGACTCATTATTACGCTGCTAAATTGCCAGACCGGAGTTGCTAGGCCATATGTATCCTACTAATTTATATATACCGTATTACGAGTATTATCTAGTGTAATTAAAATCAGTGGAATATTTTATTTAAATTTTGGTTTTGGTTCTTTTTTTATATAATACCGATGAATCACGAAACAGAATATTGTTGTTTTTTAGGTCTCTTATTTCAAAACCAGTTACTGTTGAATTTATACATTGTAGCTATCGAACCCTTGATACATAAAAACATTTATATGTTTTTGTTGCTAATTAATTAAAATTGCCTTACTCAAACACTTTAATTGATTAGTTGTACATTTCTCTTTCTCATACCGCATTTACTGTAATCTCATACGATGTCCTTCTTAAATACGTGCTATATATTTTTGAACATAAGTTTCGGAAGTGGAGATATATTTTTATGGAATTACACACTAGTACAGTTCAGCGCATTTTTATTTATTCTGTTGAAAAAAAAAATAGAAATTCTATTATTCAAAAGGAAAGGTGTTTGTTCATTCGGCATATGCTGCGGCGGATACCACAGCGCCGATTACCGATTAAAAAAAAACCCCTAAAGTAGCAGTAAATGACATTAAAATAAAAGCTTTAAATAAATATCTAAACTAAACACTTAGTCACTCGAGAGACTTAAACTTACGGCAAAAATTACAAAACTGAATAAAAAAATTAGTAAAACAACAAAAAGAACGTACAGACTTAAAAAATATCAACAATAATAGTAATAATAAAAGGTATACAGGACTAATCCAATAATGGTATAAAATCTTACAAATATTTAGGCAATATGAAATATATTTCAATATAACAAAACTCTCGTAAATTGTACACAAGTACGTAATTTATGTGAAAATAGCTCGTACATATTTTATCCCAACCCAGAGATGTTGGTTTGAAATGGAATATCATCTGTCTTCACTGGTATACCAAGTGCATCTGTTTCATACAAAATTCAACTGCTTCTACTCAAAGTATTCGATTGACTTGCGAGTTGTTCGCTCTTTAGAATCGTAATTATAAAACTTCCCATAAAATTATTAGAATTTCTTACATTAGTTGTAGCAGATTAAAATGTTATTGTGAATTACCTAAATCAAGACAATGTGCAGGGTTCTTAAAATTCTACAAGTTTAAGAAGATTATATTGTATTTGTACATAAGTGGAATTAAACTAATAAAGTAAATCTTACTAATATTATAAATGTAAACTTTTGGATGGATAGATGGATGGATGTCTGTTTGAAGGTATCTCCAAAACGGCTACATGAATCTCATTGAAATTTAGCATAGATGTAGAACAAAGTCTGGAATAACACATGGGATACTATTTAGGTAGAAGTTGCGGGCGATAGCTATTTGAGGTTGAACATTATTAACATTGACTTAAAATTACCTTTTGCGTCCAAAGACATATATTACCTTCCTTTTCGTTGTACTTAAAATAAAGAGACGACAATATGTTTAATACGTGTGTTCTTATGACTATAAATTCACTACAAAGCGGTTGCAAAATATTGCAAAGTAAAATGTAGTAAAAAGTTGATATTAAAAAGTAAGTTAGTATTGAAGTAAAAATCAGTATTTGCAAGTATATTTTTTTTTTTCGGAGAAGGATAACCCTCTCACTGGCCAACATCAAGTGCAAAAAAAACCTTTGTCCCCTGTTCGTCCTTAAAAGTCACCTTTTAAACGTCTAAAGTTATACAAGTAAACAAACATGAATGTGACCTTTACGCATCTTTTTGTTTTGATATACTTAATTGAAGTTATAATAATTCATCATAAATTTAAATCAAACAAAATATGTATCTCCGTAACTCTAGCGGAACCGAATAAAATTAATTTAATTATAATGATATATTTACAAGGTATTTCCTAATGATCTTATCTTCCTTTAAGAATTTAAAGACGGTAATTTTATTATACAGCAACTTTACTTTATTATCAAAATAATAATTTAATTTAATTTAAAATTCTTTATCTTAACATTATATATCAACTAGCTGTCGCCCGCGACTCCGTCCGCGCGCAGTTAAAAAAAAAAAAATTAAAAATAGATGTTGGCCGATTCTGAGACCTACTGAATATGCTCACAAAATTTCATGAGAATCGGTCAAGCCGTTTCGGAGGAGTACGGGAACGAAAACTGTGACACGAGAATTTTATATATTAGACTAGCTTTTACTCTCGACATTGCCCATTTAAAAAGAAAATAATAGTTGCGCTATTCCAGACATTTACATCTATGGTTAATTTCATCCAGATCTGTTTAGCCGTTTTGGAATATCTTGCTTATACATCCATCCATCTAAACTTTCGTATTTTTTTAATATAACTGAGATTAAATATGATGACATAACAACACGAACCAAACTATACATATATATTTTACCAACAAGGCGTGATCAAAAACAAAAGTGTAGTATTTGACACTAGTCTTTGTCTGTTAGCGATGAACATAAATTGTATTTATTATTAGTTGAAAATAAAAATAAATAAATTGTGAAGTTAATAATACGTCGATCAAAATGATGTATTGGATTTATAGGCGATTAAAGTTTTAAAACAACTATAAATCAAGTATATAATTTTGATCGACGTATTATGAACTTTACAATTTATTTATTACTAGCTGTCGCCCGCGACTCTGGACGCACGAAATAAAAAAAAAACTTAATAAGATTCCAGACTATGTTCTACATCTGTGACAGTTTCATCGAGATCCGTTGGACCGTTTCGGAGATACCTTGCAACAAACATCCATCTAAACTTAAGCATTTATAATATTAGTAAGATTTAATTTAAGAATGAATCAAATAAGAGGACATTTAAGTGCATTCAATAGAAAGGCAAGGCAAGGCAGGCAAGGCTACCTGCTATGAATGCTTTTAAGTTATGAGAGTTTTTTTTGGATCAACGCTTATATCGTATTCTTCGCTGTTATAACCTGACTTCGTAAAAAAAGTTCTTAAGCATGTTTACAAAAATATCATATATAATAGTCAAATGTTATCCAAGTTACAGCAGTGTTCATTTCATTTTCGTAACGTAAAGACATAACAACAATGAAGACTTATTTATTTGCATTTCTAACATTTGTGTTATCGGGAGCTAATGGTGCTTCAGGTTAGTCTAATTTTGTACTATTACAACCTAACAGGAATAACAGTTATTAAATAATTCTACGACGTATCTAACTGAACCATCATATAACAATTATAAGTGTCGTAAAATGTAATCCATGTAAATGAAACTAAATTTTTAATTCCTAACTTCAGTTACATTTCTGAGACCAAAATCTCTATATAAAACATATCGTCATCCCTGTCATTATCTTTGATAAAACAGAGATAAAAATATGTTTTAAACGGGAATTTTGGTCTCAGAAATCCACGGTTACTAGTGCTTCTATATATATAAAAGAAAGTCGTGTTAGTTACACTATTTATAACTCAAGATCGGTCGAACTGATTTAGCTGAAAATTGATGGGGAGGTAGCTTAGAACTAGGAGACGGACATAGGAACTTTTTTATCTTGTGTGCATTTCTTTTATTCCGCTCGGACGAAGTCGCGGGTAAAAGCTAGTTTATAAATAAAAAAAAGTCAAAAGTAGAAAACAAAATGAATTAGATGATTCCAGATTAGCGAATATTCTTAATACGATTTTGAGGTGGCTATGTAATATTTTAAAAAACTTCCATTTCATATCTTTCCAGCACCATTTATAAAGCCATGCAAGCTTAATGATGTTGAATGCATAAAATCCAGTGCTACGGCGGCGATACCTTTTATTGTGCCGGGCATACCTGCCCTTGGCATCCCTCCCAGTGAACCCTTGCACATACAGGAAGCCAAATCTGACCAGGATGAAATGAAACTGACTTTCAAGGACTTGAACATATATGGTTTAAGCAAGAGCCAGTTTAAAAATGTAGAGTAAGTTTCATTATTATCATTATTCTTAACGTCCATTTTAAGAAATACAATATATGTTTAAATTTAAATGTAAAATTGAAAAATTAAAAACTGACCAGACTATTTGTATTTTGAAAAAGATTAGGTTCGTGCCTCCTCTTATTGGAAGGCAAAACACAATAATATATATATCATGAAATATATTAATTTTTACAGAGTTGATGAAGCGAAATCAATTTTACACGTAGACTTAGAAACTCCTCTATCCGCTAAGGGTACTTATAAATTGACGGGGAAAATTCTTTTCATCCCCGCCGAAGGTGAAGGAAACATTGAAATCAAAACAGGTAATTAAAACAATTCATCTGTGCAGAATTAAAGAAACTATTATTAAAATCCTTTCAAAAATATTAAAATTAGCCTAATTATTTGCACAAGAATACTATAGTATAATATAATTTGGTCTGTCATATTTACTTTTTAAATTTCTTAAATTTGTCATTATTTTAACACTTTTAAAAATTCAGATAAAGTTCGGGTAATCATTGATGCTAAATATACAACAATCACGGACGAAAAGGGTGATAAGCATTGGAAGATCACGGGCTACGACTATACATATGATCTTATCAACAAAGTCTATTTTGTGCCTGAAAATCTATTTGGTGGAGATGCTACTAGAGGTAAGTTGAATTGATATACTGAACAGTTGCATGCTGGTGTTATAAAAAAACAATTGAATTAAACTTTAAAATTATATTTTAAAAAAAGATTATAAAATATAGAATGAAATAATAACGAAATATTCTCCAACATCTTTAAAGATCTTGGGAGAACTAGTTCGACAATTTACTAAAGCACAATTTTCTTGTCTACAGCCAAGCCAGTTTTGGAACTGTTTGATCACAGCTGGAAGGAGTTGATAACAGAAATAGGAGCACCTATAATAAAAGACGTAGTCAAAAGCGCAGTTGAACGTGTGAAGAAGTTCTTCCTTGCTGTACCTCTTTCTGAACTTGTGCAATCATAATTTTATATAAAACTAGCATTAAAACACCCGCAAATAGTCTGAAAAAATTGAATAAAAATTACCTTATCTTAATTGGACTAAATAACGTATATGTATTTAAATAATTAAAACAAAAAACTGTAATACTCTCAATTGGCATCTATTACAAGTGAAAAAAATGTTTTTGAACTTAATAATAAAAAATAAAATATTTTATTATTAATTGAAAATTTTAATAGTTCACACAGGAGTGTGAGCTCTCCCTAATATAGTAGTTTGTCCCTATGAAGGGTCAACACAGGATGGACCACTCTTCCATGCATCTCTATCAGCCGTCATAACTGAATATACTCTCTTCTTAACCATATACTCTTTCACACAATCCATCCATACCTTTTTCAGTCTTCCTCCACCTTTGTAACCATCTAAATGCAACGTTATTAATTTCTTATTTATATACCCACCATCTCTTCGCATAATATTTTCATACCACGTTAACCTTTATCTTTCCAATTTCTCCATCCCCCGCGCAACTTTAAAACTTCCTATAATATGTTCATTATATATTTAATCACTTCTCCTGAAAAATAGACTAACTAAAAGTAGAAATTGAAAAATAAAATTAAGCAACCACATTTTATTACTTAATAAAGACGTGATTTATTTATACAATAACGATTTAATTTTACAGTGTCTGTAGCAGAAGCTCCACCGCATATTTAATGAGAATTTTTATTACCCGCTTCCTAATTGATTGTTTAAGTATAAATTTGTAATATGCTTTAATAACCTGTATATTTTATTGGAATTTTATTTTCTTCAAACAAATTACATTGTTAATTCATGCAGTTGTTAAAAAAGATCTAATATGGTGTTAACACCCCTGTCTTCATATCCATTATGGATAATCACAATTAAACAATAATAATTGCGTATAACACCATCTAGTAACAAATTGTAAAACTATATAATTTAACTTATTTTAATTTCTAATATGTAATTGTTTATATTTAAAATTGTAGGCGCTTCATTGAAAAAATTAATACCAAATGTAACGAGAAAATGCCTAAAAACACATGAGATCTGAATCCTAACCGTTTCCATATGTATAATATGGCATTAAGAAACAAAAAAATTAAGACAGTTAATATTCCATTCCATAGTTGGTAATCTGAAAATAAAATTTAAGATAAACAACTATTAAACCAAATATGTACTGAAATATTGTATTATAACAACAAATAGCAACTAAACTTGTTCCATGTAGCGTCCGTTACTATAATTATTCGGTTAAGTAACATAAACTTGTTCACTTTCATTGCTGCAGCGAACTTTGAGTCAGGCTAGAGAACTCATAAACTGTTGTAAACTACTGGAAATTTTTAAGTTCTTAAATGCGGTTGGCCGCGGAAAATAAGTTTTAACGCTTCCTCGTGCGCTTGATATTTTGTCTGCGGTGTTTATGTTACAAACCGGTAATTTTATATTAAACAAACAAACCTACATGGTTGTATTGTCATATATGCAGCTGTTCGTACCATGCATTATTATTATAGTTTACAATAATAAAGTATTAATAATTTAAATGTTAATAATGGACAAAAGACGACGAAATTTAACGAAAAAGCAATGTAGAAAAGAAAACACCCAATCAATTAGGGTATTCAGTATTTAAAAGCAATATTGAAGAAAATAATTGCTGATCGAAAAATACAGTAAGCCATAACAGTATCAGTAATATATCGCAAGGGAGCAGCAATTATCCCGGACAGGTCTTTGCACATAAATATTCATCTTGCCGACTGGCTGAGCGGAATTGGAAGCATTCCTAGAAATCCGCACCGCGATCCATCGCCCTTACAATTGATTGATCTTAATTAAATCGATTCGGTTTATTGTCTCTATCCATTCCATTGATACGATGTCATCATGGTTAAGATGAAATGCTATCAAACATCAATAACATTATTACTTATCGCTCGTCTTTGTTATTGGTTGGGTTAATTAAATGTTTTAGCTTTAAATGCGTTAATAAGGAAACACAATTATCTATTTACATAGAAACCGGTGTGGACACATCAGTTAACTATTACTGTGTTGACGAAGATTGATACAATACGTCTACAAGGCAATTAACGATACAGTATAGACAGTTCCACAGTGGTAGACGCCAGCAGCAACAACATCAGTTGCACGAATGAGCCAGCTCGCCCGGTGAAATACCACGACCAGACAGAAGACAGGCGTGAAGTGGAAGCAATTCCGCGTTTCGTCTGATGAGTGTATGCTGATGAGTGGAATTCAAACCTAGGAAAGGAAAATATCCTCTTTCTGTGGGTCCCCTCCTCAGCCAATTAAGGTTAGACAACGCAATCTGCAATTGCGGATGTCTATGGATAACGGTCGCTTCACTATTTCGGCAAATTTAGGTGGCAGCTTGCTTGTTTGCAACCTTTTTATAAAAATAAGAAAATTTCAAAATAAGGTCCTTTGATCTGATCGAAGTTACGGAAGACCACTAGATGAAGTCAAGAGTCCAATCGAAGTGAGGATTTATCAGGAAAGTCTGGGGCCAGAAAGTATATACATCTCTTTTTGAGTATTTGGTACGCGATATAATATTACAATAGTCTTATAGTATGTACATATGGTTAAAGTGACGTCTGCTCTACAGCTAAACAGAAGTGCTCAATATCACTGCGTTCCGATGGCAGAATGGCGCTGCAAGTTGTTAAAATCGTTGGAATAGCAGACTTAACGTGAATCGCGTCCAATGCTACTTGTGTGGCTATGGACCAATATCTAAACATTCTACAAATATCCGTGTTGTTATGGTTGTAAATTATGAGTCGTTTATCAAAATTGAAACAACTTATTAAATATAAAGACAAGATAATTGAATATAAAGACTGACATTTTGATTGAATATCTTACAGATAAAGTGACATTTATAATTGCAATCTGGTCGGTTTGGTCCCTTAAATTCTCTTTGTTTACATATAAGTTTAATTCATAGAGTTTCTTTTGTTTTTTAGTGACTTTCATTTATTTTATGAGTCGCAACCATTACGCATCAAAATGTCTGAAGGCGACAGAGCCGTCGGCCTCTAGCGTGCTGTCAAGAGCGCACTTTAGGGGAGGAATCCCCCGCCTTATAAATTACCCCGCTATCTAAATCTGCCAGATAAGTGCGTTTCAACTTTCCAATTTCGCTACACATCAATAACACTGACAACTTCAGTCGGGGGCAACAAATCAAATATCTAAGTATGATGGTACACAGTGACAAATGGAACGAGCCGTTTTGTTTTTCTTCTTTTTATGTCAAAGCCTACCAATTTACGTGGAACGTGAGTAGAATGTTTGGTTCCTTAGAAATGTAAGGTTTCTGTGGCAATCCTTCATTATTTATGTCTTTCATATGTAACAATATGGCAGCTTCTAAGATATACGGAAACAATCTAGGAAGTAACAAAACGCCTACATACAAGTTCTGTTACAACATTCTCAATTTTAAATTAAAAAAAAATTGTCTATAGTTTTATTTTTGAGCTCTGTACTTAAGAATAATAAAACAAATATTATCGCTTGAAGAACTTAAATACTTACCGTATACTTGTAAATGAATAACAGTTGGTTTTGACTGTAGTTACAATTTAATTACTACATATTATTGTCTCTATTTTGTCAAAGAAAATGTTAGAGATAACAATATGTATTACTAATACATATGTATACAAGTGTGAGAACAGTTGAATTCTGGGTTAAGACGGAATTATTATATAATTAGAGTTGGGTTTCATTCGTGGCAGAATTATTAGATGGAATGAATGATTCAGGTTAAACTTTGACAAAACATAGAGCGGAGTTGGAATTTGGAACGAGGCGCGGACGCTTGCAATGAAATGCTCTTCATTCCAATAATGGCGTCGCCGACGTGATGAATTATGAACTACCAGCTACAGCGAATTGCTGTCCAACTGAAATAGACAAGATAACATAGTTGTATGTACTACCATATTTGATACTATGATATTATTCGTATTGTTATAATGTTACGGATTTGTTAACACCCTTTTATAATTGAAAAGTTCGATTTGCGCGCCAGTTGTTTGACACTAACAAATGAAAAAAACTATGATGGTGTTGGTTTCAGAAGTGCAGTGAACGAAGAAGAAATGCAACTGATTGACTTTTATGGTAATACTAGCTTGTGCCCGCGACTTCGTCCGTGCGGAATAAAAAAAAATAAGGATCCTATGTGTTTTTCCAGATTGTGTTCTATATATATGCCAAATTTCAGCGAGATCTTACAAACATACATTTTTAATCCAAACTTTCGCATTATGAATAGACAATAATAACTGTAACATTATATTTTCTGTTTATACTAATCGCACCGTAGTCTATTAATCTTTGTATGTACAATTAAATATGTTTTCTTTCTTCCAACGCTATGTCTACATATATAACCAATCAGTTAAACAAAATGGAATCGTGGTTAACATAATCTACTAAGGACTTATCTTCTTCTTTAATCTTACAAAGGAACAGTACTCAGATGTAATCTGAGAAGTTCACACAAATACACCGTGAAATGGTATAAGATATAAGCATAACTGTTCATTTATTACATAATGAAGGTAATCAATTACCAAAGAGCAATGTAAATGGTCTGCAACCATCGCACTGCGCATTCGAATGGGCGAATGATATGCAACGTTTAACACGCTTTGCATACATCAGTTCTATACAACATTCGGGTAATATAACACTAAAGTTTGAATTGTTAAACTAACTTTGTATACTTACAAAGATTGATTAAATTTTCAGAGATTGAAGAATGAATAATTTTTCTTACAGTGTTTTGTTCTATTTTGTGTTAGTTTGACATTATTAGGATACTAACAGAGTACTTTACAGTGAAAATAACTTAAGTCTAAAATGCTAAACAAATATACTCACAAAATTTATCAAAGAAATGTCCAATTTCACAATTTTTATAGCGCCTGTCGGAATAGCATACGCAACTTTTCAATGCTACAAATACTGGAAGAACATTTTTTATGAATTAAAACGATATATTTTCTAAGCTAACTTGCTAAAATGTGTATTGCTAAGAGCAAGTTTTAATTTTCTTAACATTCAATATACGCCATTAAAACTTAGTCGATATTTCCCTAGACATCCAATAGTCTACCTAGACATACAAAACTCCTTCTTTTAAACTTGTCTAACAACTCGTTCAAGTTATGTTTAAAAAAATTAAAATTAATTAATTTTCAGTATTTATCTCTCTGTCTATCCTCATTATTTTAATATCATCTTATCATTAAATAAAAGCATTGGGAAGGAACGAAGGGGGATAAAGATTACAAGCACAATCCCCACAATCCAAGGGGTTAGAGATGCTCGTTAACGCCGCAAGGCAGTCTCTTGACTGTTAATATCTGCCGTTTAACATCCCCAAGATACAAAATGCCCGACAAAGTTTTTGCAGTGAACATGGATGTAAGAGTGAGAAATAATACAATGTATTTTAATCCAACGCCCAAATTAAGTAAACTTTCATACACTATTACGTTATTTCATTTTTTTTAATTGTGGGATAAAGTGAAAGATGAGAAATTTAAGACGTAGAATGGAACGGATGTCTATTGGCAACGGTCACCTCGCTATTACGGCGAATTCAGATGGCCGTTTGTTCGTTTGCCACCTTTTGATATAAAAAAAAAACACAATGAAAACTACGCAATGAATGTTTGTGAGGAGATTTTAAGATTGTTTCAATAATACTGTTTCTGCAAAGACAAGGTTCTAGCGGCCCTTACAATACAGAAAGCAATACTGAATACACATTTCGTTTTATTTGCGGGCTCTCTCATTTACAAACAATGTAATCATCCCGACAGCCGAGATCTCATCACCGATTATCTCTTAGAGCGTGAGCCGCTTTTCTTATTATTTTTTTATTCTTATTTCACGTTGAAAAGTGAATGGTTCACAAAACAAAGCGGGCAATGATTGAATCGATTCATTAGAACCTTTGCGACGTGAAAACGTTAACAGCATGTTTTCATTTAAAAAGACTTGTCAGTGAGAGATCCCGCAATCACAATATTTGTTGGGTACACGAATGGGCCAGGTCGACCTGTGAAATGCCACGACCACACAGGAGACAGTCATGAAGTGGAAGCAATCTTCCTTCTTGGAAGCGTTTCCTCTGATGATTGTGCGTGCTGAAGACCTAATTTTAGTCCCCATTCTCACCCCACGCTTTTCTTATTAAGAAATAATTGGAAGGTGAAGTGGATGCGGCGAAGAAGGGGACGTCTAGAAAGGGAAACTATCCTTTTTCAGTCGTCGATTAATGGTAGGCTGAGCAATATGCAATTGCGCATGTCTATGGGCATTGGTCGCCTCGCTACTTCAACAAATTTAAGTGTCCGCTTGTTCGTTTGCCACCTTAATATATAAAAAAGATATTTTTTTATCTTTCTTGTTTTAAAGAGATTGAGAGCAACGGTGTACATTTTCGTATTTGTACTGTTACTGTTACACACAATTTGTTGTATTGCATTTGCTATAATGAAAGACTATTAGAATTTTACGGGATCTCATCACTACTGACCGGCAAAAATATTTTTCTATTAAATATCCGTTCAGTTGTTATAAAAATAAAATAGGTAATTAATATTAACTTTTATCATTAAATCTTCTCAGGCATCTTCTCATCTCCAAGGTTATAGCCTCTAGGGTTAACAACCCAATGACATGTTTGTATTTTTTGTTACCGAGTTAATGTTCCGCTGTCGAAATATATTCGTATAAAATAACTATGTAATAACTATGTATCGGTTGATAAGAAAGAAAACAATTTTTATACCTTTATTGAAGAGTTGAGTAATTTCGTGAAAATCTTAGTTTCAAACATTTGGATATTTAACAATGTACAATTGGGTCTCGTAAAAGCTTCAATTTAGGCTGTGATATTTAAGATTAAAATGAAAAGGTGAAATAAAATCTAATCTTCAAGATTGTATGTACTCTATTAACATGTTCATGTCACTCTATTGTTTTCCACGTTAGAAGAATACTACTATAATCGCTGAAAAATACGTAGTCTCAAAAATATATTCTCTTCAAAAATATATGCATGTCATAAACAAACTAAGGATATGGAAAATGCTACACAATAGAAAGATAAACTAAATTTAAAATAAGATAAAGTAACTCCAAGAACAAGCACAATTTCTGCTTTGTAACAACGTCAACAACTCAAAGGTTTATGCTTAAGGTATGAGCAACCATTTCGAGTTCTGAGTTGAAATTGTAGTGCATGAATAGATTTAAATAAAAAAGTTGAAATACATATATTTGTAAAAACAAACATATTTACATACTTAATTTATTTCTTATGCAAGTGTCAGGTTATATGAATCACAATATCTTACAACAACAACAAAATCACCACCGGTTGCATAATAATTTTTATTTACAAATTAAGATGCATTTCCACGGCGCGTGGTTCTGCAGACGGAACAGAGATCTGCAATGCTCAGTGAAAACTGTCGTTTATTGTAGCACTCACAATGGTCGTTTGCGTTTTATCACCATCATCATCATCGTCAGCTCACTATACGTCCCCACCGAGGGGCTCGGAGCCTACCCTAAGTCAAGAGTGACTAGGCCATAGTCAACCACGCTGGCCCAGTGCGGGTTGGTTGACTTCACACAGATCTCAGATATGTACAGGTTGTATCACGATGTTTTCCTTCACTGTAAGAATGTCGGATAGATGTACATATGTAAATCGAAAATCGAAAAACACATTGGTACATAGCGAGATTCAAACACAGGACCGTTTGTGTTTGCTAACTATATTTTATCTTATGTAAATGAGATATAGTATCATTATGAAAATCTTTGTTTTTCAACATAATGCACGCTTCATTATTGAAATCTGAAGATTATTTAGTAAATACTTGTTTTTATTAGATTAAAAAATTAATTATATACTCAATGGTGCTTGCGATTTTACAATTTCTACGGTTGTTACGGTTATTAAGCATGCCAAATTATCTACAATTATCTTAAATATAGTCCCATCCATTATAATTCCGATAGATAGATTATAAAATAACAATACAAATAAATTTAACTATGACATCTAAAAATAAAAAATTGATGACATCACCAGTAATTGTCACTTCAATCATAATAGTAGGGGGAAGCGAAGCATGGATTTTGGGATTTCGTCGTGGCAATAAAATAATCAAGTACTCAAACATAGAAGTCTCCATATAGAGCCGCATACAAATATATACAGATAGATAATGTATTAAAAAGATGAGCTTATACATTTTAATAGGATTCAAATAAATACGGATGTTTTGTGATATTATATTGATTAGCATATTAAATACTTAATTATGGAACAGATTATCTGAAATAAATTGGTGCTCCGAGATTTTAAATACCAAAATTTGTTTATTCCACTAATAGATATTAAAAAAAAATAAGGACGACTGACCTTGCTCGATGTTATTTTGGTGACGACAAGGAATCCTAAAATATCTCAGTTTCAAAAATCGGTCAAGTTGTTTAGGTTACATTGGACCCGAATATTTTTATTTTATTTTATAACATACATAGTTGGAATCTAAATTATTGGATACAATCTTTATATCTCAACCTTGTCTTGTGTATGTTGTGTACTCCTGACATCTGTTTTTTCCTCTATTTTTATTATCTGTGTGTTGTTTTTACCTGTTCTTGCTTGTTGAATATGTAATTGGTGTACCTTTTTAATAAATATATACCTAAATAGAGCCGTAGGTAAGGCCCACCTCTCAATCAGAAAAACATCGAATATTTGAGTTTTTATGAATATTTATAATTCGATATGTTTAACGTTTGCATTAATTTATTCTTATTTCATCTATATTACTGCACAGAAAACGCACTTTTGAACTAAACCAAGAGTACAAAGAATGATTTCAAATGTTGGCTAAAAAATCAGATTTTAGTTATGTTAATTTCCAATCCTAATGGATTAACGCTTTCAAATAATAATCAAATATGTGTACGAAATTAGCTGTTTATTTAAATTTTATTATTTAGTTGAAAATTCTGTTATTGTTAAAAAGATGTATCAACGTTTTGAATGGTGGAGTTTTTTTTTTTTATTAAAAGAAAGACAAACACCTTATAACCATACAGTATGTCATGCATAATTTACATTTTAATAATATATTTCATTATATTATACATAACCTTTAATCCAACTCTTCTAGGAGCTAAACTTGCTATGTTGTGGAGATTTGAAAATGTTTAAATACAAAAGTTGGTTAAAACAATTACCAAGAACAGCTTTTTGCTCTTGCATAACATAATGTTATGCAAGAGGAAAAATAATCCTCATGTTCATTTTATTTCTTTTTTTTTGCTATGTGTGTATCTATAGATATGTCTGTTCCAATATATCCGTATGCTTAACGGTTTCACCGATTTTAAAATAAAAGATGTTATTTGATTTGTTGTTTTCCCCGATATGTAAAAATACTGTCGATTGGGCGTTTTTTTTAAATTAATTACCGGTTATTTAACATAAATGTATAAATATTGAATTAATAGAATGTAAAGATATGTGTATACAAAAGATACATTTCTGTTTAACCTTTTCAAATTTTATGTTCTAATGGATTGCAATGAAACGGAAATTTCCAGAAAACAATTTGAAAACAAACAATAACTGACATCGTAGGCATAATGTCAAACGCCTTTGTCTCACGCAGAACTTAAATATCAAACACTAATTGATTGTAAATGATGATTTATGGTTTACGGCCTCCCTTTTAGCCTTGAAGCTGGTATTGTTTTTATTTGTTACTACCTGTCGCCCGTGTCTCCGTCCGCGAGGAATGAAAAAAAAAACTTTACTAGTGGCCTATGTGTTTTTCCAGACTATGTACATATATGCCAAATTTCATCAAGATCCGTCTAGTCGTTTCGGTGATACCTTCAAACAAACATCCATCCATTCATCTAAACATTGACATTTAACATCGGCTTTAAACCTGAAATGTCAAATGCAGTATGAGTTACACTTAGTTAACCGTACAACATTGAATACCTATCTTATCTTACTGATATTATAAATGCGAAACTTTGGATGGATGGATGGATGTTTGTTATTACATATCTCCAGAACGGTTAAACGGATTTCGCTGAAATTTGGTTTAGATGTCACGATAGGAAATGGGCATAATAGAACTGCCTGAAATAATAAATAGGCAGTTTTTTTAATTCCGTGCGGTCGCGGATTAGCAGACAAAAGCTAATTGTTTAGATGAATTGACATTGTATATTACAGCGTACAATGGATCGCATATAACACTGTTACATGATTAAAGTCGAGGCAGATCTCTTTTATTATAAAAGACTTTATAATAGTTAAATCCAACTAATTAACAATATCTATCAAGCACACGTAATATCATTTTTGCGACATTACACTATTTTGTATTTGAATTGGAAATGTAAAATTTACAAATTTTAGGATCAATGTAAAAAAATGTAATAGCTGTAATACGAGAGTTCTTATAATAAGATGATAATAAAAAACATAATCATGATAACATTTTTTACAGTGATATAAAAATAAATTATTACGTACTTATATGCATTCTTTTGTTCCATAAATAACTTACAAAATACTTCATCACGAACTCGTCGAACTTTTTTATTGGTTTATAGCGTAGTTACAACTTTCAATTTAGTTATTAAAACGATTTTTCTTAATGGCTTTTAATATTTGCGTTTGTCGAATGCTTCATTTATATTTTAAAAAAAAGATGTCTATGTTTTCAATTTTCAAACAATTATTACTGACTGTCTGTACCTATATTATATGTTTCTGGGAATCGAAGTTTTTTACCCAAGCACAGTATAAAAATTACGATTTTTTTTAATTGCAACAAATAATTTCAATAGGAAATAACCCTAATCTAATAGGAATATGTTAATTTTTTATTTAACAACTTCTCAATATCGGTTAAACTAGTTCTTAATTCTGAGATTAGCAGAGAATAAAATTACGCCTACTGAGATTTTAATCTATATCTATCTTACTAATATTATAAATGGAATGTTTGGATGGATGGATGGATATTTGTTTGAATTTATCTCCAGAACAGCTTAACGGATCACGATGAAATTTGGCATAGATGTAGATCATAGTCTGGAAGAACACATGGGCTATCTAATATGTTTTTTAATTGCGCGCAGACGGAGTCGCGGGCAACACCTAGTACATGCATATTAATAAAATTGGAATGTCTGTATTTAATACGAAAAAATAGTCATTCTTCATATACATGATGTATTCGCGTTGTTGATAACGAAATAGCGATTTGTAAATTTTTTTGTCTGTCTATGTAGGTATATCTATGTCTTTATCCCAAGGTCAAGGAGATGATGTCTGTCTGTATGTTTGGCCGTAAGGCCGCGTTTGTTCCGGGTAATCTCTGAAACGGCTGGGCAAATTTTGACTGGATTATCACGGGACAAGACTATATAGGCTTCTGTTTTTTTTTAATTCTGCGCTAACGAAGTCAATAGCTAGTAGTATCATTAAGTTCGCAACTATACGATTTCTTTTTTTTATACATATAATGAATAAATAAACAACCGCTTGACCTCAATCCCACCCGGATTCGGGTAAAATAACCCTAGAACTCCACTGCAGTGACAGTTGTTTAAATACATATTGTTATCCCTTACATAAACATACAAAAAACAGAGACAACAATATATTATATGTATAGGTAATACAAATGTGTATGCAGCCGAAGCCCATAATAATTGCTAGGCACAGTATCCGCTAAGGAAGGGACATAAAATAAAAGAATGAACTAATTAGTACCTGTATTATATGCATATTTATTGCATTATGGAAATAAATCTTTAATTAAATTTCATTATTTAGTTTTTCTTTATCTATTAAATATACTTAGAAACAAATTTGTTTATTATTATGTGGTGTCTATACTAATATGAGTAATAATTTTTAAACCGTCGTACTTTAAAAGTCGCTAGACTCATCGATGTGCATTTGTGCATTGAAACTATAGATAGGGGAAGAGAGATTTTCACACTAAAGATTATATTGCTGTCTTTTAAAATATCGATCACAGAATTCTAGATTTAGTCTAATTGGAAAAGTGCCATATACGAGTATTTAGATGTTGTACATAGTCATAAAGAACACATAGGTTACTTACTATTTTATTTTAATTTGGCACAGACGGAGTCGCGGTTGTAACCTAGTATTTAATAATTTAGTTTATTTTTTTGTTACTCTAGTTATGATTTTGAGAGTGTTTAGAAACCAACACAGAGAAAATTTCGCTTAGAAAATTCATAATATACAAATCTTTAATAATCAAAACATTAATAATATACAAATCTTCTAAAAAATCACTTAAAACATATTATCTATTATAACTCTTATATCAATCGTGTCTATCGCATAATATATGCTGATATAATGAATCTATAAATACATTTGCTATATATTGTGTGGTATTGGATAGTTTGCAATCAGACGATTTTTGGAAGCGCTTTACGAAGGACCATAATTTTTAGCAATAATTAAAATGTTGCGAAACGCTTGCATATTTATACTTCTTTTTTCTTATGTGGTCAGCGACTCCAGTACTTACAAGGGTATGATTTTTATGGTATTTAATGAAAGTTCTAATGAGTTAAACATTTTTTTTTTCTCTTTTAAGTTTTGTTTAATTTTTTATTTTATTTTATGTTTACTCTTTTTTATTTTTAAGCCCCTTTTCTGAAAAAATGTAAATTGAACGACAACGAGTGCCTGTTGTCGTCCAACCTGCAGATTGCAATGCCATACATCGCTGAAGGAATTCAAGAGATCGGCATATCTACCACGGACCCAATGATTTTGGAAAATATAATCATGGACACAGATGAAACTGTATTTAAATTTGTCTTGCCGACTTTAAAGGTGCAAGGTGGTAGAAAGTGCAAGGTGACTGATTTTATGTAAGTCCTATTATTATACTTTATCAATCAGTTCATTCACGTCCTCACCGAGAGGCTAGGAGACTACTCCAGGAGTGACTATCTATTTAATTAATGCAGTCCAACCTGGATAAAACAGAATTGTATAAGCAAGAAACTTCTATAAGCGAGAAGCTTTGTCCGGTCCCGTCAGGCGTCCTCGGGCGAAGTGAGTAACTCAGGCTAGAGAGAAACCTCTATAAGCGAGAGAAATATCGCCGTCCCTTGGACTCTCGCTTATCCAGGTTTGACTCTACTTGAGATCAAACAATTTTTAAATATCTTTTATTTTAAATAATAACCTGTTTTCTGCAATTTCGTCCTCGTGGAATCTTAATCAAAGACAATCATTAAAACAAATTTTTTTTACCCACAAAAAGTGAAGTTTTTCGCGATAAGTTGAAGCTGTACTATTCCACCCTGTAATCTATATCTGTGTTACCTACTCGTATATCCGTTCCGTTCAGCTGTTTTTGACTAACCTGCTTACCTTCGTCCATCTATCCAAACATTAGCATTGATAATGCTATTGAGTAATGTTAAAAATTCCGATTAACATTCCAAAATCCTAAAACTACAAGGTATTGCAGTTTTTGTTAGTATAAAAAATAATTAAATCGATTATATTTTTAAACAGGCAAAATCCTCAGGAGTCTACTATGAAATTGACACTTGACTGTCCATTGTTAGGAACAGGCACATACAAATTTTCCGGAGAAATGAGTATATTTCATATAGAAAGGGAAGGAGACTTCAAAATGCATACAGGTAATTAACCTATTTCATCATCAACTCACTATACGACCCCACTGAGGGGCTCGGAGCCTACTCCAAGTTATTTTTGGAACGAAGTTCCTTATCGCGCGTTGTGAAAGGAGGCTAGTCGGAAAAAATTCTTACGAAAAGTTGTCACGACACTTTTTGCTATATCACCATGGCAACGACGTGACAATATATAACGAAAATTCATAGAAATAAAATGTACTTCTTGTGAAGACTTAAGTTTTTTATGCATAGAATAAACATTGGTTCCTTCACTAATTAATTGAAAGGAACTTCGTTCCATCCGGGTGTCCCTTGACACCTCTCAAGTTTTTTTATTTAAAAACAACTGCATAGGATCTAAGCAAGTTAGGGGTGACTAGGCCATAGTAAACTACGCAGGCCCAGTGCGGGTTGGTTGACTTCACACATATCATTGAATTTCATCTCAGATATGTGCAGGTTGTATCACGATGTTTTCCTTCACCGTAAGAACGTCGGACAAATGTACGTATGTAAATCGAAAATCGAAAAACACATTGGTACATGGCGGGATTCGAACCCAGGACCTGCAGATTGCAAGTCATGTGCTTAACCCCTGAGCCACCGACGCTCTTATTTCACACAAACTACGAATCATTGGGTTTCATAATATTTCTCCATCAATACCTAATTTTAACCGGAATACGATAAAACAACATACAACAACAAAACGTAATGTTAATCTTAGATTTCACGTTACCCATATGCGAATTATGCCATGTCAATTTGTTGATTTATGATTTAAACTACAATTACATTCTCTACGAATTAGAAACTTCTTCTTCTATTCATTTTTTCTTTTAACATAATATACATTATTGTGCTAGTTCACAAATAAATTCAATTCGGTGTTCTAAAATTCTCTTCTGTTCTGTCTCGTTTTGATTTTAAAACATTCGCAATGAAAACTAATTTTTTATCGCAAAGGTAGTACATTAAAAAAATATTAATTTAAGATTCAATGAGGACCAGCATGACAATCAAGATGGAGAAAACTACTGTCAACGGAAAGAAATATTGGAACCTTTTGAGTTACGAATACTCAAGCGAGCCCTCTGAATCTTTGCATATGGAAATTGACGGACTCTTCTCCGGTGAATTGAATAGAGGTATTTGTTGATTTTTTATTAAAAAAAAAAAGATGACACACGATCAAGTGGTCATCTGGTTTCGCTAAAATAGCGAAGCGAACGCTTCTCATAGACATCAACAACTCGATGCGTTGCTACCTTAAATGGACAGAGGTAGGGATGCACAGAACGAGGATATTGCCCGTATAGGAATACATCCCCTATCCCACCGAGTCAATTTTCCTTAACATCATTTACCTACCTAAGAAAATCGTAGGAAAGGGAAGAGTTCTAGAATTTAACATCCGGCACGCACATTACACAGACGTAACACTCCGACATAAAAGATCACCAGCGCCGTCTATCTTGCGCAATCTCCTACCACTCGACTGCTTAGATATTTTGATAGCACACTTGTATTATATGAAACATTTAAACCTATATTATCTTTCAGCGCGATCATTCCTGACCGCCGTAAACAAAGACTGGGACAGCACGCTCCAAATCGGAAAACCTATTGCTGACGCCATAGTCAAAAATACCTTTAAAAACCTAAAAGCATTTTTCCTTAGAGTGCCAATTGATGATCTTCTAGCCTAAATTATGTAACATAAGACATCATTTTTTACATAATAAAGAATTTAGATCAACTTTACAAAGTTTCATTATAATGCCTACATGAGTACGCCTAAATAGTGAAGAGACCGTCACCCATCATCATCAGCTCACGATACGTCCCCACCGAGGGGCTCGGAGCCTCCCCAAGTAAGGGATGATTAGGCCATAGTCAATCATCGCCCATAGACATCCGCAATTACAAATGCGTTGTCTGCCTTTAATAGACTGAGGATGGGACGCACAGAAAGATAATATATCCTCTTATCATGCGTCCCTTTGGCCGTCAAATCCACTTCCCCTTCCTTTATAACAAAAGGGAAAGAGGATTGAAATTAGGCCTCCGGCACCACACTCAATAGACGAAACGCGGAATTGATTCCACTTCATGCCTGTCTTCTGAATGGCCGTGGTATTTTACAGGGCGAGCTGACAAATTTATGCATCAGATATTGTTATTGCTGGCGTCTACCAATGTTAATTCAACCATTGCTGATGGAGTTCGCAAATGACGGATCTATATTGCGTCTGTATGCGACTTCTGCGCTGTAGGTCCGTCGCCGGCACTAAGGTGACTCCGGTTCACCGGTTCTACTTCAGTAGTGTCGAGTGGCTCTATGAATCTTGAAACTTACAACGAATAACAAAATTAATAATAAATTAATAATTATTTTAAATAATTTTGTGGGACATAGTTGTATTTCCAAGGTTAACGTTGTATTATAAATAAATAAATAATAATAAATACTTCAATACAAGTATAATTTAAAAAAAAGTCGATAAGACAAGATAAACTCTACTTTAAGTCATACAGACGACAAACGAGCAAGGTTTTAAGTGACCGGTACCCATTGATATCTACAACAAAATTTGTAACAAATACGAAAAGTTATATAAGAAATAAGGTTAAAAAAAGTTGAAAATTTTTCTTCAACTCCGTTAAATTCTCTCCGTCATCGTGCTCATCAGACGAAGACCAGAATTACTTCCTATTTATCAAACGCTGGCTATTTATCAAAATATTTTATGACATTTCCATCATACTAATATTATAAATGCGGATTTTTAGATGGATGTTTGTTTGAAGGTATCTCCGGAATCTCGGAATCTCGGCTCCATGGATCTCGATGAAATTTGGCAAAAATAAATGTACATAGTCTGCAAGAACACATTGGCTACAAATTGAGATTTTTTTATTTCCGCGGTGATGGAGCCGTGGGCGACAGCTAGAAATATATTATATTTTAGAAATTTTAAATGTTTACAATCACCAGATTATTTTAATGCTGTTATTCCAAAAGGCAAAATGTCAACACTTATCTCGGATTAATATTTCATTAGATACGTACGCGTTTTATATAATGCAAAAAACGTGCATCAAAAATACAAAATACTCAATAAAGGTCAAGGAAAGCCACTTGCGCAATGGTTAATAAACATGTGCTACGATAATAATTTTCTTATGCTTACATTATTAACATGATAATAAATTTGTAATTAATAAAATCAAGAAAACTGGAAAACATATTTTTAAATATAGTGGTTTCTTAATTTTTACCTGTACAGTGTATACCTAAGATCTGCTTCTTAAAAAAATATTAATATGAAAACAAAAAAGTGGTCGCATTATGCACTATGCCTGTTAAGGAGCTCTCTGTCGTTTTATAATTTGTTTCCAATATCCTTATTCTTAATTAGGAACTACATAGTTTGAACTTTGATATCTTTACTGAATGAAAACATAGCACAAATTGATAGATGTTTGAAATGTAGTCCTGCAACGGATTTTTTTAGTGTCAACGTGGTACTGCGACAATAAATGACTATTTTGTAAAAACTATGGCGGTCAAATTTTTTTAATCAATAATTAAATTAATTTTTTACGCTACTAGAAGAATGTCATTTTTTTTTAAAAAAAGTAGAATATTATTTTTGTTATAAAAAACCTAATAATTTACAATTATATTTTTATTTCAAAATCATCTCTTGTATAATGGAAACAGTGGCTATATCATACTACCGCCGGACGGGTATAGGGCATATAATGACCAATTTCTTTGAATAATTATTTTTCCCAAAATTGTTTAGTAAAAAATATTTAGCTTCATACGACATATACAAATATTGGTAATCAAATAAAGGTTAATAAATTAAAAAAAAAGACAAAGATCACTATAAAACTCCAATTACCTAGGTGGTCGATAAATCGTACTATGCCTGATTAAGGGTTAACTCTTTAAAATACCATTGCACTACATTAATATCTCTCACCTTAATATCAATAATCGATCTCGAACCATTCGTGCTTATCCGCGATATTTCAATTAACAAGTTTCACCTGTTGGGTTTTAACCCAATTTTTTTTAAGTTACAAATTTTAAATTAAACCTAGGTACCTAAAGATCACTATAGTAATAGAAATATAGATATAATATAATAAATAATCGATATCTTTGGTCAACAAAATGAACTACTATTGATGCAATCGAATCGTTTTGTGAGGCTATTAATGGGGAACCCTTTTTTAACCTTAGTAAAGAGCTGGAATAAAATAATGTAGGAAAATGAAACAAGTCTAAAAATGTAAAATATTTTTAACTTAAAAGAAGTGCAGTAATTAAACACTTAACTGGACCGAGAACCTTACTACAGATTTTTCATACTAACTGTTGCACTCTAGTGTCCTGGTCTCCCTTAGTGTACATTAAGTACGTGAAATCTTTACTAAGAGACACCTGAATGTTGCGCGATAATGTTAATAGTTACGTAAAATTCATATTTTTCACTATGAATTTTACAACAAAAAGGCATAAGATAAAGTGATATAAAAATGTACAAAATGTAAGAACAAAACCAAAACGTCAAAAATGAATGAACTTCAAAAAGAAAAATATTTTATAAAAAATGTCCAAAAAGGCTGGATGCAACCCTTAGGCCGCAACACCCCCTACCCGGGGTTGAAGTAATTTTCAACAATCAATGATGGTAGAGTTTGGAGGGGTGGAACTGGCCTCGCAGGCGTCCCATGTCGACGCCAATGCCGCGACTTCGCAGGCGCCCATGTCCACTGATGATTTTGGGCATGGGTCTCGCAGGCGCCATATGCCAAAATCAATGCCGATCCCCGTGCTCTTGAAGACAGCAGATGCGAATCTGGGTGAAGGACCAACGAATGGTGCGGAAACTGAATAAATATGCACAATGAACTTTTTCACTAAATTTAATTTAAAAAGACACAATTTAATAAATGTGGATAACAAGATGTAAAAAAAAACGTGAAAAAGAAAATTTTAAAATGTTTTATAATAATGGCCGAAAAGGCTGGAAAAAGCTGGACGAGACCCAGAGCGGCCTCTGGGTTTCGACTCACTCTTCTCTTTAGTGCACTAACAGGCTATGTCAAAAATTCTTTGTTAAGTTTTATTATTTCACGCAAAAAGTACAAGAAATTACTTATATACCACGTTGCAGATTCTTTAACACAGACGCTTTAATCGACAATATTATTTCAACTTTCAACACTAATTTTGCTATTGCTATTGAGTTATTAAATGCTACATTTTGTT
The DNA here is from genome assembly GCF_912999745.1 of Papilio machaon. Lineage (NCBI taxonomy): Eukaryota > Metazoa > Arthropoda > Insecta > Lepidoptera > Papilionidae > Papilio > Papilio machaon. Next base: position 6,301,279 of record NC_059996.1, on the reverse strand, counting down.
TTGAATTAAGTTACCAAACATCTAACCTTGCAATAAGAAAATCACATATTTTTAAAAGAACATAAAAACAAAATTCACTTATGCATCTAATATGTTTTTTTTGACTAATTATCATTAACGAGATTAATAAATACCATTATGCATTGATATATTATCCATTTAGTTTCCACATTAAAATTATTAAAGCGCATTAAATATGTATTAAGATTATGATACATAGCTGTTGAGAGTTGCAGATTATAACGTAATACTGTCCGTATTTTACAATAAATATTTGATTGAATATTGAGCTATATTTTGTAATGTTTTTTCTCCAACTTTAAAGTTCTTAAAACCTACGATATCGACGCCCCCATCGAATAATCCTGTAATACACTCTTTCCGAGTTCTTGCTTTTCCGTCGAATTCGGTATCCAAAGATCCTATTACACGTTGTGATTTTTTTATATTTTTCTTAATGTTAATTACGAAGATAAAAAGTCATTATTGAAACAGATTTTTTTTATTTCCGGTATTATCATTTTTCCTTCATAGCACAGAATACGCCCGGAATACATGAATGAAAATTAATTACAATGTAGCTATAAAAATTAGCTTTGTTTTGGTATCTAAAAGATTGGTATCTGCAATAATTATTGATGAAGTTATTAAATAAATACGGTTTTTTGCTTCTCCTGAAAAAATAGATTTTTCCTATTACGGGGTTATTCGGCGAGGGCGTCGATATACGTTTTCGTTTTACAAATATAATGAATGATCAGTATTATTTCTTAGTGAACATTTTGTTCTTCTATTATTAGTTTTAATTATTAAACTTTTGATTTTTTTTTAACATTCATGCTCATACATAGGTTGTGGTGGAAAAAAACACTCTGTTCTATTATATCCATTCTCATTTAATTTTAATATCTTATAATAATCTTTTGCGGCTCGATTTCTCACTTTAAGTTTCCCCAAAAATACATCTTTATATTTCCGTCCTTAAAATCTTTCCTATCGTAAAATAGATCCTAACGACAAAATACCCCTAAAATTTTTAATAAATTTTCTGGAAAAATATCAGAGATCATAAAGGTTAGAAAGATATAAGGTATAAAATATTGCAAGTCAAGTACTTAACCACGTATCCACAAACGCTCACATATATATAAAATACTAGATGACGCTCCCGACTTCGTCCACGCGGAATTAAAAAAAAACGTAATAGGTAGCTTATGTGTTCTTCCAGATTACTTTCTACAGCTGTGCCAAATATCATCAAGATCCGTTGACCCGTTTCGGAGATACCTTCGAACCAACATCCATCCATCCAACTAAACATTCGCATTTATAATATTAGTATATGAAGTAATAAGTAAGATAAAAAAATAATATCATTAACTTATTATAAGCTTGAATTACTTAATAAAATACTATCTATCAATTTATTACATATATAATCAGAATTAAAGTCATTTGACCCAATGAAATAGAACATAATTATAAGTATATATACTGAAGATTTTTGGTAAATCTGTATCAGTCGCTTACTGGTGTCATTTGAAGAAACATCGAAAGATTTGTTTACGTAAAAATACTTGGAGATGACAAAAATGTACATATTTCTTGTCATTTTGAGTTTTGCACTACACTGTTCCTGCAACACAATTGGTATTGTATTATCTTGTTATAATTAATTTAATAATCTGTATTATGTTAATTGATTTATAAAACAAAAATCTTTTTAATAATTGATTAGAAAAAAATAACATTATTTTTCTTCGGAGTTGCACAAAATAGTAAGAAAATAAATACGAGTAAAGTATAACAACGGGTTCAGGGTGTTAATGGGGCTGCCGCGTTACTGCAGCGCCTCCGGCATGTTCGCGGAGGCTCGTACAGCTGGGTTCGATGCCATCATGCGAAAGCGCTGCGCCTCCTTACTGCGCCAAATGCGTGACAGCCATAACGTTATCCTGAATGCTTTGTTGGATAGGTGGGACTCAGTGATGCTGGCTCGCTGGATACATATACATGTAGACTAGCGTATTCTTGTATCGCTGAGTCTATCCCGGTCACGAATAGTTTATAGTTTATTTTATTTTGTTTTATTTTTTCTCTTTATTGCTGTTACTAACATTACTTATTAAGCCTTTACTAACCCTAGTATAAAATATGGATCTTTGTAATCTGAATTAAATAAACATTATTATTATTATTATTAAAGTACGCCAACATTTTCAATATGTAACTAAACAAAGCAATATTTGTAGTATATAAGAATACTTATGGAAAATTTTATTTCATCGTTTAATCTAAGATTTTGTACTCTTTTTTTCAAGTGCCTTTCATCAAAGCTTGCAACTTGAACGATGAAGATTGTCTCCTGACCGCTAACATGCAAATCGCTTTCCCATACATCGCCGATGGGATTTACGAGATCGGTGTCCCACGAACTGATCCCATGAATTTCGAAAACATTACAATGGGGGCAGAACAAAATAATTTCAGATTCATATTGCCATATTTGCAAATACGCGGTGGAAGAAGGTGTAAAGTCGTTGAGTTTAGGTAAATATTTGAAATAAACCAATAAAATACGTATAACTTATGTATGAGCAGATTGGAAGAGCTACTTTAATCTCTTAAGATAAACAAGAAGAAAATAAATGTACTAAAACTTCCTTTACTTTTATTCACAGACAACTCCGCGATCAATCGGCTTTAAAACTCGTTGTTGATTGTCCAATGGTAGGAACTGGTACATACAAATTCAATGGAAAAATGCTAATATTCGATATTGACAAGGAAGGTGATTTCAGAATACAAACAAGTACGTTTCCTTTTATTAACATTAATTATTAAATAACAGAATTAAACAGTGGCCGACGTCAGCAACAACAACAAAATCCGTTGCAAGAATGGATCAGCCCGCCTGGTGCAATACCACCAATCGCCTAGTGGATAGACGTGAAGTGGAAGTAATTCCGCATTTCGACTGATGAGTCTGCTCTCCGGAGGCCTAATTTTAGTCCTCTTACCCTTTCCACCCATAACTTATAAGAAAAGTATGGGAAGGTGAGGGGAATTAGATGGAGGGGATGCATAGCAAGGGGAAATATTATCTTTCTGTATGTCTCCTCCTTCGTGGATTAAAGGAAGCAAGCGTGTCTGCAATTGTGGTTGTCTATGGACAGTGGTAGCTTCGGCTCGTTTGCCACGTCTTAATTTAAATAAAACATACTAAAAACATAGGTAATCTATTTTTACAGATTCTTTGAGGACTACTATAACAGCTAAATTCGAGAAAACCGTTAAAAATGGAAAGAACTACTGGAAACTTTTGACTTATGAATTTTTCAGTGAGCCAACTGAAACCATGAAAATTGACTTGGGTGGTCTCTTTTCTGGTGACCTTGAAAGCGGTAAAATTTATTTCAATTTCAATCTTAGTTCTTACTAATATTATAAATGCGAAAGATAAGATGGATGAATGGATGGATGGATGTTTGTTTGAAGGTATCTCCGGAACGGATCTTGATGTTTTATGGCATAGATGTGGAACATATTCTGGAAGAACATTAAGTTTTTTTTTATTCCACGCGGACAGAGTCGCGGGCGACAGCTAGTTTAGAATAAAGCGAAGATATTAATGAATACATGCTGTTCTTCAATGACATACTTTTACTAAATCTCCATAGTGTTTTAGTTCAATTGTAATCAGTTTAAATGTGAGGTACAGGTATAAAGTAAATAATTACGATATTAGTAAAGATAAAAATTTTCAAAGGTCGTAAACCTTTGAAAATTTTTATGAGGTTTAGTACAACTAACTGTTGGCTGGGGGTAATCATTTTAAAAATGATGGTTTACAATTACAATTTTTATTTTCAGTTCAACCATTAATGAATGTTTTCAACAAGGAAAAGACGACTATTTGGCAAGTCGGCGAGGCCATCGACAGCGGCATCGTCAAGAACGTCTTCAATGGCCTCAAAATCTTCTTTAATAGAGTGCCAATTGACGAGTTTCTGCAGCATTAGATTTCAATTTCTACACTACTTTACAGAATAAATATTATCTGAACATTATTTAATATTTCTTTTAATTTCGATTCCCTTAAAATGATTATTCTTTTAGTAATCTTAATCATACTGTCTTGACGGAACAAAACTTTTAGTTTAATTTCCAAAGTCTCAGTATTTATATAAATACTAGCTGTCTTTTATGCGAAGTTTTATGCGAAGAAATACAGACACAGTGTGCGTGTGCAGTAAGTCAGCACATAAGCTCGGGATTCCCCGTGAGATGTGTTCACAGCGCACGTGTTCACAGTAGCATTTAGTAGAATGCGATAAAAACAAAAAAAAATTTTTGGCAAACTGTAAAAGCCGTGGAAAACGTGTAAAACAAGTACCGTGTAAATCTTTGGATTTGTGTACTGCAAAGTTAATAAGTTTACAAATTTATAAATTGACACTACATGCAATTAAATTAATATTAAACCGAATCACATACATTTGCCAATTTTAACGAAAGAAAAGGTGCAGTAACTACTATGCAACACATTGTGAATCCCAACTATCACTAAAACAACACGTTTTGTACGCAGAAGTGGCAAGTGTTCGCCGACTTGAGACATATTCCTATTGACATGCACGCCGCTTCATCATAATTTGGCACTAAGAAAAACCGCGTTGCAAAGCAAATAATATTTTTTTTTTGGATTTAAATATTTATTCATGTTTAAAATGTTTTTCTTTTTAAATGATATAATTTAATAATATTAACATTACTATATACATATTTGCAAAATTTGGCGGTACACTTTTGAAATTCGGCAGCACACAAAAGTGCCGCGGCACAGTGGTTTTAATAATGCAAGTGTGATACACTACACACACGTGATAATCGTAAAAAAAATAATACAAATTCTATGATTCTCCATCAAAATGATTTTTTTTGAGAGTGTCCATTATCCATTCAAGATAGTGATTGCCCATATTTATTTTTGCAATAAAAAATAGCGTTGTGCTCTTCTCCACATTAACTTTAAATTTCCTTATAAACGAATACGTAAAACTAAAGTGTTGTACTCCAAGCTTTTGCTCACCTATTGGAAATTGGATTAATATATCTTACAGTGATGTATTCTGGTAGTGGAATATGCGAAGTAATAAGAATTCCTATCAATTTTCGATCATAAAATGTCAGTGAGTAAAGACTGCATTCCGTCCCTGTATTATGTACGTACCTCAAATTGGAACGAGGAAATTTTTCCTAATGTACAAACATAGTGCATACGATTAATGCCTGGTTTTACTAATTTTTGTTCACATTGACTGCAAATATTGTAACAGAGAAGAACGTAATATATGACCTTAGGTACTATTTATGTAATTCGCTACTAGTGTCACTAATAACGAATTGCATACTCTTTAACACACTAGTGTGTGTTATTGAGGTATATTATACTAAAATTTACTTATGTAATATGCTTAAATTTCTGGTATTCTTTAATATTGTTACCAAAACTATTTATGTACCTACTAGGAAAATATTCTTAAAGTGTTAAGACATATAAATGGGCGTATTTATATCCAAACTAGCTGTCACCCGCGACGCCGTCCGCACACAGTAAAAAAAACTTAACAGTGGTATGAAAATTAGATTATAGCCGATATTCAAACCTACTGAATATGCATATAAGTGCATATAAGTCAAGCCGTATCGGTGGAGTATGGTAACAAACTTTGTGACGCGAAATATTTTATATATGTATAAGATATATACCCACTTCAACACAACTTAAAATGTTTTTAAATTAAAACTCCGACACTAAAACCCGTTAATTGATTACTTAAGCAGACCTTTCCTGCAGATTTTTCATTCTAACTGGTGCAGTCCGAGTGTTTTACTCGGTAACTAAGGAGTGTGAGTACGGTAGTCAGTCTAATACACTCCTAAGATTAAATCATTCAAATTGTACTTCCTTAAAATCCTTCACGAGGTTTAGGCGTAAATTACTTCCGAACTAGGACAAAAAGTACTTTACGCCGGTATATTTGCAGTGCTGTAATAGTGAATGTCAAAAATAATTTGTTAATTTTATTTGTATCACACAAAATGTATGAGAAATTACCTTAAAACCATATTGCAGATACTTTAACACAGGCGCTATATTTGACAAAATTACTTTAACTATCAGCAGTATCTATAGTATTGCACTTGAGTTATAAAATGCTACATTTTGATTTGAACTAACTTACTAAACACATAAACGAACAATAATAAAAATCACGTATTTTTTAACAAACATGAAAAAGAAAATTCATTTTTATTTCCAATGTGTTTTATTGACTTATTATCATTAACTAGATTAATAGATTATTTATTTAGTTTCCACATTAAAATTATGTACGCGCAATTAATATAAAAAAATCTAATAAGATTACGATACTTAGCTGTTAATTCAGAGTTGCAAATTATATCGTAATAGTAGTCACCTTTATTAAGTCAAGTGCTTAGGTCCTGAGCCATCGATGCTCTCATATATATATAAAACTAGCTGTCGCCCGCGACTCCGTCCGCGCGCATTTAAAAAAAAACTAAATGGGGGGGGGTTATGAAAAATAGATGTTGGCCGATTCTCAGACCTACTGAATATGCTCACAAAATTTCATGAGAATCGGTCAAGCCGTTTCGGAGGAGTACGGTGACGAAAACTGTGACACGAGAATTTTATATATTAGATATAAATAAATGAATATCATTAGTTTTTTATGAAGCTTGAATTACTCAATTATTATGAACAAAACACGTGATTATTATCTATTAATTTATTACTTTCTTAATAATAATTTAAGTCATTTGACCCAATGAAATAGAACATAATTATAAGTATATATACTGAAGACTTTTGGTAAATCAGTATCAGTCGCTTACTGGTGTCATTTGAAGAAACATCGAAAGATTTGTTTACGTAAAAATACTTGAAGATGACAAAAATGTACATCTTTCTTGTCATTTTGAGTTTTGCACTACACTGTTCCTGCAACACAATTGGTATTGTATTATCTTGTTATAATTAATTTAATAATCTGTATTATGTTAATTGATTTATAAAACAAAAATCTTTTTAATAATTGATTAGAAAAAAATAACATTATTTTTCTTCGGAGTTGCACAAAATAGTAAGAAAATAAATACGAGTAAAGTATAACAACGGGTTCAGGGTGTTAATGGGGCTGCCGCGTTACTGCAGCGCCTCCGGCATGTTCGCGGAGGCTCGTACAGCTGGGTTCGATGCCATCATGCGAAAGCGCTGCGCCTCCTTACTGCGCCAAATGCGTGACAGCCATAACGTTATCCTGAATGCTTTGTTGGATAGGTGGGACTCAGTGATGCTGGCTCGCTGGATACATATACATGTAGACTAGCGTATTCTTGTATCGCTGAGTCTATCCCGGTCACGAATAGTTTATAGTTTATTTTATTTTGTTTTATTTTTTCTCTTTATTGCTGTTACTAACATTACTTATTAAGCCTTTACTAACCCTAGTATAAAATATGGATCTTTGTAATCTGAATTAAATAAACATTATTATTATTATTATTAAAGTACGCCAACATTTTCAATATGTAACTAAACAAAGCAATATTTGTAGTATATAAGAATACTTATGGAAAATTTTATTTCATCGTTTAATCTAAGATTTTGTACTCTTTTTTTCAAGTGCCTTTCATCAAAGCTTGCAACTTGAACGATGAAGATTGTCTCCTGACCGCTAACATGCAAATCGCTTTCCCATACATCGCCGATGGGATTTACGAGATCGGTGTCCCACGAACTGATCCCATGAATTTCGAAAACATTACAATGGGGGCAGAACAAAATAATTTCAGATTCATATTGCCATATTTGCAAATACGCGGTGGAAGAAGGTGTAAAGTCGTTGAGTTTAGGTAAATATTTGAAATAAACCAATAAAATACGTATAACTTATGTATGAGCAGATTGGAAGAGCTACTTTAATCTCTTAAGATAAACAAGAAGAAAATAAATGTACTAAAACTTCCTTTACTTTTATTCACAGACAACTCCGCGATCAATCGGCTTTAAAACTCGTTGTTGATTGTCCAATGGTAGGAACTGGTACATACAAATTCAATGGAAAAATGCTAATATTCGATATTGACAAGGAAGGTGATTTCAGAATACAAACAAGTACGTTTCCTTTTATTAACATTAATTATTAAATAACAGAATTAAACAGTGGCCGACGTCAGCAACAACAACAAAATCCGTTGCAAGAATGGATCAGCCCGCCTGGTGCAATACCACCAATCGCCTAGTGGATAGACGTGAAGTGGAAGTAATTCCGCATTTCGACTGATGAGTCTGCTCTCCGGAGGCCTAATTTTAGTCCTCTTACCCTTTCCACCCATAACTTATAAGAAAAGTATGGGAAGGTGAGGGGAATTAGATGGAGGGGATGCATAGCAAGGGGAAATATTATCTTTCTGTATGTCTCCTCCTTCGTGGATTAAAGGAAGCAAGCGTGTCTGCAATTGTGGTTGTCTATGGACAGTGGTAGCTTCGGCTCGTTTGCCACGTCTTAATTTAAATAAAACATACTAAAAACATAGGTAATCTATTTTTACAGATTCTTTGAGGACTACTATAACAGCTAAATTCGAGAAAACCGTTAAAAATGGAAAGAACTACTGGAAACTTTTGACTTATGAATTTTTCAGTGAGCCAACTGAAACCATGAAAATTGACTTGGGTGGTCTCTTTTCTGGTGACCTTGAAAGCGGTAAAATTTATTTCAATTTCAATCTTAGTTCTTACTAATATTATAAATGCGAAAGATAAGATGGATGAATGGATGGATGGATGTTTGTTTGAAGGTATCTCCGGAACGGATCTTGATGTTTTATGGCATAGATGTGGAACATATTCTGGAAGAACATTAAGTTTTTTTTTATTCCACGCGGACAGAGTCGCGGGCGACAGCTAGTTTAGAATAAAGCGAAGATATTAATGAATACATGCTGTTCTTCAATGACATACTTTTACTAAATCTCCATAGTGTTTTAGTTCAATTGTAATCAGTTTAAATGTGAGGTACAGGTATAAAGTAAATAATTACGATATTAGTAAAGATAAAAATTTTCAAAGGTCGTAAACCTTTGAAAATTTTTATGAGGTTTAGTACAACTAACTGTTGGCTGGGGGTAATCATTTTAAAAATGATGGTTTACAATTACAATTTTTATTTTCAGTTCAACCATTAATGAATGTTTTCAACAAGGAAAAGACGACTATTTGGCAAGTCGGCGAGGCCATCGACAGCGGCATCGTCAAGAACGTCTTCAATGGCCTCAAAATCTTCTTTAATAGAGTGCCAATTGACGAGTTTCTGCAGCATTAGATTTCAATTTCTACACTACTTTACAGAATAAATATTATCTGAACATTATTTAATATTTCTTTTAATTTCGATTCCCTTAAAATGATTATTCTTTTAGTAATCTTAATCATACTGTCTTGACGGAACAAAACTTTTAGTTTAATTTCCAAAGTCTCAGTATTTATATAAATACTAGCTGTCTTTTATGCGAAGTTTTATGCGAAGAAATACAGACACAGTGTGCGTGTGCAGTAAGTCAGCACATAAGCTCGGGATTCCCCGTGAGATGTGTTCACAGCGCACGTGTTCACAGTAGCATTTAGTAGAATGCGATAAAAACAAAAAAAAATTTTTGGCAAACTGTAAAAGCCGTGGAAAACGTGTAAAACAAGTACCGTGTAAATCTTTGGATTTGTGTACTGCAAAGTTAATAAGTTTACAAATTTATAAATTGACACTACATGCAATTAAATTAATATTAAACCGAATCACATACATTTGCCAATTTTAACGAAAGAAAAGGTGCAGTAACTACTATGCAACACATTGTGAATCCCAACTATCACTAAAACAACACGTTTTGTACGCAGAAGTGGCAAGTGTTCGCCGACTTGAGACATATTCCTATTGACATGCACGCCGCTTCATCATAATTTGGCACTAAGAAAAACCGCGTTGCAAAGCAAATAATATTTTTTTTTTGGATTTAAATATTTATTCATGTTTAAAATGTTTTTCTTTTTAAATGATATAATTTAATAATATTAACATTACTATATACATATTTGCAAAATTTGGCGGTACACTTTTGAAATTCGGCAGCACACAAAAGTGCCGCGGCACAGTGGTTTTAATAATGCAAGTGTGATACACTACACACACGTGATAATCGTAAAAAAAATAATACAAATTCTATGATTCTCCATCAAAATGATTTTTTTTGAGAGTGTCCATTATCCATTCAAGATAGTGATTGCCCATATTTATTTTTGCAATAAAAAATAGCGTTGTGCTCTTCTCCACATTAACTTTAAATTTCCTTATAAACGAATACGTAAAACTAAAGTGTTGTACTCCAAGCTTTTGCTCACCTATTGGAAATTGGATTAATATATCTTACAGTGATGTATTCTGGTAGTGGAATATGCGAAGTAATAAGAATTCCTATCAATTTTCGATCATAAAATGTCAGTGAGTAAAGACTGCATTCCGTCCCTGTATTATGTACGTACCTCAAATTGGAACGAGGAAATTTTTCCTAATGTACAAACATAGTGCATACGATTAATGCCTGGTTTTACTAATTTTTGTTCACATTGACTGCAAATATTGTAACAGAGAAGAACGTAATATATGACCTTAGGTACTATTTATGTAATTCGCTACTAGTGTCACTAATAACGAATTGCATACTCTTTAACACACTAGTGTGTGTTATTGAGGTATATTATACTAAAATTTACTTATGTAATATGCTTAAATTTCTGGTATTCTTTAATATTGTTACCAAAACTATTTATGTACCTACTAGGAAAATATTCTTAAAGTGTTAAGACATATAAATGGGCGTATTTATATCCAAACTAGCTGTCACCCGCGACGCCGTCCGCACACAGTAAAAAAAACTTAACAGTGGTATGAAAATTAGATTATAGCCGATATTCAAACCTACTGAATATGCATATAAGTGCATATAAGTCAAGCCGTATCGGTGGAGTATGGTAACAAACTTTGTGACGCGAAATATTTTATATATGTATAAGATATATACCCACTTCAACACAACTTAAAATGTTTTTAAATTAAAACTCCGACACTAAAACCCGTTAATTGATTACTTAAGCAGACCTTTCCTGCAGATTTTTCATTCTAACTGGTGCAGTCCGAGTGTTTTACTCGGTAACTAAGGAGTGTGAGTACGGTAGTCAGTCTAATACACTCCTAAGATTAAATCATTCAAATTGTACTTCCTTAAAATCCTTCACGAGGTTTAGGCGTAAATTACTTCCGAACTAGGACAAAAAGTACTTTACGCCGGTATATTTGCAGTGCTGTAATAGTGAATGTCAAAAATAATTTGTTAATTTTATTTGTATCACACAAAATGTATGAGAAATTACCTTAAAACCATATTGCAGATACTTTAACACAGGCGCTATATTTGACAAAATTACTTTAACTATCAGCAGTATCCTTAGTATTGCACTTGAGTTATAAAATGCTACATTTTGATTTGAACTAACTTACTAAACACATAAACGAACAATAATAAAAATCACGTGTTTTTTAACAAACATGAAAAAGAAAATTCATTTTTATTTCCAATGTGTTTTATTGACTTATTATCATTAACTAGATTAATAGATTATTTATTTATTTCCACATTAAAATTATGTACGCGCAATTAATATAAAAAAATCTAATAAGATTACGATACTTAGCTGTTAATTCAGAGTTGCAAATTATATCGTAATAGTAGTCACCTTTATTAAGTCAAGTGCTTAGGTCCTGAGCCATCGATGCTCTCATATATATATAAAACTAGCTGTCGCCCGCGACTCCGTCCGCGCGCATTTAAAAAAAAACTAAATGGGGGGGGGTTATGAAAAATAGATGTTGGCCGATTCTCAGACCTACTGAATATGCTCACAAAATTTCATGAGAATCGGTCAAGCCGTTTCGGAGGAGTACGGGAACGAAAACTGTGACACGAGAATTTTATATATTAGATATAAATAAATGAATATCATTAGTTTTTTATGAAGCTTGAATTACTCAATTATTATGAACAAAACACGTGATTATTATCTATTAATTTATTACTTTCTTAATAATAATTTAAGTCATTTGACCCAATGAAATAGAACATAATTATAAGTATATATACTGAAGATTTTTGGTAAATCTGTATCAGTCGCTTACTGGTGTCATTTGAAAAAACATCGAAAGATTTGTTTACGTAAAAATACTTGAAGATGACAAAAATGTACATCTTTCTTGTCATTTTGAGTTTTGCACTACACTGTTCCTGCAACTCAATTGGTATTGTATTATCTTGTTATAATTACTTTAATAATCTGTATTATGTTAATTGATTTATAAAACAAAAATCTTTTTCAAGTTGATTAGAAAAAAAATTTTTTTCTGCGGAGTTGCACAAAATAGTAAGCTAATAAATACGAGTAAAGTACGCAAACATTTTCAATATTGAATTATTCAAACTTTCGTGAGACATTATCATTAAATTATATAGAAACGGCTAAAACACTCACGTATATATATTTTTCAATATGTAACTAAACGAAGCAATATTTGTAGTATAAAAGAATACATATGGAAAAATTTATTTCATCATATAATCTAAGATTTTGTACTCTTTTTTTCAAGTGCCTTTCATCAAAGCTTGCAACTTGAACGATGAAGATTGTCTCCTGACCGCTAACATGCAAATTGCTTTCCCGTTCATCGCCGATGGGATTTACGAGATCGGTGTCCCACGAACTGATCCCATGAATTTTGAAAACATCACAATGTGGGCAGAACAAAATAATTTCAGATTCATATTGCCATATCTGCAAATACGCGGTGGAAGAAGGTGTAAAGTCGTTGAGTTTAGGTAATTATTTGAAATAAACCAATAAAATATGTAAAACTTATGTATGAGCAGATTGGAAGAGCTACCTAAGAGACTAACTCTTAAGATTAACAAGAAGAAAATAAATGTACTAAAACTTCCTTTACTTTTATTCACAGACAACTCCGCGATGAATCGGCTTTAAAACTCGTTGTTGATTGTCCAATGGTAGGAACTGGTACATACAAATTCAATGGAAAAATGCTAATATTCGATATTGACAAGGAAGGTGATTTCAGAATGCAAACAAGTACGTTTCCTTTTATTAACATTAATTATTAAATAACAGAATTAAACAGTGGCCGACGTCAGCAACAACAACAAAATCCGTTGCAAGAATGGATCAGCCCGCCTGGTGCAATACCACCAATCGCCTTGTGAATAGACGTGAAGTGGAAGTAATTCCGCATTTCGACTGATGAGTCTGCTCTCCGGAGGCCTTATTTTAGTCCTCTTACCCTTTCCACCCATAACTTATAAGAAAAGTATGGGAAAGTGAGGGGAATTGGATGGAGGGGGTGGATAGCAAGGGGAAATATTATCTTTCTGTATGTCTCATCCTCCGTGGATTAAAGGTAGCAAGCGTATCTGCAATTGCGGTTGTCTATGGACAGTGGTAGCTTCGGCTCGTTTGCCACCTCATAATTTAAATAAAACATACTAAAAACATAGTTAATCTATTTTTGCAGATTCTTTGAGGACTACTATAACAGCTAAATTCGAGAAAACCGTTAAAAATGGAAAGAACTACTGGAAACTTTTGACTTATGAATTTTTCAGTGAGCCAACTGAAACCATGAAAATTGACTTGGGTGGTCTCTTTTCTGGTGACCTTGAAAGCGGTACAATTTATTTCAATTTCAATCTTACTTCTTACTAACATTATAAATGCGAAAGATGAGGAAGAATGGATGTATGGATGTTTGTTTGAAGGTATCTCTGGAACGGCTCCATGGATCTTGATGTTATTTGGCACAGATGTAGATCATATTCTGGAAGAACATTTAGTTCTTTTTTATTCCACGCGGACAGAGTCGCGGTCGACAGCTAGTTTAAAATAAAGCGAAGATATTAATGAATACATACTGTTTTCTTCAATGACATACTTTTACTATATCTCCATAGTCTTTTAATTAAATTGTAATCAGTTTGAATGTGACGAACAGGTATAACGTGAAGAATTACGATATTAGTAAAGATTACGACCTTTGAAAATTTTTATGAGCTTTAGTCCAACTCACAGTTGTCTGGGGATAATGATGATAATAATTATGGTTTACAATTACAATTTTTATTTTCAGTTCAACCATTAATGAATGTTTTCAACAAGGAAAAGACGACTATTTGGCAAGTCGGCGAGGCCATCGACAGCGGCATCGTCAAGAACGTCTTCAATGCCCTCAAAATCTTCTTTAATAGAGTGCCAATTGATGAGTTTCTGCAGCATTAGATTTAAATTTCTACACAACTTTACAGAATAAATATTATCTGAATATTATTTAATATTTCTTTTAATTTTGATTCCCTTAAAATGATTATTCTTTTAGTAATCTTAATCATACTGTCTTGACGGAACAAAACTTTTAGTTTAATTTCCAAAGTCTCAGTATTTATATATATACTAGCTGTTAATCGTGACTCAGGTCGCACGAAATTTAAAAAAAACTTAGTTGGTAGCCTATGGGTTCTTCCAGATTATGATCTAAATATGTGCCAAATTTCATCAAGATCCGTTCCGGAGATACCTTCAAACAAACATCCATCCATCCATCTAAACTTTTATAATATCAATAAAATAATATATATATATATATATATATACTAAGTGATGTAGGAATTATATATTAAAGATTTTAATAATGCAAGTTTGATATACACACACGATAATCGTAAAAAAATTATACAAATTCTATGATTTTCCATCAATATGATTTTTTTTGCGAGTGTCCATTATCCATTCAAGATAGTGATTGCCCGTTGGTCTAATTTCAAACATATTTTTTTTTTAATAAAAAATAGCGTTGTGCTCTTCTCCACATTAACTTTAAATTTCCTTATAAATGAATACGTAATATCAAAATGTTGTACTCCAAGCTTTTGCTCACCTATTGGAAATTGGATTAATTTATCTTATAGTGATGTATTCTTATAGTCGAAGATGCGAAGTAATAAGAATTCCTATCCCTTTTCGATCATAAAATGTCAGTGAGTAAAGACTGCATTCCGTCCCTGTATTATGTACGTACCTCAAATTGGAACGAGGAAATTTTTTCTAATGTACAAACATAGTGCATGCGATTAATACCTGGTTTTACTAATTTTTGTTCACATTGACAGCAAATATTGTAACAGAGAAGAACGTAATATATGACCTTAGGTACTATTTATGTAATTCGCTACTAGTGTCACTAATAACGAATTGCATACTCTTTAACACACTAGTGTGTGTTATTGAGGTATATTATACTAAAATTTACTTATGTAATATGCTTAAATTTCTGGTATTCTTTAATATTGTTACCAAAACTATTTATGTACCTACTAGGAAAATATTCTTAAAGTGTTAAGACATATAAATGGGCGTATTTATATCCAAACTAGCTGTCACCCGCGACGCCGTCCGCACACAGTAAAAAAAACTTAACAGTGGTATGAAAATTAGATTATAGCCGATATTCAAACCTACTGAATATGCATATAAGTGCATATAAGTCAAGCCGTATCGGTGGAGTATGGTAACAAACTTTGTGACGCGAAATATTTTATATATGTATAAGATATATACCCACTTCAACACAACTTAAAATGTTTTTAAATTAAAACTCCGACACTAAAACCCGTTAATTGATTACTTAAGCAGACCTTTCCTGCAGATTTTTCATTCTAACTGGTGCAGTCCGAGTGTTTTACTCGGTAGCTAAGGAGTGTGAGTACGGTAGTCAGTCTAATACATTCCTGAGATTAAATCATTCAAATTGTACTTCCTTAAAATCCTTCACGAGGTTTAGGCGTAAGTTACTTCTGAACTAGGACAAAAAGTACTTTACGCCGGTATATTTGCAGTGCTGTAATAGGTTTTTTTCAAAAATAATTTATTAATTTTGTTTGCATCACACAAAATGTATGCGAAATTAGTTAAAAACCACATTGCAGCTACTTTAACACAGGCGCTATATTTGACAAAATTACTTCAACTATCAGCAGTATCTATAGTATTGCACTTGAGTTATAAAATGCTACATTTTGATTTGAACTAACTTACCAAACACAAAAACGAGCAATAATAAAAATCACGTATTTTATAACAAACATGAAAAAGAAAATTCATTTTTATTTCCAATATGTTTTTTTGGACTAATTATCATTAACGAGATTAATAAATACCATTATCCATTCATATATTAGCGCAGTAAATATCAAAAATCTATTAAGATTACGATACTTAGCTGTTAATTCGGAGTTGCAGATTATATTGTAATAGTGGTCTTTTTTAAAGTCAAGTGCTTAGATCCTGAGTCATCGACTCTCTCATATATATAACATAAAATATAAATAAATGAATATCATTAATTTTTTATGATGCTTGAATTACTTAATAATTAGGAACACGAGAATATTATCGATTAATTTATTACTTTTTTAATCAGAATTTAAGTCATTTGACCCAATGAAATAGAACGTAATTATAAGTATACATACTGAAAACTTTTGGTAAATCAGTATCAGTCGCTTACTGGTGTCATTTGAAGAAACATCGAAAGATTTGTTTACGTAAAAATACTTGAAGATGACAAAAATGTACATCTTTCTTGTCATTTTGAGTTTTGCACTACACTGTTCCTGCAACTCAATTGGTATTGTATTATCTTGTTATAATTACTTTAATAATCTGTATTATGTTAATTGATTTATAAAACAAAAATCTTTTTCAACTTGATTAGAAAAAAAAATACATTTTTCCTTCGGGGTTGCACAAAATACTAACACAAGTATAGCACAAATATAAATCAGCAAACATTTTCAATATGTAACTAAACAAAACAATATTTAAGTCTATATTGGATCCCCATTTGACATAGGCTAAATTTATTAATAGATTTCTTTTTATTTCGCGCGGACGAAGTCGCGGGCAACTGGTAGTTTATTACTAAGGCAGAACCTTACTGCAGATTTTCATAGTGCACTCTTGTGTCCTGTTCTCCCTTAGTGTACATAAAGTATGGGAAATATTTACTAAGAGACACCTTTAATGGTAACTAATGAATCTAAGTATGTTAGTCAGTCTAATACACTATGAGCATAGGTGGGCACAGTTAATCAAAAAGTTAACTTCGTTAATCGTTAATTCGTTAAATAAAAATTTAACTTCGTTAATCGTTAAAGCGTTTAATTTACGAAAATTTAACGCAAGTTAAAGTTAACAGTTAAAGTTAATTTTTGTTTATATTACGAGTATAAGGCGGAAGCGGTAAATGGCCATATGTATAATCTCCGAATCGTATGGACCAATTTTGTCGAGACTTTCAATAGAACTTAGGCTATTTTTTTACTACCCTTACGAATTCTCGGGAGATCGCTAATCCTATCTATAATTTAGTTATATAATACTAAAAAATAATTTAGACAATAGGAGGGATGTACCTACCAGATGTAAACAAAGCCTGTACCATAATAATGACATAGCATGCACTAGTTACACACACTTATATACTACACTGACAATGATGGACAATTGACTTTTTCAGTCAATTTTTTTATCGACAATCCGACGTCACTGAATTAGAGAGCTAACTAAATTTAGACAACACTAATTTTCTATTAAACAGTAAGACTTGTGATAATATTCAAAAGAAAACAATCAAAACTTTTGTGCAGTATTTACATTTATCTGTTACTATTTGCACCCGGATATTCATTTGCTCATACTCCAACAACTGAACATTTATTTTTATGTATAATTTGATAACATTTTTTTATTTTATTTTAGCTAAGGACCCACGAACAGACTTATCATTTTTTACGTACTTTTTATTTATTAATATAGATTTATTAATAAAACTTCTATCATCAGAGGAAACTTATTATTACATTGATAAATAAACTATAAAACCAATCCAGTGATACATCTCAACGCATCAAACTATACAACTGAGATGCCTTCGATAACTTCTATCATCTAATGATCTATCGTCCGATCTATTGTTATATAATATGTTAAATCAAGTTAAATTACTCTCATAACATATACTCATACTTACTCTCATGACATAACGAAAACAACCGATCGCGGGTGATGTCTTCTCTCTTTCTTATCACCTATAAAATCGTTATAGTTAATTAGTAAGAATATGGTTTTGAATTATTTTCAACGACATTCGATTAGTTTTAAAATAAACTTTCGATATACGTAATAAAATCGATGTCTTTTTGTAAAGGCAACACACACTTGTGGCAACATTTCATATATTAAATTTAGTATAACACAGTTTAACATTATTTCACTAACATAATTATTTTATCTTTTTCCTCATTCTTTCTCGTTTTGTCGTATACTTTTTTTTGTAAACAAACAAATTATCTTCGCTATTGTCTTTGTGCAGCGCACGTGCATCCCCGACCATTAGAAGGGTTGGGGCCATAAATCCATCGAGTTCGTTATCACATTCTTTGTGCGGCTGTCCATTTGATCCTTAGTTCATATTTTTGTTGTTTTTAAAATTATTTTTCGTTGACTATGAAGAAGCCCCAAAAAAACAAACGACGGTAATAAACACCTAAATCCCTTTTGTTTTTGAGGAACGTTTATTGCGTCCACATTTCGTCTTTCGAATTTTTAAATTTATTTTTCATTGTTTGTTTCTTATCTACGCAATGACAAAAAAATCCTATTTGTACGCTTTTTCAAATGAACCATAAACTATTTTTTTTATATTTTTTGTTGTCTTTAAACTCCAACATTAAAATAAACATTTTTGTCTGCAACAAAGTTTAGTTGTATTTTAGGTACGACGTTGAAGAGTAATCTCGATTATTTTGATTGCAATTCAACGCAGAGTTTATCTCTTTTAATAGATTTTGCGTCTCACGTATAACAATTATTGTATTAAGAGTAAAGTGTTTTCGAACCTTATGTTGATTTTATAACAAAGTCTTTTTCTAAAAAAAGTGATTTTAAATAAATGAAAACCAGTTTTAATGTGAATAAAATGTAATAAAGACTTTTAGAGATATTTGTGTAAATGTGAAATAATTATTAAACTTTGAAGGTGTCTAGCGCCTTAACTTCGCAATATTTGATAGAGGTAAGTTTGTTTAAATCGTCACTATTTTCTAACAAGGATTCTGTGGTACTCTTTTGATCACGTCTATCCCGGCCGCTCGGTGTATTGTATAACATGCATCACACTCGCTCGCTCTCGCTCGCTCTCGTTCTCTCTCGTTCTCGTTCACCATTCGACTCGCCGACGGTCGCCGAACATAGCCGAACTTACGAATGTAGCCTGACGCATAATTTAAATAAAATGACAACACGTCAATAAGTGTCTATTGTAACAATTAACGGACTAAATTAACGGAAGTAGAATTTAACGGAAGTTAACAAGAGCGTTAACACTTTTTGAATTTAACTTAAAAGTTAATCCGTTAAGGAAAATTTTAACTTCGTTAATTAACGATTACCGGATTAACGAGTTAATGCCCACCTTTGACTATGAGAATAAAATCACTCAAATGATACTTCTTTAAAATCCTTCAAGCCGTTTAAAAGTAAATTACTTTCGAATAAGGACAAAAAAGTACTTTACACAAACGTATTTTCAGTGCACTAGCAGGCTATGTCAAAAATACTTTGTTAATTTTTATTATATCAAAGTACAAGAAATTACTTATAAACCACATTGCAGATTCTTTAACACAGGCGCTTTATGCGACAAAATTACTTCAACTCTCAGCAATATTATTACTATTGAATTATTAAATGTTACATTTTGTTTTGAACTAATGTACCAAACACCTTACCTAGCGAGGAAATTACATATTTTTTATGAACATAAAAAACAAAATTAATTTAAACCTCTATTATGTTTTATTTAGCTTGTCACGTTATTTTTTGTGGGAAAAAGAAAATAAAAACAAAAGTAAAAAAAATTAGAAAAGAAAATAAGTTATATTAGTAAATGAAATAAATAATAAAGAAAAAACATAATTCAGTTATATAAAGAAATTAATAAAATAATAATTAATATATTAATAAAAACAAAATGCACCGGTGACATTTTATATTTGAGATGTATTAGACATACTTACGTTTATGTCCCTACTTAGGCCGAAACCGACTCCAAAATAACAATAATTATACAAAATAGACATGTTACAAGAAAGAAGAGAACTTTCTTTAGAGTTTAGAGGTTTTTCATGACAATATTTTGTTTCTTTTTGCATTTTTAGTGCATTTTGTTTGAGATTGTTGTTTATGTTACTTTTTAATGCGTTTTGTTTGATTGTTTTTATGTTACTTTTTAGTGCATTTTGTTTGAGATTGTTTTTTTATGAAGTCGGCTTTGTTTTTTTTCTTAAAAATGATTTTATTTCTCGTTTTTTAGTGAATTTGAAGTTCGATTATAAATTTCCTTAATACGTATGAGGACGGAAATAAGACAAATAAAGAAAAGGACTTTCCTTTTTAATATGTGTACATTAATTCAAAATCTAATTTAGAATGCAGCAGATAACCTCTCAACCTTTAAACAATGAAATAATTATCAAAATCGGTATACTAATTGAAAATTAACGAACTAATACATCGTAGCGTGCCTTTAATTTTGTCCAACCGCGCGCCGCAGTAGCATTTTTCGGATGCGCGTAGTTTTTAATTATTTAATATCTTCCAAACTATTGGTCAGAATTATACAGTTTGAAAGGCTAATGTAATCTGCATTTAATACTCTAGCCTTCAAACATATTTATTTGGATAAGGATTCATATCGAATATAATATAATAGCGCCGTAAGCTTACGACGCTGTTTTTCGTGTGCATTTTAATCGAAGTTTGTTCACAATAACATGGTTTTTGTGAGACATCCATAGATGATAGATATATGCCACCGAAGACTTTTATTTAGCAAATTTAAGGATCTATAATTACTCCATACATCATTTTTATGCAAGTCATATAGTTTGACCTACGTAAGCCCAGAAAGCAAAGTTTCGTGTAGCATTTTTCGTTTCCGCGTAATTTTATTCTTACGATATCTCCTAAACTATTAGACAGAATGATATAGTTTCAATTGCAAATATAATCTACATTAAATTCTTTTGATAATGAACATGTTTATTTACATAAGGGTTAATACTGAACTCGAATAATAGCGTCGGAAATAGGGCATGAATTTAATTGATGTTTCTGAAGAAAAAAATGGTTATTGTGAGAAAACTATAAAAGATAGATATATGCTATCGCGGACTTTTTTTTTTTTTTTTTTTATTTAATTTCAACTTATTACATTTTTACATTTATATATTGTATACTTAGTACCATTAAACATATAATGTTTGTATTGGCACTGCACAGTTCACTGATACAATTAAAGTTGCATACAATTTAGCCACGCAGAATACATTATATACGAGTATATCCCGTCTTAATTTAACAAGAAAAACATTATGTAAATATGAACTACCGGAGTATATAAAAATAATATGTTAACAAAATAAACTAGTGGTAGTGTTATTCTTCCGTTTTTTTTTTTTACAAAATTATAGCTGGGTAGTTTGCCGTTTATTAAAGTTCATTTAATAACGCGCGAGACACACTGGGCTTACATTAGATTAATTGTAAATTATTCATATGTTTTTATTCTGAATTTGAAATATGAGACAAATAGAAACAAATCAAGTGCACCATATTTTGGAACTTAAACTAACTAAAAGAAATAGAAATAAATACCGTTCTTATTTCATTTTGCAAAATAAACAAATTTTTATGGTAATATCATAATCAAAATATATTTTTAGATTGTGCAATAAGTCATTACGTCATAATATATATATCATAAAAATAGTGCTCAAGATTTCACCCAGTGTGTACGTCACCCAACCTACGCCGGTATGAGCAATATAGCAATAGGCCGTTAGAACAATATCATCTGAAACGGAGTTCAAACTAAAAATTATGTTCTCGTGCAAGTTACAACTCGGGCCTTTTGAAAATAACAAATTCCTTAGAAGGAAGATTAAGTTCGATTTTGATATAAAAAGTAATAATTTAAATTTTTCACCAATTACACTTCCGTTCCGAAACAATCGTGAAATTGACATAAAATAATATTATATATCTCCTTAATCGTGACATCTTCTGTTTATTTATTTTTTTATCCATGTCTTCGGTTGATGATTCTTGTTCATTTTTATTACTGGTCATTTGATAGTTTTTTGATGTCCTCAAGGCAACGTATAACAATGATTTTATGCTTGTCTTCTTTACGCACAAAGATGTGACCATTTTTGTACCAGACATACTTATATTGTGGGCGTAAAAGTTTTTTAGCGTTCCACAGAATAGTTTTATATGCTTTTGTCAGCGCGTGTCTTACTGTGATGCTTGTGTAAGTTTGATTTTTTCCTAGAATTTCGTTACTACAGATGTCTATTTTTTTATTTTTTGTCGCTTGAACCCACTTGATACACTCGTTTTCGTCTTTTAATTCAAGTAATATGTATCCATTGTTTTTTTTAGTTTCTTTGATAAGTTTAATATCCTTAATTAGTTTGCAGTTCATGTCCAATTTGGAACACACAGAAGAACATATTTGGTGAATGTTGATGTTGTCATTTAGCGGAATACCAGCTATTTCTATTTTATTTTTTAATTGGTTTTGGTCTATTTCACACATTTTTCGTTCTAATGTACTTATTCTATGTTCTAAATTTTTGTTCATGTTATTCAAAGCAATGTTTATATTTTCCAAATCGGATACTTTCTTTTGCAGAACATCAACATTTTTTAAGGCTTCCTCCAGTTTGAGGTGGGAATGCTTAATGGACTCTTGGAGGGGTTCGATGTGTTTTTTTATAGTTATCTCCACTTGTTTGGAGATGTCCTCGAGTAACTTCTTGAAGTCTAAAGATATGGCGCTGACATCCTTATTTTCGAATTGCGCCTCTTCTGGTTCTTCTTCCTCATCTTCGGGTATGATAAGAGATCTTCTTGTGGGAGTATATTGCTGACATTCTTTGCATGTCCACGCTAAGTTGTCGGAGTTCTTTATTGCGGCGACCTGTTTTGCCGTGAGACCGGTACACGCGGCATGCACCATTACTTCGCATTTTTTGCAATCTAAACCCGGAGCTCTTTTATAAATTGATTTTTCACAATAATTACACTTATTCATTATTATTTCGGTATATGACGGTAGTTAAACAAAAGGTCGGTTATTTGACACGCATCTGCGCGGCGCGACGTCAACGAGCGAACTGATGATTTAGCACATTTAAAGAGCTACAATTCGCCATACATCATTTTTATGTAGGTCTTATAGTTTAGCCTACGTCAGCGCTGAAAGCAAAAATGTCCCTTATTTTCACAACAAATTTTGAAGCTATATACAAAATCTACTAGTCTTCTAATTATTAAAAAAAAAAAAGAAAAAATGAGACCCATCTGCAAGCACTTTCTTTAGATTAAAATAATTTTTATCAAAATCAGACCACCGGGGGCGGAGTTTCGCAGTAACACACATAAAAAAATACAGTCGAATTGATAAGATAACCTCCTTCTTTTTGAAGTCGGCTAAAAAAGGGGGTTCCGCCAAGGTCTGGCCCTGTTCCTGAGGTACCGCACGCTCCTTGCTCGTTGTAACGCGCTGAGCCTGGATGCGAAGCGTTGCCAGGAGTGAGTAACGATCGGTGGTCGTTAGGCTATATCAAGCAAGTCGGTAGACGGATGTCGATGTGGTTAAATTCCAGACTTACTCCTTGTAATAGACATGGCACAAATTGAGGCACTGTTATAAATTTGTGCCCGGCAGCCGTTACTAGTTTTAACCGAAAACGACACAAGGACGGTACGTAGTATAGCTGTTTCGAGCCGTTGCAGTCTTACAAAATATAAATAGGAAGGCACATTAGCATGGTGAAAAGAAGTGAAACAATAACAATGAATCTACACAGCAAAAACAAAAAATAATACGTTTACACTAAAAATATACTTTGCATAACTTACCCAGTACGGGGAGCAATTCTTATTTTGATGAGAAATAATGATTTAGTAAAAGAATAAATTGAGACGTAAAAATAATTATAGGTTATACAGGATCGATGCCCTTCGCATCGAGGTCAAGGTAAAAAGTGACAGGAACAAGTCGTCAAAATCAACTGACAGCACGTGCCACAGAGTAATCAGTCTGTTCAGAAATGTCAGCATATTGAATTTTTGTATCATACGTTACAAGCTAATTATCATTAACGAGATTAAAATATACCATTATTCATTCATATATTATTCATTTAGTTTCCATATTAAAATTATATAAGCTCAATAAATATAAAAAAATATTAAGATTAAGATACCTAGTTGTTTAGATTTGCAGATTATAACGTAATAGTGGTTTGTTTTTAGCAATAAATATATGATATTGTTAGGTATATTTTTTTTCCAACTATAAAGTTCTCAATAACTACGATGTACCTTTTGGTTTTACGAGTGTGATGATTATGATTATGATCAGTATTATTTCTTAGTTAAAATTTTGTTCTTCTATTAGTATTCTTCTATTAATATAGTTTTATTTCTTAAACTTTTGATATTTTATAAACTTTCATGTACGTACAACAAATTGTGGAGGAAAAAAACACTATTTTCTATACATTCTATTTAAATCGTAATTTCTTATAATAATCTTTTGCGGCCCAGTTCTCACTTTAAGTATCCCAAAAAATACGTCTTCCTATTTCCGTCCTTAAAATTCTCCTCATCGTAGAATAAGTCCTACCGACAAAATGCCCCTACCCCTTTTATCAAATCTTCCGGAAAAATATAAGAGATCATAAAAGTTAGGAACGGACATAATACGTCCCCAATGAGTGGGTGAGCCTACCTTAAGTTAGAGGTGACTAGGCCATAGTCAACTAAACTGGTCCATCACGATGTTTCCTTCATCGTAAGAACGTAGGATAAATTAACACATCGTAAAAATTGGTACATGGCGGGATTCGAACCCAGGTCCTGCAGATTGCAAGTTAAGTGCTTAACCACTTATCCATCGACGCTCTCTGAGCCACCGACGCTCACGCATATATTTATATAAAATACTAGATGTCTCTCGCGACACTGTCGCGCGGAATTAAAAAAAATCGTAATAGGTAGCCTATGTGTTCTTCCAGACTATTTACTACTGCTGTGCTAAATATCATCAAGATCTGTTAACCCTTTCCGAAGATACCTTCGAACAAACATCCATCGATTCATTCATCCATCTAAACTTACGAAAGTATTATTTACTAGCTGGCGCCCACGTCTCCGTCCGCGCGGAATTAATAAAGTAATAAGTAGCCTATGTTTTCTTCCATAATATGTTCTACATCTGGGCCAAATTTCGTTAAGATCCGTTGACCCGTTTCGGAGATATCTTCAAACAAACATGCATCCATCCATCGCATTTATATTCTACTAGCTGTCGCCCGCGACTCCCCTACGCGGAATTTAAAAAAAACTGATTAGTAGCTTATATTTTCTTTTAAACTATGTTTTACGTCTGTGCAAAATGACATCATCTGTTGCGCCGTTCCGGAGATATCTTCAAAAAACAACAAAACAGAGAACAGAACAGAACAGAACAAGAACAGATAACAGAGAATAGAACAAAGAACAGAACAGAGAACAGAACAAAGAACAGAACATAATAAAGAACAGAACAGAACAGAACAAAGAACAGAACAGAACAGAACAAAGAACAGAAAAGAGAACAGAATAAAGAACAGAGGACAGAGAAGAGAACAGACCAGAGAATAGAACGAAGAACAGAAGAGAACAGAACAAAGAACAGAACAAAGAACAGAACAAAGAACAGATAATAGAACAGAACTAAGAACAGAACAGAGAACAGAAGTAAGTTTCGTTTCTAGTTATTCTTTTTAATATATTTACGTAAACAATCAAACTCTTAACTTGAAAACAATGTTACGAGTACTATCAAATAAAATCATGCTATCAAAGAACAATAAACTGTAGTTGGAAATAATTTGAATTTAAATTTCTATATTTCATTGTACCATTGGAAACTCAGCCTAAAGAAGAATTTCAATGCATTTCATCATGAACGAATTGTACCATCGTTTACTCTCGAAGTATAGCCTAAGTAGCCTATATCGTTCTTCAGACTCTAGACTATCTGTGTACCAAATTTCATTTAAATCGGTTCAGTAGTATTGGCGTAAAAGCGAGACAGACAGATAGAGTTTCACATTTATAATATTAGTATGAAGTAAGAAGTAAGGTAAAAAATGTGTATATCATTAACTTTTTACGATGCTTGAATTATTTAATAATTATGAACACGTGAATATTATCTATTAATTTATCACAATTTTAGGCAGAATTTAAGTCATTTGACCCAATGAAATAGAACATAATTATAAGTATATATACTGAAGACTTTTGGTAAATCTGTATCAGTCGCTTACTGGTGTCATTTGAAGAAACATCGAAAGATTTGTTTACCTAAAAATACTTGAAGATGACAAAAATGTACATCTTTCTTGTCATTTTGAGTTTTGCACTACACTGTTCCTGCAACTCAATTGGTATTGTATTATCTTGTAATTATTACTTTCATAATCTGTATTATGTTAACTGATTTATGAAACAAAAATATTTAGATTTAAATGTTAAAATATAAATACGCAAACATTTTCAATATGTAAATAAACAAAACAATATTTAAGGAGAAATAATGAAGACAGTACCTAAGGTTAAGAAAATTAAATTTCATCATATAATATAAGATTTTGTAATCTTTTTTTCAAGTGCCTTTCATCAAAGCTTGCAACTTGAACGATGAGGATTGTCTCATGACCGCTAACATGCAAATCGCTTTCCCGTACATCGCCGATGGGATTTCCGAGATCGGTGTCCCACGAACTGATCCCATGAATTTTGAAAACATCACAATGTGGACAGAACAAAATAGTTTCAGATTAACATTGCCATATTTGCAAATACGCGGTGGAAGAAGGTGTAAAGTCGTTGAGTTTAGGTAAATATTTGGAATAAAAGAATAAAACACTTAAAACTTATGTATGAGCAGATTGGAAGAGCTTAGTCTCTTAAGATTAACAAGAAGAAAATAAATGTATTAAAACTTCCTTTACTTTTATTCACAGACAACTCCGCGATCAATCGGCTTTAAAACTCATCGTTGATTGTCCATTGCTAGGAACTGGTACATACAAATTAAATGGAAAAATGCTTATATTCGATATTGATAAGGAAGGTGATTACAGAATGCAGACGAGTAAGTTTCCTTTTATTAATATTAATTATTAAATAAAAGAATTTAACAGTGGTAGACGCCAGCATTAACAATATCTGTTGCACGAATGGCACTGCCCGCTCGGTGCAATACCACGAAGTTATTAAGCGTTTTAACTGATGAGTGTGCGTGTCAGAGGCCTAATTTTAACTGTCTTTTCCTTTACACAGTTTTCTTATAAGGAAACTTTGGAATGGAGATTTCATGTTATATTTCTGTGCGTTTCCTCCTCCATCGATTAAAGATAGGAAATGCATTTGTAAGTGAGGTTGTTCATGGACAGTGGTCGCTTCGCCACTTCGTCGAATTGAGATGTGCGCTTGCTCGATAATAATGTAAAAAAACATACTAAAACTTAGATAATCTATAATTACAGATTCTATGAGGACTACGATTACAGCTAAATTTGATAAGACCGTTATAAATGGAAAGAACTACTGGAAACTTTTGACTTATGAATTTTTCAGTGAGCCAACTGAAACCATGAAAATTGACTTGGGTGGTCTCTTTTCTGGCGACCTTGAGAACGGTACAATTTAATTCAGTTTCAATTTAAAATAAATCAAATATATTAATGAATAAGAATACATATTGTTTTCTACAATGATATACTTATACTAAAGCTCCATAGTGTTTTAATTCAAGTGTAAATAATTTAAATGTGAGGTACAGGAACATCGTAAAGAATAACGATTTCTTGGTTGACCTTCTAAAAGACCTTTGAAAAATTTTATGAGGTTTAGTCCAACTCACAGTTGTCTGGGGATAATGATGATAAAAATGATGGTTTACAGTTACAATTTTAATTTTCAGTTCAACCATTAATGAATGTCTTCAACAAGGATAAGACGACTATCTTGCAAATCGGCGAGCCCATCGAGAGCAGCATCGTCAAGAACGTCTTCAATGCCCTCAAAGTCTTCTTTAATAGAGTGCCAATTGATGAGTTTCTGCAGCATTAGATTTCAATTTCTACACTACTTTACAGAATAAATATTATCTGAACATTATTTAATATTTCTTTTAATTTCGATTCCCTTAAAATGATTATTCTTTCAGTAATCGTAATCATAGTGCATTGACGGACAAAGCTTTTAGTTTAATTTCCAAAGTCTCAGTATTTATATAAATAATAGCTGATAACCGCGACTCCGGTCCCGCGAAATTGCAAAAAAATTAATACGTAACCTATGTGTTCTTTCATATTATATACATCTGTGCCAAATTTCAACAAGATCCGTTTAACCATTTTGGAGATCCCTTCTAACAAACATCCACCCATCCATATAAACTTTCGTAAACTTTCGCATTCATAAAATTAGTAAGATAATCATATATATGTCGCAGTCATATTGTATAATCCGCCGTATTACATTACGGCTAGCTGTCATCAAAAACCGGGCCGTTTTAAAATGCGGCGGTTCAACGATTAGCCGGATTGAATGCGGCTGAATAAAAAATAAAAATAGTTTTTATAGAGAAATGTTATTTTAAATTGATTAAAAAATAATAAAAATGTGACATTTATATTGTTTATTTTTAAAAAATTTTGAAGAAACGGAACGCAAAACGCAAGTCACAGAACCGAATCAGTAAACCCCGACTCCACGTGGTACTTTACCTACCCCTAGAGTGTTTATGAAAAGCCAGAGGCACGGAGGATGAGCAGCCCTCACCTGCTGTAACAAGGCGCGAGTGCCCGTGCGAGCCGTAGCGGCTGAGGCCGGTCAAAAATCCTCAGCTGCGGAGGCGAGTATAGGCACCCGCGCCTTAGTACGCTAAGGCGGAGGGACTGCTCATTCGCAACTTTTAACTTTGGCTAGTAAGTCCTTAGATATAACTCTTTTCGTCATAAAGTTGCAGCCGCCGAATTGCTTATTCCTAGTCTTAAGATTTACCTTATTTTCTGATTAATAAAATTGATTTTAATTATTAAACATTTTTTCATTTTGTAAGTATGGTAACTCTACAGATTAAGCATTAGTACGATGTGGCTAAACGTGGGCCGCCTTATTGAAGAACGTATCGTAATGTCAATCCGGCTACTCGTTGTATATAAACTGTATATCAATACATACATAGTATAAAACAAAGTCGCTTTCGCTGTATGTCCGTATGTATGCTTAGATCTTTAAAACTACGCAACGGATTTTGACGCGGTTTTTTTTAATAGATAGAGTGATTCTTAAGGAAGGTTTGTATGTATAATAAATGCATAATATAGTAGAGAAACACTGATAAATTTAAAGTTTTCTAATGTGATGTCGTAAATAAGCACGTTTTTTTGCGCTTATATTGCAAACGCTGGCTGAACCCTACGAGATAGACCAAAATAATGTACTACAGTATTGTTCACCTTAAAAAGTTCAACAAAAAAGTCCGCGATGGTATATGTCTATCTCTTAGGGATAACCCAGCATAACCATTTTTATTCTTTTACGAAGTGATTTTAAACAATACAGCATTAATCCTTATCCATTTAAGTACCTTAAATAAATTGTGCATTTATTCTGTAGTAGGTATATTTTGCATTGCACCCGTGCGAAGCCGGGGCGGGTCGCTAGTTTATATATATGTTAACTAACTGACTCAACTATCAACGCACAGCCGAAACCGCTCGGCCTAGTGACTTGAAATTTTGCACATTGGTTTCTATTACTTCGTTATTGAACACTATAAGAGATTTCTAAAGTGGGTAGGATCCAAAGTTTGTATTGAGAGACGTTATTTTTCAACAGAATTAGCTGAAAATTGACATTAACAGTTTTGAGAACAGATAATTTACTATGTTATTCAAGTTTTTTTATATGTATCGTGTAAAGTTCTAAAAGGGACGTTAAAGTTCGTATCTAACTGTTGTTTTTTGAGTTCGCCGACATATATTTTGTTGTAAAAGTAGTATGCGAGACTTTTTAAATAAGCCAACGCCATTATTTTGCATATTGATAAGGAGCTAAGCAGCCGTAAATGTAATTCATAAACCTACCCCTGAACGTGTTCGCTTTATGTCTCTTCGAGAGGAAGAAAGGATGTGTAAAAAGAAAATATTTGATAGTTTGTTTGTTTGCATTGAGTAGACACCGAAACTACTGAATCGTTTAGAAAAATTTTCACTGCTGGGAAGCAACACTATGCCCATGTGGCATAGGCTATATTTATTAATAGATTTTTTTTATTTCGCGCGGACGAAGTCGCGGGCAACTGCTAGTTTATTACTAAGGCGGAACCGTAATGCAGATTTTTCATACTAACTGCTGCACTCTAGTGTCCTGGTCTCCCTTAGTGTACATAAAGTACGGGAAATCTTTACTAAGAGACACCTTTAATGGTAACTAATGAATCTGAGTATGTTAGTCAGTCTAATACACTCCTGAGAATAAAATCACTCTAACGATACTTCTTTAAAATCCTTCAAGTCGTTTAGACGTAAATTACTTTCGAATAAGAACAAAAAAATACTTTACGCAAACTTATTTTCAAAAATACTTTGTTAATTTTTATTATATCAAAATACAAGAAATTACTTATAAACCACATTGCAGATTCTTTAACACAGGTGGTTTATGCGACAAAATTACTTCAATTATCAGTAATATTATTACTATTGAGTTATTGAATGCTACAGTTTGTTTTGAACTAATTTATCAAACACGTAACTTAGCGAGGAAATCACATATTTTTAACGAACATAAAAAATAAAATTAATTTATCCTTCTAATATCTTTTATTTAGCTAATTATCATTAACGAGATTAATATATACCATTATACATTCATATATTATTCATTTAGTTTCCACATTAAAATTATATAAGCGCAGTAAATATAAAAAATATTAAGATTAGATATCTAGGCTATTTAGAGTTGCAGATTATAACGTAACAGTGGTTCGTTTTTAGCAATAAATATATGATACTAGCTTTTACCCGCGACTCCGTCCGCGCGGCATATAAAAAATAGAAAACGGGGTAAAAATTATCCTATGTCCGTTTCCTGGTTCTAAGCTACCTGCCCACCAATTTTCAGTCAAATCGATTCAGCCGTTCTTGAGTTATAAATAGTGTAACTATCACGACTTTCTTTTATATATTACTAGCTTTTTCCCGCGACTCCGTCCGCGCGGAATAAAAAAAAGAAAGCGGGGTAAAAATTATCCTATGTCCGTTTCCTGGTTCTAAGCTACCTGCCCACCAATTTTCAGTCAAATTGATTCAGCCGTTCTTGAGTTATAAATAGTGTAACTATCACGACTTTCTTTTATATATTACTAGCTTTTTCCCGCGACTCCGTCCGCGCGGAATAAAAAAAAGAAAGCGGGGTAAAAATTATCCTATGTCCATTTCCTGGTTCTAAGCTACCTGCCCACCAATTTTCAGTCAAATCGATTCAGCCGTTCTTGAGTTATAAATAGTGTAACTATCACGACTTTCTTTTATATATTACTAGCTTTTTCCCGCGACTCCGTCCGCGCGGAATAAAAAAAAGAAAGCGGGGTAAAAATTATCCTATGTCCGTTTCCTGGTTCTAAGCTACCTGCCCACCAATTTTCAGTCAAATTGATTCAGCCGTTCTTGAGTTATAAATAGTGTAACTATCACGACTTTCTTTTATATATTACTAGCTTTTTCCCGCGACTCCGTCCGCGCGGAATAAAAAAAAGAAAACGGGGTAAAAATTATCCTATGTCCGTTTCCTGGTTCTAAGCTATCTGCCCACCAATTTTCAGTCAAATCGATTCAGCCGTTCTTGAGTTATAAATGGTGTAACTAACACAACTTTCTTTTATATATTTTTCTCCAACTATAAAGTTCTTAATAACTACAATGTACCTTTTGGTTTTACGAGTGTGATGATTATGATTATCATCAGTATTATTTCTTAGTTAAAATTTTGTTCTTCTATTAAAAGTTTTATTTCTTTAACTTTTGATATTTTATAAACTTTCATATACGTACAAGTTGTGGAGGAAAAAACACTCTTTTCTATCCATTATATTTAAATCTTATAATAATCTTTTGCGGCCCAGTTTTCACTTTAAGTATCCCAAAAAATACGTCTTCCCATTTCCGTCCTTAAAATTCTCCTCATCGTAGAATAAGTCCTACCGACAAAATGCCCCTACCCCTTTTATCAAATCTTCCGGAAAAATATAAGAGATCATAAAAGTTAGGAACGACATAATACGTCCCCAATGAGCGGGTGAGCCTACCTTAAGTTAGAGGTGACTAGGCCATAGTCAACTAAACTGGTCCATCACGATGTTTCCTTCATCGTAAGAACGTAGGATAAATTTACACATCGTAAAAATTGGTACATGGCGGGATTCGAAACCAGGTCCTGCAGATTGCAAGTTAAGTGCTTAACCACCTATCAACCGACGCTCTCTGAGCCACCGAAGCTCCCATATATATAAAACTAGCCTTTACCCGCGACTCCGTCCGCGCGGAATAAAAAATAGAAAACGGGGTAAAAATTATCCTATGTCCGTTTCCTGGTTCTAAGCTACCTGCCCACCAATTTTCAGTCAAATCGATTCAGCCGTTCTTGAGTTATACATGGTGTAACTAACACGACTTTCTTTTATATATATAGATATAAAATTCTCGTGTCACAGTTTTCGTCACCGTACTCCTCCGAAACGGCTTGACCGATTCTCATGAAATTTTGTGAGCATATTCAGTAGGTCTGAGAATCGGCCAAAATCTATTTTTCATTTTTTTTTAACTGCGCGCGGACGGTGTCGCGGGCGACAGCTAGTATTGTATAACATTCGCATTTATAATATTAGTATGAAGTAAGAAGTAAGGTAAAAAATGTGTATATCATTAACTTTTTACGATGCTTGAATTATTTAATAATTATGAACACGTGAATATTATCTATTAATTTATCACTATTTTAGGCAGAATTTAAGTTATTTGACTCAATGAAATAGAACATAATTATAAGTATATATACTGAAGATTTTTTGTAAATCAGTATCAGTCGCTTACTGGTGTCATTTGAAGAAACATCGAAAGATTTGTTTACGTAAAAATACTTGAAGATGACAAAAATGTACATCTTTCTTGTCATTTTGAGTTTTGCACTACACTGTTCCTGCAACTCAATTGGTATTTAATTATATTGTAATAATTTCTTGAATAATATGTATTATGCTAATCTATCTATCTATATATCTTATATATATAAAAGAAAGTCGTGTTAGTTACACTATTTATAACTCAAGATCAAGAGGTAGCTTAGAACTAGGAGACGGACATAGGAACTTTTTTATCTTGTGTGCATTTTTTTTATTCAGCGCGGACGGAGTTGCGGGTAAAAGCTAGTTTAATTATAAAACCAAAATCATTAGATTTAATTGATTAGAAAAAAATTAATTAACATTTTACTTCGGGGTTGCACAAAATTAAGTATAAACGATGAATACAATGCATAAGGTAGGAACATTTTTTTTTTCATCGTATAATGTGAGATTTTGTACTCTTTTTTTCAAGTGCCTTTCATCAAAGCTTGCAACTTGATCGATGAAGATTGTCTCCTGACCGCTAACATGCAAATCGCTTTCCCGTATATTGCCGATGGGATTCCCGAGATCGGTGTCCCACGAACTGATCCCATGAATTTCGAAAACATCACAATGTGGACAGAACAAAATAGTTTCAGACTCACATTGCCCTATTTGCAAATACGCGGTGGAAGAAGGTGTAAAGTCGTTGAGTTTAGGTAAATATTTAGATAAACCAATAACATACGTAAAGCTTTTGTGTATGAGTATATTGCTTGCTTAGAGCTACCTAAGGCTCTTAAGAACAACAAGAAAAACAAATGTGCTAAAACTTCCTTTACTTTTATACACAGACAACTCCGCGATCAATCGGCTTTAAAACTCATCGTTGATTGTCCATTGCTAGGAACTGGTACATACAAATTAAATGGAAAAATGCTAATATTCAATGTTGATAAGGAAGGTGACTACAGAATGCAGACAAGTACGTTTTCTTTTATTAACATTAATTATTAAATGAAAGAATTTAACAGTTGTAGACGCCAGCATTAACAACATCTGTTGCACGAATGGCATAGCCCGCCCGGTGCAATACCACGAACCCAGAAGACAGGCGTAAAATGTAATGTAATTGTGACGTGTAACATCGTAACACGTGTAACGAGACGTGAGTGTGTAATTTTAGTCGTCTTTTCCTTTCCACCATTTTCTTATAAGGAAAGGGGAAGGGGATTTGATGGAGGGTACGCAAAGGAAGGGGAAAATAGATCTGTGCGTCTCCTCCTCCGTCGATTAAAAATAGGAAATGCATTTGAGAGTGAGGTTGTTAATAGACAGTGCTCGCTTCGCCACTTCGTCGAATTCAGATGTCTGCTTGCTCGATTGCCACCTTATCATGTAAAAAAAAAACATACTAAAACATAATTAATCTTTAATTACAGATTCTATGAGGACAACGATTACAGCTAAATTTGATAACACCCGTATAAATGGAAAGAACTACTGGAAACTTTTGACTTATGAATTTTTCAGTGAGCCAACTGAATCCATGAAATTCGACTTGGGTGGTCTCTTTTCTGGCGACCTTGAGAACGGTACAATTTATTTCAATTTCAATTTATATATATAAAAGAAAGTCGTGTTAGTTACACTATTTATAACTTAAGATCGGTCGCACTGATTTAGCCGAAAATTTATGGGGAGGTAGCTTAGAACTAGGAGACGGACATTGGAACTTTTTTATCTTGTGTGCATTTTTTTTATTCCGCGCGGACGGAGTCGCGGGTAAAAGTTAGTTTAAAATAAAACAAAGATATTAATGAATAAGTATAGATAATGTTTTCTTCAATGACATACTTTTACTAAAGCTCCATAGTGGAAAAGTAATTTTGATTATAATTTTAATTCAATTGTCATTAATTTAAATGTGAGCTACAGGAACAACGTAAAGAATTACGATTTCTATGTTGTCATACATCATCGTCTCCTGGGCCTTTTCTTACTCGCATGGGGTCAGGAACACAAGGTTCTATAAACCTTAAAGTTTTGGCTTAAGTTTTTACGGCGGGCCGCCTGCCTGTCGCCAACCCTACTTGGAAGATGACCTTCTAAGAAACCTTTAAAAAAATTATGAGGTTTAGACCAACTCACTGTTGTCTGGGGATAATGATGATTTACAGTTA
Source organism: Papilio machaon (assembly GCF_912999745.1). Classification (NCBI taxonomy): domain Eukaryota; kingdom Metazoa; phylum Arthropoda; class Insecta; order Lepidoptera; family Papilionidae; genus Papilio; species Papilio machaon. Next base: position 6,265,536 of record NC_059996.1, on the reverse strand, counting down.
AAACTTTAATTTTCAGTTCAATCATTAATGAATGACTTCAGCAAGGATAAGACGACTATCTTGCAAATCGGCGAGCCCATCGAGAGCAGCATTGTCAAGAACCTTTTCAATGCCCTCAAAGTCTTCTTCAATAGAGTGCCAATTGATGAGTTTCTGCAGCATTAGATTTCAATTTCTAGACTACTTTACACAATAAATATTATCTGAACATTATTCAATATTTCTTTTAATTTCGATTCCCTTGAAATGATTATTCTTTTAATAATCTTTATCATACTGCCTCGACGGACAAAACTTTTAGTTTTATTTCCAAAGTCTCAGTATTTATATAAATAAAAGCTGATAACCGCGACTCCGGTCCCGCGAAATTAATAAAAAAATTAAAAAAACTTAAAAAAAAAACTATTTAATTAACTTAAATTAAAAATTAACTTTATAACTTTAGCCTATGTGTTCTTCCATACTATGATCTACATCTGTGCCAAATTTCATCAAGATCCGTTGAGCCGTTTCGGAGATACCTTCTAACAAACATCCATCCATCCATATAAACTTTCGTAAAATTTCGCATTTATAAAATTAGTAAACATATAAATATAATAGTAAATGTTAGATTGTTTGGGAAACTATAGAATTTTTAGAAAAGCGACGCCAATCAATATTCAAAAGGCAGAAAACTGATGGCAAAGGAAACATCACCATAGTTGGACTCATAGAATTATATTATAACTGTTGAATAATGAAGCAGCAATCTACAGTTGATACTACTCGTATAAGTAATGTCGCAAATATCTATTAAATATTTTAATTTTCCAAGATTTGAATTACACACACGATAAGCACAGAAAATTAATATAAATTCTATGATTTTTCATCAATATTATTTTTGTTTGTGAGATGTCCATTCAAGCCAGTGGTCGCCCATTAGTCTAAATTCGACTATAATTCATATTTATTCAATTTTTAATAAAAAAAAATAGGTTTGTGCTCTTCTCCACGTTACCTTTAAATTCGTAAAGGCGTTCGTGATTTCGCAATTTCTTTTAAAATGAAAACGTGAAACGAAAATTTTGTATCCCAAGTTTTTGACTCACATATTAATATACTTATATTTGGATTAGTTTCTCTGATCGTGATGTATTCTGATGGTGAAAATGCATTGCTTATAAATAATTCAATCTAGAAGATGCAAAGTAATAAGAATTCCTATCCCTTTTCGATCATAAAATATCAGTGAGTACCGGCTGCATTCCGTCCCTTTGTGTAAGTCCCTCAAATTGGAACGAGGCAATGTACCCAAACGTAGACATATTGTATGCGATAAACGACTGGTTTTACTCATTTTTGCCCACATTTACTGCAAGGATTGTAACAAAGTAGAACGTTAAGTAAGACCTTAGATACTATTTGTGTAATTTGCTATTAATGTTATACACTTATTGAAATATATTAGAATAAAATTTACTACTGCATTATACTTAAGTTTCGGTTATTCTTATAACAAGGTAAGCAAAACTGTTTACATTTTAACCTCTAGAAAAATATTCCTATGGTGTAAAGACATGTAAATGGGCGTATACTTATGTATAAATTAGTTTTTGACCTCGACTCCGTCCGCGCGCAGTTAAAAAAACTTAATAGAGGTATAAAAAATAGATAGTAGCCGATTCTCAGACCTACTGAAGATGCAAATAAAATTTCATCAAAATCGGTCTAGCCGTATCGGAGCAGTATGGTAACTTACGTTGTGACGTGAAAAAACGTTTTTTATATAAGACTAGCTTTTACCCGCGACTCCGTCCGCGCGGAATAAAAAATAGAAAACGGGGTAAAAATTATTCTATGTCCTTTTCCTGGTTCTAAGCTACCTGCCCACCAATTTTCAGTCAAATCGATTCAGCCGTTCTCGAGTTATAAATAGTGTAACTAACACGACTTTCTTTTATATATATAGATTTTATAGATATACGATACAATACACTTACGATACCCAATTACGATACAAAAAACAAACAGAATAAATAATACGATTTAGTATTGTAGAAATCGAAATTTACATTAAGTGGAACAAACACAAAACTTCATCCAATAACACGCCATGTGTATAAATCAATACCAACATTCATCTGATGTGATTTATCTTGACATATTCGACTTGTTCGATTTGTTTTGATAATGCGTTTACGTTTGAAATGTTTTGTATTGCTAGAGGAAAACATATTTTAGCAATTACTCTAATCTAATAGCAGATGTTCAACGGGTCAACCCATCTAGAAATGTGATGTGTCATGAGATTGAAAATTTTAATTAATTACTTAATTGGTGTAAGCGAAATAAAACTATTGCTGAGTTATAATAGACCACAAGGTACTTACACAAATCTAATATATAAAATTCTCGTGTCACAGTTTTCGTTCCCGTACTCCTCCGAAACGGCTTGACCGATTCTCATGAAATTTTGTGAGCATATTCAGTAGGTTTGAGAATCGGCCAACATCTATTTTTCATACACCCCCATTTTTAACTGCGCGCGGACGGAGTCGCGGGCGACAGCTAGTCTTATATATAAAATTCTCGTGTCACGGGGTCCGAACTTGAACTCCTCCGAAGCGGCTTGACCGATTCTCATGAAACTTTGTGAGCATATTGAGTAGGTCTGAGAATCGGCCAACATCTATTTTTCATAACCCCCCCCCCCATTTAGTTTTTTTAACTGCGCGCGGACGGAGTCGCGGGCGACAGCTAGTTCTACTATAAAATTGCGATATACTTGTCTACATCAGTTTTGACAGTGTTAGACGCCAGCAACAACATCTGTTGCACGAATAGGCCGGCACGCCCGGTTAAATATCACGACCACACAAAATACAGGGCAGTAAAGTGGAAGCAATCCTGCGTTTCGTCTGATGACTGTGCGTGGCGCAGAGGCCTAATTTTAATTCTCGTTCCCTTTCCACCATTTTCTTAAAAAAATATGGATTTGAGGAAGGAGACTCATAGGAAGAGAAAATATTCTCTTTTTGTGCGTCCTTCCTTCGTTAATTAAAGGTAAAGGCAACGCATCTATAATTGCAGATGTCCATGAGCAGCGGTTGCGGGTAATTCATGTGACCGCTTGCTCTTTTGCCACCTTATACTAAATTACAAGTTCCATTTGCATTCTTTTTAAATCTGACGAAATCTTTTAGTAATAAATATAATTTATCGTTTTATTAAATTGATTTTTAACGTAAATCTTATGGGTATGAATAATTAATGTGTAAATTATACTGTAAATGTTGCTTTTATTGCCTTTTATATAATTTAGAAGTGATAAAGCAATGCAATAATGATTATAGATTATTATACTAATATATTTATCTGATCCGCGATACAAATCTACATAATTTGTAACTGTCAACGGCGACTACGTCCGCACGAACTAAAAAAAAAAAAATCTTAATAAGTAGCCAGTGTTAATTTAATTTGTTAATGTGTGTGTTTTGATTTCACCTGTGCAGAATTTCATCAAAATCCATTGAACTGTTCTGGAGATACCTTCTAACAATACATCCATCCATCTAACCTTTTGCATTTATAATATAATATGTATTAGTAAGATTTCTTTGTGAATGCACAACAGACTATCTGTAATCCTTGTTATAGTGTGGAACCTATTGCTTATTTAGTGCCTAAGTCTTACTAAGATATGAATCCTTGATAACTATGATTGCAATAGACTAAATTATATTGTAACTGTACAGATTATCACAACCATTATTAATATTAATTAACATGAAAGGTTAATCTGCGAATCATACTACATGTATACTCGTATAACCAACTAAATAATAACAGATTTTAGACTAAACGAACACGGCTGAAATCTCGTTATCCGGTATCGGCACCGACTAGTTTCAAGCCCATCGTAGCCCTTCTTCAGGGTGTCTGAGACTGCTTTAGTGCGATCGTTTTTGTTTAATTACTCTCTTAAAAGTTTAAACAATTTAATAACGGATTTCATGGAGACTAACGCTGCCGCACTATTTCCCGGTTTAATGTGGGAACTTAATCCATACCCTTCCCTCAATACGAAGCAAATGGAATATTAACGAATACAATAATCGAATAATAGTCAATCAACAGTTTATCGACGTGCTTAGTGATTTATGACACTGATCCTTTTAAATCGAAAATGATTTTTGTAAACAGATTGCATTCAATAAAGTCATACCTACGTATTTTATTATTTGCAATATATAATTATAATATAAATTATTAATATTATAAATGCGAATGTTTAGATGGATGGATGGATGGATGTTTGTTTGAAGGTATCTCCCGAACGGCTGAATGGTTCTTGATGACATTTGGTACAGATATAGAACATAGTCTGGAAGAACACATAGGTTACTTATTAAGTTTTGTATTTAATTCCGCGCGGAAGGGGTCGCCGGCGACAGCTAGTAATTTATAAAACTCCGAATTTGAAGTAAAAAAAACAAATAAACATTGTACCAGCGGGATTTCTAACAAAAACAAATGAATACAACTTAAACAATACTACGAGCATAAATTCTTTTTCAGCTAAAGCTTTTAACGAAATGCAAATAAACGTAACGACCGAAACCTTTGTAACAAACCGCACGACGCTCCTCACTAAAACCAATTTACTGTTCGCCAGCAACTGGCATTTTGCATGCAAACGCAAACTATACATGTTCAACTTTTGTATTAAAATTACATATGTAAATATTTATTCGTATGTAGTCTTAATTGTATTTGTATTAAGTATTTAAAACAGGGATTCCCAAAGTGGGACCGCAAGGGGTCGATATCGAACTTAAAGCATTGCTAATTCTCACTCTGTCTTCTTCTATTGACCTAAGTCAGAATGAAAAATAATAATTTAATTAATAATAATTGATCTTAAACGTAGGTATTTTAACGTAAAGAGCGTCGGTGGCTCAGGGGTTAAGCACTTGACTTGCAATCTGCAGGTCCTGGGTTCGAATCCCGCCATGTACCAATATGTTTTTCGATTTTCGATTTACATATGTACATTTATCCGACGTTCTTACGGTGAAGGAAAACATCGTGATGCAACCTGCACATATCTGAGAAGAAATTCAATGATATGTGTGAAGTCAACCAACCCGCACTTAGCCAGCGTGGTTGACTATGGCCTAGTCACCCCCTACATTGGGGTAGGCTCCGAGCCCCTCGGTGGGGACGTATAGTGAGCTGATGATGATGATGATGATGTAGGTAATTTGACCATTGGGGGTCTGAGGTAACAGTTCATTTTGGAAAAGGGGTCACTTGTCCAAAAACATTAGGGGATCCCTGATAAACATTTTTTATAAACATTAAATGTTAGTATTAAATTTTAAGTAAATTTAAGTAGTTACTTTATTTGGTTACATTATAATATTCTAATATCGAGCATTTAAGTTTTTTTTTTGTTATTCATTTAAGCAATTAAGTTATTTTAAAATCATATAAGTAATTTTTGATTTTATTCGAGACAAATAATAAAACATTTTTTCTTACTATAACTAGTATGACTTGGATAGTAGAAATAACATAGAAATAAAATTAAATGTCACTATGAAATTACTTAAAATATAGGAATATAGTAAACCTGGTAAGCGAGAGACTTAGGGGTCGTAATATTTTTCTCGCTTCTAGAGGTCATCCGTCGGGACTCGAAAATGGCTCTAGCTTTCGAAAGCTAGAAGAGAGCTATAGGTTTCTCGCGTATCCAAGCTCAATTCTATTCAAAAGTACAAACAAGATCATTCTAAAATTTTCTTTCATATTAAGACAATGTTAATGTGCAATGTGCAATTGTATGACAAAACAATTAAGAGGATCGAGCGAACAATCACATTATTATTAGAAGAGCTGGTGTCGAATGTAATGAGTTCCCCACGTTAATTGCGCGGACGCTGATTTAAATATATCGGCAACACTGCAGTGCAACGACCGCGACCATACCACTTGGCATTCGGTATTTCAGTACTGCCATTAGAATTCAAATGCCTGGCTATTTGCAGTATTGCTGAACCTAGTTTATTTTGTAGTCGCTTTTAAATTTAAATTTTCCATCTGTTATTATAAACGACACGAAATATACAAGCCACATTATTAACATGTACTATAATGCTACATTGTAATTCATGTTTATTTTTATTTAATTAAAAGCCCTTTAATAGAAATTCAAAAATAATTGCTACTCACAGATACAAATAAGCAATAATAAATAATGATACGAAATCGGCTTATTTTTACTCTGAATAAACTTTTTATGTGTAGGTATACTTAACTTATGAAAAGCCTTGTATTATTTTGAATTAATTCGATCAATGTATTTTCCATATATTTTTCCTTACGACTATTTTTTTAAATATACTTATATAGAACATCGATCTTAGGTTGTACATGGGTTTGTATGTATGTCCATTGCCACCAAAGTATTTTGGGTTTCTGTTGAATTAAAAATCTAAATTCCACATACAGTTGACACCTTTTCAAAAACTTACCGCCTGCCTTTTTATCGTAAGCAATGCTAAGTGCATAAAGATATCCTAACAGAATGAAAAAAGTTCATCACATTATGACCGCAAGCGAATGTGTGTTTCTCATTTTTATTCCGCTCCGCATTGAAAATAACGAGCCATTATTTTAAGCTTCGTTACAGGCGCCCATTTCGCAATATGCTTTTTACAAGCTCTTATTTAATTTAACTTTTCCGTCCTTATTTAATTTGACGTTCGCAAAAGCTGAGTTTTCGAAATTAATTTGGTACCGCAAATAATCGGATTATTTGAAGCAATAAAAATAGTAAAATTATTGGAATAGCAAAATGCGTTGAAAATGATTTGCTCATATTTTATGGCAGGCATTGAATTAATATAAACGAATCATAAGATACATCTGTTCACAAACATGTTATATCGTTTTTTTTTTTTTCAAATAAAACAGGAGAGATGACAATGTTTACGATACTCCAAACCCAATGTTAGGTAATACTCAGGAATATAGTTAATCTTTTAAGATATCAAAACGCAGAATACTTGCCGCGGTAATGCTTCATAAAAAATATAAATATAATATTGTTAAAAGTTATATTTTTATGCAGCGCTCGTCACTAAAGAGCGTCAGGGAATTCAAAAGCAATTAAAAAGCTTTCAGATTATGCAAACAATTTTAAGTTTTACTTTTTTAACTTTTACGTGACCTAATTTCATAAGAGTAGTATAGTATTTCGAGATTATAGATTAGATTTACGAAAAGCCTAATCGGTATGTGTTTGGTTTAAAACTAACTTGTTCTACAGTTATTTAAAAGTTAGCTAGCACTTTTAAATAACCGTGTTGACAGTGAAATTCCACATTTGACATAAAATCATGTTTTATATTGAAAGTACTTACGTTTTTTTTTCCTTATCATCCGAGGTAAGACTTATGTAAGGTTATAAAACTTGATTCGCTAAAACCCTTCGGTAGCCATCGTCGAGTGCGAGATCTACCGACTACCGGATCTCCAAAGGAAAAGTACGTGGAACATAACATTGTCATGAAGTAAAATTACTTGCACAATTCGATCATCAAAGATAAAAATTTAACAACTTTGTTAAACATCCTGTAGAACGCGTGAACAATTTAATCTAGTCACATCGTCAGATTGCAACAATAATGGTCATCAAACATAATGCTTGTTTCACACAAGGGTAAAACGATTAGGTAGACCAGTAGGATAATCCAGTACTGCTCTCGTTTTAATGCGCAACAAAGAAACAGAAAACTACTGTTTTCACGGTGCATGCGCATTGAAACAACAACCGTACTGCTGTCTACTGTTCTGCCTTCGTGTGAAATCAGCACTATTCACATGCCCATTTATTAATTCACGTTCTAATTGTGAGGTAACGTGCAATTCTTTTTACCCAGCACGGTCGTGTGACCGCGTCCTCATTTCATTGTTGTCCTATACGAGCATAATTACTTACCCTGAATACCTAATGTGTACATTTCAGAATAATCACTTCATAGGAAATATTTATACTATTCACATACTTCCTAAGAATAAAAATTCAAAGGAAATGTCGCATCCTTTTGCATATTCTGTGATTTCTTATAAATAACTGCTTGAAAGTTCCCAAATAAGGTTGACACGCAGCAGCCGTAAAATTAAGCCAAAACAATATGGTTTACAAAACCTTGTGCGCCGACCTCACGTGAGTGGGATAAGGTGAGGGAGAAGATGATGTTCTGTTTGATCCCTCCTGAGTGTTTCTCTTCCATAGCATAGACATAAAAATAATTTTGCCTTTTCATACCTTGTTAATTATACTTTCAATATCTATTAAAATATAATATAATTTAAGTCTTAAAGCTTCATTTTCCATCTATTAAAGTAACAGAACTTCGATACAAAAATTAATTAACGATCCGTACTCAAAACAACTTTAACAAACATTATTTGAAACAACGTTAAACTTTAATCCCATTCTTACACCGGCGTTGTATGAACAAAGCTTTTGTGTGGAAATTCTTCTTTGTTCTGTTCACGATTGATTTAAAGAGTTTACAAAATGTTTATACCTTATTATAGACAAACTTTTCCTTAATTGATTGAATCAATTACTCATTTCTTTTGAAGAAGTGATTATTAGTGAGTTAATAATTAAGAAGCCTTTTTATCTCGCACGTGTTATTCTTTTCTAATTATAATAGACTTAAGAGATGCATTAATCTGTATTTACAAAGATTGAAATCAATGGTTTTGTTAGTTGTTCTGTTTAATGAATGGATTCGAATAAAACATGGAAAAGTTGGTTTGAAATTCACTAATCTAACTTAAATTACTACGATTTAGGACAATGAGCTATATGTATCAAGGTTTAAGATTTGCTAGTCTTTGTATACTCTTTGAGTGACTTAATATTTTTCCCCAAATTAATTGTTATAATTGATAAAATTACTCAGAGAAACCTTCGACGCGAGAGCTTGACACTTTCACTGTCATGTCACGGCAATTTACTCGTATTTGCTCTAAATTAAAAATGCGCTCGAAAAAACCCGTACAATTGTTAGCTCGTTATTACCGAAATCTATTTAATTTCGAAACCTTTTCTTAATCTGTATTTTAATATTATTATTAAATTTAATATTATAATTTAGTAAATCTATTTTAATATTATAATATTAAAATTCCTCTTTATAAAGTGTTTGTTTTATTGAACAATATAACCTAAAGAGGCGAAATAACTACTGTGGAAATACTGATCTCTATAACAATTATATGCCCATCTGAGCATATTTAATAGATCATGCGCAAGATATAACACAGGTAATTTAACTTGAGGTATAGCTTAAGTAAGAGGTAACTTGACTTTTAATATGATTGTCCATCTAAGCCATCAGAGCGAACAGCGTACGGGAGTTACTTATTCTGTGTGAAATGACGGCAGGGTAGCCGTCCGGTTAATTTGTATGCAAATGGCTTAAATCGGGCCACGCTTGGTTACAACTGGCGTGTCGTGTTTATACTGAATTCGGACTTGGGACAATCTTGCTTACATGTAAATTTATGTATAGCCTACTGTAGTTTTGCAATTGTGTTTCTATATTCATTAATAAGTTATCTTCTTATCTACATATATAAAAGAAAGTCGTGTTAGTTACACCATTTATAACTCAAGATCGGTCAAACTGATTTAGCTGAAAATTGATGGGAAGGTACCTTAGAACTAGGAGACGGACATGGGAACTTTTTTTATCTTGTGTGCATTTTTTTTATTCCGCGCAGACGGAGTCGCGGGTAAAAGCTAGTTTCAAATAAATGATATACCTTGTGTTCATGTAGGTGCATATTTATAGTCATGAACATTTTTACAAATATCTTAATCGATAACGGTGCAACGATAGATGTTAGAGATTTTTATGTCTAATTATATATTATAAATGCGAATGTTTAAATGGATGGATGGATGTTTGTTTGAAGGTATCTCCAGAACGGCTTAACGGATCTAGATTAAATTTGGCACAGATGTAGAACATAGTCTGAAATAATAGATAGACTATTTATAAGTTCTTTTTTTAATTTTACGTCGCAGAAGTCGCGGGCGACAGCTAGTTATAAATACAAACGTCGTTTTATTTTTTATTTTTTACGAAGCCAAATCACCTATGCTATAGTGACCCAGTATATTTTGTACTTAAGTAGGAAAATGTTATCGTCAACTGAAAATTACACATACGCAGTACGTGTTATTTTCTAAACCGATAAAAACCACCAGACGACACTAATAACAATGCTTAAATGCCACAGTTTTGAGAACACATAGAAACCCATATTTAAAATGCGTAACGTTTATAAAATGTCCCAAAGTAATTACCAGAGTTACAAATATTTTTTTAAATACCTAAACACTTTCGAATTACCCAATGTGGTTTGACTTTTTTATTTTTAATCGACAAATATTATTTAAGTAGGTAATAAATGTGAAAAAATTGAAAATTAGACTTTTTAAACGTATCCCCTTTTTATTCAATAATAAATTATTAGTGTCGATAGTTTTTTAATCTTCAAAATTCTTTTAATAAAAAAATATACACATAATTCTAAAATAACCTTTGTGAAAGCTTTTCAGAGAACGGCAATGTTCTTGAGAAATTTAAGTCCTTAAGAACTAAGCATTATTAATTACCACATTTATATTTAATGTGGAACATCGAAACATTACTTGAATAAACAAGACTATTTAACGTGTAACCATTGAGACTCGTATTTTCAAACTTACCAACAAATTAAGTGCTATACTTATGCACATAACTATTACGGCCTGTTTGAGTTATTTCAAAACTGTTATTAATTTAACCTAAGTATAAATCAATTTTGTTTACGAAGTGGACTTTGATTAATATTTAACATACTTGCAAAATTTACCCTTTCGTTGAATTAGATTAAAAGTCCCAAAAACCCTGTAGTTAGAACATATTAATATCTTGCAATGTCGAGGGTTCGAATTAACTGAGGAATAATTCTGGCTGAAAAAAAAATTAAGAAAAAAAACGTCGTCTACTCTCCACGCTGAAGTATGAATGCATAAAAGTTAAGTCGTTTCAAAGGGTACAAAATTATACAGCAATGTATTTCAACATACATCATCGTCTCCACGTCACAGATAATATACAAATAAGCCTTTTGACGACGCAAGCAAGAAATTGCAACTATTCTTTTTTCCTAAATAGAAAAAATTGTTTTTTTTACAAATCTGGTACTTTAAAACAACTGAACTTCATAGAAAATTCATTCAGAAGTACATAATTACCGCTGTTAATGGCCGTAGCTAAGAATTTAGGTTCAAACTCAAACTTGTAATTTAAACTTTTTTGCTAACTAATAAACTAACTTTGTGCTAACAAATTTAACTTCGATTTTTCGGGCACTTAAATAAACTTTGAATAATTAAAAATTCTGGAAAACTATTAACATTAAGCGAACAGTAACGATTCTCTGGATAAAGAGTAATTTAATTACATGACATATAAAACGATAATTACCAAATTAAGATTGTCATAGGTAGGTTATAAAACTTAGTAAATACTTTTAATATTCAAGCTGAATTTTTGTTAAGAAAGGGCTTAATTTTTATTAATAATTATCACTAATTTAAGCTCTCTTTCTTCCTTCTTCTTGTGCCTCGCTATTAGAGGTTGGCCGTCAGCTTAACGAATTTCTTACTACGAGTATCTTGCGCCAAGCGAAAAAGGTCTTCAACGTTAGCAATATTGGTCCACTCCCTAATGTTTCTCAGCCAAGACTTCTTCCTACGTCCAACGCGTCTCTTTTCTGCGATTTCTCTTTCAAGTTCTCTTTAGAAAATGTTTAAGTAAAATAAATAAACATTTCATTAGATAGTGTGTAAGCGAATGTAAATCAATCAGATGACAAAGATTCAGACGTTAATATTTTATTAAAGAAGATTCAAAGCAGTGAAAGCAAACTTTCTCCATCAATAATTTAACTCAAGCAGTTTGTCATCTATAAAACAGATAACCTTAACCTAAATTGTACTAGGACTTTAAGCTGCAAATCCAAGCTGAAACTCACCAGCTGTAGCTTAACCGAATAACCCTTGAAGTTATTAGTTAACCGCACGTGCGGTTCATGAGCAAACATCTAAATAATTAGGTTTCTTAAGCATTTATTTGTGACAAATTAATTCATTTTAAGTCAGTTTGTATTAGAAATTAACCTTTTTAAATCACCTCAATATGTATGAGGAAAATATAATGTAAACATGCTTTTTATAATGTTAGTTATTACCAATTTTTATATTATTAATGGCAAATGCTGCCCATAGCCATCCGCAATTAAATATGGGTTGAATACCTTTTATCGTCGGAGGAAGGGCCTCACAGAAAATAATATTTTTATTTATTCACATGCAGGACGTCTCTTGTTGTCCAATCCTTTTCCTAATTTCTCACATTAACTGTTAATTAAATTATTAAGTTAGTTAATTAAATTAATTACAGCAAAATTATGGATAGATATTATTTGTTCGTTTCTATAATCTTTGTGTCCACAAGTGTATCTATTCAATGAGGGAAAGCATCTTCAATGTAGTAAAATAAATTGTAAAATTGCATGTTTTTTGTCTTTTGTTCTTTGATTTAAATATATCAATTCAAATTGTTGGTATTCTTAACATTTCTTTAAAAACTGAATTAATTGTGTATCAAAATTCATATTATAGATTATTTTAGAAGTTTATCTCTGAAGACTGTCATCGTGAAATGTTTTTAAATATCGAAATATTAAACAGAATTTATAATTAAATAAAGATTGTCATAAATTGTTAAGCAAACAACTTTGAGCTACATTAAATTAATTACGTTGACAACCGAGGCGGCTGTTTTCAAATTCAAAATTAGCTGAAATTTTGTTAATTGACGCATAAATTTAGAACTTTCCTGAAGAAATTTACTTAGCGATTCTTGCGAACGTACTCGATGTGGAATACAATATTATCGAGAATTTGAATTGAAACAACAAGTATAAAATTAATAATTATACATTTATTACAATTTCTCATCTAATAATTATGTGAAACATTACATCGCATGTTTCTAAACAAGTAAATAGCGAATTTGGTTCCTAAGAATGTCATGATTATATCGAATGACCTCATAGCTGTTTCAGTTTCATAATAATAGGGTTAAGTACTAGATTTTTATTTATCTGTATTATATCATTTTACTACTAAGTAAATAATCATATTCCTTAGTACTGTACAAAATATTCTGCTGCTTAAATAACATCCAAGCCAGTGTAATGAACATTCTCTAAGTAATATATACGAGGAAAGTAGTCGACGCAGCGCAAAATGTTGCCAAAGACGCAAAACATGGAACTAATTACGATCCTACCACTGGCTTCATATAAATTATCCGCCATACAAACGCCCAAACAATAGGCTTAAGGTAATGAAAAAGAAATCTTTATTTATTCGTTTCCTAAAAAAATTCTCCACAAAGTTTCGTTGCAGAAATAAACTATTTATAATTTATTTATTAATTTATTTTGAGCAATGTAACTTTTAAAAATTAAACTTAGAGAAATTCTAATATGCCGAATTATTTAAAACAAAGATTTGTGCAAGGTTTACACTTTTTAAAGGAGCTTTATAATCAGTTACATTCGTTGTAATTTAGGCTATGACTACGATAATATATGTGTTACGAATAAATCGCGCAATTGGTATAAAAAGCTTCTCTAAATCACTATCTTTTATAATGTACTCGTTTTGTATAAAAAACATTAAATATAAGTGAAATACCCTCACGAATATTGTAGCATCCATTTGCTAAAAGCAAGCACTTCGCGCTAGCCATTTGAAATGTTTAAATAGTATAAACAGGCGTAGTTGTTTCAGAAAACCGGTTTGAAATCTCGGTTATTTGCGCAGAAATTAACCTGACGGGTACCTAACCAACGTTGTACACAGAATAAATAACTCGCTTGAGGCTCCTCTGAGGCCATACTGACAACATAATCTGTGGCAAAGTAGAGCTCCGTTTTCTGCAGGTTTAATATGCTCCTTTGTTTGTGAAGACGTATGAAGCTTTATGATTTATCCGTCTAATTGCTGACTGACAATCAGTGTTTGAATAAAACTTAGATAATCATTAAAATAAAACAACTTAATTAAATCTGTAGTGGTATACTGCTGGATTACTAGTTATACAATTTTTATTTCACAATTCTATCTCTTCTAAAGACTAACATCGTTGGATTTAGGGGCCAAAAAAGGTATAAAATTATTATTAGTTCTATAGTAAATTAGCACAAGTCTATAATTTATTCCTGATAGGAAAATATGAACGAGCAAATATCGCTCTAAAATTTATAACAAAAATGGAAATAAAACACCGATAAATATATAAAAGAAAGAAATAGGTGACAATAAAAGAATAATAGAAAGAAGGTCAGTGACAAAAGCCGCCTGAACAAACAAATTAAGCATAGTTTGTTACCAAATTTTACACTGTTTCAGGGAAATTATGATGATAGGTCGTGTTTGGTTTGTACATACAACGCAGCTGCTATGGCTGTCTTTCTACGGGAAATTTCTCTAGCAACATTGTAATTATTAATTATAATTTCATATGAGAAACTTATAACAAGCAAACATGGCAACGCACGCCGTCGTTGCGTGTTGGAATACAACTCTGAGAGACTTACTCGAATATCTCGTATACTCCAAGTTATGCTCTAGAACAGTGTTCCCAAACTTACCTCACGTTCTCGTAGTTCTCAACTTATGGACTCACCGGAAACTTTAGGTCTAAATTCTAGGCGTGATCGTTGTAACCAAGTAAACTATAATCTTGAATTCCACTTCCTTGACTCATCGCTTTATAGAATTATGTTTTACAATTCTGAGCCAAGTTCTGATGTCCCTGATTTCATTGCTTAATTACTTATTAAAAACAAAATTACAGCCGACCACACATAAACTATCTTATCTGTTTACTTTACCAGTGTGCACCCATACGCGTCCGATCTCATAAACTATTACTTATTTAAAACATTTAGTGCACATAAAAACTAAAAATAACTATAATAAAGCGGTAGCTACGGCCGTTAATAGTTTGGTGCGCACTGCACTAATTAAAAATTATCTCTTCATCCGTCTGTATGGAATTTCCGGAGTTCCTGGTCATGTTTCGACATCAATGTGAAAGCCGACACAGAATGTATACGGTTCCGCTACTTGTTTCCCTCCGAATGGCTATGGTACAATATACACCGCACATCTTTATCAAAAGTTGGTAAGTTTGGTCCCTACGAGTTCCTAAACAATGGTGAGATGTTTAAATCGCCAGAAATGGTTTCTTCCCAAAAAAGAAAAATAAAATAAGAAAACTTTTTGTTAATTTATTATCTACCACATTTTGTTATTGTTATCTGGTATACAGGTTGAATCGAAATTTTATGTTGTAACAAACTTTGAATAATAAAAATAGTTAATAAAATTTAGTGCACCAATGTGCAAATAAAGTCATGCACCGTAAAACGTTACGGTGTTGTAGATTCGCTTGAATTTGTTACATTTGATTTTCCAACAACAGTGAATTAATCAAATAAACCCTGGTTTGATTTTCGTAATAACATTTATTCGATTAGTTTACATTGAAATATATTTGTCAATATTTCAACAACTGAGTAATATTACTAATATTAGGTCCTTACATATGAAATTGGCGTTTTTCGTACTGACCACTTTAATCACGAATTTCTTCTCTTTGGTAAGGAATTCCAAATTCAAATTTGTACAGCTATAGACTCATGTATTTGTGGTTCGATGACCGTCATTCATTTGTTTTTTTTCTTTTGTTTTTTTCTGTTTGCGTCACTCATTTAACAAAATGGAAAACTTAAAATATCGCATTATTTACGAGTACGAGTTCCGCCGTGGCACTAGTGCTGCGGAAACGACTCGAAGGGTGAATGATATGTATGGCGGTCGTGTTGCAAAAGAAAACACAGTTCGTTTTTGGTTCCAACGTTTTCGTTCTGGAAATTTCGATCTGCAGAACAAGCCCCGTGGACGGCCTGAGACTCAAGTTGATAATGAAGAGTTGAAGGCTATTGTGGAAGCGGATCCATCGCAAACCACGTGCGAGTTAGCTGCAGGCTGCGATGTTAGTGATAAAACTGTTTTGATTCACTTGAAGCAAATTGGGAAGATTAAAAAGCTTGAAAGGTGGGTACCTCACGAATTGACTGAAGCAAACCGGCAAACGCGCGTCGACTGTTGCGTTACTGACTAAACCGGCACAATAATGAAGGTATTTTAAACCGAATCATTACCTGTGATGAAAAATGGGTTCTTTACGATAATCGGAAGCGCTCAGCGCAATGGTTGGATCCTGGCCAGCCAGCCAAATCCTGCCCCAAGCGAAAATAACCCCAAAAAAGTTACTTGTAAGCGTTTGGTGGACTAGTGCCGGTATTGTTTATTACAGTTTTCTCAAATCTGGCCAGACTATTACGGCTGATGTCTATTGTCAGCAATTGCAAACCATGATGGAAAAGCTAGCGGCTAAACAACCTAGGCTGGTCAATCGCTCCATGCCACTGCTGCTTCACGACAACGCTAGACCACACACTGCGCAACAGACGGCTACTAAATTAGAAGAGCTTCAATTGGAAAGTCTAAGACATCCTCCGTACTCCCCGGACCTTGCTCCAACAGATTACCATTTTTTTCGAAATTTGGATAACTTCTTGCAAGGGAAAAAATTCAACACCGATGGGGCAGTCCAAATCGCCTTCAAAGATTTTATTGATTCCCGTCCGACTGGTTTTTTTTAGTAAAGGGATCAATGAACTACCTATGAGATGGCAAAAGTGCATAGAAAATAATGGTTCATACTTTGATGAATTAAATATATTATATTAAAAAATATTCGACTTTTTGTTCCTCCCATACAAAACGCCAATTTCATATGTAAGGACCTAATATTACAAATGCAAACGTTTGGATGGATGGATGTTTGTTTGAAGGTATCTCTAGAACGGCTCAACGGATCTTGATGAAATTTAGCACAGCTTAAAATACAGTCTGGAGAAAACATAGAAACTCATTAAGTGTTTTTTTTATTCCGCGCGGAGTCACGTGCGACAGTTAGTAAGTGATAACTAAATTAATGTTTGAGTAATTTTCATTTTAGTATGATTCTACGTTAATTTAAAATTTACAGCTGCGATTCACTTCTTTGGTGGAAAGAACTTTTCGGAAAAACGAAACCCCTTAATAAGAAACCACAACTCTATTAGTTTGAAAAATACCGCTGGGGAAAGAGTATTCATAAGGCACTTGTATCGAGTAAACATTGCGCGAAAACCGTACAATTGTGGAATACCAACTATCGAGATTTTCTTCGGTCGATCAGTCTGAGTTCTTCATAGAATCATCAGTTCATACAAGGAATAATATTATTATAGAAAATAAATTAATAAACTTGCTAAAATATTATAGAAATATAGTAGAAAGTATAATAAAAATATCATGATAGTCTGCAATGTAAATCTAGAATTTCAATTCAAATCCTATCCTATATAGTAGGTGCTAATGAGCGCTTTAAGGTATTGCGCACACAAAAAATCTTTCGCTAATATTTGCGGATGTTTGTTTGGAGGCACAGTCGATTTCTGTATACGATCTCTATAAATATCCTTTTTTCATTTAAGAAATGCAATGTTTTATCATTGTCTTTTTTAAATGCAAATAAAACAGCATGTATCCACTGTCAAAAAATTCAAAGAAATATAATTCCATATATTGCTATTTTTCTCATTCTCTATGGATAAAATTGAGATAATGATATGTTTGATGAATAAATGTTTCGCTAGTGAAAACGCACGGTCTCGTATTAACAACTCAACAGGTCTTCGTAAAATTTAATATAAGTTAAAGCTCAAACTTCAATTTTAGTTACTACGGGATTACACGGAATTATTACGAATTCTAGTGTACGTAAACCTACAGAGTACAGTACCTTTACTTACAAAGTAGGTACTAAGCTTTATAGCTTAAGCTTGTTGTGTAATAAATACTTTATACAATATATAATAGACATCAGAAGGACATTATGAGCAACGGCGAAGTCATCGCTTCATCAAATCACTTTATAGGCACTTTCTTTTCCATCGTCACTATCTAGCGACAGTCGGGCAACGTTAAATTTTACGGCTCTGACTCATTTGGGTCTGTACACTTCATTTTTCTCGATAACATGCAACATTTACAAAACGATTTTTGTTGCCTACGCTTCGGCATTTTCGACTTTTATACACTACAAACTTTTCACAGTTTATCTCTGAAATTAATCAAGAACTTATTAACATTATCAGCATCAGCTCACTATACATACCCACTAAGGGGCTGAGAGCCTACCATAAGTTAAGGGTGACTAGGTCATAGTCATCCACAATGGCACAAATGTGCGTGTTGGTTGACTTCAGTCGCAGATTTATGCGTGCAGGTCACATCACGATGTTTTCCTAAAACGTCGGATGAATATATGCAAATAGAAAATATAAAAAAAACCAAACCCAAGACCTGCACATGGCAGTCAAGCGCTTGACCCCTGAACCACCGAAGCTCTTAGATGCACATAAAGTTAAAAAAATATTATTTATTAACCCTGTTTTTACAAAGACCTATGAGTATGTACGTATGTTTAAAAGACGTTCATAATGTTCAAAACAATCGGGAAATATGCATAACTTTGATTATAAAAAATATCGAATTTA
This sequence comes from Papilio machaon, assembly GCF_912999745.1. NCBI lineage: Eukaryota > Metazoa > Arthropoda > Insecta > Lepidoptera > Papilionidae > Papilio > Papilio machaon. The sequence continues at coordinate 6,246,717 of NC_059996.1, read as the reverse complement.
TATCTTACTAATATGTATTATAAATGCGAATGTTTAGATGAATGGATGGATGGATGTTTGTTTGTAGGTATCTCCGGAACGGCTCAACGGATCTTGATGAAATTTGGTACAGATGTAGAACATAGTCTGGAAGAACACATAGCCTACTTATTATGTTCTATTTTATACGCGCGGAAGGAGTTGCGGGCGACAGCTAGTATTTACCATAAATTCAAAACTCATATCTGTACATTCAATAATAGTATCTAATCAATACTAAAAATACAATACCCATTTTTTATACCATTGTATAAATAATCTCGAAACATCCTTTGAAAAAAATTATTTTTTTAATTCATTGTTTTCATTATGTAAATTACTTCGAGTATTAATTTTATCCCGAAGATATAATAATATAAATAAACATTTACCAAAAAACGTGTAAAAAAACAAACACGTTAAAAGCTTACCCTTTTCAAAATGTCCAAGACTTTGGCAATAAGTCACATATGTATATCACCCTTTTTTATAATTCGGAGAAACTATGCGACATCAAATTTAGTAATGTTGATTATGTTAGTCTAAAAAATAACTAGTCTCGAAATTAACTTGATATCATCGAAACAAGAATAATGAAGAATCTAATATTTAATTATACACTTCATAAAAAGACTAGAAGTGTGGTAATAATTGTTACGAACTCGGTTGTGCTGGACCTTAATATCTCATTTGCAGAGATTATAAGGTACTGGGAACATCAATTACATCAACCTGAGCTAAAGAAACTAAACCCATTTTCTTGCTTTGAACCCGTGAAATATACACTCCATAAAGACTTATCATTTAACTCAAAGAAGCCACAATCAGTGATTCGAGTCGCGGCTTGGATTACGAGAAATTTAAGGGCCACAATGATTTAAGGGTGCGGTTAGACGTTGTACCCCACAAAGTTTTATCTGACGCGAACACAGTGAACGCGCAATAACGGTAATCCTAATTAATTAGTAGACGGGATGTGGCCTCAGACATTACATGAACCCGCTACAAAACCAACGGTCAGTTCATTTAAACGATAACCATCTTTATTCCAACGCAATAAGATTTATTGATGACGTTTCGCAAATGCCTATGGCTTACTTTGAAATAGGAAGTCGTATTACAAACGACATGCATCTGGTCGAGACATAAAAGGAAATTAAAAAATGTACATATTAATGTATTGGTCAGTTTAATTTTAAGAAGTAAGATTGTACTTAGTTTAGTCCACTTTGTCTATACTAATATTATAAAGATAAAGATTTGTTTGTTTACATTGAATAAGCTTCTAAACTATTGAATCGATTTTAAAAATTCTTTCACTGTTGGGAAGCTGCACTATCCCCGGGTAACAAATCTGATGTGTCACCTGGGGATAGTAGTGTTTAGCATAAAAAGTGAGTTAGGGTCTTGAATCGGAATAAAGTATTTCCGTGCAAACTATAAGACATACTATAATCATTCGAAAAAATCCTCTAGACGATTCTTAAAACACTCTAGGTGATAAAAAAATAAATCATTTAACTGTGCTTCCAAAAAAAAGAAATAATTTACACTAATTCAATAGCAAATTCGTTTATCTGAACAAAATAAGGTACTCTCTCTAAGTCATAAAGTTTGATAGCGGGGTCAATTTATAGTTTGTAACTCATTACAACATTGTACCCATAATGCTATAAAAGATATATTTCCGGGGCCATAGACCCGCCGCGCCGCCCACGCTACGCTGACCGAAGTCTGCAACGACTACATTGTTTATACCTACTTTCACTGTTTTACGTATTGATTCCTCCTAAGACCTATATTAATATTAGATAAAAATGGTTTGTTTTCTTGTTATAATATAGCTTATGTTTTTAAATTTTTCATGTGCAGAAGCACATGAAAATTTTCTTTTTTGAAAAAAAGTATAAAATAAATAATCATAATTCAGTTGTTAAAATCATTTGATTTCTCTAATTTCCATTTGATAGAAGTACGCTTAACCTTATATCAGAAGTAAACAAATTTTAGTAAAACAATAACAGTCTCTAGACTTAAAAAAAAAACATTATTTTTCCTTTCTTTAGAATTATAAAAGCTTAAAGGACCCATTCCGTTTCGCGTTCCATCAAAGCATCGCGGAGAACAAAGGCGAGTAAATTACATTAAAAACAAAGCTTAGACTCTACAGCGGTGTAAGGAATGTTATTTTTTGTGTTGCGAACACAGTTAAGACCTCGTTCCCACTCGTACAACTAGCCGCGCGATGCTATCCTCATGCGACTACTATTTCAAACACTCATAATATACCCTATCTAAATAGCTTGCACACCGCCAGAATCGTGAGGATAGTTGCTTATTGAAAACGGGGCTTTACAATTGCAATGGTCAAAGACCGTTCTACTATAGATAAAAATACAGTAAACACGTCTGAGTACCTAGTTGTTTCTACAAAGGTCTGCCAGAATAAACTGTTAGTTGCAACTTTCTCCAGTCAACTAATATGTACGTCTTGTTAAAACTAGTTACGTACCTTCATTCGTTAACAAGCAAGTTTGATCATTTAAACTTGAACAACAAATTGCTAATCGTGTTAGTCAATGTGTAAATTTGTGAAATAAATTCTTACTTTAAGTTTTAGTAATGAAGTATGTAAGATTTTACATTACGGTGGAACTTTGTTTACTAAATCTGATCATCGTATTATTGGAAAAATCATACTAGATGGCGTTGCTAGTCATCATATTTCTTATCGTGCTGTGGCTTTGCTTTTCATAAGACCTTGAATTTACATCAGCAAATTAGTTTGAACTTTGGATATTAGATTAAATAAAACTCATCTCTTGTACATAGGTACGAGTTAACAAATGTAACTATGAAAAACTGGACACATTCTTGGTTTCATATATTTTTAAAAAACAAATATAATAAATCGATAAAAAAATCCTCTTGAAATTGGCACGACCCAACAATGAATCATTCGATTTGCTCACTAGTTCACGGACTGACAAAAATCGAGAACGATAAAAACTTGAATATAGTCTAAATCAAAATTGATTTCTGCCGTTTTTGATCTCGACTGAAAATATCCGCATAGTTTTTTCCACGAATATTTCTAAACGAAACGATTAATCAACACTATGCTTCTCCCTGCATGAATGTTGAAAAATGACTTCATCCACGCGACCTGGGGAAAATGCTAAATAAAAATAAGAAGCCTAACAAAATGCGTTAATAATTTATCGTTTTCCTTTACTACCATAAGTTTTATAACTATGGAACAAATAAAACTGAACCGACGGTCGCGGAATATGTCAAACTATAAAATGCAAGCATAAAAAATGCATATAAAAGTTATAGTTGTTCTGTTATGGCCATTGTCTTCAA